>NC_136060.1:62573868-63773868 GCF_964261635.1 Lissotriton helveticus | reverse complement strand
TTGGACAGAAGTTGCCTTCGGTTGTGATTTTAACGCGCAAGCCAGCCATGTGTGGAAGGACCCGCCCGCAAGAGTCCGAAGGGATATCTGGCGTCTTTTTGTTTTTCCAATGAACTTGGTTTCAACCTCGGACCGCCTCACAGATCATCCCAGCAAGTGGTTTTTGCTAGGAAGCAACCCGGATCTGACGGGGGAGCACGGACACTGAGCTGTTGTTCTGTGACCATGCTGGTGAAAGTACTTTGAGGCAGAGCGTATGGGGAGCCAAGGGAGATCGAGCTTTTACATAAGACAATAATTTGGCACCACAACTTACCTCAAAAATGGCACGGACAGCGCAAACAGGTTAAAGAGCCCTACGGAAGAAAGTTCTCAACCTGATGTCTTCTGGGATTGGTAGTCTCTGACATCGGACTACGCAATAGAAAGTATTTGTTGTCAATATGGGCCAGCTGTACTCCATTGTTATGGGAGGAGTCACGAAGGTTTAAATCAAGGTGCTGCCTTATTCCTTTTTGCGAAGGCATCTGATGAAGACTCATGTCGAAATGCATTATGCCGCATCAACTAGCAATAGAGCGATCTTCCTGTTAAATCCCCGTTGTGTCCTTTTGGGTTTCTTGGACAGAAGTTGCCTTTGGTTGTGATTTTAACGCGCAAGCCAGCCACGTGTGGAAGGACCCGCCCGCAAGAGTCCGAGAGATATCTGGCGTCTTTTTGTTTTTCCAATGAACTTGGTTTCAACCTCGGACCGCCTCACAGATCATCCCAGCAAGTGGTTTTTGCTTGGAAGCAACCCGGATCTGACGGGGGAGCACGGACACTGAGCTGTTGTTCCGTGACCCTGCTGGTGAAAGTACTTTGAGGCAGAGCGTTTAGGGACCCAAGGGAGATCAAGCTTTTACATAAGGACAATAATTTGGCACCACAACTTACCTCAAAAATGGCACAGACAGCGCATACAAGTTAAAGAGCCCCACGGAAGACAGTTCTCAACCTGTTGTCTTCTGGGATTGGTAGTCTCTGACATCGGACTACGCAATAGAAACTATTTGTTGTGAATAGGAGCCAGCTGTACTCCATTGTTATGAGAGGAGTCACGAAGGTTTAAATCGAGATGCTGCCTTATTCCTTTTTGCGAAGGCATCTGATGAAGACTCATGTCGAAATGTATTATGCCGCAACAACTAGCAATAAAGCGATCTTCCTGTTGAATCCCCGTTGTGTCCTTTTGGGTTTCTTGGACGGAAGTTGCCTTTGGTTGTGATTTCATCGCGCAAGCCAGCCACGTGTGGAAGCACCCGCCCGCAAGAGTCCGAGGGATATCTGGCGTCTTTTTGTTCTTCCAATGAACTTGGTTTCAACCTCAGACCGCCTCACAGATCATCCCAGCAAGCGGTTTTTGCTAGGAAGCAACCCGGATCTGACGGGGGAGCACGGACACTGAGCTGTTGTTCCGTGACCCTGCTGGTGAAAGTACTTTGAGGCAGAGCGTTAGGGGACCCAAGGGAGATCGAGCTTTTACATAAGGACAATAATTTGGCACCACAACTTACCTAAAAAATGGCACAGACAGCACAAACAGGTTAAAGAGCCCCACGGAAGACAGTTCTCAACCTGATGTCTTCTGGGATTGGTAGTCTCTGACATCGGACTACGCAATAGTAACTATTTGTTGTCAATAGGGGCCAGCTGTACTCCATTGTTATGGGAGGAGTCACAAAGGTTTAATTCAAGGTGCTGCCTTATTCCTTTTTGCGAAGGCATCTGATGAAGACTCATGTCGAAATGCATTATGTCGCATCAACTAGCAATAAAGCGATCTTCCTGTTAAATCCCCGTTGTGTCCTTTTGGGTTTCTTGGACAGAGGTTGCCTTTGGTTGTGATTTTAACGTGCAAGCCAGCCACGTGTGGAAGGACCCGCCCGCAAGAGTCCGAGAGATATCTGGCGTCTTTTTGTTTTTCCAATGAACTTGGTTTCAACCTCGGACCGCCTCACAGATCATCCCAGCAAGTGGTTTTTGCAAGGAAGCAACCCGGATCTGACGAGGGAGCACGGACACTGAGCTGTTGTTCCTTGACCCTGCTGGTGAAAGTACTTTGAGGCAGAGCGTTAGAGGACCCAAGGGAGATCGAGCTTTTACATAAGGACAATAATTTGGCACCACAACTTACCTAAAAAATGGCACGGACAGCGCAATCAGGTTAAAGAGCCCCACGGAAGACAGTTCTCAACCTGATGTCTTCTGGGATTGGTAGTCTCTTACATCGGAATACGCAATAGAAACTATTTGTTGTGAATAGGGGCCAGCTGTACTCCATTTTTATGGGAGGAGTCACGAATGTTTAAATCAAGGTGCTGCCTTATTCCTTTTTGCGAAGGCATCTGATGAAGACTCATGTCGAAATGCATTATGCCGCATCAACTAGCAATAAAGCGAACTTCCTGTTAAATCCCCGTTGTGTCCTTTTGGGTTTCTTGGACAGAAGTTGCCTTCGGTTGTGATTTTAACGCGCAAGCCAGCCACGTGTGAAAGCACCCGCCCGCAAGAGTCCGAGGGATATCTGGCGTCTTTTTGTTTTTCCAATGAACTTGCTTTCAACCTCGGACCGCCTCACAGATCATCCCAGCAAGTGGTTTTTGCTTGGAAGCAACCCGGATCTGACGGGTGAGCACGGACACTGAGCTGTTGTTCCATGACCCTGCTGGTGAAAGTACTTTGGGGCAGAGCGTTAGGGGACCCAAGTGAGATCGAGCTTTTACATAAGGACAATAATTTGGCACCACAACTTACCTCAAAAATGGCATAGACAGCACAAACAGGTTAAAGAGCCTCACGGAAGACAGTTCTCAACCTGATGTCTTCTGGGATTGGTAGTCTCTGACATCGGACTACGCAATAGAAACTATTTATTGCGAATAGGGGCCAGCTGTACTCCATTGTTATGGGCCGAGTCAAGAAGGTTTAAATCGAGATGCTGCCTTATTCCTTTTTGCGAAGGCATCTGATGAAGACTCATGTCGAAATGTATTATGCCGCAACAACTAGCAATAAAGCGATCTTCCTGTTGAATCCCCGTTGTGTCCTTTTGGGTTTCTTGGACGGAAGTTGCCTTTGGTTGTGATTTCATCGCGCAAGCCAGCCACGTGTGGAAGCACCCGCCCGCAAGAGTCCGAGGGATATCTGGCGTCTTTTTGTTCTTCCAATGAACTTGGTTTCAACCTCAGACCGCCTCACAGATCATCCCAGCAAGCGGTTTTTGCTAGGAAGCAACCCGGATCTGACGGGGGAGCACGGACACTGAGCTGTTGTTCCGTGACCCTGCTGGTGAAAGTACTTTGAGGCAGAGCGTTAGGGGACCCAAGGGAGATCGAGCTTTTACATAAGGACAATAATTTGGCACCACAACTTACCTAAAAAATGGCACAGACAGCACAAACAGGTTAAAGAGCCCCACGGAAGACAGTTCTCAACCTGATGTCTTCTGGGATTGGTAGTCTCTGACATCGGACTACGCAATAGTAACTATTTGTTGTCAATAGGGGCCAGCTGTACTCCATTGTTATGGGAGGAGTCACAAAGGTTTAATTCAAGGTGCTGCCTTATTCCTTTTTGCGAAGGCATCTGATGAAGACTCATGTCGAAATGCATTATGTCGCATCAACTAGCAATAAAGCGATCTTCCTGTTAAATCCCCGTTGTGTCCTTTTGGGTTTCTTGGACAGAGGTTGCCTTTGGTTGTGATTTTAACGTGCAAGCCAGCCACGTGTGGAAGGACCCGCCCGCAAGAGTCCGAGAGATATCTGGCGTCTTTTTGTTTTTCCAATGAACTTGGTTTCAACCTCGGACCGCCTCACAGATCATCCCAGCAAGTGGTTTTTGCAAGGAAGCAACCCGGATCTGACGAGGGAGCACGGACACTGAGCTGTTGTTCCTTGACCCTGCTGGTGAAAGTACTTTGAGGCAGAGCGTTAGAGGACCCAAGGGAGATCGAGCTTTTACATAAGGACAATAATTTGGCACCACAACTTACCTAAAAAATGGCACGGACAGCGCAATCAGGTTAAAGAGCCCCACGGAAGACAGTTCTCAACCTGATGTCTTCTGGGATTGGTAGTCTCTTACATCGGAATACGCAATAGAAACTATTTGTTGTGAATAGGGGCCAGCTGTACTCCATTTTTATGGGAGGAGTCACGAATGTTTAAATCAAGGTGCTGCCTTATTCCTTTTTGCGAAGGCATCTGATGAAGACTCATGTCGAAATGCATTATGCCGCATCAACTAGCAATAAAGCGAACTTCCTGTTAAATCCCCGTTGTGTCCTTTTGGGTTTCTTGGACAGAAGTTGCCTTCGGTTGTGATTTTAACGCGCAAGCCAGCCACGTGTGAAAGCACCCGCCCGCAAGAGTCCGAGGGATATCTGGCGTCTTTTTGTTTTTCCAATGAACTTGCTTTCAACCTCGGACCGCCTCACAGATCATCCCAGCAAGTGGTTTTTGCTTGGAAGCAACCCGGATCTGACGGGTGAGCACGGACACTGAGCTGTTGTTCCATGACCCTGCTGGTGAAAGTACTTTGGGGCAGAGCGTTAGGGGACCCAAGTGAGATCGAGCTTTTACATAAGGACAATAATTTGGCACCACAACTTACCTCAAAAATGGCATAGACAGCACAAACAGGTTAAAGAGCCTCACGGAAGACAGTTCTCAACCTGATGTCTTCTGGGATTGGTAGTCTCTGACATCGGACTACGCAATAGAAACTATTTATTGCGAATAGGGGCCAGCTGTACTCCATTGTTATGGGCCGAGTCAAGAAGGTTTAAATCAAGGTGCTGCCTTATTCCTTTTTGCGAAGGCATCTGATGAAGACTCATGTCCAAATGCATTATGCCGCATCAACTAGCAATAAAGCAATCTTCCTGTTTAATCCCCATTGTGTCCTTTTGGGTTTCTTGGACAGAAGTTGCCTTTGGTTGTGATTTTAACGCGCAAGCCAGCCACGTGTGGAAGGACCCGCCCGCAAGATTCCGAGGGATATCTGGCGTCTTTCTGTTTTTCCAATGAACTTGGTTTCAACCTCGGACCGCCTCACAGATCATCCCAGCAAGTGGTTTTTGCTAGGAAGAAACCCGGATCTGACGGGGGAGCACGGACACTGAGCTGTTGTTCCGTGACCCTGCTGGTGAAAGTACTTTGAGGCACAGCGTTAGGGGACCCAAGGGAGATCGAGCTTTTACATAAGGACAATAATTTGGCACCACAACTTACCTCAAAAATGGCACAGACAGCGCAAACTGGTTAAGGAGCCTCACGGAAGACAGTTCTCAACCTGATGTCTTCTGGGATTGGTAGTCTCTGACATCGGACTTTGCAATAGAAACTATTTGTTGGAATAGGGGCCAGCTGTACTCCATTGTTATGGGAGGAGTCACGAAGGTTTAAATCAAGGTGCTGCCTTATTCCTTTTTGCGAAGGCATCTGATGAAGACTCATGTCGAAATGCATTATGCCGCATCAACTAGCAATAAAGCGATCTTCCTGTTAAATCCCCGTTGTGTCCTTTTGGGTTTCTTGGACAGAGGTTGCCTTTGGTTGTGATTTTAACGTGCAAGCCAGCCACGTGTGGAAGGACCCGCCCGCAAGAGTCCGAGAGATATCTGGCATCTTTTTGTTTTTCCAATGAACTTGGTTTCAACCTCGGACTGCCTCACAGCTCATCCCAGCAAGTGGTTTTTGCTAGGAAGCAACCCGGATCTGACGGGGGAGCACGGACACTGAGCTGTTGTTCCTTGACCCTGCTGGTGAAAGTACTTTGAGGCAGAGCGTTAGAGGACCCAAGGGAGATCGAGCTTTTACATAAGGACAATAATTTGGCACCACAACTTACCTCAAAAATGGCACGGACAGCGCAAACAGGTTAAAGAGCCCCACGGTAGACAGTTCTCAACCTGATGTCTTCTGGGATTGGTAGTCTCTGACATCGGAATACGCAATAGAAACTATTTGTTGTGAATAGGGGCCAGCTGTACTCCATTTTTATGGGAGGAGTCACGAATGTTTAAATCAAGGTGCTGCCTTATTCCTTTTTGTGAAGGCATCTGATGAAGACTCATGTCGAAATGCATTATGCCGCATCAACTAGCAATAAAGCGATCTTCCTGTTAAATCCCCGTTGTGTCCTTTTGGGTTTCTTGGACAGAAGTTGCCTTCGGTTGTGATTTTAACGCGCAAGCCAGCCACGTGTGAAAGCACCCGCCCGCAAGAGTCCGAGGGATATCTGGCGTCTTTTTGTTTTTCCAATGAACTTGCTTTCAACCTCGGACCGCCTCACAGATCATCCCAGCAAGTGGTTTTTGCTTGGAAGCAACCCGGATCTGACGGGGGAGCACGGACACTGAGCTGTTGTTCCGTGACCCTGCTGATGAAAGTACTTTGAGGCAGAGCATTAGGGGACCCAAGTGAGATCGAGCTTTTACATAAGGACAATAATTTGGCACCACAACTTACCTCAAAAATGGCACAGACAGCACAAACAGGTTAAAGAGCCTAACGGAAGACAGTTCTCAACCTGATGTCTTCTGGGATTGGTATTCTCTGAAATCGGACTACGCAATAGAAACTATTTATTGCGAATAGGGGCCAGCTGTACTCCATTGTTATGGGAGGAGTCAAGAAGGTTTAAATCAAGGTGCTGCCTTATTCCTTTTTGCGAAGGCATCTGATGAAGACTCATGTCGAAATGCATTATGCCGCATCAACTAGCAATAAAGCAATCTTCCTGTTAAAGCCCCATTGTGTCCTTTTGGGTTTCTTGGACAGAAGTTGACTTTGGTTGTGATTTTAACGCGCAAGCCAGCCACGTGTGGAAGGACCTGCCCGCAAGATTCCGAGGGATATCTGGCGTCTTTCTGTTTTTCCAATGAACTTGGTTTCAACCTCGGACCGCATCACAGATCATCCCAGCAAGTGGTTTTTGCTAGGGAGCAACCCGCATCTGACGGGGGAGCACGGACACTGAGCTGTTGTTCCGTGACCATGCTGGTGAAAGTACTTTGAGGCAGAGCGTTAGGGGACCCAAGGGAGATCGAGCTTTTACATAAGGACAATAATTTGGCACCACAACTTACCTCAAAAATGGCACAGACAGCGCAAACAGGTTAAAGAGCCCCACGGAAGACAGTTCTCAGCCTGATGTCTTCTGGGATTGGTAGTCTCTGACATCGGACTACGCAATAGAAACTATTTGTTGTGAATAGGGGCCAGATGTACTCCATTTTTATGGGAGGAGTCACGAATGTTTAAATCAAGGTGATGCCTTATTCCTTTTTGCGAAGGCATCTGATGAAGACTCATGTCGAAATACATTATGCCGCATCAACTAGCAATAAAGCGATCTTCCTGTTAAATCCCCGTTGTGTCCTTTTGGGTTTTTTGGACAGAAGTTGCCTTTGGTTGTGATTTTAACGCGCAAGCCAGCCACGTCTGGAAGGACCCGCCCGCAAGAGTCCGAGGGATATCTGGCGTCTTTTTGTTCTTCCAATGAACTTGGTTTCAGCCTCAGACCGCCTCACAGTTCATCCCAGCAAGTGGTTTTTGCTAGGAAGCAACCCGGATCTGACGGGGGAGCACGGACACTGAGCTGTTGTTCCGTGACCCTGCTGGTGAAAGTACTTTGAGGCAGAGCGTTAGGGGACCCAAGGGAGATCGAGCTTTTACATAAGGACAATAATTTGGCACCACAACTTACCTCAAAAATGGCACAGACAGCACAAACAGGTTAAAGAGCCCCACGGAAGACAGTTCTCAACCTGATGTCTTCTGGGATTGGTAGTCTCTGACATCGGACTACGCAATAGTAACTATTTGTTGTCAATAGGGGCCAGCTGTACTCCATTGTTATGGGAGGAGTCACAAAGGTTTAATTCAAGGTGCTGCCTTATTCCTTTTTGCGAAGGCATCTGATGAAGACTCATGTCGAAATGCATTATGCCGCATCATCTAGCAATAAAGCGATCTTCCTGTTAAATCCCCGTTGTGTCCTTTTGGGTTTCTTGGACAGAAGTTGCCTTTGGTTGTGATTTTAACGCGCAAGCCAGCCACGTGTGGAAGGACCCGCCCGCAAGATTCCGAGGGATATCTGGCGTCTTTCTGTTTTTCCAATGAACTTGGTTTCAACCTCGGACCGCCTCACAGATCATCCCAGCAAGTGGTTTTTGCTAGGAAGAAACCCGGATCTGACGGGGGAGCACAGACACTGAGCTGTTGTTCCGTGACCCTGCTGGTGAAAGTACTTTGAGGCACAGCGTTAGGGGACCCAAGGGAGATCGAGCTTTTACATAAGGACAATAATTTGGCACCACAACTTACCTCAAAAATGGCACAGACAGCGCAAACTGGTTAAGGAGCCTCACGGAAGACAGTTCTCAACCTGATGTCTTCTGGGATTGGTAGTCTCTGACATCGGACTTTGCAATAGAAACTATTTGTTGGAATAGGGGCCAGCTGTACTCCATTGTTATGGGAGGAGTCACGAAGGTTTAAATCAAGGTGCTGCCTTATTCCTTTTTGCGAAGGCATCTGATGAAGACTCATGTCGAAATGCATTATGCCGCATCAACTAGCAATAAAGCGATCTTCCTGTTAAATCCCCGTTGTGTCCTTTTGGGTTTCTTGGACAGAGGTTGCCTTTGGTTGTGATTTTAACGTGCAAGCCAGCCACGTGTGGAAGGACCCGCCCGCAAGAGTCCGAGAGATATCTGGCGTCTTTTTGTTTTTCCAATGAACTTGGTTTCAACCTCGGACTGCCTCACAGATCATCCCAGCAAGTGGTTTTTGCTACAAAGCAACCCGGATCTGACGGGGGAGCACGGACACTGAGCTGTTGTTCCTTGACCCTGCTGGTGAAAGTACTTTGAGGCAGAGCGTTAGAGGACCCAAGGGAGATCGAGCTTTTACATAAGGACAATAATTTGGCACCACAACTTACCTCAAAAATGGCACGGACAGCGCAAACAGGTTAAAGAGCCCCACGGTAGACAGTTCTCAACCTGATGTCTTCTGGGATTGGTAGTCTCTGACATCGGAATACGCAATAGAAACTATTTGTTGTGAATAGGGGCCAGCTGTACTCCATTTTTATGGGAGGAGTCACGAATGTTTAAATCAAGGTGCTGCCTTATTCCTTTTTGTGAAGGCATCTGATGAAGACTCATGTCGAAATGCATTATGCCGCATCAACTAGCAATAAAGCGATCTTCCTGTTAAATCCCCGTTGTGTCCTTTTGGGTTTCTTGGACAGAAGTTGCCTTCGGTTGTGATTTTAACGCGCAAGCCAGCCATGTGTGGAAGGACCCGCCCGCAAGAGTCCGAAGGGATATCTGGCGTCTTTTTGTTTTTCCAATGAACTTGGTTTCAACCTCGGACCGCCTCACAGATCATCCCAGCAAGTGGTTTTTGCTAGGAAGCAACCCGGATCTGACGGGGGAGCACGGACACTGAGCTGTTGTTCTGTGACCATGCTGGTGAAAGTACTTTGAGGCAGAGCGTATGGGGAGCCAAGGGAGATCGAGCTTTTACATAAGACAATAATTTGGCACCACAACTTACCTCAAAAATGGCACGGACAGCGCAAACAGGTTAAAGAGCCCTACGGAAGAAAGTTCTCAACCTGATGTCTTCTGGGATTGGTAGTCTCTGACATCGGACTACGCAATAGAAAGTATTTGTTGTCAATATGGGCCAGCTGTACTCCATTGTTATGGGAGGAGTCACGAAGGTTTAAATCAAGGTGCTGCCTTATTCCTTTTTGCGAAGGCATCTGATGAAGACTCATGTCGAAATGCATTATGCCGCATCAACTAGCAATAGAGCGATCTTCCTGTTAAATCCCCGTTGTGTCCTTTTGGGTTTCTTGGACAGAAGTTGCCTTTGGTTGTGATTTTAACGCGCAAGCCAGCCACGTGTGGAAGGACCTGCCCGCAAGAGTCCGAGAGATATCTGGCGTCTTTTTGTTTTTCCAATGAACTTGGTTTCAACCTCGGACCGCCTCACAGATCATCCCAGCAAGTGGTTTTTGCTTGGAAGCAACCCGGATCTGACGGGGGAGCACGGACACTGAGCTGTTGTTCCGTGACCCTGCTGGTGAAAGTACTTTGAGGCAGAGCGTTTAGGGACCCAAGGGAGATCAAGCTTTTACATAAGGACAATAATTTGGCACCACAACTTACCTCAAAAATGGCACAGACAGCGCATACAAGTTAAAGAGCCCCACGGAAGACAGTTCTCAACCTGTTGTCTTCTGGGATTGGTAGTCTCTGACATCGGACTACGCAATAGAAACTATTTGTTGTGAATAGGAGCCAGCTGTACTCCATTGTTATGAGAGGAGTCACGAAGGTTTAAATCGAGATGCTGCCTTATTCCTTTTTGCGAAGGCATCTGATGAAGACTCATGTCGAAATGTATTATGCCGCAACAACTAGCAATAAAGCGATCTTCCTGTTGAATCCCCGTTGTGTCCTTTTGGGTTTCTTGGACGGAAGTTGCCTTTGGTTGTGATTTCATCGCGCAAGCCAGCCACGTGTGGAAGCACCCGCCCGCAAGAGTCCGAGGGATATCTGGCGTCTTTTTGTTCTTCCAATGAACTTGGTTTCAACCTCAGACCGCCTCACAGATCATCCCAGCAAGCGGTTTTTGCTAGGAAGCAACCCGGATCTGACGGGGGAGCACGGACACTGAGCTGTTGTTCCGTGACCCTGCTGGTGAAAGTACTTTGAGGCAGAGCGTTAGGGGACCCAAGGGAGATCGAGCTTTTACATAAGGACAATAATTTGGCACCACAACTTACCTAAAAAATGGCACAGACAGCACAAACAGGTTAAAGAGCCCCACGGAAGACAGTTCTCAACCTGATGTCTTCTGGGATTGGTAGTCTCTGACATCGGACTACGCAATAGTAACTATTTGTTGTCAATAGGGGCCAGCTGTACTCCATTGTTATGGGAGGAGTCACAAAGGTTTAATTCAAGGTGCTGCCTTATTCCTTTTTGCAAATGCATCTGATGAAGACTCATGTCGAAATGCATTATGCCGCATCATCTAGCAATAAAGCGATCTTCCTGTTAAATCCCTGTTGTGTCCTTTTGGGTTTCTTGGACAGAAGTTGCCTTTGGTTGTGATTTTAACGCGCAAGCCAGCCACGTGTGGAAGGACCCGCCCGCAAGAGTCCGAAGGGATATCTGGCGTCTTTTTGTTTTTCCAATGAACTTGGTTTCAACCTCGGACCGCCTCACAGATCATCCCAGCAAGTGGTTTTTGCTAGGAAGCAACCCGGATCTGACGGGGGAGCACGGACACTGAGCTGTTGTTCTGTGACCCTGCTGGTGAAAGTACTTTGAGGCAGAGCGTATGGGGAGCCAAGGGAGATCGAGCTTTTACATAAGACAATAATTTGGCACCACAACTTACCTCAAAAATGGCACGGACAGCGCAAACAGGTTAAAGAGCCCTACGGAAGAAAGTTCTCAACCTGATGTCTTCTGGGATTGGAAGTCTCTGACATCGGACTACGCAATAGAAACTATTTGTTGTCAATATGGGCCAGCTGTACTCCATTGTTATGGGAGGAGTCACGAAGGTTTAAATCAAGGTGCTGCCTTATTCCTTTTTGCGAAGGCATCTGATGAAGACTCATGTCGAAATGCATTATGCCGCATCAACTAGCAATAAAGCGATCTTCCTGTTAAATCCCCGTTGTGTCCTTTTGGGTTTCTTGGACAGAAGTTGCCTTTGGTTGTGATTTTAACGCGCAAGCCAGCCACGTGTGGAAGGACCCGCCCGCAAGAGTCCGAGAGATATCTGGCGTCTTTTTGTTTTTCCAATGAACTTGGTTTCAACCTCGGACCGCCTCACAGATCATCCCAGCAAGTGGTTTTTGCTAGGAAGCAACCCGGATCTGACAGGGGAGCACGGACACTGAGCTGTTGTTCCGTGACCCTGCTGGTGAAAGTACTTTAAGGCAGAGCGTTAGGGGACCCAAGGGAGATCGAGCTTTTACATAAGGACAATAATTTGGCACCACAACTTACCTCAAAAATGGCACAGACAGCACAAACAGGTTAAAGAGCCCCACGGAAGACAGTTCTCAACCTGATGTCTTCTGGGATTGGTAGTCTCTGACATCGGACTACGCAATAGTAACTATTTGTTGTCAATAGGGGCCAGCTGTACTCCATTGTTATGGGAGGAGTCACAAAGGTTTAATTCAAGGTGCTGCCTTATTCCTTTTTGCGAAGGCATCTGATGAAGACTCATGTCGAAATGCATTATGCCGCATCAACTAGCAATAAAGCGATCTTCCTGTTAAATCCCCGTTGTGTCCTTTTGGGTTTCTTGGACAGAAGTTGCCTTTGGTTGTGATTTTAACGCGCAAGCCAGTCATGTGTGGAAGGACCCGCCCGCAAGAGTCCGAGGGATATCTGGCGTCCCTTTGTTTTTCCAATGAACTTGGTTTCAACCTCGGACCGCCTCATAGATCATCCCAGCAAGTGTTTTTTTGCTAGGAAGCAACCCGGATCTGACGGGGGAGCACGGACACTGAGCTGTTGTTCCGTGACCCTGCTTGTGAAAGTACTTTGAGGCAACACGTTAGGGGACCCAAGAGAGATCGAGCTTTTACATAAGGACAATAATTTGGCACCACAACTTACCTCAAAAATGGCACGGACAGCGCAAACAGGCTAAAGAGCCCCACGGAAGACAGTTCTCAACCTGTTGTCTTCTGGGATTGGTAGTCTCTGACATCGGACTACGCAATAGAAACTATTTGTTGTCAATAGGGGCCAGCTGTACTCCATTGTTATGGGAGGAGTCACAAAGGTTTAAATCAAGGTGCTGCCTTATTCCTTTTTGCGAAGGCATCTGATGAAGACTCATGTCGAAATACATTATGCCGCATCAACTAGCAATGAAGCGATCTTCCTGTTAAATCCCCGTTGTGTCCTTTTGGGTTTCTTGGACAGAAGTTGCCTTTGGTTGTGATTTTAACGCGCAAGCCAGCCACGTGTGGAAGGACCCGCCCGCAAGAGTCCGAGGGATATCTGGCGTCTTTTTGTTTTTCCAATAAACTTGGTTTCAACCTCGGACCGCCTCACAGATCATCCCAGCAAGTCGTTTTTGCTTGGAAGCAACCCAGATCTGACGGGGCAGCACGGACACTTAGCTGTTGTTCCGTGACCCTGCTGGTGAAAGTACTTTGAGGCAGAGCGTTAGGGGACCCAAGGGAGATCGAGCTTTTACATGAGGACAATAATTTGGCACCACAACTTACCTCAAAAATGGCACGGACAGCGCAAACAGGTTAAAGAGCCCCACGGAAGACATTTCTCAACCTGCTGTCTTCTGGGATTGGTAGTCTCTGACATCAGACTACGCAATAGAAACTATTTGTTGTGAATAGGGGCCAGCTGTACTCCATTGTTATGAGAGGAGTCACGAAGGTTTAAATCGAGATGCTGCCTTATTCCTTTTTCCGAAGGTATCTGATGAAGACTCATGTCGAAATGCATTATGCCGCATCAACTAGCAATAAAGCGATCTTCCTGTTAAATCCCTGTTGTGTCCTTTTGGGTTTCTTGGACAGAAATTGCCTTTGGTTGTGATTTTAATGCGCAAGCCAGCCACGTGTGGAAGCACCCGCCCGCAAGAGTCCGAGGGATATCTGGCGTCTTTTTGTTTTTCCAATGAACTTGGTTTCAACCTCGGATCGCCTCACAGATCATCCCAGCAAGTGTTTTTTTGCTAGGAAGCAACCCGGATCTGACGGGGGAGCACGGACACTGAGCTGTTGTTCCGTGACCCTGCTGGTGAAAGTACTTTGAGGCAGCACGTTAGGGGACCAAAGGGAGATCGAGCTTTCACATAAGGACAATAGTTTGGCACCACAACTTACCTCAAAAATGGCACGGACAGCGCAAACAGGTTAAAGAGCCCCACGGAAGACAGTTCTCAACCTGCTGTCTTCTGGGATTGGTAGTCTCTGACATCGGACTACGCAATAGAAACTATTTGTTGTCAATAGGGGCCAGCTGTACTCCATTGTTATGGGAGGAGTCACAAATGTTTAAATCAAGGTGCTGCCTTATTCCTTTTTGCGAAGGGATCTGATGAAGACTCATGTCGAAATACATAATGCCGCATCAACTAGCAATGAAGCGATCTTCCTGTTAAATCCCCGTTGTGTCCTTTTGGGTTTCTTGGACAGAAGTTGCCTTTGGTTGTGATTTTAATGCCCAAGCCAGCCACGTGTGGAAGGACCCGCCCGCAAGAGTCCGAGGGATATCTGGCGTCTTTTTGTTTTTCCAATGAACTTGGTTTCAACCTCGGACCGCCTCACAGATCATCCCAGCAAGTGGTTTTTGCTTGGAAGCAACCCGGATCTGACTGGGCAGCACGGACACTGAGCTGTTGTTCCGTGACCCTGCTGGTGAAAGTACTTTGAGGCAGAGCGTTGGGGGACCCAAGGGAGATCGAGCTTTTACATAAGGACAATAATTTGGCACCACAACTTACCTCAAAAATGGCACGGACAGCGCAAACAGGTTAAAGAGCCCCACGGAAGACAGTTCTCAACCTGCTGTCTTCTGGTATTAGTAGTCTCTGACATCGGACTACGCAATAGAAACTATTTGTTGTCAATAGGGGCCAGCTGTACTCCATTGTTATGAGAGGAGTCACAAAGGTTTAAATCGAGATGCTGCCTTATTCCTTTTTGCGAAGGCATCTGATGAAGACTAATGTCGAAATGCATTATGCCGCATCAACTAGCAATAAAGCGATCTTCCTGTTAAATCCCCGTTGTGTCCTTTTGGGTTTCTTGGACAGAAGTTGCCTTTGGTTGTGATTTTAACGCACAAGCCAGCAACGTGTGGAAGCACCCGCCCGCAAGAGTCCGAGGGATATCTGGCGTCTTTTTGTTTTTCCAATGAACTTGGTTTCAACCTCGGACCGCCTCACAGATCATCCCAGCAAGTGTTTTTTGCTTGGAAGCAACCCGGATCTGACGGGGGAGCACGGACACTGAGCTGTTGTTCCGTGACCCTGCTGGTGAAAGTACTTTGAGGCAGAGCGTTAGGGGGCCCAAGGGAGATCGAGCATTTACATAAGGACAATAATTTGGCACCACAACTTACCTCAAAAATGGCACAGACAGCACAAACAGGTTAAAGAGCCCCACGGTAGACAATTCTCAACCTGATGTCTTCTGGGATTGGTAGTCTCTGACATCGGACTACGCAATAGAAACTATTTGTTGTCAATAGGGGCCAGCTGTACTCCATTGTTATGAGAGGAGTCACGAAGGTTTAAATCGAGATGCTGCCTTATTCCTTTTTGCGAAGGCATCTGATGAAGACTCATGTCGAAATGCATTATGCCGCATCAACTAGCAATAAAGCGATCTTCCTGTTAAATCCCTGTTGTGTCCTTTTGGGTTTCTTGGACAGAAGTTGCCTTTGGTTGTGATTTTAACGCGCAAGCCAGCCTCATGTGGAAGCACCCCCCCGCAAGAGTCCGAGGGATATCTGGCGTCTTTTTGTTTTTTCAATGAACTTGGTTTCAACCTCGGACCGCCTCACAGGTCATCCCAGCAAGTGTTTTTTTGCTAGGAAGCAACCCGGATCTGACGGGGGAGCACGGACACTGAGCTGTTGTTCCGTGACCCTGCTGGTGAAAGTACTTTGAGGCAGCACGTTAGGGGACCCAAGGGAGATTGAGCTTTTACATAAGGACAATAATTTGGCACCACAACTTACCTCAAAAATGGCACAGACAGCGCAAACAGGTTAAAGAGCCCCACGGAAGACAGTTCTCAAACTGATGTCTTCTGGGATTGGTAGTCTCTGACATCGGACTACGCAATAGAAACTATTTGTTGTCAATAGGGGCCAGCTGTACTCCATTGTTATGGGAGGAGTAACGAAGGTTTAAATCAAGGTGCTGCCTTATTCCTTTTTGCGAAGGCATCTGATGAAGACTCATGTCGAAATACATTATGCCGCTTCAACTAGCAATGAAGCGATCTTCCTGTTAAATCCCCATTGTGTCCTTTTGGGTTTCTTGGACAGAAGTTGCCTTTGGTTGTGATTTTAACGCGCAAGCCAGCCACGTGTGGAAGGACCCGCCCGCAAGAGTCCGAGGGATATCTGGCGTCTTTTTGTTTTTCCAATGAACTTGGTTTCAACCTCGGACCGCCTCACAGATCATCACAGCAAGTGGTTTTTGCTTGGAAGCGACCCGGATCTGACGGGGCAGCACGGATACTGAGCTGTTGTTCCGTGACCCTGCTGGTGAAAGTACTTTGAGGCAGAGCGTTAGGGGACCCAAGGGAGATCGAGCTTTTACATAAGGACAATAATTTGGCTACACAACTTACCTCAAAAATGGCACAGACAGCGCAAACAGGTTAAAGAGCCCCACGGAAGACAGTTCTCAACCTGATGTCTTCTGGGATTGGTAGTCTCTGACATCGAACTACGCAATAGAAACTATTTGTTGTCAATATGGGCCAGCTGTACTCCATTGTTATGGGAGGAGTCACGAAGGTTTAAATCAAGGTGCTGCCTTATTCCTTTTTGCGAAGGCATCTGATGAAGACTCATGTCGAAATGCATTATGCTGCATCAACTAGCAATAAAGCGATCTTCCTGTTAAATCCCCGTTGTGTCCTTTTGGGTTTCTTGGACAGAAGTTGCCTTTGGTTGTGATTTTAACGCGCAAGCCAGCCACGTGTGGAAGGACCCGCCCGCAAGAGTCCGAGGGATATCTGGCGTCTTTTTGTTTTTCCAATGAACTTGGTTTCAACCTCGGACCGCCTCACAGATCATCCCAGCAAGTGGTTTTTGCTAGTAAGCAACCCGGATCTGAGGCGGGAGCACGGACACTGAGCTGTTGTTCTGTGACCCTGCTGGTGAAAGTACTTTGAGGCAGAGCGTTAGGGGACCCAAGGGAGATCGAGCTTTTACATAAGGACAATAATTTGGCTACACAATTTACCTCAAAAATGGCACGGACAGCGCAAACAGGTTAAAGAGCCCCACGGAAGACAGTTCTCAACCTGATGTCTTCTGGGATTGGTAGTCTCTGACATCGGACTACGCAATAGAAACTATTTGTTGTCAATAGGGGCCAGCTGTACTCCATTGTTATGGGAGGAGTCACGAAGGTTTAAATCAAGGTGCTGCCTTATTCCTTTTTGCGAAGGCATCTGATGAAGACTCATGTCGAAATGCATTATGCCGCATCAACTAGCAATAAAGCGATCTCCCTGTTAAATCCCCGTTGTGTCCTTTTGGGTTTCTTGGACAGAAGTTGCCTTTGTTTGTGATATATATATGTATATATATATTACCTACTGGTGGTCGCCAGTAGGTAGTTATAGTTAGGACCTACTTTCCATAGGAAATCCACAACATTCTATTTTGGAATAACTTTGGCGCCGGTGGACGAATCTTCGCGAATTTCTCAAAGAAGATGGCCCGCTCTGCTCCGCTTCTTCTCTGAAAGTTTTGGGGGGATTTGTCAAGTGGGGGCTGAGAAAAAAGGGGGGTTATTTTCCATAGGACGATTAGACACGGCTACAGCCCGAACTGCTGAACGGAATTTCATGTACATAACATGCATTTGTATGCGTATATGTATATGTATGCATAGATTTATATTTGTATTTATATAGATATGCATTTGATATATATGTTTATATATGTATGTATATATATATACACATACATATATATAAATGCATATATATATTTGCATATGTGTGCATGTAGAGAGAGGTAGAGAGATTTAGAGAGGTAGAGGTAGAGAGGTAGAGGTGTAGGGGTAGAGAGGTAGAGGTAGAGAGTAGTAGAGAGAGAGGTAGAGAGTAGAGAGTGAGTATTAGAGAGTAGAGAGTGAGTAGTAGAGAGTAGTAGAGAGAGTAGCAGAGAGTGAGTAGTAGAGAGTAGTAGAGTGAGTAGTCGAGAGTGAGTAGTAGAATAGTAGAGAGTGCCTATTAGAATGAGTAGTAGAGAGTAGTAGAAGAGAGTAGTAGAGAGTGAGTAGTAGAGAGTGAGTAGTATTATGAGTAGTAGAGTGAGTAGTAGAGAGAGAGTAGTAGAGAGTAGTAGAAAGAGAGAGAGTAGTAGAAAGAGAGAGAGTAGTAGAGAGTCAGTAGTAGAGAGTGAGTAGTAGAGAGAGTAGTAGATAGTAGTAGAGTATTAGAGAATGAGTAGTAGAGAGTAGTGTAGTAGAGAGTGAGTAGTAGAGTGAGTAGTAGGGAGTAGTAGAGAGTGAGTAGTAGAGTGAGTAGTAGAGAGTAGTACAGAGCAAGTAGTAGAGTGTGTAGTAGAGAGTAGTAGAGAGCGAGTAGTAGAGAGTGAGTAGTGGAGAGTGAGTGGTAGAGAGTAGTAGAGAGCGAGTAGTAGAGCATGAGTAGTAGAGAGTGAGTAGTAGAGAGTGAGTAGTAGAGAGTAGTAGAGTGAGTAGTAGAGAGAGAGTAGTAGAGAGTGAGTAGTAGAGTAGTAGAGAGTGAGTGGTAGAGAGTAGTAGAGAGTGAGTAGTAGAGAGCTAGTAGTAGAGAGTGAGTAGTAGAGAGCAAGTAGTAGAGATTGAGTAGTGGAGAGTGAGTAGTGGAGAGTAGTAGGGAGTGAGTAGTAGAGATTGAATAGTAGAGAGTGGTAATGAGAGTAGTAGAGAGTGAGTAGTAGAGAGAGAGTAGTAGAGAGGGAGTAGTAGCGTAGTCGAGGGGGTGTGGTAGAGAGTAGTAGATAGTAGTAGTGAGTAGTAGAAAGTAGTAGAGAGTGAGTAGTAGAGAGTAGTAGTAGAGAGTAGTAGAGAGTGAGTAGTAGAGAGTAGTAGCGAGTGAGTAGTAGAGAGTAGTAAAGAGTGAGTAGTAGAGAGTGAATAGTAGAGAGTGAGTAGTAGAGAGTGAGTACTAGTGAGAGAGTAATAGAGAGTGAGTATTGGAGAGTAGTAGATTAGTAGAGAGTGAGTAGTAGAGAGTCAATAGTAGAGAGTAATAGAGAGAGAGTAGTAGAGAGTGAGTAGTAGAGAGTGAATAGTAGAGAGTGAGTAGTAGAAAGTAGTAAATAGTGAGTAGTAGAGAGTGAGTAGTAGAGATTAGTAGAGTAGTAGAGAGTGAGTAGTAGAGAGTGTGTAGTAGAGAGTGAATAGTAGAGAGCAGTAGAGAGTGAGTAGTAGAGTAGTCAGTCAGTGTCAGTCAGTGTCAGTCAGTCATTGTCAGTGTCAGTCAGTCAGTAAGTGTCAGTCAATCAGTGTCAGTCAATCAGTGTCAGTCAGTGTCATTCAGTCAGTGTCAGTCAATCAGTGTCAGTCAGTCAGTTTCAGTCTGTCAGTATCAGTCAATCAGTGTCAGTCAGTGTCAGTCAGTCAGTGTCAGTCAATCAGTGTCAGTCAGTGTCAGTCGGTGTCAGTGTCAGTCAATCAGTGTCAGTCAGTGTCAGTCAGTCAGTCAGTGTCAGCTAGAGCAGCTCTGCTGACCTGATTCTCTGGCTCTAAAGCAGCTCTGCTGACCTGGTTCTCTGGCTCTAAAGCAACTCTGCTGGACTGGTTCTCTCCCTCTAAAGCAGCTCTGCTGACCTGGTTTTTCTGGATCTACAGCAGGTCTGCTGACCTGGTTCTCTGGCTCTAGAGCAGCTCTGCAGACCTAGTTCTTAGGCTACAGAGCAGCTCTGCTGACCTGGTTCTCTCCCTCTAGAGCAGCTCTGCTGACCTGGTTCTCTCCCTCTAAAGCAGCTCTACTGACCTGGTTTCTCTGGCTCTACAGCAGCTCTGCTGGCCTGGTTCTCTGGCTCTAGAGCAGCACTGCTGGCCTGGTTCTTAAGCTCTAGAGCAGCTCTGCTGACCTGGTTCTCTGGCTCTAAAGCAGCTCTGCTGACCTGGTTCTCTGGCTCTAAAGCAGCTCTGCTGACCTATTTCTCTGGCTCTAAAGCAGCTCTGCTGACTTGGTTCTCTGGCTCTAGAGCAGCTCTGCTGACCTGGTTCTCTGGCTCTAAAGCAGCTCTGCTGACCTGGTTCTCTGGCTCTAAAACAGCTTTGCTGGCCAGGTTCTCTGGCTCTAAAGCAGCTCTGCTGACCTGGTTCTCTCCTTCTAAATCAGCTCTGCTGATCCGGTTTCTCTGGCTCTACAGCAGCTCTGCTGACCTGGTTTTCTGGCTCTAGAGCAGCTCTGCTGACCTAGTTCTTAGTCTCTAGAGCAGCTCTGCTGACCTGGTTCTCTGGCTCTAAAGCAGCTCTGCTGACCTGGTTCTCCGGCTCTAAAGCAGTTCTGCTGAAATTGTTCTCTGGCTCTAGAGCAGCTCTGCTGACTTGGTCCTTTGGCTCTAAAGCAGCTCTGCTGACCTGGTTCTCTCCCTCTAAAGCAGCTCTGCTGACCTGGCTCTAAAGCAGCTCTACTGACCTGTTTTCTCTGGCCTCATGCCCCAGAAATAGTCATCTTTCAAGCGTTGACGGAGTGTCCACCCATCCCCTCATCTACCAGCTCATGTGGTACTCTAATATAGTAAGTTCCTTCTTTGAACTCCTCTCCTATCTCATGGCGTATAATTGACTATGGCCCATGTCTAACTTGACCCTTACTTGTTGTTTTTCCTTAGAATAATCCTGGCTGCCCACTGACTACACAGTGGCTGTCTTCATATTCATATGCAATGGGGCTACACTCCCCTTGATCTACTTGCTAAGCCTACCATCCCCGGAGCCTAATACCCCTGACCAGATACCTTTGAGTAAGTGATTGCACTTTTACTTCACCTGTGGTAATTACACAAGCGCCACATACATCTATTAATTTCACCCATTGGTCTAATAGGAAATGCTTCTTCAGGGCATTTCTCTCCCCATACCACGTTCTACCAACTGGTTCAACTATCCATAAATGTGTAGAGTAAGTACACTTCACGTTATAGGCATGATTTTGTAGGTGCCTTGTCATGATTCACCCACGACTAGTCCATTCACTAGGAAATAACTGTGAGTGCCTCACTACATCTGGCTCATCCTGTCTGCTGAGTGATTTCTCAGTTGATAATATTTTCCTCTTTTTTAATGAAACCGCTTTCTTACCCGTTGACTCATTCATATTGAGCTTCTGAATTTCTCAACTCTCCCTTTACTCTTTGGCTATTATGGATTGCATTATATTGTATAACCTATTATGTCACATACCTCAAATGGCAATTTTTCTTGGTACACATTTTTTTGTGAATTTATAGTATTTACCTTTTTGATATAAGTTGCTCATATACCAGTCCTGATGATAATCTTGAATAATTGAGATCGAAACGTCATTGACCCTCTCACAACACAACTCCTAACACATGTAAATCGTAAATAAGGAGTTGTTACTATGTTGTCAATGCAATGTATGCTTTTATATTTTCCTCCTTTGCCTACCACAGCACGCCCTTGCTTCAATTATTTGTGAGCACCAAATCTATCTATATATTTTCAAGGTTTGTAAAATAAATCTTTTGACTTACAATGTTTATAAGTGTCCCACCCTATATTTGTTAAAAGATGATCATATGACACGAGAAACTGAAATTATGTTAATTTAAAACTAGTCTGCCAATGGGCCATCCAGACAGTATTAGTCATTGGGTACATGAAACAACTGTTTCTGTGGTATATGTTGTTTAAAAAAGTTAATTTTGTTGGGATAATATTTGATGCATTGAGAGGACGTTTTGTTATAAATCTTTTATAGCTCTATTAATTTTCAGTTGTGGCATTGCTGTACTAATCGTACTATTTTCTTCATTGCTCACCATATATACATTTTTGACCAGTGTAGTTGTATGTTTGCCATAGGCCACCATTTTGTCTTTGTTTTCCATGCCATGTGTTAGGCACACATTTTGTGTACTCCATAGGCCTGCATGTGTTATTTATTTGTCCATGCCTCATTGCTTGTTGTTGATGTTTAGCCATGTGGCCAGTGGCCAATTTGTATAGCCAGCTAGAGTGCTTTTCACACAGGCCTGCATTGATTCTTCGTTGGCCATGCCTCCTTGCTTGTTGTTGTTGTTTGATCATGTGTTCAGTGGCCACGTTGTGTAGCCAGTCAGTGTGTTTTTTTCAAAGGCATGCATGTGTTCTTTGTTGTGTGCCTCTTTGCTTGGTGTTGTTATCTGACTATGTGGCTGGCAGCCATTTTGTGGAGCCAGCTAGTGTGCTTTTGTCATAAGCCTCCATGTACTCTTTATTGTGCATGAATCCTTGCTTCTTCTTGTTGTTTTTTGACCATGTGGCCATTTTATGCAGTCTGCTGGTGTTGTTTGACATATGCTTGCATGTGTTCTTTGTTGTCCATGCCTCCTTGCTTGTTGTTTGACCATGTGGCCCGTCAAATATCTGACACAAATGTTACTTTCTTTTGAGGTTTTCAGATGGGAAGTTACCAAGGAGGACAGCACGATGAGCCAAGCTATCACATTGTTGCCTCTGGTACAAGACCACTTAAAAAAGTTGTTACAACGTTTTGCCTGTGTGAACAGAGAAGTGCATGAGTTGATTGAGAACGTAATCCTGCACTTGGCTGTTAATCCAAGGCTGCAAAGAGGGATTGTGGTCTCTGTGCCACAATACTTGATCCACGGTACAAAACAATATTGCCCACTTTAAATTCTTTTTCAGAAGTCGGTTTTTCACTATACAAGATGAGGATATTGAACAAGTGAGAGACCTGGAAAAAGAATGGCTGGAAATTAGAGTGCCAGGCAGAGATTCTGGCATGAAGCCTTTAACCTCAAATGAGGGCAGTGCTGCTGACTCACAGCAGCCAACACCAGCAACAACCATATCAGCAACAACAACACAAACAGCAGAAGAATCATACCCAACATCTGCAATGGCTTGGTTTCAAGTGGCAGGGCTTAAGTCAAGTGCAGAGGTGAAGGCAACAGAGGTTGACCAAGTGGGAGCATTAATGACTATTCAGAGGATGGTCCAGGCTATCTGGACAACCCAAAAGAGATTCATGTGGACCAAAACCTGTTGATCCATTAGTATGGGAAGTTGCACCAAAGGCCAGAGATCTGCAGACTGGCAATAAAGTTTCTGGCTTGTTCAATAGCCAGTGTGTCTGCTGAGCATCTGTTTAGTGCAGCTGGCACAGTTGTCACAATCAAAAAAACGAGTCTCTCTCCTTAAAACGTGGAGAGATTGACCATGATTTAAATGAACAAACACTTCATTCCACACAATTACACTGCTCCTGAAACACCACAGGAGGAGGGTGAGGGTGATTGATCAGACTCAAGTGCATTAGCTGACCAACTTCTCGGCAAATCCCCTGAGTTTGAGGACAACCCCTACTTCCCTGGTTGAATAGGCCAGCATAGAACTTTCAGGCCAACATCAAACTGCTTTGCCCCCCCAAAAATATATTTAGCTAGTGGTACATTATATATTTTGTGTATGACGTATGCAGCCCAACCATTTATTCACATGTTTGGCCAGATTGGAGTTGGACAGTGTGCATTGAAGAAGCCTTCTCATTCCCTCCAAGGACACAGGAGACAATGCCTGCTTCCTTCCCATGTCTATCTTTCTTTTTTCATTCCCTAGCAGGGCTGCCCCAGTAAAGATTATTAATTTGCTAGACTGCCAATGTATTGCTTCTATTGGAAAAGAGGAGATGCAATATTATAATTGTGTACCGCCGTGCTTGGATTAGAACATGTAACTATTGCTCTAATGAGTGATATATTTTTGAGTCAGTGTGAGTGATGATGATTTATGTGGTGGCAGACAGTGAGGATGTTGAACTAATTTGTAAACTTGATTTAATTGATTTTTAATGTTTGGGGGCTGATGGGTGATTTTGCCTGATTTACCCTTTCACATTTAGCTAGATTTACTTGATGGTCCCCTCCTTGCTGTACTTTTTTTCTGGTTCTTCTGAGACCAGACAAGTCAGTTTACTTAACAAATACAAATCTACAGAAAATGATCTTTGCTCTTCTTGTTTATCAACAGCAGTGCACAACAGGTCTATCTCTCTCAATCTCATTTGGATTGGGAGTCCGACTGATTCATTACTCAGAGTCAGGACTTAGGGCGGGACTACTTTAACAGCCAGAAGAAAGAATTTATCTACTTCAAAGGGAAACCGACATGATGATGACTTGAGGCGGCCTACTTAGCCCTGTGGACTGGGGAGAGGTGCATTAATTTGTAAAATTCTGAGTAATGTGTTGAATCAAATGTCAAACTATTCTATAATATGGTTGTGGTTGGGGGGCTGTAACTCATACCAGACATGTGATGTCCCATCATCACATGATGGATACACACAGCTAAATGTTATGACAGTTGTGAGATTGATCACACAGATACATGTAGCTACTTGCCTGGCAATGGTTGTAAAATTACTCTCACTTCTCTGGTGGCATAACAAAGAAAGTCAATAAAGGTTTGCAGATGCGCAATAAAGGAACATAATGTTTAGTTTACCTTGGCATAGATTAGCAAAATTTGTATCTCCAATATTAACCCTTTTGTTTCAAAGATAAATCCAGAAATGGGATAATCATCAAACCATTGTTGCCACTGTAATTCCTTTATAGTTTCTGGAGAAATTGTTTTCTGTTTATCATAGCATTTTGTCAGCCTGACTGGCGCTTCCTTAAAAGCAGTACTATCGAGCTCAGTGGGATTCTCTAGCCAGTTAGTGAGATGTCATTCATCAGTAATAGAGCAAACATCAACGTCTAATAAATCTCCTTCCCATCATTTTTTTATTAGGTCCTGGCACACCTCTTCTTCCACTGACTCGGGTGGGTGTGTTAATAGGTTGAAAGTGGGCTCAGGGCATACAGGGTTTACCTATGGGGCTTAAGGCAGTGGCCTGGAGATCTGTTTGAGGAGAATGTCCTCTAGCAAATGGTCAGGCTCATCCTTGTCTTCTGGTGCCTAAGCATGGGGAACCGGGAGAGATGGATAAACACGCACTAAATCCATGACTTATGTAAACCAATTTAATGTTTTTCTGTTCATAAAACAACCTTGGCACAAAATTGTGTAAGTTCAAAAGTTGAACATTCTTGTCCTTGAACAACAACATCTGTTTATGTAACCTAGAAGCAATATTTCAATTCAAAGGTATACCTCAAAGGAAACTGTACCTCAACCCTTTTTCTCATGATGGAATGCCACTTTGACTTCCATAAAGACGCATTTAGCCCATTTATTATGTCTATTTGATATGCTGATGAACTCTTGGGAGGAGCTAGTCTTCTCTCATCCAGTTTCTTACTATTTTGAGAGCCCAATTTACTTGGCAGAAACATTTTGCAGCTGAGACAATCACTTTCCCTTATATCAAGATGCTAGACAGTACTTTGAACTAAATTCTGTCACTCATAACCAACAATCAAAGATGCTTACCAAGAGTGTAAATATACAAAAACACATCATAAAGGGACATGGAATTGCTCTACAGTGTTAATAGCCAGAGAAAAAAAGGCACCAAGTCAAAGGAAACATTATGAAATTGCCTAACAATGACACGAGCTAGCCCGCCAGGAACGCAAATTCATTCTCACAAGTACTAAGTATAAGTATAAAGAACATCCGCTAGAGTTATGTGGTCTTTGTAAAGATGTGTCTCCTTGTCACTGAAAAGGCAAAGTAGGTGCTAGGGGTACGTGATCTGAAACAGGGACCCACATCCTTGCCACTCAAAAAGATGACGCGGTACAAAAGGGGTAGTGATGGACGGAGCAAAAAGATGAGGCAGGGCAGCAGAAAACAAGTTGAAAAGGAAGCTTTTAGAGTCAGGGACATGTCCACTCCTTGTTTTCAAAGAAGGAGAAGTTTCCCTCCCTTGGTGTAGCTGCTGAACACACCCTTAGAAACATTCATAAGTCACTCAGATATATCAGCTACTGACACATATTCTTTCATGCACACATATTCTAAACTGACCCTAAACTAGTGCCCTTAATCTACCCGAGCACCACTTCCACTGTTTAATAAATGCATACAATCGTACTACATCAATAACTGTATAACAGGGAATCCACATTTTGTAACTATGCATTG
This sequence comes from Lissotriton helveticus, assembly GCF_964261635.1. Lineage (NCBI taxonomy): Eukaryota > Metazoa > Chordata > Amphibia > Caudata > Salamandridae > Lissotriton > Lissotriton helveticus. The sequence goes on along the minus strand of NC_136060.1, from coordinate 63,747,757 downwards.
TCAGTAAGTACAACCACATTCCTGTGTTGGCCAATCTGACATCTTAAACTTCTGGTATACCAAAACTTTAGCTGTGTCCAACTTAAACTATGTTTACACATTGATTCCCTTTACACAAAACCCTTTGGAAATGCTTTTCAACACTGGGTAACCATACAAGCCCTAATCAATGGCTACCCTAAAGGGTTTGCCTTTTTTCTGGCAGTTCCTCCATGGATGTAACAAAAATAGTTGCATATTCTTCACCAAAATGTTGAAGTCTGAAATAAAAAAAAGACACAAAGCAGTGAGATTATAACATATCTTGTTATTCAACTGCTGCAAGGAGCTAGGTACCAGTGAGGACCCGCTCAACACACAAAAGCAGCATGTTTTTAATATACACAGTAGAAAGGTTGCCAAAATATACACAGCCAATGGTGCATTCCTGGCATAGGTGCTTTTCAAACATTTGTCAAATCATACAACAGTCCAGCCATTGCCACACGGGCGGTCCGAACACCCTATTAAGACTTTGACGGCCGGACCACCACTGCATCGCCAGAACCATTCTTCCTGGTGGTCCCACTGTGGTCTGAGGGCCACAATATGCTTGGTGGTGCCCCGAGGTACGGGCAAGCATATTACGCTTTACCTCATGGCAAGCAGTTACATGGAAGTGTTTCCTCCATGTAACTGCTGGTGGTGAGGAAACGAAGATGGTCCTACAGGGCCCCCTCTTGCCCGTGTGCATGGGTGTGAATGTAGGGTGGCCCATTTTGTGGCTCCCTGTAGTTTTTCACCCCCAGTTTCTGAGAATGCAAGCAGGACATTGTGTATTCCATTCTGTGCAGGCACGTGCACTGGCAGTCCCCTGCGCGGTGCTGTTTAAGGCTCACAATGAGCCTTTACACAGCACCGCCCCAGGACCGCCACACCCCCCGTCTACCAAACCACAAAAGTCCTTGTAATCTGATGGGTGGACGGCAGCAACTCTTGGTGGTGCGGGAGCATGTTGGTGGTGCATTGCCCACTTCAGCACTACCAAAAGTTGCAATCATGCCCTTAGTCATTTTGCAAGGCCTTGTGGTCACAGTAAAGGTACAGTAGTTCAGAAACACGTCAGCAACATTAGCTCATTCTGCAAGATTCTGTATTGAGAGCCACTAAGTGGAACCTGAAATAAAATGGATTCCACACTAGCTAGGAAAAAACGGGCAGTATTGCTGAATCTACACTATGGAAGCAGAACAATAATAAGGTCTATAAGTCCAAGAGTTGATCAATGAGCTGTGTAGGACCCTTCAAATACTCAATGCCAATTAGTGTCCAGCACATCCCACAATTTTAGAGGGTTGACAAATCAGGGTACATCCCAGTTTCCCTTCTAACATAGGTCTCTGTCATAGCACCCTTCTCAAAAACCGTCACACAGCAACAGCAGAACAGAAGAGCTTGGAGATACTGCTGTCCTCTTTGTGCAACACCCGTTCTCCCTCTTTTGATTTCAATTTTTTCATTAAAGTAATTGTTTATGAAAAGTTACTGATAATCTTAAATGCAGGTGCACTGATAATATGTATGTAATATTTGAGCATACTGGTGATCATATATAGTGTTCATGAACATTGCATTTAAATAAACTATAAAATAATATATGAAGAGGCATCCATAAGCTGTGAGCCTCTGTACTTCGATTTACATGTTGATGCTGATCGGTAAGTCCTTGGAATGAACTCCATACCCAAAAAAATATAATCAACTGCAACCAGCCAAAGAAGCATAGGATGTAGGCAGTGGGCTGTTGCAGAGGGGGAGTTTAAGCTTGTGCAACCAGCGAAGGAAGCATACAATTGGGGGGATGTGAGGGGCTACACTTCAAGAACATGAAGCGGGAATCAACAGATGTTCTCTCAAATCTCAAGGCACGTCAAGGGTATCCAGGAGATTGAAAAGGTCCCTATTTGTATGGGTCTTCAGGTGTTAGACCTGTGAGACTTAGGGTGGTATTCTTTCAAACATTTACCTTTTCTGAAATTATATATTCTGGCCTTAGGACTTTACCACTGCTAACTAGTACGAAGTGCTTGTGCTCACTACCAAAAACAAGCTAAAATTGACTTACACATAATTACCATATTTACTTTATTTATAAGTCACTTGAACAGTGGTATACCATATATCAAGAGCCTGTAAATTAAATGCTACTAGTGGGTTTGCGGCACCCACTTATACAGCCCCTTACAACACATCCCAGGCATGTCATTGCAGCCTGAAAGCAGTTTTAAACTGCTAATTTGACTTGGCATTATAACTCCGGTATCAAGCCTTAAGCTTCCATTTTACTCCATATATGTCACACCTAAGGTAGGCCCTACGTATCCCATTGGGCAGTGTGCATTGAAATTAAAAGATGGGACATGTACATTTACATTAAACTGTCCTAGTAGTGAAAAACTCCTAAGTTCATGTTTCACTGCTGTGAGGCCTACCTCTCCCATAGCAAAACATTCGAGTTGTCTTATTACATTTAATAAGTGCTACATTTTGATTGGGATCAGGTAAGTATTTCATGTTTGGTGTCAGAGAAATTGTAATTAAAAATCCTTATTAATGGTGAAGCTTAATAAGTTACAATGTTGACATCCTCCCAGACAGTCATACAGTAGAGGGACTAGGTGTGACTGGATGGGCCATCAACTGACAAAATAGGGGGTCAGAGCCGCGCACAGCCCCTTTTGCAACTGAATCGACTGTGCTCTGCTTTCACACAAAGTATTTGTCACCCCTACATTGTTAATGCAGCCAACTTGGATCCAGGGCAGGGCAGTCAGGAAACTACAAGCCCTTCAAAGGGAATTCATTAGAAACTTCTACTTCAAAGAAGGCACCAGGTATCAAAATTGGGCCATCAGACCCACTCTTCAGTATATCTCTTGGTCTGTGGAAGACTTAGAATGACTGCTGTGCTGATCTGCTGAAGGACAGCTACTCTGTTGCCCTGCTGCTCTGCTGCCTGAGTGAACGACAGGACCTGCCTGTTGAATCCAGGATTACTGGAGTGACTTTAAGGACTAGTTTGCTACCTTCCTTATCAGAGCCTCAGGAAAAGAACAGATCTCCAACCACCCTGAACCTAGCACCTGGAACCTGTCGGCTGTTAGTCCTGCCCCCCAAATGGGGTGAGCCCATTCTTGGCCGCTTGGAAGTGGGCCTGAAGGTGCTGTGCCAACCCAGCTGAGGTCCTGTAGTCAGATTAGATACACCATGGTGCAGCTCACCGCAGTCTCCATGGAACTGCAGCTGCTCAATGCATTCTCGTTGCAGGCCTTTGCCTCTCAAGATCCTTGTTGACAGCATCCCCAATGACTATGCAGGCCTTCATATTGCATGCTATTCATTGATGGCATCTTCAAAGATGATGCAGGACCTCACATCACAGTCTTGCAACGCCCTGTACCCACCACTGTGCGGCACATCCTTACATGTGATCTTGCAAAGCTCTTCAGCGAGGTTTTAAGGCACATTGTTTAGCAGGCTTATCCTGGTCCCTGTATCTGGCCCGCATCCAGGGAGACCGGCTGAACTTGTAACTTTGTCCCAGCCCGACATGGGCAGATAATTACAGTTGGCACTTTGTGCCTCTGGGCACGGTTTTGTAGATACAACTTTTAAATTGCATATCTCCAGTACTACTAATTGGATTTATGTCATTTTGGAATCAAATAATTTATTAAATATGCTCAATTTTACTAAATGAATGTGGGGTTTTTAAATGTGGGTTGTTTCTCCTGTTGTGTTTTCACATTATCACTGTTTGAGTGCTGCATACACACATTACACTTTGCCTCAAAGTTAAGCACGACTGCTTGTGTGCATAGTTACCCGAGAGTTAAGCACAAGTTAAATTAGGGACTTTTGTGGCTCACCCTTACAGGTTTTGTGGTCGTTGCTTGAACGTGAGTCACTTTCCATTCACCCAGCAACCCAGTTTATCACACTAGCATTTGAAATCCACAGTAGCTTTGGATGAAGGAAAATGGTGAGCATAGCACAGCCACTGTGCAGGTTCTCAACTTTCATTCCTATATTTGGCACACCAAATGCATCATGTTATTTTTGTTATGAATAATTGTGCTGCTGAACGGCTTGTGGGCTACCGTGATTACAAAAAAGGCACTTATTTCATATTTTCTTTATCTCACACAGGAGTATTGCTTATGAAACTACTTTTTAAAGATTTCCATAATGTAATAGTGTCTGAGCATTGCTTCTGCGAAGACATAAGGTAAATTTACATAATATGTGATTGTAAAAAAAAAGAAATTGCCACCGTAACTTTGAGATGTAGATAAATACACATTCCTCATTTTGGAAGACAGAATACTTGAAAATCATTTAATCACAAACATATACCAATATGCAGTTATAATCTGATTTAGTTATATTTTACTTAAAAGGATTGTCATTAGGCACCCTAAAATACTGTTACGAGATGCTGTGGCAGTAGAGTTTAAAAAAAATATCAAATAAAATCATCTTCTAGCTATTCCATGACAAATATGTCTGTGCATTTTAAATAGCCACTGTTAATATCAGGAACCTGTCAGATTTGTGTTTCTTAATGGAGTTTACTTAATTAAAATTCATGTTATGAGCATATATGGTCGAAATGACAAGGATGAATCATTTCACGCGTCGTAGATTCCTCAGAACATAGAGATGTTGAAGACAAGTGTTTAAAATGGATTTAGTTTGAAAATTATCATTTTCATACTTTTGTTTGTTAATTACTGAACTGGTAATGTCCTGTAATTGCAAAGAGAAGCGCAGGCAGTCAGACACCCTATTTTTGTAAATTCTCCCCGAGGGATTAATAACAATAATTAACATGTTCTTGTCTGAAGTCTCGATGCAAAAGCTTACATGCGGAACTTTTAATATGCATTACCTATAAACCCAAAGTCGTATGGTATTCTGTTTGTTGTTATCAAAACCCACTACATGCTGGATTTGCGCATCTCAGAGTCTAACTACAGAAATCTAGGGCCCGATGTACGAAGCATTTTACCAGTCGTAAATGGTCCCTTGGGCCGTTTGCGACCGGTAAAATGCTTTTTGCCATGTGCCAACCCTATTTTGTGAGTCAGTAACCTATTGTTCTCATCGACCACTGCCTTCTCTTAAAAAAATTGAAAAGGTAGCTTTTCATTTTTATTTTGGAGATGCATCCTGTTTTCCTTTAAGGAAAACAAGTTGCATTATAAAAAATAAAATTGCTTTATTTGAAAAGCAATCACAGAAATGGTGGTCTGCAGTGCCCAGCAGGCCACCATCTCTATGAGTGCAATCCATTCCCAAATGGGTCACAAAGTGAGACCTACCTCATGAATAGTGAGAAGGGTTTATTTGCAACCCACTGGGAAACACAATATGTGTTTAAGGGACTGATTACGAGTACAGCGGTCCATAGGACTGATGTACTAGCGGTGACAATCTGACCACCGTGATACTGCGGGCCTGCCCGCTGTATTACCAGGGTAGCAGCCGGATCACCACATGACTGCTGTGTCCGCCAGGGATCCAGGATCCCAGGGCAGTCACGCAGCTGTAAGGGCGCTGTAATACACTGGAGGCGTCACTGTGGTACTGCTGAGCAAATCTTACAAGTTGGCTTTCACCACCCTGTTCGTGGCGGGTGGCGGAGAGGCAACAAAGGGGGGCATAGGGGTGCATGTTGAAGGGCACATGTAGTGCCTCCCTGGATTTGCACCCCCAGTGCCTGCATGGTGCGGCATTGAACTCTAATCTTGTGGGCAGGCGCACAAGGGTTTTGGCAGTCCTACAGCAGATGGTGAGTTGGCATTGCTGTTGTAGGACTGCCAAAGTTAGAATCTGGCCCAAAGACAAATTTGTACATGAGTGTTTGAGATTTCCTAAATGTGAATCGTTAAAATTCACCATTAGGAAATAGCAAACTGACTTTTTTGTACATGTGACCCTTAGATGTTAAAGAAAAAGTGGTCCCAATGGACGAATTTCCGGGGGAGGATCAATCCATCTACATTGATGAAGATTTTATTTGTTAATGGCGTACTTAAATGGCCGTAGTCCTATTAATTTGGATTCTTCAGGGAAGAGGGTGTACAGTTATAGGATCAGATGCCTTCCAGTAACCGTAACAGTGTATGCTCCCTGTGGATACCATGGGTGCCTGAGTCCTGTGTCTGCCACGGTAGGTGAACTGTTTGCCTGGGGCTGCAAGCAGTGCTATCCTACATTTATAATCACCCTCAAATAACTGTGACAGTGGAGTGGTAATGGCACTTGGACCCCTGCGAAATCGAAGGGCATTTAGGGGTATATTATCAAGGGGTTTATCTCCGCTTTTTTGGCTTTAAAAGCCAAGAAAGCGGAGATAAAATTATCTCCCTATTACCAAGCTGTCGCTAGCACCAGTTAGCGACAGCTAGTAGGAGATAGCGACCATCTTGGGCCCCGCTTTGCATGTCAGTGATATTTATCACTAATGACATGCAAAGTGGGCGTGCCAAGATGTTAGCGACTGGAAACAGTCGCTAACATCGCTATCTCCTATTACCAACTTTTGGAGATATTTGCGCTAAGCGCGAATATCTCCAAAAGCTAACACCTGCCCTGAGCAGTTCTTAGCCATGTTATCCAATGGGAGGTGGATAACATGGCTAAGAGCATTTGCTCGATAATGCATGAATATCGCTGACTTTTCAGCGATATTCATGCATTGCGGGAGTTTTTTATCGCATTTGCGATAAACCTTGCTAATAGCAAGGTTTATCTGCGATAAAAATCGCCGATGTGCGGCGATAATTTTTGTCTCTAAACAAGTTAGAGACAAAAATTATCGCTAGTTGTTGGTAATATACCCCTTAGACTTCTTCTTCAAGCTGCTACAAAGCTCAAAGATGAAAACAGCCTCTTTAAGCTTGAGAAATCTTTTTGGACAACAGACCTTACCTAGAATTTAGAAAAAAACATCAGGAAATAGCACTGGTAAGTGTGTACATGTTTCCATCTATTTCTTGGTGCTTTATGCAATTGAATTATGAAACTCTTACTCTAAAAGTTAAGGGTTCAAATCCTTTAATCTCCATAGAAATATGTTTTCTCAATGGTCTGTTTTGTTATAAATGATCCCAGTATTAATTGGAATATGTAAAAGATGAATTAATGTTTTGGAATGCATAAGAGGCCTAAAGATTCTTTAGGCTCTTTTTATGATAAATGTTTTATTTGGGCCAGGATGGAAGGTTGTTATTCTCATCTCTTACGGTCTTCAATAAATTGTATTTTTTAAACTTGTGGGCCAACCTTTTTCTTCTGTATGCAATTATGGCCCTATTAATGCATATATTTGAGAAATTGGTTCTTGTTCTATTGACGCAAGTTCGGATCTAGGTAGGTCCATTTTGCTTTTCATCCTTCTGTTGTCGATTCAGAGAGCACCTTATGGTGGGCAACGACAACAAATCATTATATTTGACCATGTAGAAAGGTACAGAAAATGGAGCATTGTAAGAGCCTTTACAGGTGGGAATTTGTAAATGCGGTGTGAAATTAGACAATGTTTCTCACGCCTTAGTCAAATGTGTATTTCAACTCTTTTTCCGATATTCAAAAGTATGAGCTATACTGAGCCTTTTAGCACAAACTTTCAGAAATTACTACAGGTGCTGTATTTTGGCCATAAATCCGCTGTTTTCAATAGATGGCAGCAAGAGCACCAAGAACGATTAGTTATTGGGATTTATATTTTGGTGAATGTATTGTCTTAGTGAAGAGCAGAGGGAGGTACTGTATCCTCCTTTTTTCGGTTAGAAAGAGATATATTTTGAGGTAATAAACAGAAGAGAATTCAACCATTTAAAATGTTATTTTTTCTTTTGTTTTTAGCATGTCTTGCTTCTGCATGTGGTTGGCCAGAACAAGAGTCTCTTGCTATATTTCCAGGGTTAAGAAAATTGAGTTGTGTCAAAGCATGTCCCAGATATGTGTGTCACTTCAGTTTCTAATTTTCAGACAGGGCTTACTTCTGATACATGATGACTAGGGTTGGCGGTATGGTCGAGTGATGCGTCTCTCCAGGGACTTGTGTTTGAGATGGTGGCCATTGTTTTGAGTCCTTTAGAGCCCTATGGCATTTCTTTCTTTCTTCTGGGGTCAATGGAATGGGTGCTGTTGGGTAGGGTAGTAATGCACACCTGATGTTCGGCACCGACATGAGCCCATGATGTGGACGTGCACTTTGCAGTTACGTGTGTTATTGTATGCCTCACACAACTGAAAAGTTTTCAGTAGGAAACAGTGTGGAATTGTGCTTAATTATGAGTAGACCAGTTCTGTCAGCCCCTCTTCAGCAAAGGTAGATAGGTTGGAATGCATAGTTTTGTAAGGTACTAGAAAGCGTCATGGTACTTTGTGCAAGTTGTTTCTGGCCATTGAATACAAGATAATCCTCCTCTCCACCAGGTAACTCTACAATTATAGATGAATTTCTCGATGATAACCAATCAGTATGATATTATCTTTGCAGGTTCTCTTTAAAACATTCTTCAGATTTTTTTAGGCAGAGATTATCTACCTGTTTGGGTCTCCTGTTTTGTTTTGAGATTAAGCCAATATTCTTTACTCAAGAACCATTGGTATCTATTTTCTACAATTATTTGAATATATAGAACCCTTACTATATATTTTTAAGTGGATGTGCAATTACTCTATATCACTGTTACCCAATTTTTGAATGTTTATATATATATTAATTATCTGCTTCCTGGTCTTCCTCCAGATGTATTGCCCTTCATGGTATAAGACATCTTCGAGGAATACAGTTGGGTTACACCAAGACAACTGGAGTTCATTTTTGAATACACAAGGAGAATTTCACAATATAGCAAATTGTTGCATTTAGGTCATTACATACTATTGGACCCAAAAGAGATTTGTTTTATTTTCCATCTCCTTGGCATCAAGAGAGAAGTGGAGAATCCATCTAAAGGTATGGATATCGAAGTCAATAACATTAGCAGGGGTAAGCAGCTGATCTACTTTAATCCTTGGCCAAGATTTAATCTAGACTAAGGTACTCATAGAACTTTACAGAACACACAAATTAGGCCTGAGGAGGTTTAGATACCAGCAGGGGGCGACTCCCCTCTGACACCATCAAACAACACAAAATTGCACCCCTGGGTCTAAAACTTAAGTAGAGTGTGGGGTAGTCCCTTTCAAAGTACGGTGTCCCTCACCCACCCGTGGGTGTCATGCTTCATCATCGGGTAACCTCTTTGCACCGCAAACCTAGTCACAGTGCGGGCTACAAACCTCTTACTAAGAGGGAGGAGCTCCGGGATATTTTATGATGTAGAGAAGAGGAATCCTAAAACCTTGAGATGAGCTGGGCCTGGAGGGAATGGAAAGGGGAGTGAAAATGGGACTAAAAGTAACTCCCTGGTATGCCGGAACATACTTTAATGGGACATCCCGAGGTCAGGATTAAAAATAACTCAACCTGTCATAGGCTAATGCTGGTCAACATGTTTCAGCCTGGTACTCTCCGCACAGGTATAGTGGCTTTCTTTAGGATCAAACATGAAGGTTGAGTAAAAGAAACGCTCATACCAAACTTAGTAGGTGTTAAGAAAAGGCATACAACCAGCTAGTGGATATAATAACCGCTCACAATTTCTGCTGGTCATCGTCTTACCTGAAAAGAGACAAAGTGTTAGGTAAACAATGTTTAACACTTTTCACATGCACTCACATAAAAATTGCCACAAAAGCATTCTGTAAGTGCAATTGCAGCCTATTACAGTGTCAGACAAACTGTTCTGAATGCTTATCAGATTATCGGGGGAGCTAATGGCGCATTAACCTTGGCACACACACTTGAGGTAGCATCCAATTCCTATATTGGGGAAAAGTGGGGAAAGAAAGATTGACTGTAAAATGCAGGCAAAAACGTACACAGACACACAGTTGACTTGACCTATATAAACAAATGAAGAGTGCTACAGGAGCCCAATAATAATAAAAACATGCTTATCCAAAATATTTGGCAAAGGGAAATGTTGTGTGAATGACATCTTCACTGCCATTCACCAAATATCTGTTATTTGGATTGTATGGAAAAAAGTGGTTGATATATTAGGCGTCCACCTCCAGGTGGAATAACTAAGATGCCAGGAAGAGAGGGTGGTTGCTGTATTAGTAGTGGATCTTGCTGGCAGAAAGCTCTTACTTCAATCTGTTAAATATCCTGGTTTCAAAGAGACACACCCAGCTCCATAGACTGGTATATTACATTCTCATTTAAAATGTGATCTGTCAATCCCTCAAAAAACAATGGGGTATGCACATCCAGTAGAGCGTAGCTATTTTAACAGAAAAATGATTATGAAATAAGGGGCTATTTCACTTGGACACGTGTCCCAGAGAAATTACATTTAGTACACCTTAGCGTCAACCCCAGCGGTGAGTTCGACTTTAATTCCCTTAGACACATCATTCCTCATTCAGGCTTCAAAATAAAAAGGTGAAAGCATCCAAAAAATGCACTAGTTTGGAGGACAAACCCATAGGGGAGTGGTGGTGCCTTTAACTGGTGTGGATGGAGTGTGACCTTAGGGGTCCCTCCCTGATGCATACGATTACGAGTACACCGAAAACCAAGACCAATGGCGACGCTCGATATCAAGGCTCTGCAGCACAAGTGGCTCCACGGAGCTCGTGAGCACCATGCATGCCGAGAGAAATGCACACGTGCCTGGCGATGCCATGAATACAAAGAGAGTCGGATGCAGGATGCAGGATAATGCTCAATGGAGCCTACGACCCTGACCAGACTAAGGGAGTCTGGAGTAGCTAGCGGCTCAGTGGAGCTCAGAAGCACCAGGGGCCATATTATCAAGCATGGGCGATACATTATTGCCGCTTTTATCGGCAGGAAACTGCCGCTAAAGCGGTGATAATGGGCTTGATAATATGCCCTTATGAATTCCCATAGCAGCCCAGGTTCTGGTGTTAACCTGTGCTGCTATGGGAATTCACAAGGGCATATTATCAAGCCCATTATCGCCGCTTTAGCGGCAGTTTGCTGCCGATAACAGCGGCGATAATGTATCGCCCTTGCTTGATAATATCCCCCCAGGTGATCTAAATAAGGCCAAAGCATAGGCCCAAGATTCTAACAATCGCTAAAACAAAATGCCACCAATCCTGTTGGATGATTCCCTCATACCGGCAAGGTGCACCTTGGAAGGGACGTGGAGAATGCAGTATGTCTGGTGATCAAGTCTCTGCTCGAGGCGTTGCTCTACCCACCTTCTGCAGGCACGTGCGGAGAGTAAGGAAAGACTTAGCATGGGGTTGGGGAAACTGTTACCCAAGACAGTTCAAAAAGCCATTAATAAAGAGGTACTGATATCGCCCAGACATAAAATGTATAGCAAGGCAAAAGCATCTAGATAGAAAAAAGGATGCTAGAACATTATTGAAAAACACCTAGACAACCCCGAAGTTGAGAAATCTCACACTGGGTCTTGAATAAGAGAACTTTTATTGAACACCCCATGCTGACCACAAGTGCCATCTAAGATTGTTGTATAGCAAAAATGCAAGAAAACTTTCCATGAGAGGACTCAGCCTTAATCAGGTATGCACAACTTTAGAAGGAGGCAACCACTAAGGGCATAGTGGTGCCTCGGTGTATATCATCTGATGGCAAAATAGGGTGTTCAATTTGTTGAACAGCTACACTTTAAAGAAAGAAAACTGAGAATGAGGTCACGAGGCATCATGTCCCTTGAGACCAGGTAGCACTTATGAGTAGGGCCACATAGAAATTAGATCTACCCTGTGTGGGTGCAAAAGAAGAAATTAGTGTCATGTAGCTTCCGTTAGAAAACGGAAATGGGGAAGTTAGGTGTTATTATCCGTGACACATCTGCAGGAGTCCACGTGGAAAATGCATAGGCATCACATATCGACAATCTCTTGCCATACCAAATCTGAGGACTATCCCAGTATGGGCGGGATAAACGGAACCAGGTGATGTCATCATTTAAACCCCTGCTGTCAGTGCATAGCCTGAAAACCCAACACTGCTCCTTTCTGAACAGGTATTGGGACATATTTGCAAAAGGCTGAATAATAATGATCATGTTTAAGACAACACATGTAAATTCATTTGCATCGTACCCCTTTTCCTGAATGTGTGTAGTCAGTTTGTTTATCTGTTTTATACAGCACATTGTGTTCTTATGTTCCAACATCTGCGTCTTGACCTTCCTCCTGGTCATATCCACATATATCAGTCCACATGGACAGGTGATTAAGTAGATCAAGCAATCCAAGTTGCTGTTGGTATGTTGCTTCAATTCCCATGGGTGGTCTGTACTGATGACTGTATGGGTTGTGTGTGTAGTTTGTGCACAGACACTGCAGCCACCACATGGGAAGTGACCTTTGACTGGTTGTAAGTTCCAAAGGGTATTTTGTTGGGCTATTCACTAAGCGGCAACTATTCCTAAAGAAAGAGGGATAGGACAACCTATTCTGGTTGTGAGAATGTGACTCTCTCCGTATGGTTGGATACTGGAAGGGATGGAGAATTTCTCCTTTGGTAAATAGTGTCATGCTTCATCATTGAGCGTTGTTCCTCGTAGGGGTGGCGCTACGGTCCCTCACGGGCCCAGCGAGAGGGCTCTTTAGCGGAGATCTTTTTAGGAGACACCGCAGTTGCGCATGCGGGTGTGGGGGCCTACAAGAAGTGGATACGTGAATTAAAATTGTCTTCAACAGTACCCAGAACTATATTTTATTCAGGGGTTCCAAAGACAAGATTAAAAAATGTCAGTGGGATGTGGAGATCCTCCTTCAAACAAATGTGGAGGAGTGGTGAGCATTTTTCACTGCTCTCGCATCCGTGAAGAAATAATGAGTGTGAAAAGATTTTGTTCAGGTCAACATGTTTCGCGCTATGAGCAGTCCCTAGTGGATCCAAGAGTGCTTCATCAGGACCAAGTGCAGGAGTGATAAATCAAGTGAAAAATAAAGAGAAGGAGTGTAGGGAAAAGACACCCTATATTCCTTTGCTACCTATAATACGGTTGCAGTATGTATTACCAATGACTAGAATTCCAAATGGAATCCTGTGTCCAAGGGTGTGTGAGGGCACTATTTACCAAAGGAGAAATTCCCTATCCCTTCCAGTATCCAACCATACTGAGAGAGTTACATTCTCACAATCAGAATAGGTTGTCCTATCCCTCTTTCTTTAGGAACAGTTACCCCTTAGAGAATATTACATTTACCTTTGGAAGACTAGATACTGGACCTGCTATTTTCTTATCAAGCTCCTTGTCCCCCTTATTTATTTTTGCTTTATATTTGTTGGGCTGGCAGCTTGCTCCGTGGTCTAGTGTGTACTTATTGGTCCTTTAAATTGGCACTGAGTTTGAAAGCAAACATGGGTTTGGGTAACATACGTGTACACTTGTTGACGATTTTCCAGTTTTTTTGTAACACATTTTTGGACCAGACTTGACCTACTGCTAAATGTGATAACGCATATCATTCTGTTTGTAGGTTGCTTCTCAAGGTGCACCTCAAGGAGGGCCTCACAATGATTATTCCCTGTGCTTTTAATTGATCTTTTTATCAAAGGGTAAGGATGCTATCAATCCAGGAGTTGCACTTCCAAGGTTGATGCATAGCTTTTACATTTTTCCACATCAATGCAATTGCATCTAATCCACAGAAATTGTCCGAAAGGCAAGTTGTCCCGCAATGACTTGGGGTGGTAGCTGCAGTAGGAGAGAAGAGAGTTTTTAGCCATGGGTTTCTTATACACTTCCGTACTTAATGAACCCTGAGATGTGTAGATAAGAAGGTCTAGGAAAATAATTCTCTCTTGACTGTACTCACACGCAAACTTCAGAAAGTTATTGCAAGAATTGAGCCACTGGTGAAAAAGGTTAAGGACTTCAGCAGTACCCACCATATCACAAGAATATAATCTATATAGCGCTTCCAGAGATGGGTGTTAGATTAGAGGGGGATCGCAGGAGTAAGAATAATCTCTGTTTAGATGGAGTGAACATAGAGATTCACCGGGCTGGGGGCAAATGTACTTCCCATTGAAGTCATAGATATCTGCAAGAAGAGGGTGTCCTCAAATTAAAAAAAGTTCTCTTTTATTGCAAGAGTGGCACATTGCATGATGAAGGATACAGGCATTAGAGTGTCCAATTCTGTGGAGTTTAACAGAGCTTCCACTGTAAACAGTGTCTGATCTTGTGGTATAACCATGTAAAGTATTTCTGCATCAAAAGAAACCATGAAGTTGGTTATGTTATTGAATTCCAGGTCTTCTAAAGCACATAGGACATCCTTAGTATCCTGTAAAAAAGTGGGCATCTCTTTGACCAGGGGTCTCAAAAAGAACTTAGCATACTGAGATAGGGGCACGAGCAGGGACCCAATTCCTGAAATTATTGGCCACCCAGGACGAGGTCTTTGCTGCGTGTGAATCTTTTGGAGCACATAAAACTAAGGAGTGATTGGATCAGTGTTGACCAAAAAATCAGCTTCCTTCTCAGTGAGCCAACCCTGTGCCTTTGCCTCATCAACTAAATTGATGATCCTGTTCAGAAGTCTAATGGTAGGATCAGTTTTCAGAGGATGGTAGGGCTGGGTACTGCAAGTTGTTTAAAGCATTCTTCTTTATAGGAAGAGGAATCCCGATGATGCCTTTGTCAGTTGGCTTGATTGTGATAGTCTCACCCATGCTCAAATTCTGTAAGGCTTCGGGTTCTGTTTTGGAGAGGTTCTTGAATGGAGACTGTGGAGTTGCTAGGTCCGGGTTTAGATCTTTCAAAAAGGCCTTCTCAAAAGTAAATACCTCTGGTGGTATGGTATGCGGTGGAGGCATACATGTAGATTTCTTGCAGAGGTTAGTGTTGACCGCAGGGTCCAGTGCTGTGCTCGTTTCTTTGTCAGAGAAGAAAAAGTTCAAACAAACGTTTCTGGAAATTGGGCAATTTCCTAGTGTATCATAAAACTTTGTCATCAAAAAATGAGACACACTTTGCAGTCACATAGAATATTATTTTTATGGTTACCTTCTTTAACCCCTTCCACGCTCATGACGAGCTGGGCTCGTCATGCAGTAGCCTGCTCACACGCTCATGACGAGCCCAGCTCGTCATGAATAATGGGTTTTTGAAAATCCCAGCGCATGGTTGTAAATCTGCGAGCATCGATGCGGTTAAGGAGACTCACAGAGATTCCTATAAGTAATGAGTTTCTCTTTGCAGGGGTTTAAAAGAAGGGGTCCTTCGCCATCGCCATATTTATTTAAGTTCACATTGAGGTACATTTGTTTTTTTGTTGATTATAAATATTTTCACTGATTTAATTCAACTGTTGCTAGAGATTAAGGAAATATATTCTCACTCTAAATTTCAATGTCACATTAGAGTCAAGGTCTATGATTCTCCTTTTAGAGACTCTAATGCCTTTTGTATTAGTTTTTCTGGGAATGATTGATCTGATAGGGTCTAAATGTTACCAAAGTGTGGGACAGCTAAGATAGTCAATATCCCTTTTGCATCTATTTTGAGGGAGTGTACTTGTAAGTTCTTATCTTTTTTGATCTCTTAGCATTTGGACAAAGTATAGGGGTTTAGTAAAGGGGATATATTTGCCTCATAGAGTGTCTGCTTTCAGGCATTTGTAGACTACCACATATGCTGCTCTTTTTCCTTGGTTTTTCAGATAGAAGGTTCTTAGAAAATGCATTCATGTTTTGGAATTAGGGCTGTATTTTAATGCAGACATTTTGAAAATCATCATTGAGCCCATCATAGGCTGTTTTTATTTACCCAAAGTGTAGTAATGATAGAATTTTGATTTCTCTACACCCAGGTCTGTCATTGTCTTGATATTATGCACAGAGAGTTGTTTTTATCAGACCGTCATGAAGGCATAGTGCCTTGGTATATCCTCCATGAATAAAGAATGGGCAGAGGGAGGGGATGAGGAGGTAAGTCACGATTACTTAGTGGTAATATTCATTACTATGATTCTTCCTTCCTCATCATAGTACTCACAACTTACCCTCCCTCTTTTCCTGAGAGCCTTTATCAACAATCTGATAGCTTTGTAAATCAGGATATGTCTTCAGAGGCAGGGGGTTCATAGGAGGATGACTGACATCATCTATGGATGTAAAAAATATCTTGGGAAGGGGTGACTATTTAGGAGTTGGGGGGTAAATGCCAATGAGTATGCACTGGGATGAGGAAGGAGGAGTCAGAATAATCAAGAGTACCAGTAAGTAACCTAGACATTCACAATGAAATGGGCTGGAAGGGAGGGGTTCAGTACTGTGATTGGGTAGACCTGGATTTAGTGTAATGAAGATTACAGGAATATTTGGTTCATTTCCTCCTCATCCATTGTCCTCACACAGTCCTTACACCTGAGCTATTGCCCACACCTGGTAAGACTGAGTCTATATCTATGAATCCAGTATAGAAGAAACCAAACAATACATTGAAGTAAATGCTAACCTCAAGATGTCTTATAAGCCAAACAAAAATGAAGGCATGTTAACAGACAACACCTATGCACTGAATTCTGTGGATGCCCCATCTCCCAATTGAATATGAACGTGTTTCACAAAGGTGTTTGGCGATGCCCAAGTGGCGGCACAACAAATGTCTTTAACAAAGCTCCCTTAACGGCCACCAAGGATGACATTATGCTTGTAGTTAATCTATTTTGTATTCAAGAAAACAACTCCACATTCGCTATTTCCCAAGATTTGAAAATTGCCAACTTGGATGAGGAAGGCCGAAGGCCTCCACCTGAAGAAAAAAAAGCATCTGCCTTTCTAAAGGGAGCTGTCCAGTCTAGGTATATAGAAATAGCTATGTTTAGATCTAAGGTAGGTAGTCTTTTTTCATCTGTTCAAATTGATTAGGGTTTAAGACCTTAAGAATAATGTCCTCTTCCCAATGGAACTTTGAAATTATTTTGGGAAGAAAAAGAGGACTCAGTCTTAGGATTACTGTGTCCTTCCTAAACCTTAGGAAGGAAAGGTATTCAACTAAGGATCCAGTCTCTCCAATTCTGTGACCCAAAAAGATGGCCACTAAGACCACAACTTTGACAAGACCAGGTCTTTGGTACCTAATGGTTCTAATGGGGAACCCAGCAAAGTCTGGATCACAAGCAAAATATCCCATGATGTAACAGGGCAGTGGCTAATAGATCTATGTAGAATAATTACTAAGAAGATATGCTGCCAAAGGGGCCATATAAGAAACAGCATTACCCCTGAAAGACTGAATAGCTGCCAGCTAAAAATCTAGTTAATGTGGGCCCAAAGTGGTTTAATCATGACTGCACTAAAGCAGCAAGTAACCTCAGGCTGGCTTTAGTAGCTAAACCAAGAGAACAGGCGACTGTCCAACTTTGTCGAAAAGAATATAAATGTACTATAGCCAAACGCAAGGAATCCCTAAGGGAAGAGGCTTGGAACAAGATCCTGGATCCCACAACTTTAGAGAGTAGCTCTAGATTCTGGACCGTAATGAAAAAGCCTTTTCTTGTCCAGGAGACCAGCGACGGCCTTGAATGCCATATACCCAAGGGGGACTGGGAAGGGCACTTCAAACAACTATACCATAGCCCGATGGAAGAAACATCCAGTCTAGTACTTTGTACTAATGGAAAGAAGATTAGCATTGATAGGGGTGAAGTTCTTGAGGGTATTATGGGATTAACAGCCAGGAGAGCACCCGGACCCGATGGGATTCCTCCGAACTTATTTAAGTCTGATCCTTCCTTTTGGGCTCCTATTCTAGAGTCTGTATTTAATGCCGCAGTGCAAAGTGGTTGCCCACAATCCTGGGGGGTTTCTACAATTGTCCCGGTTTTCAAAAAGGGGGACAAATGTAGCCCACATTGCTAAAGACCCATATCGCTAATCGACTCTATGGTAAAAATAATAGGAAGGATACTACTGCAGATACTTTCAGATTGGGTGGTGGAAAACAACATCATGTACATCTCCCAGTATTGATTCTGCAGTGGTCGCTCAACAATAACCCAATGCCTTAACCTATTTTTAATTTTAAGCAAGTACACAGTGGCTCATAGGGGTACCATCCACCTCGCCTTCATGGACTTGTCCTCAGCTTTCGACTGTGTGAACAGGCGGCAGCTGTGGCAGTCCATGAGGGCGAAGGGGGTGGACAGTGGTATTGTTGATTTTCTTATAGATCTTCACAGCAATACCAGAGCTAATGTTAGAAACTCTCAAGATCTGAGCGTAACAAACAATTTTGATATCAGAAAGGGAGTCCGCCAAGGATGCATTTTGGCTCCGTTCCTTTTTAACTTTTATATTAATGATCTGGATAGTGTTTTACAGGAGGTGCCGGCTGACTGTCCAAGAGTCGGTCTGCGGGGTATTCCAATTCTTTTATATGCAGATGATGCAGTTTTAATATCTAGGACTGAAAGGGGCCTTCAAGCTCTTTTAAATGCTTTTAAGTCCTTCATGACAGATAGAGACCTAATGATTAATAATTCTAAATCATTTGTCATGCAAGTAGGTCAACAACCCAGAAGAAACTTTATATTTAAAATAGATGAAGCGGTAATCCCGATATCAAAAACGTTCTCTTATCTCGGGGTCCTTTTTGATACTAAATTAAACTGGGGCCCGCATCTTCTTAAAAAGAAAGGAGAATTGGTCAGGGTGAATGCCTCTATTTTTAATTTTGCCTCGAAGCTCGGGAAAAAACCTACTGGCGCCATGTTGAAACTCTATAATGCTAAATCAGTGGCAACGGCTACATATGGTAGCGAAATATGGGGGTATGTCAGTGGTGAGCAGCTGCAGATTGTTGATTTTTTTTTTATGTAGCGTCTTTTGTGCGTCCCCTAAGGCACATCCAATCTTGCAGTCCATGAAGAATTGGGGACACAATATATATATGACATCTTTTCCCTACGCCCACTGACCTGCTGGATAAAACTGTGGTTGAACCCTGACATCCCACTGACACACTTGATTGTGAGGGACTGTTTGTCTTAGGACAAGGCACTGGCTATCCCATGGATAAAATATTTGAAATCCAATTTCTCTTGACTGGGGCGCCCCGAATTGTTTGAAAATCCCAGTCAGATTGTCAAGGGGGACCTGGAGGTAATTAAACAGGCCTTCCTCATGGATAGGAAGACCCAGAGTGAAGGGGTGGAGCTCCAGAAGCCGAGTGTCAGGAAATATGTTATGTTGAAAACGTGTGTAACTACCGAGCCATATTTATTAGGCTCCCTGATCTCTCAAGTTTTTATTAACCAGGTTCAGGCTGAATCTTTTTCATCATCTGCTTGTCAGGCCAAAAACTGCTAATTTTAATAAGACTGCAGCTCCCTGCGGCTGCGACGGAAAGTCTCCGCAGGATATGCTGCATTTTATATTTTTATGTAGGTTTTATGAATACCCCCGCAAGCGCTATCTGGTGACTCTTTTAAGAAAGCTTAATTTTACCCACATCAGACCGGCCCTGATGTATTTACAGCTTTTGCACAATGATAGTATTCTCCATGTTATTGAATTTTTAAAATTAACTGTTAAATATAGAAAATGTATGGACTTGTAGTGGCCCTTATGTAATGAATTTTTCCAATCACCTGGTCTTTATGTAATGAAGAAATTACATCCTTGCACCTTTTGCACTTTATTAAGATATGTGTTTTAACAAAAGTATTATGAATTGTGAGTATTATTGTATATGTACTTTTATGGTTTTGAACAAAAACCGAAATAAAGTTTTATTGATTGACTGAATAGCTGCCAATTGAGCCCTAATAGTGAAACCTGCTGAACCTAATATGAAGTCCTCCCTGATAGGATCACTGTATGCTGGAAACAGCCCTCTATCCTCAAAATCCGAAATTACGCCAATGGCGATTATAGAATTTTAATGATTTAATGAAGATGAGCCTCCTGGAGAGCTGGAAATTCTCCACACTTCTTTAGAGCAACCTTGCACATGTAAAGCCAGCCTTTCAGGAGCCATACCTATAGCTTCAAGGGTTTGCAGCTAATATGGATTCAGAAGAGCAAGACTCAATATGAATGGCGAAATGGGAACGTTCTAATGAGGGATACAATCCACCTGAAGGAGAAAGGGAAACCAGGGTCTTTTAGACCATTCCAGGACTACCAGAAGCACCTTGGCATGATCTTTCCCGATTGCCTTATGAACCATGGGAATAATACAAAATAGAAGAAACATGTACAGGAGACCCTGAGGCCAATGAACAGAAAATGCGTCCATCACCCAAGCTCTCTCTGATGACAGCAGACTCTAAAATTGGGGCATGAGTGATTTGTCCTCTGTGGTAGAAAGATCTAGCCAGGATCAGCCAAATCTCAGGACAATCTGCTAAAAAATTAGGATGAAGAACTAGCCTATGCAAGGATGTTAGTTCATAGGACTGACCTGGGGTAAAATGTTCTACAAAGCTAACATTTTAAATGGTATGTGTGATATACACTGGTTTACCCCCTTGAGGTCCAGAAAATAGCAGAAGTGTCCCAATGATTTTTGGATGAGGAAAAAAAGGATGGAACATTAGCTCAGATGTTCCTCGTTGTAGTGGACTGAATGAATTGCTGCTGTTTCTACAAGAGCTGCACTTCCGTTAGACGCACTTCACGCCAAACTGGATACCTTGGCTGAGGTGTCTGATGGAAGAATTGGTGTGGAAGGATCGGGCGAGTCGCGGGACCAGAAGGAAGCGGTGTCGAAAACTCTTGACTTAAATAAGCTTATTATTCTAATGAGAAAGACTGGTCCCTAGGGTAGCAAGATCTTTTTGGGGAACTGAACTTAACAAAATCAATGGTTTTTAAGTTAAGCGGTGATTTTGACGCATATTGGAATTGTTTTTAATTACACTATCGCCATTGGAAAGGGACTTAGCTACTCTATGGTGGAAGTGTTTAAAACTCATGCATATTTGATGACTTATGCATTCATGCTTTATGGATCCACAATAATGAAGCCCTGATGGTGTCCAAGTAGGACGAAACGCGTATGCTGTGTCATTGGCTGTATCATTTTGAACTTTTGAAATATTGGATTTGTGATCATGAACTTTCTACATTAGATCTGATACATCTTGATTTGTTGGACATTATTGGATATTGAAAATAAAAGTATTCATGGACTACAGTATTGGACTGGAAAAACCTTCTTTCAATATTTGAGCATTCCTTCTCTTTTGATTTACTAGATGAAAAGGTGGGTGCAGCGAGTGCAAAGGACATGATGTGACTAAGAGGGGGATAGTTCTTGGGTTTTATAATGTGATTTGTGTTTGACCACCAAAATAACCATGAAAAATGACTTAGGGGACAGAGAATTTAGAAAGCACAATTAATTCTTTGTCAAAAGAGTAAAAATGCAGGGGAACCTCATGTATACAAATTAACATTTCCTTTAATATGTGAAAAACTACTGAACGGATTTTCACCAAATATATAAAGAGTTCTTTCTGGATCAAGAGCTACCATTCTAACAAATGTGGTGTAATTCCGTCCTGTGGTTCGGGCTGTAGTTGCAGATAAAATCTCCATGAGAATTAACATGGAAACAAACCTTATTTGCCCCCCCCTTTTTTTGGCCCCTGCTTGACAGATCACCCCAAAACATTCCATGTGCAAAAACAATCACTGGAGCAAATTTTGGGCAAAATTTTGTGAAGATTTGTGAACCGGCACCAAATGTATGGGCAAGTCAAAAAACACTTTTTGTATAGAAACAAGGTCCTAACTATAACTACATATTAGCGACCACCAGAAGGAAATATATATAGCTCATAGGTGGGTTCCGTATTCCATGTGCATGAATCCACATGAGGAGGCGCGCTAAATGCACGCCCCTGTGGCCCCACGGTTCTTGGGGTGGTTCCTTCCCAGCGGCATTGCAGCCGCTTTTAAAACATCAGGCTCACGCTTGTACTACGAGCGGGCGGAACTCGACCAGGGATGTGGGCCTCAAGCAGCAGCCCAATCTTCAATCTGGGAGCCACCTGCTTGCTGTGTCCTTAAGCAGTCCCCTGTCACCACTGCCTAATGCATTTCAAATCATCTTCATCAGAGGCTTTGGGTGAAGGAAAGATCACGCATGCGCCGGACCTGTGGTATTAAAGCTTTCTTTATAAATTACCCACCGTGAATCAGCTGCTCCTATGAGTCTGCGCATAGCTTTATGGTCCATGTAGTCCAGAGGGATTAAATATCCCTTTCCCCTATTCCATTAGTGTGTCAAATCTTCTGCTGACATTAAAGGCCCCCCCATGGGCCCCAGCTCACAGGTGGGTTCCGTATTCCATGTCCATGAATCCACATGAGGAGGCGCGCTGGATGCACGCCCCCGTGGCCCCCAGGCTCTCTGGGTGGTTCCTTCCCAGCGGCATGGCGGCCGCTTTTAAAACATCAGGCTCACGCTTGTACCAACGAGCAGGCCGAACTCGACCAGGGACGCGGGCCTCAAGCAGCAGCCCAATATTCGATCTAGGAGCCACCTGCTTGCTGTGTCCTTAAGCAGTCCCCTGTCACCACTGCCTAACACGTTTCAAATCATCTTCATCAGGGGCTTTGGGTGAAGGAAAGATCACGCATGTGCCGGACCTGTGGTATTAAAGCTTTCTTTATTAATTGCGCGCCGTGAATCAGCTGCTCCTATGAGTCTGCGCATAGCTTTATGGTCCATGTAGTCCGGAGGGAATACATATCCCTTTCCCCTATTCCATCAGCGTGTCAAATCTTCTGCTGACATTAAAATACGCCCTGGGGCCCAGCTCACAGGTGGGTTCCGTATTCCCTGTCCATGAATCCACATGAGGAGGCGAGCTGGATGCACGCCCCCGTGGCCCCCAGGTTCTCGGGGTGTTTCCTTCCCAACGGCATGGCGGCGCTTTGAAAACATCAGGCTCACGCTTGTACCAACGAGCGGGCGGAACTCAACCAGGGACGCGGGCCTCAAGCAGCAGCCCATCTTCGATCTGGGAGCCACCTGCTTGCTGTGTCCTTAAGCAGTGCCCTGTCACCACTGCCTAACGCGTTTCAAATCATCTTCATTGGAGGCTTTGGGTGAGCGAAAGATCACGCATGCGCCGGACCTGTGGTATTAAAGCTTTTTTTTAATTGCGCGCCGTGAATCAGCTGCTCCTATGAGTCCGTGCATAGCTTTACGGTCCATGTAGTCCGGAGGGATTAAATATCCCTTTCCCCTATTCCATCAGCGTGTCAAATCTTCTGCTGACATTAAAGGCCCCCCATGGGCCCCAGCTTACAGGTGGGTTCCGTGTCCTATGTCCATGAATCCACATGGCCCCCAGGTTCTCGGGGTGGTTCCTTCCCAGCAGCATGGCGGCATGGCGGCCGCTTTTAAAACATCAGGCTCACGCTGGTACCAACGAGCCGGCGGAACTCGACCTGGGACGAGGGCCTCAGGCAGCAGCCCAATCTTCGATCTGGAAGCCACCTGCTTGCTTTTTCCTTCAGCTGTCCCCTGTCACTACTGTCTAACGCATTTCAAATCATCTTCATCAGAGACTTTGGGTGAAGGAATGATCACGCATGCGCCAGACCTGTGGTATGTGACTAAGAGGGGGAGTGTTCTTGGGTTTTATAATGTGATTTGTGTTTGACCACCAAAATAACCATGAAAAATTTATTAGGGGACAGAGAATTTAGAAAGCACAATTAATCCTTTGTCAAAAGAGTGAATATGCAGAGGAACCCCATGTATACAAATTTACATTTCCTTTAATATGTGAAAAACTACTGAACGGATTTTCACCAAATATATAAAGCGTTCTTTCTGGATCAAGAGCTACCATTCTGCAAAATGTGTTGTAATTCCGTCCTGCGGTTCGGGTTGTAGTTGCAGCTAAAATCTCTATGAGAATTAACATGGAAACAAATCTTATTCCCCCCCCTTTTTTCGGCCCCTGCTTGACACATCACTCCAAAACATTCCATGTGCAAAAACAATCACTGGAGCAAATTTTGGGCAAAATTTTGTGAAGATTTGTGAACCGACACCAAATGTATGGGCAAGTCAAAAACACTTTTTGTATAGAAACAAGGTCCTAACTATAACTACATATTAGCGACCACCAGAAGGAATTATATATAGCTCGCAGGTGGGTTCCGTATTCCATGTCCATGAATCCACATGAGGAGGTGCGCTAGATGTATATATATTATATATTCACTGAAAAAACCATAGGTTTAACACTCGTTATAGTTAGGAATTAGCATTAAAAAAACTTTCAAATTCACTGAAAAAACCATAGGTGAACTTTGTTACGGGGATCATTGTTCGAGCATTAGAGAACAACCGCTGCCATCCCCAGTCCTAATTTTAGTGAGAGAGGAAAGGAAAATGAGTGAGGGAGCAAAAAAAGGGACGAGAGGGGAAGGGAAGTGAAGTAGGGGGATTGAAAGAAGGTGAGTGTGTAAATATAACTAAGTTATAGGGAGTGAGCTTGACAGAAGAGGAGCGAGAGACTAAAGAGATGGAGAGAATGAGACTAACAGAGAGAGAATGAGGTAAGGGGGAGTGTAGAACTAAGAAGATAGAGGGAGTAAGACAAGGAATTAGTGAAGTGGATTAAGGAGAGTAAGGGAAGGGAAAACAGTGAAAGAGCGAAGGATGGGAAGAGAGAGGAAGGAATGTAAAGGAGAAGGTCTGAAAGAAGATGAGTTTGGGAATATGGCTCTGTAATAGGGAGTGAGCATGATAGAAGAGGAGTGAAAGACTAAGAGAACGGAGAGAATGGGGGTAACACAGAGAGAGTGAAAACAGGGCAGTGAGTAAGTTAGAGAACAGAGGGATTGACAGAAGCAGTTACTGAACTGCAGAAAGAGGAATAAGGGAAGGAAAAAGAGTGAAGGAGTGAAGGATGGGAAAAGAGAGGAAGGAAAGTAAAGGAGAAGGTCTGAAAGAAGGTGAGTGTAGGAGTATGGCCGAGTTATAGGGAGTGAGCGTGATGGAAAAGGAGTGAGAGACTAAGAGGACAGAGAGAATGAGGCTAACAGAGAGAGAATGAGGGAAGGGGAGTGTACAAATAAGAGAAGGAGTAAGCGAAGGAATTAGTACAGTGGAATAAGAAAGTAAGGGAAGAGAAAAGAGTGAAGGAGCAAAGGAAGGAAAGAGAGAGGAAGCAAACTAAAGGAGAAGGTCTGACAGAAGGTGAGTGTGGGAGTATAGCTGAGTTATAGGCAGTGAGCGTGACAGAAGAAAAGTGAGAGACTAAGGGGATGGAGAGAATGAGGTTAACAGAAAGAGATTAAGGGAAGGGGAGTGTAGAAGTAAAAAGACAGAGAAAGAAAGAGAAGTAGTAAGTGAAGTGGAGTCAGGAGAATAAAAGAAGGGAAATATATAAAACAATGAAATAAAAGAAGAGAAAGGAAATAAAATAAAAGAGAAGGCCTGTTTTTCCCTATGGTGCGCTTCGGGACCTCATTTATGAGGACATGCGTCACTTTTACGCCGCCGGTGCGTCACTTTTTGTGCACTAGGTAGATGCGTCACTTTGTAAACCCCTGCGCCACATTATACCTGCACCAGGTATAATATATGCAAAGGGGGTGTATTGACGCAAAGAAGGGTCGTACAAGTGACGCAGTGAAATCTAAGAGATTTCACTGTGTCACTTTCAGGACGCCGTTGTGTCAAAATCTTGCGCCTGCCTCACAGCAGGCCTAAGACTGACGCAGACCCTTTCACATGGGGCTTACCCCATGTGAAAGGATGCATTGCTGGAAATTATTTTTTTATTATAATTTTTTACACTGTTTTTCTCTGTGGTGCGCTTCAGGGCCTCATTTATGAGGTCATGTGTCACTTTTACGCCACTGTTGCGTCACTGACGCACCAGTGGTGTAAAAATTGCACCTTGTTGAGTCATATTTACAAAGTGACACATCTAGGTAGATGCATCACTTTGTAAACCCCTGCGCCACATGATATCTGCGCCATGTATAATGTATGCAAAGGGGGCGTATTGACGCAAGGAAAGGTCGTAGAAGTGACGCAGTGAAATCTATGAGATTTCACTGCGTCACATTTAGGACAGCGTCTAAATCTTGCGTCTGCCTCACAGCAGGCGTAAGACTGACGCAGGCCCTTTCACATGGGACTTGCCCCATGTGAAAGGATTCATCGCTGGAAATTATTTGCGGGTAATAGATAAAGAGTGAGAAAAGTGGAGTGAATAAATTAGATGACAGAGGGTTTGAGAGAAGGAGTTATTGAAGTGGAGTAAGAAGAGTAAGAGAAAGCAAAAGAATGAAAGTGCAAAGGATGGGATGAGAGAGGGAAGGAAGGAGTAAGTAAGTAAGTAGTAAGGAAAGGGAAAAGAGTGAAGGAGCGAAAGAAGGGAAGAGAAAGGAAGGAAATTAAAGGAGAATGTTTTAAAGAAGGTGAGTGTGGGAGTATGGCTGAGATATAGGGAGTGAGTGTGACAGAAGAGGAGTGAGAGACTAAGGTGATGGAGAGAATGAGGCTAACAGAAAGAGATTGAGGGAAGGGGAGTGTAGATGTAAGAGGACAGAGGAAGAAAGAGAAGGAGTAAGTGAAGTGCAGTAAAGAGAGTAAAGGAAGGGGAAAAAACAAATAAGTAAGAGAAGAGAGAGGAAAGAAAGTAAAAGAGAAGGCCGGAAAGAAGGTGAGAGTAAGAGAAGCGTGTGAAAGAGTGTGAAAAAAGAGAGTAAATGTGGGGATTCAGAATAAGTGAAGCAAGTGCAATAAGAGAACAGAGGTGTGAGAATATCAAAGAAGAGTATTGAGGTTATGTAAAACAGTATAGAGAAAATAAATATTGTACATTAAACTTACCTTATAAGTAATGTCAACTTAGTTTTATATTTTCATTTAAATTTATATCTGTGAAAGACAAAACAAAATAAGTTACAATATTTATAATATATATTTTACAATACAAGAGACAAAGTAGGAGATTAACAAGAGTAAAGGAGGGTGAGTGAAGGGCAGGGAGGTTGATGAAAAAAGGAAAATAAAGAGAGGATAAAAGCAAGTGAGCTTGAGACAAAGGAAGTGAAGGAGTGAGAATATAGAGGTAGTGAAGGAAAGAGTGACAGAAAAGAACTGAGTAAGAGAACAAAGAAAGGTAAGGAAGGGAGTGTGGGTCAGTTTTAGAGGGTAAGCATAACGGAAGAGGAGTGAGACAGTGAGAGGATCCAGAGACTGAAGCTAAGAGACAGGCAGTGAGGGAAAGGGAGTGAGGATGTGAGAGGACAGAGGAAGTGAGAAAAGGAGTGAGTGAAGTGTAATAAGAGATGAGTGAGAGAAGGGGAATTATTGAGGGAACAAAGAAAAGAAACAAGGGGAAGGGGAGTGAAGTAGAGTGACTGACAGCTGGAAAATGGTGGATGGGAGAGAAGTAAAGGGCCGTGAAGGAGTGGTTAATGAGAATAAGTGAGGAAAATGGAATAAGGGAAGGGAGGTGAGGAAGAGTGAAAAAAGGCCAGTGAGGGTCAGTTAAGAGAAGTGATAGAGGGTGGAAATAGATAAGTGAGCATAAGAGAATGGGGTAATAAAATATATTTAATAATACAAAATAATTTCAACAACATGTTAAATGGTTTATTTTTGCTGTTCTCAGAATATATTGAATTTCACTTAAAACAGTGACTTCAACAGTACACATCAGATAACAGCGGGCAAAAAAAACCCACAATCATAATGATTGTGTTTAAAAAACCCATTGAAAAATTTCTTAAATAATGTAAAATTTATAAAAACCATATCTAAACTCACTTTTGATCCATTCACTTTTCCAAGAGGCCATTAGTATATGGAAAGTCCTTTTCGATGGAAATTAGTCCAGAGTATTCTTAATGTCTCATTTACCCGACTTTCTGAAAGAAAAGCTCCAACATCTTTTGCATTATGAAACAATACTTTTACTTTCACCTCTAGTTTACTTTTTATAAAAAAGTTCTATAATACTCAGAGCACACGCTATATGATAAATATATACTATCTCTATGAGAACTACATGTTTTTTATTACCTTCATCACTCTCATTCAGAAAGTAATTTTGAAGAGCAAACTAAGTTATATTAACTGCTGCAATCTTCATAGGCCAATTACCTTCCCTAAAATTTCGGTTGTAAGAACACTAGGTAAGAATTTAGTAAGTCAGAAGGCAAATGTTATTTGAAAGTCAATTGAGTATCATTACAGACCTTCCAACCTTTTTCACATTTTAAATAACATGTGTAATGTCCTGATGTTGTTGAAGGACCATCATGGTAAATAATTGCTGCAGTTGTAAAGGTTCTTCCTGAAATTGATAAATGAGAAGCCGCAAAAATTTTAATTAATGTTGTCAATTTAGTTCCATCAGGTCTACATCGTTGGAACATTAAAATAACATACTGTCCATATCTTATTAAAAATAAAGTTGATAGCATTTCAGATTTACATTGACTACAGACCATGTTTTGATTTGCTGCTCTAACTAGATTATTAAAAGACACTGATTTGCAGTCTGGTAAAGTCAAATATATAAATCTTTCAGTGTCTACTCTAGTACTACTTGAAAAGGAGCAATTGTCACAGTCATGTTGCCATTCATAAGAAAGGCCAAAAAGATTTTCTACATCTACTCCTTCATCTTGCAAAACAACAAGCATATACATTAGAAATTCCTGACAATCTTGCTGAATATTCTGTGAAAATTGATTTAGACCAGAACATATGTCTAAAACGTTTCGAATTTTAGAAACACTTTGTATTCTCGTTCTATCACTGCTACATTTCTCTAATACAGAATTTAATAAACAACAAAGTGTTTGATCATGATTTTTAGCAATCTGTTCTTTTACAGTTTGGAGAAAAAAAAAACATTAACCACTACATTAGCATAGCAGTTGACACCAGAACTATTTTCAAATTGAAATCCAACAACATCTTTAACTGAATCCATTTGCTTTCTGCTTACAATTACTGTTTCATCTACTTTTTTTCTTTTTGCTACAACTTCACTACAATTTTTCTCATTTCTTTTTTTTCGGCCTACCACACGCTTTTCAAAAAGAGCATATTAAGGTAAATTTGGAGCATACCCTCTTCTTAACCTATTATATTCTTTTACACAATTTAGATCTGCATTATTCTTTGTCTCAACAAAATCAATCAAGTACAATCCAGATAAAGTTCTGACTCGAGATAAAGCAACATATGCCATGCCCTCCTTGAACACAGAATTTCCAATATTCACCAAAGCACTATCAACACTTAAACCTTGAGATTTATGAATAGTTACTGCATATGCCAAAGAAACAGGAAACTTTTTCTGCGGACATATAAATCTTTCACTAGCAAAAAGCGAGCAGAACAAGTGATTTGTTGTACTTTTTCAATACCATCAAATTTAATTTTTATAATTTCAATTCCATCTCTATTTCGGGAATTCACAAAATCCACAACATGGCCCATTGCTCCATTTACTAAACCTTTTTCCACATGTAAATTGCATCGTAAAATTATACGACAATTTAAAGATGCATACAGAGTCTTTTCCATACCAGCATTTTTAGATATTGTCTTCTCTAAAGAATCCAATTTTGTTTTCAACTTTTCTGACAAAATATTAGTGGCTCCTTCATGTTCTATTTTATCAATAGCTCCCAGTTTCACAATCTTTTGATTTTCCAACTTTAACATTTTGGTGTTGAAGATTGAACATTCTTGCAGAGTTGGCATCAAGCATATGACAGATTTGTTTTCAGAAATTTTCTTTAAAATATTCTCTGGGACAATATTTTCCTTTGGAAACAAATTGGAAATTAATCGTCCATGTAAAGCTTCTGTACCATGCTCAGTTAGTTTTCCAATTCTTACATCTTGTAGAATATTTTTATAATCTTCATCCTTTGCCTGTCGCATATTTTGAAGTAGTTCTGCATATTTGAAATTTAGCCATATGTTAACATTTCCAATGCTTCCTAAGCACTTCCTGGTATCCTCGTGCGAAAACATTTTAAACACTGGCTGTCCTTTCACTGGAGTTAGTTGCAGTAAATCTCCAATAACAATGATGTGTTTGCCTCCAAATAACACATCATAGTCTGTTTTAAGAGTTTCTTGCATTCTTAAATGCACAAAAGCAAGCATTACATTTGATACCATGCTTACTTCATCAATGATAAGAAGTTTCATTTTTTTACGACTCTTGAAACTTCACAGCAAGCTTCTCCAGATAGCTTGTGGTAATTTTTTATCATGCTCCACTGGCAGCATCAATAAGCGGTGGAAAAGTAATCCCTTTAATGTTGTGTGCTGCCAACCCAGTTGGAGCAGTAACAACACAAGAGAGCGATGACTCCGTGGTTTTCTGCAAATATGTTGCAAACGCTTTAATCAGGAAACTTTTCCCAGTTCCTGCTTCTCCACTCACATACAGTCGAATAGGTACAAATGATGTACATGAGCACTCTTTCTTCTCATGAGATAAACCATGCTCAATTTGTTGTGTGACTTGGTCATATATTTGTCTCTGCTCAACGTTTAGTTCTTTTTCCAAATCTTCTAAGTCAACTCCATCCTCCTGAGCTTGTTCCATGGCTCCTTCAACTTCCTCCATGGCAGTGGCAGTGGCAGCTTCATTTTGTATAATTGGTCCTCCTAGTGGATCCTGTCTCAATGAAGCAGACATCTGACTGTCTTGTGAACTGTCTCTAGCAATCTTTGCTGCAATTGTAGATTCTTGCTGTATTTCCTCGTTCAACATTTGCAGATAATTTGAAAAAACAGGACATTCTATTGCATCCTTGGTTGCATTGAACGAATCTTCATAAGTAAGAAAATCTTCAAGTAGTTCATCTTCTCTACGCCAAGGCTTAAAGAGTTGTAAAAGAGCTATTTAATAAAATTCCCTTTTGTCTGGTGAATCACAACTCAATTTTCGATGATTAATCAAATGGCCTTTTCTTTGTTTTACTAAACAGCCTTCACATCCAATTACAGCATATACAGCTTTATTGATGTCTTCTGTGATGTTCTTTTTAAAAAGGTAGGTTTGCAGAACTTCATAGAGACAAGCGTTCTCAAGGTGAGTACTTCTATTTGGATAGTATGTATCCAACATGTTTGTCTTCAGAATATCTGTACTTTCTGGTTCTTTCTCCGCCAAATACTCTATTTCTTGTACAGATTTCAAAACTCGGTTTCGTGTTGCAGCAAGACCTAGACTCACCCAAATGATGGTTCTAGACTTGGCATATAGACTTGCTGATGACAACCGATCAGAACATTCATACGCTCCAATTTCTCGATGCGACAACATCTTCAGACTGTAACTGTATAATTTCTTGCTTAGATTCTTTTCATGTGAAATTTCCTCCCACATTTCTTTCAGTTCTGTCTTTTTCTGATTTTGTGATATAAGATGTCACATATCGAGCCACAGCAATAGAGTTGTCAGCCACATATTGAATATCCATGTTAGCATTCCACATGGATAAAATGACTGGGTTGTAGTCATTTATGAATTTGGATTCCTCATTTCTTCTTAGGTTGTATGTATTTTTGGGTGATTTTCTTGTCACAGTATGTCGCAGAGAAGACATAAAATTGTTGACTCTTCCTTTTGATGTTACTGGACGTGGAAATGCAAAACGACATTTCGTGTAGAACTTGTCCTTGGATTTGTATTTTCAACGACAGTATTTCCCACAACGATGACTTTGAAAGCGTAAAACTTGCTGCCATAAATTGTTTTCTTCTGTATTTTTCGGAACATCACATGTAGAATACTGCTTAATGAAACTCATCACTTTCTCATCTGAATCTGTTCCAAATGTAAGTGCATCTTTAATCCATAGCAGCAAATGTATATGAGGAGCACCTCTTGCTTGATACTCCTTTCCCCAAAAGAAATCCAACACCTCTCCAAGCGGAGGATTATTTTTGTTTGTAATAAAAGACAGCATAGCTTCAAACCTATGATTGAAATACCTGCATACATTAACTGGATCCAAAGAGCACAGTTCTCCAGGTGTCTTGTATTCAATATTTTCAATGTTTTTTTTTGCCTCTCGTAGAAATTCAAGTAAGTCTTCCCAAGCATACTCAGCACAGCTAAGAGTTAGGAACCATGTAGGAGTTCCTAGGTTTCTTAGCATACATTTCAATTCCCCATGACGACGGTACCAATACTCGTTAGTACCACACTGACATGCCATGAGATTAATTAGCTGAGATTCCAAAACACTGTCTTGCAGTTTGACTTTATCCATAAAATCCCTTGCCGAAACATTTCGTAGATGTGCTCCATTTTTCAGTATATGGTGTACTGCATAGGAAAGTCCTGACAAATCACTCTCAAACAGTATATGGAACAAATATGGAATGCCTTGACGAAACCTTGGATCTTCTGCATATAATCTTTAAATCCGGTATTCAGATGCAGGAATTTGAACAGGTCGGTCGTCATATCGTCCACCTTTACCTGTTGGGAATAACTGTGGAAAACAGCGAGCTTCCAAACTTTCTTCCCATACACTAATGGGACTTACTTCGGCTTTTTTCATCTGAAACAAGTCAATAGCATTCCCCATTACTTCTTTGGAATGCAATGGATGAACACTGTAATGTTCGTAAATTTCTTCACTTCTAGAGACATCAACTTTTTCTATTTGTCCAGCAGAGACATCAGTGTTGTCTTGTGCAGTTGTTTCCTCATCTCCGACATACACATTTCTATAGTACTCTTTATTTTTTACCAAATACAACGTTGCCTTCTTGACTTTCCTAACATCCACTAATTCTTGCCAGATTTTCTTACTTTTTGTCAGAACACCATTAACTAGAATAACCAAAGGTTCCTCTTCTACTTTTTCGACACCAATTGTATCAATATTTTTCTTAAAATCTAGAGGCAAATACACAACTCTTCCTTTTAATCCTCTCTGTAAATCTGAAGGAGGCAATTTCCCTGTCTTAGGCTCCATGCGAACAATAGCCTGAAAAGGATGCACACATTGAATCAGAATAGACTCATAGGTATTTAAATCCATCAATTCAGAAGCAATGTCTACCAACTCCATATTATTATTAACAGCTCTAGCAGGCATTCTGTTTTCATTTAATTTATTATAGCAATATGTACAAATACGTTGATCAGAGCACAGATCAAAACAATTTTCAACCAACAAATAAGTTGCAAAATCCTTCCACTCATTATTATTTATCTTTTCGCTTTTTACATATAAATCAACTAATCTAGTCTGATGCTTATAATGAGTCCGTCGACAACAAACACATGAAAAATTAGGCCTTTCACTTGAATTCACTTTAAACTTTATAATTTCATTTTCAAATTTCTCTTCTACATTACCTTCTATTACTGTATCAATTTCTGCACTAACCTCTTTTTCACCAAAGTAACAAAACTCAATTTCATCACAAATGTTTTTGACATCTAATTCAGTTCCATGCAAAAGAGCACTTTTTAACTGTTTTAGTTTAAGTGCTGGACTTTTTGCATAGTACAACCTTCTCACTAATTTCCTCACTTCATTATGATGCACTGCTAACATCCTAAAATGGTGAAAAACACTCTGACATACTTTTCTTGAAAGACAAGCCAGTGAATGCCCTTGCAAACCTGTTTTTTCTCTTACTCTACAAGGATCTAACTCTTGTAAAATTTTCATTTTTTGTTTTACACTTTTCTTAGTATATGTCCGTAAGAAACTGAGAAACAAAACAATTAATTCCTGTCGGACACTACAAATACTACTACAATTCCATGTATATACTGGAGCCTTAGGACATCTCCCTAAAACTTCATCAGCTAACACCTCTTCTGTATTTCTAGGCACAATCTCTTCTTTTTCAACCGGACAACCGTCCTTCACCTCATATGCTCGACCACTGGTGTCAGCTGCAGGCACCAAATCATTATCTTGAAAGTAACATTCTTCATTAACAAATGGCTCAGAACTTGAACTATGCCTCCATTCTCCAGAAAAAACATCACAGAAATTAGTTTGATTAATTACTCTCCTCCACTTACATTTTGATTTGAACACACTGATTATCCTATCAAGTGTACGAATTCTATTCATTACTAAACAAAACAATGTATTTTTCACTTTAAATGCTTCATCCACAATCTTAATTATGTTTTTTTTCCTTGTAAAAAGCGGACTTTTTTTTATACCCTTTTACATTTTTTTATAAATTTGTCACTATTCTATTGTAAAACATTCGTCT
The DNA here is from genome assembly GCF_964261635.1 of Lissotriton helveticus. Taxonomy (NCBI): domain Eukaryota; kingdom Metazoa; phylum Chordata; class Amphibia; order Caudata; family Salamandridae; genus Lissotriton; species Lissotriton helveticus. The sequence goes on along the minus strand of NC_136060.1, from coordinate 63,713,393 downwards.
ACGTATTTCAGAAAACTGCTTGCTTCTTCGTTTGGTATGCAAAATGTCATGTCCTTGTACAGATCTAACATTTTTAGAAGGACATCCTGTTTTCTTCGAAATTACAGGTATTTCATTGCTGTTTCTTAAAAAAAAAAAAAATTCTTGGCATTTCAATAACTTTTAGTTTGCTTACCAGGAGCATTTTTCTTTTTCTCTGAAGATTTTATTTTGGTTGGTTGTTGTTTTTCTTTTCCCTTAGTCCTTAATTTTCTTTTATGATTTTTTTCTCTTCTTTCTTAAGAAGGCATCTTTTAGTTTGTTTGTATAGATGATTATAATCTGTAGTAAAGAAAAAATAACATATTATAGACCACTACAAATATATTACACATCAATTACAATAAGTAAATAATATAAACACTAGTATACAACAAAAGTCTCATTTACATTACATGTGCTTTCTTTTCTGACAAAAACGATTAACTAATTAATTTTTATGTCTTGTTTATATATAGGTGGTCTGTTTTTGGCCTGTACATACTTTGAAATATTATAAGCAAACACACACATACTGCTTGCAGAGAAAGAGATGGAAGATTACATTTAATATGCTGGACATGTGCCTAACATCACACCAAATCTATTGCATTTTCAATGCTTGTTTACTTTGGCTCCATCAAGAAGGCATTCAGATGTGACACACATTTGCCATACAATCTAAATATTACCACTCTAGTTGCTCATTATATCAAGCTTCAGTCACAGTGTGATCTTAGGCACATTAATAGGATTTTAAATATAATGCACCATGTGTGTCTCTGCCAACAGTATGTGTGACTCTGTCTAAGATTACAATGATGGGTGAATCAAGCTTCACTTACAGTGTGATCTTAGGCAGATTAGTAGGTTTTTAGATATAATATACCATTTTTCTCTCTGCCAACAGTATGTATGACACCGAAGGAGAGATCTATTGCATTTTCAGAGCTTGTTTACTTTGGTTCCATCAAGAAAGGAATTCATATATGTCATACATTTGCCATAAATACTGAATGTTAGCATTCTACTTGGTTATTATATCAAGCTTCACTCACAGTGTGATCTTAGGCAGCTTAATAGAATTTTAGAAATATGTGTGACACATCTGAATGCCTTCTTGATGCAATGTTTCACATAGGTGCAAACAGAAAATGCATGCACAATAATAAAATTGGCACCCAGACAAGAATATGAAATGCCGGGAGAGATGTTTAAAGGTTTCTTTTAATGGCATAAATTGAGATAGAACATACAAAAAAAGACAAGCATATTTACAAGCTGCGTGCGCAATCTTTGACATAGCTGTGTTTTTATAAGGTAGTCTTCTTTATAAATTGTTTTTTATCCTTGGATTCAATGCTGGTTTAGAAATTGTGTTATGGTTTCATTGGACTTGTGAATATGCTCCTTTTTTTGAAGCGCCTTCTGCAACATTTAGCATGGGTGGAAGCAGTGAATGTACGGAGAGGGATAGGAATAGCAGATAGAAAACCATATGAAATGGTGTGGGAGATGCATAAAGTATTTCAGTAATGGTATTCAATAGAATGTTGCGGATTTCCTATGGTAGCCAATCCTAACTATAACTACCTACTGGCGATATATTGAAACTGGACTTCCTTCCTCAACCTCCCAAAGGCGAGGAAGAAGGCGCAAACTCCACTTGGATTTGGCGTGAGAATCTTCATTCCTGCTCACTTAAAAGTCATTACGCATTTTGATCGGATGAACCGACCTTAATCACATTTACATATATATATATATATTACCTACTGGCGGTCGCCAGTAGGTAGTTATAGTTAGGATCGTTTTCCATAGGAAATCCGCAACATTCTATTGGGAATAACTTTGGCGCCGAATGAGGGATCTGCCTGTAATTTTCCTTAACCTTGCCTCGCTGTGCTCCGCTCCTTCCCTGAAAGGTTCGGGGGGATCCGTCAAGCAGGGGCCGAGATAAAAGGGGGGTCCCAAAACGTGTTTTCCCCAAGTTAATTTCCATAGGGCGGTTGGACTCACTTTTAGCCCGAACGGCTGAATGGATTTCCACCAAACTTGGCATATTGTAGGGACTGGTACCCCGATGTGCCTTTGCTATGTCTCAAGATATATGCTCCAGTGGTTTTTACGAAAATTAACTTTGAAAAAATATATATTGGGCTACATTGGGTTAAATATATGTTAGAGCCCAAATGTAGCCCAATGTAGCCCAATGTAGCCCAAAGATGGCCACCAGAGAGAAAAAAAACAAATGTATCCCAAATATCAGCCAGATGTAGCCCAACTATAGCCCAATGACAGAATGTCCCAGAGTGTTCTATAGAACAACTAGAACGCTAACAGTCTTACTTATGACAAAAGTATGGCACACCTGAAGTCATCTTGATTGAAATAAAGTGGTAATACTTAATACATTTAATTTGAAAAGGAACAAAATGAGGGGTTTCATTTTGCCATGGAAATTATATATATATATATATATATATATATATATATATATATATATATATATATATATAACCATAGGTTTCACACCAGTTATAGTTAGGAATTAGCATTTAAAAAACCTATTAAATTCACTGAAAAAACCATAGGTTTCACACCAGTTATAGTTAGGTGGAAATTTTAAAACCATTGAAATTCCCATCAGTGATGTCATGAGTGATGTCACTGACCATGTCATGAGTGATGTAATATGTGACGTCATCAGCAGTGCATTGCACGCGCAAGTTATAGTGAGTCCAACTAACTATAACGTGGGACTTTCAATGGTTTTATGCGAGTAAAATTTCAACCTAACTATAACTGGTGTGAAACCTATAGTTTTTTCAGTGAATATATACATATATATATATATCTCAAACATAGTCCTGAAATACATCGCTCTTTCCTTGTTCTAAGAATAGCGCAATCAGGAACAGGCCTCCACACAGCAGGTATTTAAATTTCAGTGCTTTTATTCCATTTTCAGTAGCATGACGCGTTTTGACCGGGGAAACCCCGGTCTTGATCACATGAAATGCCCCAAACACCCATGTGATTACATACTATTGCATTGAACATAGGCTCCTCCTAACAGTGTCATGGAGGTGAACAACAGACTAACAGTACATTGTGATGGTATGAAAAAAACTAAATGGTTTTCCATTTTAGTCATTGAACGGATTACAGTACATATCTTGTGTGCGATTTAATGTATAAATACATATAAACAATATATGCAATATAAGCAATACTGGGCAAGTGCCCCAGGTATATGTATGCCAAAAAGATGAACCGCACCGATAAGACTAACACCCGTTCATATTATATAGCCTGATGGTCAAACAAAGTGCTAAATGTTCATAATAGAATTGCAATTAAGTTTAAAAAAAAGTGCATACAAATAAATAAACAATTTAACAGTACATTTAAACAGTAAGCTATTAAATTCATTAATAGCTTACTGTTTCTGAAAAAAGTGTTAAAAAATAATAATGAGGCAGGTACTGGGGACCCCAATCTTTCATTAGTGCTGCCAGACATAAAGTGCTAAGTGCAAAAAATATATGCAAAACCAGGGAACATTTCTGACTAAAATGCCATAGCACAAGATTAAAAACCCCTAATCCATAAAACCATTGTCAAAAATAAGGAAAAAAGCAGCATTTATAGAGATATTCAATATTCATAAAAAGTTGTACAGATCTTCTCCCGTGTCCAAACCGTTCGGCATTTCTGAATCAAGTTTTACAATATAATGGCCTTCCAGTTGTCTTAATTTCTTTTCCCTGTTGCCACCTCTAATGGATTTGGGGACGGCATCTATTACAAAATAACTTAAATCATTAAGATTATTTTGGTGTACTAGTTTAAAGTGCCATTCCACAGGGTAACTGGGGTCCGAATTGACAATCGCACGAAGGTGCTGTAAGATGCGATTAAAAACCTGGAGTTTTGTGCTGCCTATATATTTTAACTGACATGTGCACTTTAAAACATAGACAGCATGGTCAGTCTTGCATGTGATAGGTCCTTTAATTTTGCATGGATCTGGGGATAAAGCATCAAAAAATTATGATTTATTTATACCAAATTTCGACGCCCTCCAGGAGCTGCATTTGTGAAAAACAGTTCTGTTGGATAGCCAATTTCCCTTATCCTGCACCTCTGGACTGGTTCTTACTAGGGCGTCCCTCATAGAGCGACCCCTTGTAAAAGTGATGGCTGGTGAGTCTTCATGTTACGTCTGATTTTAAAATTGGCCAGTTCTTAGTGATGATCCCCCTGACCAATCCATGATGACAACTATAAGTAGTTATTAATCTAACTGGTGCTTTCTCTATTTTAGACTCACTGCATGCAGTCGAAGGAGTAATTCCTTCTTTATTAGTGATTGCACTATGTTGACTATGTAATTTGCATAAGGCTGTCTGTAGGTCGGCCATGTTGTAATTTCTTATTAAAAATCTCTGTAACAACTCATTTAAACATCTAACTAAATCATTCTCATTGCTGCAAAGTCTTTTTATCCTTAAGAACTCCCCGTACGCAATGCTCCTAATGAGATGCCTGGGGTGGGTACTGCTAGCATGTAGGATCGAGTTCCCAGCCATTGCCTTCCTATGTAGTTTGGTGTGTATGGTAATATTCTTGATATATACCTCAACGTCTAGGAACTCAAACCTTTCTCTGCTGATGTTGGCTGAAAACTCCAAGTTTAAATTGTTATTGTTGATAACATCGACAAACCCCTGTGCAGATTCAACATATCCCTGCCACATTACACAAACGTCGTCGATGAAACACCACCACTTAACAACGTTATCCATAAACATTTCTTCCTGGACGTGACGTAGGACGTGCTCCTCCCACCAGCCTACATGTAGGCATGCATAACTGGGGAGAAGCATGCCCCCATAGCCACCCTTTGGAGCTGCTGGTGCACCTCTTTCTTGAATAGAAAATAGTTGTTGGTAAGACATATGTGTATCATAGCTAACAAAATCTTATTATGTTCATTAAAACTGACATCTCTACTTGAAAGAAACTGTTGTACAGCATTGAGGCAGTCAACATGTTTGATTCTCGTATATAGGGAGCATATATCCATTACAAAAAGACAGTAATCATCATCCCATGTGACCTCCCTGAGTTTGTTAAAAAATGACTAGTATCCTTGACATAAGAAGAAAGAGTCTCTACAAAACCCCTGTGAAAAAAGTCCACATATTTGGACATTGATTCTAATAATCCACGCTGTCCAGATATTATTGGAGTATCTGTGACTGAGGGTGAAAGTTTTGCCATTGTGAAACATTCCGTCCATTATCTTGTGTGTTTTGCTGTACACCCTATGTGGGAAGGGTATGCCCAGACGTGGGTCCCGTGCTCACTACGCTACTGGAGTCAAACTTTCCTGGCTCAAGACAGGTGATAGCCAGAAACCGGTCCTAGGATGCTTGAATCCGGTCCAGGGAAGACATTGCTTGGCAGTTCGGGCTGGACTGTCCCCATGAGGCACAGGGTCCAGACTGATTTGCGTATGGCCATGTCTGAACTGGCGTGGCTTGGTGAGCAAAATAACGATGGATTAAACCCAGATCTGTGACTGGGGGTGAAAGTTTTGCCATTGTGCAACATTCCGTCCATCATCTTGCGTGTTTTTAAAAAGTTATATTTATCTTTATTGATGAGACCTTCCCTCTTCCAATGTGCCAACTCCTTAAAAACTAGGGGGCATATTTACAAACCCCTTGCATCACCAATGCGTCACTTTTAACATGGGAAAAAGTGAGATACTTGTGGCGCAAGCGGTTTGTAAATAAGCCCCTAGGTCTATAACAGCCTTTAACTCATTGAATTAAGCCTTCCTATAACACAAAGGATCACTGAGGTGTCTGTTGGCCTCCTTCATGTAAGCATCACGAGGCCAGAGTACGATATTGCCCCCCTTGTCAGCATTGTTTACATTAATATTGTTGTCATTATTAATCTTTCTCATCAGTTTAGAATACTGCTAAAGGGGTATAATGGCTCAAATATTGAAAACTATGAGAGTGGATATAGTCTGCATCCAAGAAACGCATGTGGCGTGGAAAAACAGAAGTTGGTTGAAGGATTTAGGATTGGAATTAGTGGGCTGCTCACGTCAAGGCTCCACTTTTAGAGGTGTTGCCCTGTTAAAGCGGTATGGGGTTGGGCAAACGAGACGAGTGAAGGAGGATCCATTGGGTCGTTGGGTGATTATGGAACTATGGTTGGGTGGCACATCGCTGACTATCTGCTCTGTTTATGCTTCTAATCTGGATGACCCGACTGCTCTGAATCAATTAAGCATCGAGTAAGCATCATGGCCCCCTACGCTAGTTCTGTGTGGGGACTTTAATTTACATGTGGATGGAACACATGATATATCTAGCAGTAGTTTGTATGTAGGCAGGAAGAAAAATGTTTACAAAGCTATGAAAGGTATCGTCGAGGAATGCGGATTAACAGATGTTGGTTTTGCTAAGGGGGAAGGTATGTCGGGGAGCACATTCTTCTCTGCTCCACATCAGAGGCATTTCCGACTAGATTATTTTTTTGTGTCGGCTGGTCTTGTAAATACTATCGTGAATCATGAATTTAATATTATCCCCAAATTTTGACCCCCTTTACATTGAGCACATGAGAAACTGGATCCCAGAGTCTTTTGAGAATAATAAAGGTTCAGCTTCGACGGGGATTATTTGGGATGCGTTTAAAGCGGGGGTTCAGCTATTCATTAAAGAAACAGAGGGACATCAGGAAGGCTGATGAAGGAGAGATGAATAAGCTGCGGGATCTTGAGATCGAATTAATGACCGCATGCAGTGGAGGGATTTGTATTGAGAAAATCACAAGGGACTTGGCGGTACAGAAAGCTAACATCCATCAAGGTTTTGCCATAAAATTGGCCCAACAAATAGCAGCTTATAGATCTGAGCTTTATAAAGTTGGGGAAAACTCAGGTAATCTCTTAGCTAAAATAATAAGACACAAGGCAGTAGTAGTCAACATAGATAAAATAATGGATGACTCAGGGAAAGTATATCATAATTCTACAGAGATACTCTGTGTTTTTCGGGAATTCTATTGTAAATTATACACGGAAGACGTAGCGGGAGATAATGAATGTGAAATTATGGATTTCTTAGATCCATTATTTAACTCTACGTTATCAGTAGAAGAGGCTGAACAACTGGATTCACCGATTACATGGGAAGAGATTGAACTGTCTTTACTGTCATTGGCGTCTGGTAAAGCAGTGGGACCGGATGCTATTCAGTTTTTTAGGTTGTTTCGTTCCGTGTTAAAAGCTGAGTTAATTACTCTATTTACAGTTGCTCAAAAGGGAATGCACCGCCCTCATGGAAAGATTCAATAATTACGGCCTTTCTTAAAAATTATAAACCTCCATTGTCCCTATCTTCATATCTCCCTATCTCTTTAATCAATGCAGATAGCAAAGTCTATTCTAAGATCTTGGCTTTACGACTTGCTAGGATTATCACCCCATTAGTATCCAAATATCAGCATGGGTTTATTCCTGCACGCGATACTGTGGATCATATCCGCCGTCTGATTACTTTTCTAGACTGTACCCAAGCAACCTGCTCAGATATCGGAGTCACCCTGTTGGATGCTGAGAAAGCATTCGACAGGGTGGCTTGGGCATATTTGTGGTATATCTTGTCTAGAAAGGGATTGGGCTTAGGCATTTTAACTGCACTAAAAAGTATGTATAATTCACCTCAGACATCTATTTGAGTAAATCTGGAAACTTCCGCCCCTTTCTCAATTTCCCGTGGTACGCGACAGGGGTGTCCATGCTCCCCCCTTTTGTTTGCATTTTATATTGACCCTTTCCTTAATCGCCTTAATTTGGAAGAAAGGATAAAACCTATCTATTTAGCCCACACCAATTACCGAGTGTTAGCATACGCTGACGACATTGTTGTCGTCACAACAGGTACAGAGGCAGCGGTCCCCGCTATTAATGATTTAGCTGGCCAGTTTGGGCTTTTTTCAGGGTACAAGCTGAATCCCTCAAAGACTCAAGTTTTATATTCAGGGGATGGCCCGCCTGTTAGTATTCCACTCTCTGCGGAAGTCACTTATCTTGGGATTAAGATCTCGCTTCCTATAACTAACATTCCAGAATTGAATTTTAACCCAACGCTGGCTAAAATTAACTCTCTACTAGAAAGACTAGACCACCTTCACCTCTCACTACATGGTAGAGTTAGTGTATTGTAAATAGTATTATTACCGACATTTTTGTACATGTTTCGTGCAATACCCCTAGAATTTCCCCCTATCTGTTTTAAAAATCTAGACAGGGCAATTTCGCGATTTTTGTGGGGGTATAAACGGCACTGTAAAGCTTTTAAGAAAATGATTCTTCCTAAAGAGTGTGGGGGTTTGAATGTTCCTTATTTTCTGTTTTATTACTATGCGGCGACTCTTCAGTTTATTAGCCAACTTATAATGGGGGAGAGAGCCATTATTCCTTACTGTAATACTCCCTCTATTTATGAGTTAGTTAAGGGTGAAGGGATGAAAGGGTGTTTTCTGAAGATAATTGAGCCAAGTTACTACAATAAGACGAGATTTAAGAATTTAACCTTGGCATATGGGGTCTGGCAAAAGATTAGAAGACATTTAAAAATACAAAAAGTGAATATCTACACACCTTTTGCTGAACCTGGTTTATTACCTTCCTCTATCTTTTGCGATTTAGTAGCAATCAGATGGGGGACTAAAGGAATATGTTACTTGGGGGACATGTGTACTGACAGCCATACGACTTCTTATTCTGAGCTACGGTTAAAGTTTTTGATGACGAAAAATGATTTTTTTAAAATGTTTGCAAATCCACAGTTTTTTAATGAACTCAAGGCAAATGGTAGACTCCTGGTTGAAGTAAATTCCCCTTATGGAGCATTTAGCAAAAAGACAAAAATTGGTACACTGTACTTATCTTTGATGCAGGAATTCCCGGATGATTTGGAAAACTGTCAATTAAGATGGATAAGTAAGTTGGGGCTACTGGAAATGGATATACTTGAGTCTGTTAAGCTGGCTAATAGAATTCTCATAACAGGGATGCCGAAATCAGAATACTTCATGTCCATTCACGACTTATATTATTCTCCCAGTAAGGTTTCTAAATGGAGTACAACAACGGGGACCAAATGCAGTAGATGTGGTTTACACGCCGCTGATACAGTACATATGTTTTTTCTGTGTTCTAAGCTAGCCCAATTTTTTCTAGAAATTGAACGGTTTTTAGAGGGGATTCTGGAATGTCCTATCAAGATTACTGCCGAGATGGTATTGATTGGGTGCAATTCAAGTGCTGTGGGGTATCCAAGACCAAAAACTACCACTTGTTTTTTTGTTTATCTGTATGGCTGTAATACAAGCTTGCATTACTAGAGAATGGATCAACCCTGATCCCCCGGCTTTTTTCAATTGGCGGGAAAGGCTATTGTCAATGTATAATATAGAAATGCCAATTTATAGAGCTAAGGGGGTGAAGAGGAGGGATTTGGGTGCAAACATTTGGGCACCAATCACTGACTGGATATAACAATATTGCTTTTTGTTTATTTGGAATGCTGTAACCTTGGTGAATGAGCTTGGTTGTATGTATTTCTGAAATGCGATTTTTGTTTCTTGTGTCTTGTCTGTTTTTCCTTGCATTAAAAATTAAAATCTATAAATATAAAAAAAAGTTTAGAATACTGCTGTTCACTATAACTTCTATGTTTATTTATACCAACAACCTTTCTATTCAATATTTTTAAATCATCAAAGACGCAATCACTGAAAATGTCTATGGCATCCCGTGGCATAACTGGAATGAAAGTTGATGGTGGAAGGAATGGGCTTATTGCTGGACTTGTAACAATCCCCATCTCACATAGCTCTTCTTGAATATTGCTCGCATTTTCTCCTGTGTATCCTGCCAACGAATAAACATTTTTCAACATTGGCATATCCGATACCAGTAATTGTACACTTGGTCGATTCTCAAACCCCATCATAGTAGCCACACTGCTTGCTTTGTTTAATTTATGGAACTTTATTAGTTTCATTTTTCGAATAAATTTGAAAACATCAATTCGTGACTGCACGTATTTGAAACCGGACTTGAGGCAAAATGAAAGACCTAAGGCAAAAAAGTTTGATTTATGCACTGTCAAGGTCCAGATTAGTCAAGTTAATCACAGTATTGTTGTTAATTTGATCCTCAGGTTCTACTGCTGCGAGAGAGGTTTCCCCCTCCTTCTTTCCCCTCTCCAACTGCCTCCACCGCTTGCGACTTTGTTTCCGGAGCTCATTTAGTTTGTTCCTTTAGTTTTTTTGCGTTACTCTCGGTCTTAGGGTGTGCCTCCGGTCCTCTGTGATAAACCCCAATTCATCTGATGGGGTGAAACTCATGGGTTTTGCTGATCCTTCAAGTAAAAGGCCACCATCATCTGATTCCATCTGATTCAGCACTGCTTATTAGTGAGCTAACATCCGTGTCAGAGGAGACACCATCTACCTGATTTTGTACCCGTGTTGGTAGAGCTTTGGAACCCAGAGCTTGCCTTTTCACAGATTCAAATTTCTTTGAGAAAGTGAAGATTCTACCTCTTTCATAATCCATTTTGTCTCTGGCAAACTTAAAGACCTTACGCTCTTTGATGATATTTTCATGTTTGTCCAGGCGCTTTTGGATATCTTCCTTTCCTTTTTGGATTGCTTCTTGTTGTTCCATCGCATCGAGTTCATAATTTATGGTGTCGATTTGCTTCACTATTTCCACTCTATCAGTCTCAGCACAATTTATTAAGATGCATACCATATTCATGGCAGCGTCCTGACTATTAGTGGTCCATTCTTGTAACATAAGGGTGTTGGGAGTCTCAAATGATGGTGCAATCAGAACCCGCAACACACACATATATGTGTATATATATGTATTTATATGTACATATATGTTTGAGAACTTCAGACAACAGAAGATGATATCAGGTACCAAAAGCAATGGTAAACAACGGATTGTGGTTTCTAAATCAGACCTCTGTTCAGAGGCAGAAATTGACATTGATGAGACACGGCAGCCCAGTAGCGTACCCACTGTAGAAGATGAGTTGCGTTTTTTGCGGTGAGACAGAAGAACACATTTGAGGCCCTTACGAGGACAAGGGAAACCGTCCCGAGGGGGGGAAGAGGAAGAGGAAAGCCTGCAGATCAAGGAGAGCAAGTAGAGCAGATGGCAAAGAGAGTGGCCAATAAAAAGAACAGATAATGAACAATAACATCAGCATTATCAATCTTTCCAATTTAACATTAAAGGCAGAAGAAACTAAAAGCTTGTCTCAAGGTCTGTCTTACTGTGCCCCTGAGGACATGGACTATGTGCAAACTCGTATTGATAGCTTCAAATTTACACGCAAACTAAGATTCGCTAAATATTATGCAATAGGTAGACCGGGTCAACAACAAGCTGTGAGAGAAGTTTATTTATTTATTTATTTTATTTATTTCTATAGCGCGAAGTGTAGTGTAGTTCCTATATTCCCAATAGGCTCTGCGCATTGGAATAATATATCCTTTAGATTTGATGTAGGACTTATGTCGACTAGGTCTCTAATGAATATATTAGACTTAATAGTGAGTGCCAGCTAGCTCAGAGGTCACTAGAAACTTTCTCGAATTAACAAGAAGGGATTAGTTTCTGACAACCGCATAAACATGACAACTTTGTTTCCCAAAGAATAAACGTATCTTCAGAGTCTTGGAAACAATAGATAGATATTTTACTCAGTCAATCGTGCATGCTTCGTTTCATCAGAGGTGCAGAGAAAATAGAGAGACGGGCGTTTTCAATAAAAGGATTTATTGAACAGACTTCTTTCTCATGCAAGTAAAGTGAACTGCTACAATCGTAATACAGGCTATAAAGTATACGGTGTACAGCGAGAAGGGTATTATAAAATAATACTGTAAAAGCATTGTATGGTTTCTAAGCTATAGATAAAAACATACATAAATAACAAAGGCTAAAAGTACTCAACTGGTGCTTCTAAAATATGCCTACCCCAATGTACCTAACCTAAGTCTAGTACGAGGGAAGAAGTAAGTGTGGTGTAGCATAGGTTTAGTTTCTTTGCCAAGAATCTATCCAAGATTTCTCTTAGGGTCTAATCAGCTCCATACCTTAGTTTAGAATGAAGGAGGTCTAGTATCTCTTGTCTCAGGACTCGATTTCGCAACACCCCGCGAAGGGAGCTTGGAAACACTGAAGCTGGATTCTCAACAAGAGAAAGGACAGCTTCTCGAGCAGTGCATCAGCTGGAGGGTCGACTTTCTTCGGCACTTGTTGTAACGAGCTGCGTCGGGCAAGTAGATAGTCAAGCTGCTCTGAGCCACCATGTGTTTGCTAGGGCAAGTGTAGGAATCTTTACACCTCGAAGGTGCCTAGTTTGACGTAAAGTCGGGCATAATAACGTCATCAAAGAACCCCAAGGGAATGGTAGTTCTTTGAAAACTCCATGAGTTCTTGGACAAATCAATAATCAAGCAAGGGGATGTCCCTAACTGCTTAAGCCAATTTTTCCAAGAAATCGTTGTGGCTTTTTGGAACGGGTGGAAGTAGCCATGCCTGTATTGGGACTGCATGGGCTATGTCTAAATATGGGTGTGATTTCTATGCCTATATTAGGGCAATGTTAATTGTACCTATATAAGGGCATGAATCAGGAAATTTCGCTCGCATCCTAAAACGCCATACAACAATGGAAGGACGAATATAAATGCAATATCATCAATAGGTTAGGAAAAAAAAAAAACATGAATGGTTGCAGAATGTAGGACAATTGCGCCCAGGAGGGTAATACAATAAACAGGTGTAAGCGGGCAACAAGGGGGCTTCACAGTGTGCAGTAAAGAGGATCCGTAATAAATGGAGGTACCACGATAGTAGTAACATTGTCAACGAGCAAGTGAGCACCTTAGGGTAATAATTTGTTCATTAGGAATTGTTTGGCTTCCAATTTGAGAGCTGCTGTTGAAGAGATTCGGCGTACTTCCGGTGGAGGAGAATTCCATATTGTTGGGGCAGCGCTGGAGAAGGCTCAGTGAAAAGTTATTTTTTTGTTAAAGATGAGTGGTTTCAAGAGGAAGTTAGTGGCGCTTCTTGCAGACTTTTACACCACAGAATAGTTCACGTTTTTGCACAAGGTACCTGGGAGTATTGAAGTGAAGGGCTTTGTGCTTTAGAACGGCAAACCTAAACTGAATTTGTGCTTTGTAGGGCAGCCATTTGAGAGATTTTATTATTATTGATCATTTGGTGCATGTGATCAGTCTAGCCACAGCTTTCAGTGATGATCTTAGTGGAGCCAGGGCGTATTTGGGAAGGCCACAGAGGGTAGCACTGCCGTAGTCTAGCCAGTGCAAGACAAGCGTTTGTACCACCAGCTTGAAATCTTTTAGTGGAAGGAAAGGTTTGATATTTCTGAGTGACCTCAACAAGTGGTTTGCTCGCTTACATACATTTCTGATGATTTTTCATATTCAGGTGCTTGTACAAGGTGACTCTGAGAGTTTTGGCTCAGTCTATGATGAGAGGAGTGCAGTTGAAAGCAGTGAGGTTACTCAGCCAAAGGACTAGCTTCCGGATGTGATTCGGGGGAAAGATGAGCAGAAATTCTGTTTTGGAAGTGTTAAGCAGGAGATGGTTCTCCATTAACTAGTTTTAAGTAGACGTTAGGGTAGTGTTGAGAGAGATGATGTTTTCCGGTTATGAGATTTTCAAATAGAGTTGCGTGTCGTCTGCATACATGAGAAAGAGAATGTTCATGGAGTTTAATGAGTTAGCAAGAGGTTCCAGGAAAAGGTAGAAGAGGATAGGAGATAGAGTGGACCTCTGGGTGCCTCAACAACATTACAAATTTCCGATTTGGACACTCTAAGGGACATAGACAGTTTAGAAAGGGGTGGAGATCAAGGGAGTATGGATGATATTTTATTGAGTGAACAGGGTCTCAATGTATACAGTAAGCCCCGTACTCTGTTCAAACCCTGTTCAGTTTTCATGCCCATGGTCCCTAAAGATGCAATAGATGTTTTTAATGAGTTGGTTGTTCTTGATTTAAAAACGTTGCACACAGAGCAGCAGGCCAAATTATCACAACAGTAAAATGTATTGGCTATGATAAGTTGTATAAGAAGTTGCAATCATGGCAGGATATAGTTGTTAGACAGGCAGACAAGGGCGTGAACATCATTCTTTGGCCACTTGCAATGTATCAAGAGCAGGCCCAAATTCAAACAAACAGACAAACAGTGCTATACAAAGGTTGATGCAAAAGCACTGTTGGCTACCATTTCGACCTATCATCACCAGTTAGACCAGTGGAGATCGGCTGATCTCATATCGCAGGCAGAGTTTAAGTTTCTAAAAAAGGATTCACCAGTAACACTGGTATATATTTAATACCTAAAGTGCACAAGAATCTTTTGAAACCGCCAGGGAGACCAATAATTTCTGCAATTGGAAGTGTATTTGAGAACACTGCAAGTTTCTTGGATCACTTCCTGCAGGATTATGTGAGGAATTTGTCATCCTATATAAGACACCAGAGTCTTCCTAAAGAAAGTCTTTGACATCATGTGGGAGGAGAGTTACATTATGATAACTTTAGATGTCTCCTCCCTGCACACTAGTATTTCGCATGAGCAGGAAGTCGGGGCGGTGCCCTATTATTTACAAACGCGCCCTGTCATATTATACCGACATACAGAAGTGCTGATTGAGATGCTGCAATGTTTTCTCAGGAACAACATTTTTTCTCTGTGGCAAGGACCTATTTCAACAGCACCAAGGGAGAGCAATGGGCACCTGCTTCGCACCAAGTTATGTTAATTTGCATTTGGGCTGGTGGGAGGAGCAGGTGCTAGCTGTTAAATTTGCTAAGGAATTGTCAGATAACGTGGTCCTTTGGACCCGTTATATTAACACCCTTTTTCTCAACTGGCACCCGTAGCTTCTGCAGAATCATTTATTAGGTGTATTAATAACAACAATTTGAATCTTATGTTTACATCACACATAAGTGGCGAAGAGATCCAATTCGTAGATTTGACAGTGTACATTGAAGGAGGAGAGATCAACACTAAAATGTATAGGAAAAAGACAGCAGGGAATGCCATTCTCCACGCTCAAAGTTTCAACCCACCAAGACTGGTGAACAGCATTCCTTATGCTGAAAATGTAAGAATGAAACGGAATTGCAGCTGACCTAAGCAATTATATCAGGTGCAGGAAGAGCTAGATCAGAGATTTAAAGAAGGATACATTCCACTGGTCCTGAAAGCAGCTAGAATCAAAGCAGATGCAAGGCCCAGGGATCAGCTGATATTTGGGAAACCTGCTGCAAATTGTGGGATTTCTGATGTGACACCGCAATTGCGTTTCATCACAGGGTACAACAGTCAGCATAGGAACATTTGGGTTATCATGCAAAAACATTGGCATCTTCTATGGAGAGATGCAATCCTGGGTCAAAAACTGAGCAATAGGCCACTTATTACCTTTTGCAAAGCAAGATCATTGCAACAGACCCTGGTAACTAATACCCCAGGCATTCCACTATCAAACAACATGGCTTGGAGAGAGTAGAGGCTTCAGGAAAAGCCAGAAATGCAAGGTGTGCAAGTATGGAGAGAATACCACTGAGGTGCGCTTGCCATTTTCTGAAAAAAGTGGCAGATCATGAAGCCTCTAACATGTGAAAGTCAATTTGTGGTGTACATTTTGAGATGCAGTTGTTCTAAGATGTACATAGGTAGCACAATCTTACTAGTACACCAACAGATCCCATAGCATATTCAAGCTATTTATAACAATGAACAGGTGTACCCCATGGCTAGACACTTCCATGAATTTCATAGTGGCAAGCTGGAAGGTCTAAAATACTGTGTGATAGATCACGTTCAACAAAGATTACGAGGGGGCAATAGAGAGAGATGCCTGAGACAGCTTGAGCAGGATACATTCTCAGATTCAATAGTAAGAGTTCCTTTGGGCAGATCTACATGTACACCTATGAATTATGTTGGATGAATATGAAAGAAAAAGTACCCGTGTGATGAGATGATCAGTATAATTCCTCCTTTTTCTTGCTTTCTTTTTAAGATCTTTTCAAGATTTTTTAATATCCTTTCAAGATTTCTTAATCAAGCACGGTTCTATGTTTTTAGTTCCAATCATGCAGTTGTCTCTCTTTTGGAGTGATTAGCTGATAAAGTTGTTGAGCTTTTTGAATTATTAATTTGTAGCCACTCCATGTTAATCTTTTAATTGTATGGTTGTACTTGGGTGTGTTAGCACAAGCACTTTAGTTAGGGTGCAAATAGCCTTGTCAATAATGGTTAGTTCAAATGGCATTTGCCCCTTAATATCCAGAGTGGATTATGTTATAGTGGGTGCATCTTGGAGCACCTATAGATATACCTAATATAAGTTAGCTTCACATTTTACTTCTAATGTGGAACAATTAGGCGGTATTTGCACATGGCACTTTGCACTTTCCCTGAAATTAGGAAACAGTTGCACACCAACATTAATGGTAGATGATTAGCATAGACAATATGAGACATATAAATATTTGTTGATTAGACACTAGCCTTAAGATTGAACATTGTTGTTAATTTAATTGTTTTAAGTAATTCATCGTCTAAACAGGTGCAAAACTTGTGATTTTATTGCAGAATTTAAATGCTTACATTGATCATAATGTCATAACTAATAATATTGACATTCTTTGCTAACGTTTACTGCAACTGTCATGCTAGGAGAAAAGTGTATTGTACTGTCACTTTTTGTTTAAAAATAAACATATTACTTTGCTGCTAAAATTGCACTGTCACTTTAATATTTTCACTGGCATATAAAAAGGGAAAAAAATGGCGGCGACTCTAAATTTGAAAAAGACAGCGGAGGCTATTGAAACGTGTGATCTACCTGTTTGCAGTCTGAATAGTCGTGCATTGAAGCAACCCAGAGCGTGCTGGAGTCTGTATTAAATTGTTAAGCAGACGCTATAACGAAGAATATATATATATATATATGTATATATATCTATATCTATATATATATGTATATAGATATATATATAATTGTATATATGTACATGTAGATATGTATATATGTATAGAACTAGGTTCTAAATATAACCACCCACTGGCATCTGCCAGTAGGCGATATATATATATACATAGATATTACCTGCTGGCGGTTGCCAGTAGGTAGTTATAATTAGGACCTAGTTTCTGTAGTGTTGGACTTAGCCCTTTTTACAGGGTCATCCCTGAACTTTTTGCCTTCCTCCTGTATTTTGTCTGACCTATTTGTGTTGGTTTTATGTGTCTGGGCACTTTACCACTGCTGATCAGTGCTAAAGTGCATATGCTCTCCCTATGGTAAATTGAAAGTACATCTTTTAGTGAAGTTGATTTTAACATTCTGTGTTTGAAAATTCCACTTTTAGAAAGTAGGTATTTTCTTGTCTAACTATCCAAGCATGCCTCTGCTAGATTGTGTGTTCTTTGTCGGGAGTTTGTGTGACAGGGGCTGGGGGATTCCAGGAGTAGGAGTGAATCCGCCCAGTGGTGAATAGAGAGATCTGCATCTAGATGGGAGAGAGGAGTTGCACCTGGGACCTGAATAGGGCTGTGCCTTCCCTCCACATTGCTGGCTCCACCCCCTGTGGTACGCCTGATGTCTCTACCCTGCACTGTGAAAGGAGAGAAGGAGTCATGTCAACAGAGTGCTCCAGGGCTGTGCCTTCCCTCCACAATGCTGGCTCCTCCCCCCGTTGGTGCGTCTGATGTCTGTGCCCTGCACTGTGAAAGGAGAGAAGGAGTCATGTCAACAGAGTGCTCCAGGGCTGTGCATTCCCTCCACAATGCTGGCTCCACCCCCTGTGGTACACCTGATGTCTCTGCCCTGCACTGTGAAAGGAGAGAAGGAGTCAGGTCAACAGAGTACTCCAGGGCTGTGCCTTTCATCCACTATGCTGGCTCCATCTCCTGTGGGGCGTCTGATGTTTCTGCCCTGCACTGTGAAGGGGAAGAAGGAGTCATGTAAACAGAGTGCTCCAGAACTAGTTTCGACTAGGCAAAGGCCCCTCTGCCCTCAGAGGACAAAGGATTTTGGGACCCTGATCCCAAGAAATTAGATCACTTTTGGACAACAATAAGAACCCAACCAACTGTGGTGGTACCATGTTGTGTAGTTTCCACTCTGCAGCAGAAACTATGCAATCGTGGACAGCATAAACATTGGGATGGTACCAGACTAATTCTGAACATCCCATCAAGATAAGTTGTACTATGGACCAGCTAGCTCAAAGTGTCACCACAAGCCTCTCTAAACCTAGACAAGAAGCAAGTGGTACAGGCAACCAGTGAACATGACAAACCTGATCCCTCAGGAATAATGGTAACAGATCTAGAGCCCTTTTATCTCGGTTACTCGTGCTCTTGTTTGCTCAGAGAAATATGCAAGGAACACAAAGAGGAATGTTTTTAATGTTTATTCAACCTATGTGATACTTGTATAAAATCTATGTGGCTACGATGATCAACAGACAGAATCAGATGAAAGTATCAAGTTAGAAAGCAAAATAAATAGTCCCCTCATTGTGCTAGAAAGCAAAATAAATAGTCCCCTCATTGTGCTGAGAAAATGTATATAAGTAGGCATATAAACAATATAACAATCTTGTGTTTTCCTACAACGCGTTCCCTAAACTAAGCATCTTGGGTGTATGTGTTTGTTCGGCCAAGAATACCCATACTGGATGATCCAGCCCCATTACCTAATCGGAATGAATATAGGACCCTATCTTGGGCATGATTTGTACACCCCTTACGGGGATATCAGCAGACTGCTGGGCAGAAGCATCAGTATGTGTGAACCTTGTAATGACAGCAGAAGTGCTACTCTGCCAAAATTCATAGATGGATGTTTATTTATAAAAAAATTGCATCCTTGCCTTAGTCCAAGATCTCTATCAGGTTGCCACTAGATGTGATGTCATATGCACAATAACAATAAGTACATTTGTGTAAGGAAGTGGGTTTCTGTTGCAGTAACCCCCCACTTTTTGCTAGACTACTGATGCACTTTTTCTTGGTGTGCCCTGGGCCCCTGCCAGGCAGGTTCCCAAGGCCTGTGTACTTTCCCCAAAACGAATCCAATTAATATCTCTGGCCACATGTCAGCCCCTGGTAAATGGTACCACAGTTTCCCGGGGCGCTGTGACCAGAGAAGGCCTCTAAGGGCTATAGCACTGATTGTGCCACCCTTAGAGGCCCAGTACCATGACACTCACACACTGCCTTTGCAGGCTGTGTGTCTTGGTGCAGAATAAAGTAAAGAGTCAACATGGAACATATCCCTGTGTGCCATACCCACGAACAACTGCCCTGGCATACATCAGTCACCCTTCTAGCTGGGTGCCCTATGCCAGTGGCATGAGCCCTGTACCCCTACAGTGTCCAAGTTATTATCTGGGCAATGTAAGTGCAGTGCTCCCCTTAAGAGTATATGATGCTAGGAGTTTGTCATTACGAACTCCACAGCACCATAATAGCTACAATGATGACTGGGAAGTTTCGTATCAAACTTTTGAGCACATCAAACCCACACTGATGCCAGTGTGGGATTTATTGTAAAATGCACAACAGAGGGCGTATTAGAGATTGTTCAAACTACAGCTCCTGGTGCCAGCCAGAAACTGTGAATCCAGCCCACTCTTCACCCGCCGAAGCCGGCCCGAGCTCAAGTGGAAAAATACCACAAGGAGGTCCCCCGGTGATCCTGACCCAAGATCCGGTGACCGCTGACCTGCCTCAAGCCTCCAGACGACAGCTGCAGCCTCAATCCAGAGGCCCCCCCTTGGGCAACCACAGCGGGTAGGAAAATCTGATGTCCCAAGGCTCCCCTGCACTCGACGCCCCACTGCCTTGTGTGCCCAAACCAAGGGTGCCTAACCAACCCTTAACATCCCAACTTACCCCTCAAAATGGTGGTCGCATTTGGAAGATCTTCGTCCCCGAGCCTGCAGTGTTACTTTGTCCCGGAGGTTCTCTATTAGAAACAAGAGGGTACCCGACCACAAAAGAGCAAACTGCACCTGGCCACCCTAGTGGCGCTGAGGATGCACCTTTGGTGCTACTCTGGTCCCCAACTTGCCTTGAGCTAAACCATAGGAGCTTTTCTCCCACAACCTTCTGGCATGCTTGCCAGCAGCCAACAACCGGAGACCCCTTAGCCTCCTTAGGATAACATTAGGCCTCAACACTCTGCACCCGGCCGCCCTTGTGCCACTGAGGGTGCAATTCCAGTGCATCACTGACCGTGGGAGACCCCTGAGTCTAAACCCAGAACCTTAACTCCCACAGTCGTTTACTTACCTGCAAACTGATAACCTGCTTTTCCTTTATAGGATAACATTGACAATTTTCCCTCCAAAAAAACAGATGTGTGAAGTTTTGAAAACTAAATATAGTCTTTAAAAATCGTACAAATAACCAAAACGTGTTTTCTCCCTGTTTGCAGGATATGTCCCAGCGCTGAATCTAGGCATCCAGCACTGAGTTAGAAAAAGTAACGTAAAAGTAACTTACCTGCAATTTATTGAAAAAGCCGATTCATTCCAATGTACTGTATTTGCTAATTGTTGCATGCTACTGCTCCCCTGTAAATCAAACAAAGTACCATTCCTATTGCATTTTCAAACTGTTCTATATCCAGCAACTTATTACTGAAGAGTATTTAATGCTTACCTGTACCAGGCTTGCTTGGTCCAAAAAATAAATAACAGTATATGTTTTTATACAAAAACAATTGGCCTAGAGTTCAGTTCATGAGTGTGTAAATTCCGTTGCTGACTGAGTGGATACATCAAATGCTTAACACTGTCCTCTAATGCTGCCTTACTGCTCGACCAAGCTACCACAATTAGAGAGTAAGGTTCCATCTAACTTTAACCTCTGCCTACCTCTGGGGACACTTGGACTCTATACAACTGTACCTCACTTTGGTGTAGTATATATAGAGCCAGTTTCTTACAATGTGCACACCCCATGTATAAACCCTCTACATGGTGTCAAGGTGGCATGATAAGGTTCCTGTAAGCAAGTATAGTTTACCATGAAACAAGTTTAGGCTATAACGATCACAAATGAGTGTAAAAAGTCATTGTGTGAAAGTGAAGGCAGCTTAGGGGAGAACATTGTTTTCATGTAGAAATGGCAGTGGGTCCCTCTTGGCTTAACTGGGACACATAACACCTGAACAGATAAAGCAATAGCTGCTATCTCTCTCAATCTTCCACAACCTTATTGCAGGCTTTTCAAAGGTGCCTTCTTAATGGTGGTGGTAGTAGTAGCAGGATAGAACGTTAATGGGGAACACATGACAAGCAAGCTCTCACTCCGACCTAGGTGAACTTCAACTGCAGGATTAATCAGAAGGATTATACATCACAGGCAACTAGATTGACCATGACACAAAGACCTAATATTCTAACAAATTCTAGCAGTAGCAAATACATTTGAGCAGTGGGGAGCTAGTGTTTAATTTATTAAAACTAAACTTACAAAACCCTTGAATAAGGAGAAGTGGACCCAGGACAAGGTTAAGCATTTATGCAACACAAGGCATGAATGATGATGTTGACGAATTAAGGGGCCTATTATGATTGCGGTTTTTCCGCATCCTCCGGGCCGGCGGAAGCCACCGCCGGCCCGGAGGATGCGGAAAAACCGCAGCGGACCCACCAAAGACCCACCGCCACATTAGGATGGCTGGTGGGTCCTGGTTTCCGTCCGCAGCTTTTCCGCCGCGGTTGGCTTACAACCGCGGCGGAAAAGCTCTAATATGGTGGCGGTGTCTCTCAGACACCGTCCGCCATATTAGGAAGGGCTTTAAAACATGCTTTTCCTCGGCGGGTTTTCCGCCGTGGAAAAGCATGTGTAACTTCACTGCGGGGGCCCTTTGCGGGCCCCCTAGGTGAAGGGGGGGGTGGGGGGTGCACATGGGGGGTACCTATGGTACCCCCCTGCATTTGTATGCAGAAATCGGCAGGCACCGCACGGTGCCTGCTGCTTTCTGCATACAAATGCAATGTATGCATTTTTACCATTGCGGCAGATGCAGCTTGAAGCCGCACCCGCCACAATGGTAAAAATAGAGGATGTGACCGCCAGGGTGGCAGTCACATCCTAATTGCACAGGAGGGAACTCCGCAGGCAATGCGGAGGTTCCCTCCTGCTCTATGGTGGCGGATGGACTCAGGTCCGTCCGCCATCATAATCGGCCCCTAAGTTTGTATGTAAATTATGGATCCCTTTTATGTGTTGTTGGTGTGGGTTATTGCTCAGGTAATAGAATGTCCCACAGTGAGTTGGTGTCACTTTTACCACATCTGCTCCACCAAGTGTTTGATCCATTTATGGTGTAAATTCATAAGTCAAATCTCAATATATATCACACAGCCTGGGGGAAGAGGGTTAGGGGTTTGATGAATGGATGGATACAGAAGTTTGCAAGAAAGTTGTGATAAAGACCACTAGACAACAACAATATTCATCAGGTAGATGAGCAGCACATCATCATCATCAAATTTGTTGTGGAAAAATCTGAAGGAATTCATTGCAAACAGTCCTTCAGCCACAGAGATCCAAGTTATTATATATCTAAACATTCTGTCATCTAGGTTTGAAAAGCACATATTCATGGAGGTATAAACCCTCACATTTCTGAATATTATGATTGTTAAAAGAAAAATTATACTGTATATTCCAAATTGTGTGGTGCATCTGTATTTTTCTCAGAATGTCTATTTTCTTGGGTGCCTGGCTAAACCGATCTAGTAAGGTAAGCAGGAGTGCTATGTAGCGTTCACCTTTCATGCAGGAGAATGGAAAGCCTTCAGATTGCAAATCAGAAATTATACTGTAGAGTCAAAGAGAAGGACAGAATGTAAGCTTCATGAGGAGAGTGCCAAGAGGCAGATCAAGAGCATGGGCTGCTGCAATAATTCCTTTTGATTCATGTGCAATTAACTGAGAAGTGAGAGCAATTTTACAACCAATCCAAGACAAGTAGTGGGCTGATCAATTTGACAACTTATAACATACCATTTAGCAGAGTGCATTCATCATGTGATGATGTGACATCACATGTCTGTCTCCAATTACAACAGGTCCTCCGACCACAACCACATAATAGAGGAGTTTCACAGCTGAACCAGCACACACTCTCAGTAGGAATTTCTCAAAGCAACACACCTCTCTCCAGTCCACAGAGCTGAGTAGGCCTTTTAAAGTCATCATTATGTTAGTTTCGATAATTTACTTCTTCTGGCTGTTGAGGCAATCTCGCCCTGAGTCCTGACTCTGAGCAACAAATCAGAACGACTCTGTCCCGATCCAAATTAGATTAAGGAGATAGACCTACAGTGCACTGTTGTTGATGAACAAGAGAAAAAGAACATTTTGTGTACATTCGGGCTTGTCAGTGGTCTAGTCTCTGAAGAACCAGAAATAAAAGTATAGCAAGGAGGGGCCCTGCAAGTAAATCTAGCTAAGGGTTAAAGGGCAATCACCCATCAGGCCCCAAACATTGCAAATCATCAAAATCAAGTTTACAAATATACACATTAGTTCAAAACCCCCCTCACTGTCTACCACCACATAAATCATTATTCATCACTCACCATTACTTTTTAGATATGCCTCATTGGTGCAATAGTTAACTATTCTAATCCAAGCACAATGGTACACAATTGCATCACCTCTTTTGATGGAAGCAACAAATTGGCAATCTTGTAAATCAAATGATCTTTACCAAGGCAGCAATGCTAAGCAATGGAACAAAAGGATAGGTATGGCACAGTGGCAGGCATTGTCTTCAATATCCTTGAAGGTAATGGGGAGACTAATTCACCAAACACTGGTCCAACTCCAGTCTGGCTAAATTCAGTCCCACTAAATTCGTGGGACTGCATAAGTCAGGCACAACAAAATATATAATGCTTCTCTAGCTATTTCCATTTGTGTTGTTGTTGGGGAAAGTAGTTCAATGACAATTACTAAGTTCTTTTTTCCCTTGTCTCGTTGAGGGTCTCAGACTCAACTGGAGTCCAATCCATGTCCAGATCATCAGAAGGGGGACTTGCAGAAGTTAGTGAAATATCATTCCTTTTTCTTGCTGGAGACTGGAAAGCCAATGATTCAAAAAGAGGTACATCTTGCATAGCTAGAAGCTCAACCTCCTGCTCTGCTCCTACTTCAGGAACATCAACTATTGCTTGCTGTGGCTCCTGTTGTCCATTTTGCTCAGTTTCTTGTGACAAATGGGTACTAGTTTGCAGAAGAAGGACATCTAATTCAAACTCATTGCTAGTTGCCATAATAGCAGTGGCTACCTCGCTGAAGACATGGCCTTGGGATTAGGTTGTGATTGCGTCTTTGATGTCGGAGTACTGCTCCCAGCTTGCTGCCCTGAAGATGGTGTGGCAGGCACACGTCTCCTGAAAATGTTTGGCGTGGCAAGCCAGTGGTGGAAATCTGCTTCTTCTTCTCCTTCTCACTGGCAACTTTCTTGGCAACAATTTTACTTGAGGACATTGTCAAGCTCTGTCAGTTGGCAGAGGAACTTAGCAACCAAGACCTAACATGCCATTTTTCCAGGTTGAATTATTCATAGTACAGACAATATAATTTAGTGTGGTTACTTATTATCCTAAATATTTATAAACAATAGTGTATACATTACAAAGTCAAATCACCCCACCATAACATAATATTTCTTTTTCCAGGATAAGATATACATGTAACTATTTGCTTTATGTGCATCTAAGGGGAGAGATCTGTATCAGTCAGGGAAGGTCAGGGAAAATGGAATAATCCTTAAAAAATTAATGCTGTGCACCGATGGCAGGCAGTGGGTCCAGGAAAAATGGAATAACCCTTAAATAATTAATGCTTGTGTGTGGCTGTGTGCTTATGGCAGGCACGTTGCCCAGCGGGAAATGACAATCCTTAAAAAACAAATGCTTGTGTGCGACAGGCACATAAGGCAGGCAGTGGGTGGATGGAGGGAAATTGTGAAATTATTAAAGTACAAAAGGTAACAAAAAATGTACTGCTGGTGTACCAGGCCACTGTGAGAAATCCATTGGAAGGCAAGGAGGTGCAGGGGGAAATGGAAAGAAACTGCATATAACATTAAACACTATCATATATACATATGCTGTTATGATCTTCAAGCATATAAACTGATATCAGGGAAAAGTAAAAAGAAAAGAACAAAAACAAAAAGGCATAGCCCTCTCCTATCAATAGGCCTAAAAAATTACTTTGAAAACTGAGAAAAAAAGGATTTACACAGTGGCAGCCTGTGCAAAATGACTGACGGCCAAATGGCCATTCAACAACAACCAGCAGAAAAGCATGGACAACAAAGAAGAACACATACAGCCCTATGGCAAAAGGACACTGGCTGTGTGCACAAAATGGCAGAAGACCACATGGTCAACCAATAACAACAAGCAAGGCGGCATGGGCACAACAATGAACACATGCTTGCCTATGGCAAAATCACACTGACTGGCTATACAAAATGGCCTCGAGTCACATGGTCAAACAACAACAGCAAGCAAGAAAGCATGGATAACAAACGACACATGCAGGCCTATGGCAAAAGCACACTGGCTGGCTACACAAAATGGCCACAGGCCAAACGGCCAAAAAACAACAAGAAGCAAGGAGGCATGGCCACAACAAAAAACACATGCAAGCCTATGGCAAAAGGACATTGGCTGGCTGCACAAAATGCTCGCCAGCTGCATAGTCAAACAAAAACAACAAGTAAAAAGGCATGGCCACAACAAAGAACACGTGCAGACCTATGGCATAGGCACACAAGCTTGCTACACAAAATGTCCACCGGCCACATGCTTAAACAACAGCAAGCTAGGAGGCATGGACACACAAAAAACACATGCAGGGCTATGGCAAAAGTAAACTGGCTGGCTACACCAAATGGTCACCGGCCATATTGTGAAACAACAAGCTAGGAGGCATGGACATCAAGGAGCACATGGAGGCCTACAGGCACTAACTACACACAATGACTCCCAGCCACATGGCATGAAGAACAAAGACAAATGGTGGCCCATGGCAAACACACACACTTTCCAGACAAAGGAGGCATGGTAACAAAGAAGAAAACACTACCATTAATTTAGAAATAAGAAAAACAAAAATTAGCTGATCTATATAAATTTTTCAAGAACACGGATTCCCCCAAAGCATCGAATTTTACCCCACCAAAATAAAGCTTTTCCAGAAAAAAAACATCAAATACAAAAAAAGTCATTTTTAATTTAGTCCAATGCCATCCTTGGCCTAAATTATTATTTTAAACAATATATACCACAGAAACAGTTATCTCATGTACCCATGACTAGTACTGGCTGGATGGCCCGTGGGCAGACAAGGCCACATAATAAAAAAAATGAAACTTCAGGCCGCACACCACAATCAAATTAAAAAATTGAAGAGAGTGATCCATTCACCTTGACATCCAAATGAAAATTAACCAGGAGATGGGCAAAGTACTGGGAGGAGTCTTCTGGACAGGAAGAGTAAGTTGAGTGGAGAATCGGCTCGAGAAGTAGCCGTGGCTGCTCATGCTCATTAACATCACAAAAATGGAGCCAGCAAATCTTGCATGCGCTTGCCAGCAGCCGGCAAATCTCATTGCGCTCACCAGTGCGTGCCAAAACAAGTTTGGTGTGCACCAACAGAAATATAATTCCGCAACTCACTAGATGGAGGAATTTAGTGGGAGCTCCATGTTACACGTGTAGTTCCAGAATCCCACGAGCTCCGCAAATGAAAAGCTTCCTTCTCTAGGATCACCAGCTGGCAATACTCAACTTCAATGCCCTGCATCTAATGGAATTTCATTGGACACTCTTTGGCATGGCCTCTATCAGGAGCAGCTGAATGATCAAAGGAAAGAATAAAAGAAAATGAATTGTAGTACTCACCTCAAAAACATGTTTATATAGTCTCAAAACATTTCTCATCCCCCAGAGCCATGCTCTTACTCTACTCCCTCCTGAGTCCTGTCCTGGCTCTAAAGAAGATAATGTAAGGCATAAAATAGAAAATGGTAATGGAAGTAACAAGACGTAGACACTTGGAAACTGTGAGAGAAATGTGACAAGGGCCGAGATGGGATTGTGAGCAGCAGTATGATGGAATGGTGAATGGATGAATGGCTAGATGTTTGAATGGAAGCTACAAGAGAGCCCTCTAGGGAGGGTTAGGCTAACTCACTTAGGGGCATATATACAAGGAAGTGGCGGAGACAGCGTTAACCTCCTTAGCTTAACTCTGTGCCCTGCCACTTCTGGAACAAAGGGCTGCACCGTTTTGACAAGAATATGGCACAGCCTTGTGTTTAGCCCTGCGCTGGCACTTCATTTAGCTGCCTAGCGCCAACACAGACACCCTTGCACCATAGTGCAAGGGTGCCTGCTTTGAAGGGAATTATTGTTTATGTGCAGGAAGGTGTCCCTTCCTGCACATAAACAATCTGAAATGGTGTTTTGAAACTTCTGTGTGTGCTGCTTTATGCAGCATACATAGAATTTTCCGAACGTAATTTTTTTTTAATGATTGGTTATGTGCAGGATGGGAAACCCTCCTGCACATAAACAATACATGGTATTTTGCTGTTTCTATGTGTGCTGCACAACACAGCAAACATGGAAACAGCAAAAATGAGGGGAAATTAAAAAATTCTCCTGATTGCGGCAAAGTAAGACCAGGATTTCCTGGTCTTACTTTTGGTGCAGCTCCATATTTACACCCTCCCTTTTAAATAGGGGGCTGCCTGAAATTCAATGGGTGTAGCAGTGGAATGCCCACCACAACACCCATTGCCCTCTTCTTTCATACAAAGTATAGCATAAAATTGTGCCTGATTCACAAGACAGCGTTAAGCCACATTAAATGTCTTAATGATGCTTTGTGAATAAGGTGAAGCCCCTATTGCCACATCAAGAACAGTGAAATTGTGGTGCTATAGGGGCTTCTAAATATGCCACTGAGTATCATCTGAGCTTTGGCTCAAAGTAGGGGGCATTTTACATTTCTGGCTACTCCCTTAATCAATGGGTTAATATGTCTATGTGTCCTAAGCCTGTCATCTAAATTGTTTGTCATTCTGTAGGGATGTCTTTACTTCTTGAGTCAGACTAAATCCTTTGAGAGGAAGGGAGCTCACTGCACAGGATGATTAGAGATTATGGCCCCCATTAGAATGACGGGCAGATTGGGGCGGGCGGATTGCCCCCGCCAGGCTGGCAGTGGCTACCGCCAGACTGGCGGGGGCAATCCGCCCGCCATCCTAATGGGCCCCTATGTGTGAGGATTTCAGAACATATTATCAGTGTGGTCCTAACTGCATTCAATGTGCCCTCTACCTTTTTAAGAGGGGGAGGTATCTCAGTAGTTTAGCAACGAAATGTGAATGGCTGTTCATTTTCTACTTAAATAATGAAAGAATTAGTTGATTTTAGAGACCTAGGCACAAGGGATTCCAGGGCTAACCTCCCAACACTCAGGTTCTCTTCTCTAAGTGTTTCCATGAACAAAGTTACAATAATCAAGTTTCCTAATAGCCTAGTCCTGCCAGTATGTAATACATTTCATATATTTGCTGCTTTATTACCAATGTAAGTTTACATTATTTTAATGCAAATGTAACTTTTTCAAACGCAATACAAATCCGTTATCTGATATCTACATACATTTCTAAGCAATACATTTAATCAAATTTCACAGATGAATAAAACTAATCTTTCTTCTGCGCTATCTGTCTCACTTGCTCTTATTTAAAGGCATCTTATTTTATTATACCAGTTATGGTTCTGCACTGTATCTTCTTACTTTAATAATTTTCCACTGACCGAGATATTATTGAAAAGGGCTGACACTGTACAAAGAAAGACTCTACCAAAACCTGTTCTAATGCCACAGAAAATTGCATTTCACATCAGGCTAGCCTTCCTTAGCTTGCCATTTACACTGTCATAATGTGTGCCCTTTACTATGACACATTTAAACAGCATGTGCATTTTCATGCTCCCCTAGGATACTACGAATAGGGAAGTTACAAAATGAATACCACACAGTTATCTATTCTTTGTTTCCTTTACTGCAGCTTTCTCTACAATAATTGAATTTTTCTCCAAACTTTCCAGAACGCAAACTTTAAAAACAGCTGAATACAAGTTGAAAATGAAGCAGAACAATGCATATGAGAACTGTACTATGGATTGTATGCATGCAACTTTCTAGATTCTACATTTGAATATTACATGAATGTACAGTAGTTTCTTTTAGAATTCATTAGCTGTTTATGTATCGGGTAAAATTTGTTGGGTTTGTGCTAATCTTAATATGTGACTTGAGCTGGTCAGTGCCATATGTTTTATGTTTCTGCAACTTCTGCTGAGTCCTGCAATGTAAACTTTTTCAATGTACAATTTCTTATAGGATATTGTGTTTTTTGTCAGGACTGAGCTTTGAACACTCAGCTCTTGTGGGGTAATGTACACATATGTATTCACCTAACAATTAATTAACTGAAGCATAAAATGGTGCACAGACATAATTTCTAGTTTTTTATTTCGACATACATAAATATCGAGTTTTAAATATGGTAGGGACAGAATATCGACATCAAGAATATCGGTGACCAGAATATTGACCTGCAGGTAAGAAATATAATATTTGTTAATATCGAATTTAGTAATATCGATAGCAAAAATATTGATGTGAATAATATTGATGTTTATGTTAGTGTTATGTATTTTAGTATGTATTTTTTTATGTATGTGTTCCACATGTTTTGGTATGTTTTGTATTTTTCTTAAATATATGCATTAAAGTTTAGAACTTAGTCTTTTTTTTAAGGAAATTTTGCCTTTTAGTACTGTAGTGGGTTGTGGGTTTATAGGGTGGGAAGTAATTTAATTATAATAAATTAAATCATAATTTTTAGAAATTATGAATTATTTTTAATGAAATTTCGCATTTAAGTTCCGTAGCTGGTTGTGGGTTCATAGGGAAATAGGGTAGGAAGTAATTTAAATGTAATTAAGTAATGATCAATTTTTATTTATTGGGATTGATAATTAATTGGTAATTAATGTTTATTAATTGATTAATTGATAATTATATCAATTGTGGCTTTATAGGGAAATCGAGTGGGAAGTAGAGTAATTATAATAAATAAATACATTATTTATATTTTTAGTATTGATATTTAATGTATTGTTTAGTAATTGTTAATTGGTAATTAATTTTTAATAATTGAATAATTGATAAATATATTAATTGTGTTAATTTAGTTTAGGAGCAGGTTGTGTTTTAAAAGGGGAATAAGGTGGGAAGTAATTTATTATAATTAAGTAACCATTGATTATTATGTGTTGGTATTGATAATACATGTATTTTTAATTATTTATTAATTGGAAATTATTTTTTACTAATTAATATTTATTGGTTTGCTAATTAATGTATTGTTAATTAAATATTAATTAGTAATTAATTTTTATTAATTAATAATTATAATAATTGTGCTAATTTTCATGCAGAGCGGGTTGGGGGTTTATTGGGGAATAGGGAGGGAAGTAGTTTAATGTTATTTATTTATTTTATTTATTTTTTACACTTATATGGCGCGCAGCTACCCAAAAAGGGTTTCCCGGCGCCGACGACATGTCACTGAACAGGGGTATGGGATGAGCTTGGTCAGTAGGGTTATTTCTGGAAAAGCCAGGTCTTTATGTTCTTCCTAAACCTGGCATAGTTTTCTTCTTTACGAATGTGAGGGGGGAGTGTATTCCAGAGAGTGGGCCCTAGGACAGAGAAGGATCTCCTTCCCATTCTCGCCAGTCTGAACCTGGGAGCCACAAATTTTGCAGCGGTTTGGGAGCGCAGCTTCCTTCCCGGGATGTAGGGAGTAGCTAGCGCTTGCAGGTATTTCGTTGCTGTACCGGTTTTTATCCTGAAAATATAGCTCAGGGCTTTGAACCTAATGCGGTTTTCCACCCTGAGCCAATAGAGGTCCTTCAGGTGCTTCGGCACACTGGCAGTTTGCGGGATTTTGCATAGGAGTCTTGCAGCTGAATTTTGGACAAGTTGCAGCCGTTTAATGACTGCCTGATTTGAGCCCAGGTAAAGAATGTTGCCGTAGTCAAGACGAGATGTTATGAGTGCATTGACTACTGTCTTTTGGTTGCAGGGGCAGCATCCATAGGATTTTTTTTAGCCACTTCATAATGGTGAAACAGAGGCCTACCCCTATGTTGGCCTGCTGTTTCATGGATAGGGCGTTGTCGATGGTAACCCCCAGGTTTCCTACATGGGTGGCAGGTGTAGGGAGGTTACCTAACTCGGAGGGCCAGTGGGAAGAGTTCCACATGTCTTTATTTTTCCCCAGAAGAAGAATCTCTGTTTTGTCTCTGTTTAACTTCAGCTGGTTGGTGGACATCCAGCTGAAGATATTTTGGAGCCCCTGTCTGAGAAGGGATGGGGCTGAGGGGTTGGACTCTGACAGTGAGAAGATGATCTGAGAGTCATCTGCATAGGTCATGCCAGGGGTCTGAGGTAGAGGTTAAAGAAAAGTGGGCTCAGGATGGAGCCCTGTGGTACTCCATGTGGGGCACTGAACGTATCAGAACAGGCGAGGGAGGATGTGATCTAAAACGTCCTGTGTGTCCGAAAAGACTTGATCCATTGTAGTGCGGCACCCCGGATACCATTTCTACCAAGTGTGGCCAGAAGTTTGTTATGTGAGATGGTGTCAAAAGCCGCACTCAGGTCTAACAGAATGAGTGCGACTGTTTGACCCTCATCTAGGAGTTTACTGATGGTTTCGGTTACTCCCAGTAGAGCGGTTTTGGTGGAGAAGCCAGCTCTAAAACCGGACTGTGACGGGTGAAGGAGGGACTTTTCTTCAGTGAAAAGTGTGAGGGCGGAGTGAATGTGTCTTTCCAGAAGTTTTGAAAAGGCTGGGAGAAGAGATATGGGTCGGTAGTTGGCTAGTATTTAGGGGTTGGCTGTGGGTTTTTTCAGAAGTGGACTGACCATAGCGTGTTTCCAGAGTGAAGGGACTGTGGAGAGCTGAAGGGAAGAGTTTAGAGTATCAGCGATAATGGTCAGGGATGGGACGTCAATTTGTTTCAAGACACTAACGGGTAATGGGTCACAGGGGGAGCCTATTTGATGGTCTTGAGGGTAGAACTAAGTGATTCCAAGGTTATAGGAGGCCGGTGTTCTAAGGTGTTTATTTCGGCCGACCAAGGGGACATAACCTCTTGTGGGCCGTTTGCGGAGGTGTTTGAATTAATATCGAGGATGATTTTGTCAATTTTTCCAGTGAAGAAGGAGGTGACATCTTGGCATTGTTTTTTGTTTAGCGGGCAGGCAGTTGCAGTCGTTTTCGCACCTGCAAGTTCTTTTACTGTGTTAAAGAGTGTTTTTGCCCTATTAGGTAATGTATTGATGGTATTCGCTACATAATGGGCTCGAGCTTTAATGCATGCAGAGTGGTATTAAGTTTTGGCTTTATGATATGTCATTTTTTTTCCGTGTGCATAGTCTTTCCGCCACTGTCTTTCGAGGGCTTTGCACTTTGATTTTTTGGCTTTTAAGAGCTCGTTAAACCAGGGGGCTGGGGGACGGTGGACGTTCCTTTTTGTCCGAGATGGAGGAAGACAGCCGTCTGCGGCGTTTCCCAACCATGAATGTGTTGCATTAGCAATACTTTCCATGTCAAGGGCTGGGGCATGGGGTTTAATGGCTAGAGTTCCGTTCAGTTTTTTTACATCAAGCAACTTCCAATTTCTCATAGAGGAAGCAGGCCAGACAGTATTCATTTGAAAGGGTGCTGGTAGTGTTAGGCAAAAGTGAATAAGATGGTGGTCTGACCAGCAGATGGGAACTCAAATCGGGAATGTTAGAAAAGATGGGGTCTAGCAGGTGTCCTGCCTTGTGAGTAGGCCCAGAATTAAGTAGTCTTACGTTCAGTGCTGCTAGGTCATCCAGTAGGTTGGTGCATGCTGCGTTAGTAGAGTCGTCGAGGTGCAGATTTAAGTCTCCAATCAGAGAAAAGTTTTTGGAGGCAAGGTGAAATGGTGTGATGTGATTAGCCAGATTTGCAGCCCATGTGTTGGCATTCCCGGGGGGCCTATATATTAGAAGGCCGGAGAACGTGAAGTTGGGGTTTAGGGTGATTTTAAAAGATGCTGCTTCACATTCAGGGATGTTGACTGACTCCAGGCTACATGTGAGTTCTCTACACAAGATAATAGCGATACCCCCACCTAGTTTACCCTCTCTATCTCTCCCAGCATTGGCATAGTTTGGAGGGAGAGCGTTTGCTACATCTGGACCCCTGCTTTCGTGCAGCCACGTTTCTGTTAAGAATAGGGCACTGGGTTTGTTGTCCAGTAAAAGATTGAAAATGTCTAGTTTGTGTTGCGGTAGAGATCTGCTGTTTATGCTATAGAAAGAGAATTCACAAGCTTCTTGTTTTGGCCGCTGATTCTGCATTGAGTTGCAGGGTCTTGGGTCAGGGTAGGGTTGGAAGCTGGTGAGAGTGAAATTACATTTAGAGCAGGTAATGTTTCCTTTCAGTGATGCCGTTAGTGTGGTGCAGTTACTGTGTTTGGCAGGACGTAGGGCCCTTAATTGTTCGGAGCTCATACCTGGGTTTCGTAGGGCCGGTGGGGTATAGTTCCATGCCCCTTGCCCCAGCCTGACGCGGACGGGCCCAGACGGGCTGTTCTTAGGCTTGTCTTTGGCGCGGGTATGGCGTGGTCGCAGCTCGTATTCGCTGCGCGTCATAGAGGGCATCAGGTTTATGTAGAGGACAGGCTAGTCATCAGCTCCGCCTCTACACACTCGCCCAATCAGTGCCTGCCCCGGCCGGGAAGCCAGAAGAAGGTACCACCCTGCACCCTCCACACTAACAAGCCTTTGCGGTGGACCGGGGCTGCAGGGGCGACAAGTGCCTCAGTGGTAAGTGGGTACAAATGTAGTTAAGAATAAACACACGGTGCAATTTTTAAAATCAATCGACGCAGTGCTTATTAAAATAATTTTCGCGCTCTAAACATAAGATCGTTATTCAGTGCAGGTCAATGAGGACAGGCATTTAGTTTTTTTTTAAAATAAGCGGTGCAATTCTTAGTCTCAATCACACAGCAAGAGTTGGTCTAACAGAAAGCGCTTCACCATACACTTCGCGCAAGCGAATGTCATCAGGGAGAGCAAATGAATATGATGGGCTTATGTAGAGGACGGGCTAGTCATCAGTTCTGCCTCTACACACTCGCCCAATCAGTGCCTGCCCTGGCCGGGAAGCCGGAAGAAGGTACCGCCCTGCACCCTCCACACTAACAAGCCTAGCGCTTGCGGTGGACTGGGGCTGCAGGGGCGACAAGTGCCTCAGTGGTAAGTGGGTACAAATGTAGTTAAGAATAAACACACGGTGCAATTTTTAAGATCAATCGACGCAGTGCTTATTAAAATAATTTTCGCGCTCTAAACATAAGATCGTTATTCAGCGCAGGTCAATGAGGACAGGCATTTAGTTTTTTTTTTAAATAAGCGGTGCAATTCTTAGTCTCAATCACACAGCAAGAGTTGGTCTAACAGAAAGCGCTTCACCATACACTTCGCGCAAGCGAATGTCATCAGTTATTAAACTCCTTTTATTTGTATTTTATTGGTATTTATAATTAATTTATTGTTATTTATTATTTTTTCATTATTAAATAAAAAAAATATTTAATTGATAACTATCTTATTTTTAAGCCCTAAGCTATCCAGTACTTTCCCTACTGTTGCACTCTCTGTAGTGGGAATAATAATTTTACCCCCATGCTATCCAACACTTTCCCTACTGTTACACTCACTGGAGTGGGAATAGTCATTTTTAACCCTACGCTATCCAACACTTTCCCTACTGTTGCACTCACTGAAGTGAGAAGAGTAATTTTTACCCCTACGCTATTCAACACTTTCCCTATTGTTGCACTCACTGGAGTGGGAATAGTAATTTTTACCCCTATGCTATCCAACACTTTCCCTACTGTTGCATTCACTGGAGCGGGAATAGTATTTTTTACCCCTTCGCTATCCAACACTTTCCCTATTGTTGCACTCTCTTGAGTGGGAATAGTAATTTTATCCTCTACGCTAGCCAACACTTTCCCTACTGTTGCACTCACTGGAGTGGGAATAGTATTTTTAAACCCCTATGCTATCCAACACTTTTCCTACTGTTTAACTCTCTGGAGTAGGAATAGTAATTTTTACTCCTGCGATATCTAACACTTTCCCTGGTGTTTAACTCACTTGAATGGGATTAGTAATTTTTACCCCTACGCTATCCAACACTTTCCTTACTGTTGCACTCTCTGGAGTGGGAATAGTAATTTTTTCTCTACGCTATCAAACACTTTTACTACTGTTGCACTCACTGGAATGGGAATAGTAATTTTTACCCCTACGCTATCCAACACTTTTTGTACTGTTGCACTCACTGGAGTTGGAATAGTAATTTGTTTCCCTCCGCTGTCCAATATTGTTCTGTATTCTTTTAGTTAATGTTGTGTATAATATATTTTAAAAAGATAAAAAATATAATTTTTAATTTGTTATATATATTTTTATTTATAATATGTTTGTGTAAATATATATATATATTTATAACTTATAAAATGTTTTTAACAATTCATAAATTATTAAAATAATTATTTACGAATATTATTAAGTAAGTATATATATTATATTTTATATGTATTACGTTTAATTTATGTTTAATTAATTTTAACATTAAAAGTAAGGGGCCGATTCCGACTCGGTAAAATCCCTTACAAATAGCCGTACGGAGCATATTTCCCCTACGTACTCTTAAACGTCCCCGTACGCACGATGAAGTACGATTCGGACCCAAAGCAGATCTCCTACAAAACATACGAAAGACCATACGACTTAAAAATCTGTATGAATCGCATTTGGAACATGCACTACGCGACGTCCGTACGGATCGAAGCAGCATTTTCCGACCCAGCAAGTGCGATTTGTCTCGTCAACACTCTGTATGACTCTTTTTCTACGGGAGCTCAAAATGTCCGGAAAAGCAGATTTCGACTCAAACCGCGTACGAAACAGACCCCCCTGGGTACGGTGCCTACAGCCCATGATTGCAGGGGTACGGTGGGTAGGGGTACGGTGCGTACACCCCAAGATTGCAGGGGTACGGTGCGTAGGGGTACGGTGCGTACACCCCTTGATTGCAGAAGTATGGTGCGTAGAGATTCGGTGCGTACACTCCATGATTTCAGGGGTATGGTGCATATGTGATTGTGTGG
Organism: Lissotriton helveticus; assembly: GCF_964261635.1. Classification (NCBI taxonomy): domain Eukaryota; kingdom Metazoa; phylum Chordata; class Amphibia; order Caudata; family Salamandridae; genus Lissotriton; species Lissotriton helveticus. The sequence continues at coordinate 63,676,830 of NC_136060.1, read as the reverse complement.
CTTTCCGTACGAATCGCTAATACGCGACGTTTTCCGTCCGAATCGCGTTCTCATTCCCCAGTCCGGATCGTACTTGTCGGGTCGTACAGCATGCTTACGATTTGTACGGTTCACTGTGAGGGTCCGTGTTGTATGGATTTTCCCTTGCTTTTTGTACGGTTCGCAACAATACGGTCGTATATTTTTCAAACGAATCATACGTGATTCAGACGGAATTGTACGAGTCGTACGGAAAGGGCAATGGATTCGATTCGGTCGTACGATTGGTTTACCAAATCGGAATCGGCCCCTAAATATTTTAACTTTGTTTCTTTTAATTATTTGTAATATTTACTTTATTTTACATTAATTGTTTAACATTTAAAAAAACAATATTTTTAACATCAATATTTTTTTCCCAATATTTTTATACTTATCATGATGTAGATATGGTGTGGATATTCTTCACTTTGATATTTTTGTCACAATATTTTTGTACCTCAATATCAATATTTTGTCAGTGATTCATTAAAAATATCCCTCACTGTACTTGCCTGTCTTCAGTCTGCCTCCACATGCTACGTCAACACAGCTTCATTACATTGGTGTTAAATCATAAATCGAACAAGAATCACGAAAAAATGAAAAGAAACTCAAGGTAGATCAAAAAGAAATGAACCAAACTTCTTTTGCTAAGAAACAATATTGCACAGTTCAGTCATTTTCTCTAGGTTTGTTAAATTTGCAATATTTATTTATTTTACTATGTGGCCTAGTCTGCCAAGAAGCCATCCAATCAGAAGGTCAAGGCTAGTGCTAGTCATGTGTGTATGAAACAACAGTTTCTTTGGTAATGCTGTTTTAAAATATCATTAAGGGCTAAGATGGTATTGTATTAAATTAATAATGTGGGTTATTTTTGTATTTCATTTTTACAGTACAAAAAGTGTATATGTGGGATAATAGTTGATGCTTTGGGAGGATGTGTGTTTTTGTAAAAATGTTATAGCTCAGTCAATTTTTGATTTTAGCATTGCTAAAATAATGGCAGTGTTTTTTCAGTGTAACTACGCCTGCTTTGTCTGTCCAGTCTGTGACTGTGTTTGTGTGCATGTGTGTGTGTTTGTATGCCATAGGCCACCATTGACTTGTCTTTGTTCTCCATGCCATGTGGCTGGGGGCTAGTTTTTGGAGTCTGTATCATAGGCCTGAATGTGTTCTCTTTGTTACCCATGCCTATTTGCTCGCTGTTGATGATGCACTAGCCCCCAGCCATTTTGTGCATCCAGCCAGTATGTATTTGTCATAGGCTTACATGTGTTATTTGTTCCCCATGCCTTATTGCTCACTGTTGCAGTTTGACCAGGTGGCAATGGCTAGTAGCCATTTGGTGCATTCAGCCTGTACGCCTTTGCCGGAGACTTTCAAGTATTCTTTGTTCCCCATGCTTGCTGCTGCTGTCCAACCATATGGGTCTGGCTGGCAGGCATCTTGTGCATCCAGCCAGTTTGCCTTTTCCATACGCTTGCATGGATAGATGCAATATTAGCTTAATAATATGCTTGAGGATCACTGTTCTATATGTATTAAAATATGATTTTGATTGCTGTTTTATTTTCATATTTGTAGGTTTTTTTTTTGTGTTTATTTTATTTATATATTTATATAAATATATAATTTAAAATAAAAAAATAAAATACACACAAAAAATAAAAATACAAAATAAACAAAATAAACAATTTTTGTTTATTTTGTAGTTTTATTTTTTGTGTTTATTTTATTTTTTTATTTTAAATTATATATATATATATATATATATATATATATATATATATATATATATATATATATATATTCACTGAAAAAACCATAGGTTATAGACCATATATAGTTAGGAATTAGCATTTAGAAAACCTTATTTTACTCACACAAAACCATTGAAATTCCATATATAGTTAGTTGCACTAACTATATATCGCGCACCCGCAATCCACTGCTGATGATGTCACATATTACATCATTCATGACATGGTCAGTGACATCACTGATGACATCACTGATGACATCTCAAATGACATCACTGATGACATCACTGATAACAACATCCAGTGATTTTATGTTTCTGTAAAGTTTAAATATGTCTTACATATTGAAGAATGAGTGGATGTATAAGTGTCTGGACGAAGGATTTAGTAGGTGCATGACTGACTGTATGAGTGAGTGATTAAATGTGTCTCACTGACTGCATGGGTTAGTGACTAAACTGTCTTAATTTGTGCATCATTATGTCTGTTGTTCTGTAAACTGCTGCATGTGTTGATCAGTAGCTATATGAGTAACTATATGGGTTATTGATTGATTGCCCAAGTATTTGTATGGGAGACTGAGTGTGTGTGTGGCTAGCTGGGAGGTGTGTGACTCTGTGCAGATCAATCTGTACTTGTATCAATGATTGTATAAGAAGGTAAGTATGTGTTAGTATATGTTTGAAAATGTAAGGTGCTCTATGTTTAACTGTATAGACAAGAAAATGGAAGTGTCATTGATTCTTTACAGGACTGACTAGGTGTGTGAGTAACTCCATGGATGAGTGGCAGACTGTGAGTGTCTGTATAGGTGTATGAGTGCATATGATAGTGTTGTAAAGATGAGTGATTGTATGTATGAATGATTGTATGGGTGAATGAGTGAAGGTGTGTGTAGACGTAGCAATCAGTGAGTGCGTATGTAGTAACTAGTATTGGTGTGTCAATGGTTTCAAAAATTATACTCTCTTTTTAACACTGGGTGAAACAGAGGTTATATTAAAATGTGAGGAGATGCATTGTATTGTCACATGAATGATATCATCAGTGATGTGGTCATTGATGTCAAATGAGATGTCATCAGTGATGTCATCAGTGATGTCATTTGAGATGGCATCAGTGATGTCATCAGTGATGTCACTGACCATGTCATGAATGATGTAATATGTGACATCATCAGCAGTGGATTGCGGGTGCGCGATATATAGTTAGTGCAACTAACTATATATGGAATTTCAATGGTTTTGTGTGAGTAAAATAAGGTTTTCTAAATGCTAATTCCTAACTATATATGGTCTATAACCTATGGTTTTTTCAGTGAATTTTCAAGGTTTTGTAAATGCTAATTCCTAACTATATATGGTCTATAACCTATGGTTTTTTCTGTGAATTTCATTGGTTTTTTAACAGCTAATATCTGTAGCTGTAAAATGTATTCTTCTTTAAATCCAAAAATATATTTTATATGTTTATGAATAATTTTTTTTTTAAATATTTTTTTTTCTTCGTTCCCGCTTCGCGAATCGGGAAGCTTCCCGTTAGCTGACCTTGATGCCGCGAAATAGACCGCGAGCCGGTAAACGTTTCTTTACCGCAAGTGCCGCGTTAGAAAACAACATCGTGACGCCCCCCGTCCGCATGACGTTTCACGTTGTCGCGTGATACGTCATATGACGTGCTACGTTAGCGAACTGGTACGCGAAGCGAGTCGCAAAGCGCAGGTTTCTGGAAGCAAACCGGGAGGCCCTGCAAAGCGCTTAACGTAAACACAGCAAGTCATGTGACTTGGTAATAACACTTTTCATTGGTTCATTTCACTTTTGGTTTCCTAATGATGTAAGACTAGGTCATATAATCTAAAATGAACACTTTTGATTGGTTGAGAACTCTTGTTTTTCCCAAATGATGAAAATCCCTCCTTCTTTCCTCACTCTGACTTTCATCATTGTGAGAGAAAGACCCTTTGTGATCACTGAGCAATGGCTTCTTTAGTAGCTTCAGCTGGTGCTTCCCCACCACCTCCACCACATCCAAGGAAGAGTGGACCACCTGCTCAAGTTATAATTCAACAAGAAGAAGAAGAAGAGGAACAGGACGACGAGCACGAAGAGAGGCAGTTTTTGCCTGAGCAGCCCAGGACGTCTCACCGGAAAGAAAACTTCATTTGGCAATTTTTTTAAATTCCCAAAGGTCAGAAAAAAGTAAATGCAAGATACGTAACTTGCCTTATATGTCAAGATAGACTGTCCAGAGGAACCGAGAAAAAATACAGTTTCGGAAACTACACAATGCATCGCCATATGACTAGGTGGCATCCTAACAACTACAGTGCTGCACAGTTTCGGAACGACCTAGATAATCTCCCTATTATGGCCAGAAGATCTGTTGTACCGGAAGTAACGGGACCAGAGGGCAGGGAGATGGTGCCAAATATACAAATGAAATTTGGTGAAGTAAAACACACCTGCGTATTTTGCGATGGATTCATTTCCTACGGAGAAAAAAGCATCACTCTGATCAACAGAGCTATTGACTATCATATGCAAGTTTGTACGAAACGCCCAAAATAATAAATACTTCTTTTTTTGTTTTGTTGCTCCTGTTGAGCCCTTACAATGAATCGTTTTCATTGCCCCCTCCAAGAAAAACCCAAAAAAATATAAAACTGTTCAGAAAAATTCAAAAAAAGTAAAAAAATATTCCGAAAAATAATAAAAAAAATATAAAACAACAAAAACAATAAAAAAAAAAGTTCTTTTCAGAACTACCTCCCTGTTATTAAAAAATTGGTACAATATTTGGAACTGTGCCAACCTCTATTTCTCTTAGTTCGCTTCCCAGTTCGCTCGCCGGTACGCGAACTAGAAGCGAACCAAAAACAGTAAGTATAAGGGAAGGAAACAGACACTTATGTTAAAAGAAAGACAGCTATAGGGGAGTAAACTAGAGATACTATTACCCGTAATCCACTGCTGATGATGTCACATATTACATCATTCATGACATGCTCAGTGACATCATCAGCAGAGGATTGCGGGTTTTTTGGCAACGTGCCTTATCCACGGTTTAATAACGCTGCCTTTTGCTTTATATAAGTTTTCAAATTGTATGAAATATATACCAATAGGTCGTTATGAACCTTTAGGTAGTGCTTTTCTTCATGAGGTCTGGTCGCTTCCATACACATACAGATGTTTCAAAGATGATCAAGAAGTTTATCTGAATGGAGAGGAATGCACTGAGACGCCAGATCATTCACTAATGTGTAGGCACATACAGTTACACGGTTCATGCAACAAACACCGACCAAATATGGCTTGCGTGTTGCAAGGCACGCCAGTTCCTGCTATCATCCCCACGTTCAAGTTGTTGGAAAATGGTAGTTATTTGATGCTCAATAATGAAGATTGTTCTGAGTTAATTGAAAAGGGTCTGCACCTCTGTACGGGTGTTCGCTATGTGAAGCACGAAAGTTTCACGGGCCGAACTCAAGGCCACCTCTCTCTGAGACAAAAGAGCTCTTATTCTTGCCATGCCGTTGAAATCTGTCCCAAGGTTGGTATTTGTGGCCAGATTGAAAACTCCCTATGTTCATGTGTGGGAGGAAATAGAACATTTCTGCAGCAAATAACCCGTTCACTTACTGTTACGATAAAAGGAATACTTTTAATTCAGATTTGCCTTTCAATTTCAGCAAGATGGTTCCGACTATCTTTAACGCATCCTCCACAAAGACCCTGGCGCACTTTTTTAAAGTTGTTACCAGTGGTCTCGTGACTTCATTTGAGAAAATCTTTGGAGTCATCCCTGCTTCCTTTCATTCTATTTTCTCCACTCTGGTTCGTGGATTGGCATTTTTACTTGCATTACCAGCGGACGCTCTTGTGCTTTTTTACATTTTTAAATATGGATGTCGCTCCTATGCAACCTCCCACCTTGCAGCTGCTGACACTGTTCCGCAATCGCATGCTAGAATATTATGGCACAATGCCGTTGGCGATATTAAGCACGGCATATGGATTATCTTTTCGATTCTCCTACTTCACCTGTGTCCAGCCTGTATTTCACTGCCTGACCTGTGATTTCGATTGGGCCATTGATTTGTGTCTCTGCGGACCGGTTTCTCCTGACGTCGACTTTAATCAGCTGATGACTCCTATCATTACTCACGAGTTGGTTTGTCCTGGCGAAAGGATTATGGCTGTGGCATTGATGCATGGACTACTTGGTCCCTGGAATTTACTGGCGGCAGCACAGTCTTTCTTGGAACAGAGCTTTCTTGAAAACCCACCGAGCTGTCCTCTGATGGTGATAGAGGATCCGGTGCTGGGAGAGCACGTATGTTCTTTTCCGCTTTTAAATTGGATGGCTGAACTGTTTTCGGATGAAGACGGTGACTTCCTATTGGAGGCTGTTGCAGCTTATTTTGCATACACAGTTATGTCATAGACCTTTTTCATGTTTGATATGCTGAGTACTAGCATTTCATTGACAATTCATTGACTTATTTGTCAAGTTTTTATTATTTACCTTGCCTATTGGCTTAAGACTCGATAAAGTACTTGGCTGTTTTATTTTTCTTTAGCATTAAATTTTCCTAGTTTTTAATGCTTTACCTTGCGGACCGTCCACATATAAACTTGCAATCTGCTCTCATGAGATGGCACTTCTATTATCTTATTCAGTTCGTTTCCGGATCATGGGGAGGTGTCATCTAGGTCCTGGATATCTTTACACCGTGTTAAGTTAGCATGGGCTCATTACCGGTTTAAACGCAATTTTTCCTTTTTTGCAACTTCTGCACACGACACTTAGTTGTTGCTTTAGCTTTCCACCTAGTAGTTCATCGTGGTTTACATGAGAATAATATGTTATTGCTCTACTATCTGCTTTGCTTGTTAAACTATATCTGTACAGCGAGTGCTAAAGTTTCAAGAACAACACGATACAGAATTGTTATGAGGTCTGATCTCCACGACTTCATACTCATAACATAAGTGCAACTTCTGCCAATTCTGGGCATGAGGCGGGTTTTATATTGCTTTGCCGAACACACATACACAACAGTTGATGCGGTTCACATGAAGAGAGAGCTGGTGTATGCTGATGTGATTCCTTCAAATCTAAGACACTAAAGTATGGGCACGCCCTAAACCAACACAAACAGACCTTCTTAGCAAATAATATAATATGTGTATTAGGGAGGGTGAGATATAAGCAGCCGCGGGCCGTGGAGGGAGTTACGGTGAGGCAGGGAGGCGGGGAGGGGGAGAAGCAGGGTGGAGCCCTCTCTACCTTGCCCCTCCCCCTCCCCGCCTCCCTGCCCCACCGTAACTCCCTCCACGGCCCGAGGCTGCTTATAAGTGTTGCTAACTCTTATTCATTTACAGCATGTTAACATACTGTCACCATTCGCTTTTTATGTACTAGTAACTATGCTGGTAATTTTGCAACTGATAATATGTGTACTTGTATTCTCCACCCTGCTTCTCCCCCTCCCCGCCTCCCTGCCTCACCGTAACTCCCTCCACGGCCCGCGGCTGCTTATAAGTGTTGCTAACTCTTATTCATTTACAGCATGTTAACATACTATCACCATTCGCTTTTTATGTACTAGTAACTATGCTGGTAATTTTGCTACTGATAATATGTGTACTTGTATTATCTAAGATACTACGCCTGAGAAGACGGCATTAGTAAATAAACATTTCAAATACACATGTGTTCTTCTTAACTCCATGTTCTGGTTTCTAAGAAATATATAACGACCGACTGTTCATGAGTTCCACGTATCCTGAGGTACTATAAGTTCATATTCTGGATTGTCTAAACATTGAGAGTTTGTTATATCCAATGTGACACTGTACCTAGCTTGCTAAGGAGTTTTTGATTACTAACGTGAGTTTTGGGACACCCTAATTCGCCGAGGTTCCAATCCTCTGTCCACAGTTCTGTGTGAGAACAGAAACCCTGCGACAGGGGCACCCCCGACCCTTGCTGGAGCTTCATCACACTTGCGATACAACTCCAGCAATGCGCCACCTTTACGGCACAGATACATCACGCATCTGTGCTGTTTTTGCCCCATGATGCGCCGCATTGTAAATGCAGCACACCATAGGTGACGGAACAGCGGCACAGAATGACTAACACATCCCTGGTGATGCGCCAGTCATCATAAATGTATCCCTATGCTTCTTATCTTGTTAGAGATGAACCGCCATATGTATCATCAAAGTTTTTTGCATTTCCTAAATAGCGAACTTTAAGGAATAAATAGCGATTCTTTACCATTCCTAGTTTGCGATTAGCTATTTGCTAATTACAAATTACCCATTCATTTCCTTCATTTCCATAGGGCGGTTGGACTCACTTTTAGCTCGAACGGCTGAATGGATTTCCACGAAACTTGGCAAAATTGTAGGGACTGGTAGCCCGATGTGCCTTTGCTATGTCTCAAGATATATGCTCCAGTGGTTTTTACGAAAATTAACTTTGAAAAATATATATTGGGCTACATTGGCCTATATATATGTTGGAGCCCAAATGTAGCCCAATGTAGCCCAATGAAGCCCAATGTAGCCCAATGTAGCCCAAAGATGGCCGCCAGACACACAAAAAAACAAATGTAGCCCAAATATCAGCCAGATGTAGCCCAACTATAGCCCAGTGACAGAATGACCAATCAGCTTCGCAAACCTCCGTTACGCGAAGCGGAGCGCTGTTACAGATATATATCTTTTTTTGAACGTTAATTTCTCAAAATCCACTGGAGCACATATATTGAGACCTAGCAAAGGCACATCGGGCTACCAGTCCCTAATATTTTGCCAAGTTTCGTGCAAATCCATTCAGCCGTTCGATTATTATTATTATTTTTTTTTTTTGCCCCGCGGGGCCCTTTTAAAACCTCCACATCAAACCTAGGGGGTCAGCGAGGATCTACTATGCCCCCTTATAGTTATTTCCCCCTTTGTTTTGACCTCCTCTTGTCTCTCGATCCTACCGAGAGACAAGATGGCGGCCGCTACGGACTTTTTGGAATGTTGACAGACGCCGGAGAACCAATCAGCTTCGCTTCACAAAGCTCCGTTGCGCGTAAAGTACGCGTCCTGGGACGCTGCCAGGTCCGCTGTTACAGATATATATCTTTTTTTAAACGTTAATTTCTCAAAATCCACTGGAGCACATATATTGAGACCTACAAAAGGCACATCGGGCTACCAGTCCCTACAATTTTGCCAAGTTTCGTGCAAATCCATTCAGCCGTTCGGGCTAAAAGTGAGGCCAACCGCCCTATGGAAAACTCAATGTTAAAAACATGTTTTGGGACCCCCCTTTTTTCTCGGCCCCCCCTTGACGAACCCCCCCCAAATTTTCAAGGGCTGCTCAGAAACAAAATGTGCCATTTTCCTGAAAATTTCAGCCAATTCCGTCCACAAACGCCAAAGTTATTAGACATAGAATTTTCAAAAATCCCATAGAGAAAAAATCCTAACTATATATACCTACTGGCGACCGCCAGTAGGTAATATATATATATACATATATATATTACCTACTGGCGGTCGCCAGTAGGTATATATAGTTATGCCATTTTCCTGAAAATTTCAGCCAATTCCGTCCACAAACGCCAAAGTTATTAGACATAGAATTTTCAAAAATCCCATAGGGAAAAAATCCTAACTATATATACCTACTGGCGACCGCCAGTAGGTAATATATATATATATATATATATATATATTACCTACTGGCGACCGCCAGTAGGTAATATATATATATATATATATATATTACCTACTGGCGGTCGCCAGTAGGTATATATAGTTAGGATTTTTTCTCTATGGGATTTTTGAAAATTCTATGTCTAATAACTTTGGCGTTTGTGGACGGAATTGGCTGAAATTTTCTGGAAAATGGAACATTTTGTTTCTGAGCAGCCCCTGAAAATTTGGGGGGTGTTCGTCCAGGGGGGGCCGAGAAAAAAGGGGGGTCCCAAAACATGTTTTTAACATTGAGTTTTCCATAGGGCGGTTGGCCTCCTCACTTTTAGCCCGAACGGCTGAATGGATTTCCATGAAACTTGGCAAAATTGTAGGGACTGGTAGCCCGATGTGCCTTTTCTAGGTCTCAATATATGTGCTCCAGTGGATTTTGAGAAATTAACGTTTAAAAAAAGATATATATCTGTAAGCGCGATCCGGGCAGCGCTCCGGTCCGCGGACCTTAAGCGTAACGGAACTTCGCGTAGCGAAGCGGATTGGCTCTCCGGTGTCTGTCAACATTCTAAACAGTCCGGAGCGGCCGCCATCTTGTCTCTCAGGAGGATTGAGAGACAAGAGGAGGCCAAAACAAAGGTGGAAATAACCATAAGGGGGCATAGTAGATCCTCCCTGATCCCCTAGGTTTAATGTGGAGGCTTTAAAAGGGCACCGCGGGGCAAAAAAAAAAATATTTTTTTTTTGGTTTTTTTCGTGGTTAGCGCCCGGTCCGCGAACCGGGAAGCGTTCTAGGCAGCGTACTATAATGAAAAATGAATGATAGATTTTTCAAATACTGTATGTTAATTGATTGTTGGTTTTGTTGATTATTTTTTAATTTTTTAATTTTTTAAGCAATTATTTATTATTGTGATTGTGTTTCAACATTTAATAACATTTCTAACATTTCACTAGTTTATGAATTACATATAAAAATGATTAAAGACTCAAATAATTTTTTAATATTACATATAATTTTATTTTTCGGATTGTTTTTCAAAATTTAATAGAATGTCTAACATTTGACTGTCAGATATGTCCTCTTGTTGAGTGAACATAACTTCCCACATTTGACCGTCATCATAATGAAGTAAATGATCCACAGATTCTACACATTGAACTAATTCATGGTCCCGTGATTCATCCATGAAATCTGAGTCATCATTGTCCTCAATATCTTTTTCTGTGTTGTTCTCCAGAACAATTTCGAAGGAAATATTCTGCTCTCCTTCCATTTTCTTGCTGTAATTTGCATAAAAAATAAATATATCAGTAGAGATAGGGCACTGTTGGGTTTAAGTTCAGACAGGTACTTGTGAGTTTATAACAGAGAAGTAATCTATGGGCACTGTATGGTTTCAGGCGTGAAGTAGTACTATTAAAAAGTGCCTGTGAAGAAGCCTAAGTAAATTCATAATTATACCACAGAAACCTAAATCAATCCATAATTATAATAAAGAAGCCTTTCTCAATGTCTAACTCTTACAGAGGGATAGTATATAACTATCTGAAAATGTTTTCAATTTTATAAAATAATATCTCACCTTCTAAAAAGAAGTTTAAGTTGTGAGTGAAAATGATCTTGCAATGTAATTCAGGAAGTAGTAGTCAAAATGGCTGTGTTTCTCTCTCTTTCTTTATATATATTCAGGTACATAACCAATCAAATGTCAGGTAAAAAAAGTAGAAAATGAAAGTAACATTTTCATTGGTTGTCAATTCCAACACTTCAGATGTGTTTTGAGAAGTAATTTACCTCAGGGTATTTAGAGAGTTCTACAGGTTAAATGGTTAAATGGAATTCCAATCAAATTTGTGAAAATGGTAGGGATTGGTATGTAGTATGAGCTAATCTATATTTGGTGAAATTGTCTCCAGTGGCTTTTCTGTGAACTACTTTCCCACCTTTTTTGATGGTGCACTTCCCAGGGAGCGACCCGGTACGCGAACCGTTGAGCGCCCCGGTTCGCGTACCTTAAGCGTTACGGGAGTCCACCATTTTGTATTTCGGTCGAATTAAGATACAAGATGGAGGGTAAATAATGTTCAGAATGGGTAGAAGGGGGCACGGTAGAGTTATCTTGACCCCCTAGGTTTTGTGAGGGTGGCTGAGGAGGCTTATATGTGCGAAAAAAAACATTTTTTTAAAAAATTTCGCGAGGTTAGCTCCCGGTTCGCGTACCAGGTAGCGCCCCAGGGAGCGTACTTTGTTGAAAATTAGTGAAAAATGTTAGAGTAAAATAATAATTGTGAGTGATTAGATGTAGGGTAGCTCTGAGAAGAGCTTTTGGGTTTATGGTACATTTAGGTACTTATAAGTAGGTACCAATGCACATTCTTAAATTCAGAGTGAAAACTCTGTTGCCCTCATCTGAGAAGTGAACTCCATCTCCTCTGTAGATATCTTGCATGTAGTAACGCAAGTTATTGTTGTACAGGGAGCCCATTCCATGGTCTCTCATGTAAGCTGAAACAGATTTGTTTACATGTTTCCTCGACTTCTCAATTTGTGGACAAAATTGGTTTGACCACCTCCATTTCTGTCTTTGGCATATATTTGAATATACCAAGGCAGTCTGAGGAAAAAGTGCCATTAATTGCTCAAAGGTGTCCTTTAAAAGCATTTCCAGACCTACACCAGTCAAAGTGCCCAAGTCATTACCTCCACAGTGCACAATTAACAGGTCAGGTTTGGGCAAATGCATAAAGGTTTTCACCAATGGTATCAATTGGTGACATTTTAATCCTCTGTGGCCAAACCACTTAATTTTCACATCTTGTAAATTGAGGTTAGGTAATTTCCTGTTTTCAACGTACCTTTGAGCCCAGTGAATATAACTATGTCCAACAATCCAGACAGAAAACATGGTGAGAGAAGGTTCTCCTGCAGTCAGATGAAGTGTGGCAATGAAATGGCAGTTGAAAAAATGAGAGTTTAAAATGAAAAAAACTGTGGAGTTTCTGTGTTCATGAAGCAGTAACAGTGATTGGTGGATTTTGATTGCTGAAAACAGAAAGTTAGGGTGCACGGATGTGTTCTTTGAAAGATGTATTTTGAATGGTCAATAAAAAATCATTAAATGAAAGAATGCACTGGATATGCAGGTGCACTGAGAGTTCAGAGTTCAATTGCAACAAAGTTGTGTGAACTTGCAAACACCAGAAGTCTTCCAAGAGGTGGTTGCCATGCAGAAAAGACAGAAAGGGCAGAGGGGGGAAGGGTTTTCATTTGAAAAAAAGTGAGGGAAGAGTTTTGATTGGGTGACATGAGAAATATGTGTGAAGAATTACAGCATTTCTGTGCTTTTGATAGCTGCAGACTCTGGAGTGCATACCTTTTGCTCTGCTGAAGACAAATTGGTGTGTTTCTGAGACTGTTTTCAAACTCAAAGTATTTGCTAAGGTGAGAAAATATTTCTTTAATTTAGATACAGAATAGTGTGCTTTAAGGAGAAAATTATGAATTATGTGGCGCAAATTGCTTGTAAATATGCTCCCACATGTGCATGGAAAATTTTGATTTTGAATGTTTGTGTTACATAGCCATGTTAAAAGTGATACAAACATGCAGGAAAGGCAATGAAATAATGCTTTTATGTGTCTTAAGGACATTTTAAGTAATTTTGCCATGTGCAGTGTTTTGAAATTATGATTTGAAAATCGTTTTTGGGGAAAAGGAATTGATTTAAATTTATGACAAGGACATAATGGTGTATGCTTCTTTATAAGGCAAATGACTGTCCCTGATGTTATTTTTCTCATTTTAGTGTAAGACCTTTCTCTGTGGCGCAAATTGCTTGTAAATATGCTCCCACCTGTGCATGGAAAATTTAGATTTTGAATGTTTGTGTTACATAGCCATGTTAAAAGTGACCCAACCATGCAGGAAAGGCAATCAAAAAACGCTTTTATGTGTCTTAAGGACATTTTAAGTAATTTTCCCATGTGTAGTGTTTTGAAATTATGATTTGAAAATCGTTTTTGAGGTAAAGGAATGTTGTTAAAATTTATGTGCGCCATATGCCCCCAAATTTCTTTTTCAGGGGTCCAGCAGGGTGTTATTGAGACACCCCTGCAGCTTTGGAAAAATTCCTAATTTGTGATGAGCACATTGTTAATCGCAAATTGCACCTTCATTTATATGAGCCTCCTAGCCCATGGAAATGAATGGGTAATTTGCAATTAGCAATTTTCTCATCGCAAATTTGGAATGGTAAAGAATCGCTATTTATTCCTTAAAATTCGCTTTTTTGGAAATGCAATATAGTTATATGATACATATGGCGGTTGATGTCTAACAAGATAAGAAGCTTAGGCATACATTTATGATGACTGGCGCAATGAAGTAGAAATCACTTACTTCATTGGTAGAGCTTTACATGTATTATCTCCTCTGTATTCTTCATCAAGCGTAACTTTAATCTGCAATCCTGAGTAGGCCTCACTTTAAACAAACCTCTGGATAGGCCACATCTTATTGTTATCCTGAATTAATCATTTAAAATGCTAGGGACAGATTTATGATAGGTGTATGCCTCTTTTGTGCCACTTAGAAAACATTGTCCATGGGGAAATGACTTAAAATGTCCTTAAGACACATGAATGTGTTTTTTTAAAACGTTTGCAATTTTTTTGGGTCACTTTTAACATGGCTATGTGACTCAAACAGTCAAAATCTAAATTCGCCATGCACAGGTGGGAGCATATTTACAAGGAATGTGCTCCATGGGGAAAGGTCTTATAATGTAATATGGGAAAAATGACATCAGAGACACTGAAATGCCTTATAGAGAAGCATACACCATTATGTCCTTGTCATAAATTTGCAAACCATTACTTTTCCCCAAAAACGATTTTCAAATCATAATTTGAAAACACTGCACATGTGGAAATGACTTAAAATGTCCTTAATTCAAAATGTGCGATTCCTTAAATGCAATGTATCAAACCAAAAATATGTAAAAAATGATATTAAGGATTTGGAAACTACCACCAACTTCTAGTTTGTGGTAATTTGCGAATTCTTTTCAAAAAGCATTTTTTTCCAAAAAACAAAAGGTCCCATATGACGCCCATACATGCCCTTAGGGCATGTAGGTGTGCCATATGCCCCCAAATTTATTTTTCAGGGGTGCAGCAGGGTGTTCTTGAGATACCCCTGCACGCTTGAAAAAATTCCTATTTTGTGATCAGCTAATTGCTAATCGCAAATTGCAACCTTCATTCCTATGAGCCTCCTAGCCCATGGAAATGAATGGGTAATTTGCAATTAGCAATTTGCTCATTGCAAATTAGGAATAGTAAAGAATTGCTATTTATTCCTTAAAATTTGCTATTTAGGAAATGCAAAATAGTTTGATGGTACATATGGTGGTTCATCTGTAACAAGATAAGAAGCTTAGGGATACATTTATGATGACTGGCGCAATAAAGTGGACATTACTTACTTCATTGGTAGGCCTTTACATGTATTATCTCCTCTGTATTCTTCATCAAGCGTAACTTTAATCTGCAATCCTGAGTAGGCCTCAACTTAAACAAACTTTTGGATAGGCCACACCTTATTGTCATCCTGGATTAATCATTTAAAATGGTAGGGACAGATTTATGATAGGTGTATGCCTCTTTTGTGCCACTGTGCGTCACTTTTATGATGCAACGGCGGTGCTAATTTGCAATTAGCAATTTGCTCATTGCAAATTATGAATGGTAAAGAATTGCTATTTATTCCTTAAAATTTGCTATTTAGGAAATGCAAAATAGTTTGATGGTAGATATGGTGGTTGATCTGTAACAAGATAAGAAGCTTAGGGATACATTTATGATGACTGGCGCAATAAAGTGCACATTACTTACTTCATTGGTAGGCCTTTACATGTATTATCTCCTCTGTATTCTTCATCAAGCGTAACTTTAATCTGCAATCCTGAGTAGGCCTCACCTTAAACAAACCTCTGGATAGGCCACACTTTATCGTCATCCTGGATTAATCATTTAAAATGCTAGGGACAGATTTATGATAGGTGTATGCCTCTTTTGTGCCACTGTGCGTCACTTTTATGATGCAGCGGTGGTGCAAAAGATTTGCTATGAGGCGACAACATTACAAATTGATGCATTTAGGCAGATATGTCATGGTGTAAAAAAAACTTACCACATGAAACCGATGCAGCAGTGATGCAAAAGATGCACCATGTCGTAAGACAGGCCTCACTTGGGGCCATATGTATCAAGCTAATTAGCATTCGCAAAGATCAAAATTCTACGAATTTTGGCCTTTGCGAATGTTAATTAGACAAATGGTATGTATCAAACAAGTTTGATGCAAAATAAGGAGTAGCAAAATTTGCTATTCCTTATTTTGCGATTGCACTGAAGGATTTGCAAATTTTGTGATTCCTTAAATGCAATGTATCAAACAACAAATATGTAAAAAATGACATTAAGGATTTGGAAACTATTGTGGTAAATTGGTGGTAATTTGTGAATTCTTTTCAAAAAGCTTTTTTTTAAAAAAACAAAAGGTCCCATATGACGCCAACACATGCCCTTAGGGCATCTATGTGTGCCATATGCCCCCAAATTTCTTTTTCAGGGGTGCAGCAGGGTGTTCTTGAGACACCCCTGCACCCTTGGAAAAATTCCTAATTTGTGATGAGCAAATTGCTAATCGCAAATTAAACCTTCATTCCTATGAGCCTCCTAGCCCATGGAAATGAATGGGTAACTTGCAATTAGCAATTTGCTCATCGCAAATTAGGAATGGTAAAGAATCGCTATTTATTCCTTAAAATTCGCTATTTAGGAAATGCAAAATATTTTGATGATACATATGGCAGTTCATCTCTAACAAGATAAGAAGCTTAGGGATAGATTTATGATGACTGGTGCATCACCAGGGATGTGCCAGTCATCTTGCGCCGCTGTTCCGCCACCCATGGTGTGCTGCATTTACAATGCGGCGCAGCATGGGGCAAAAACGGCACAGATGCTTGACGCATCTGTGCCGTTAAGGTGGCGCATTGCTGGAGTTGTATCGCAAGTGCGATGCAGCTCCAGCAAGGCTCAGGGGTGCATCATCTCCACAATGTTGCGTCAAGACCTATGCCTGCTTCAAGCAGGCGCAGGGTTTTGACACAGGTTTCTCCTATCTGATTGTAAATGCGGCACACCATGGGTGGCAGAGTAGTGGTGCACGTTAACTGGTGCATGCCTGGGGATGTGCCATTTAACATAAATCTGCCCCTTTACATTTAAGTATGTGCAGGGGACACAGAGTCGGTGAGGCTTATCCAAGGTTAAGAAGAGATGAGTCCTGTTCAGTGAAAAATTAGACATAGGCTTCACCTGCTCAGCATCGCTGGACATGGCTAAATAATAGCTGCAAAATGTTACTCTTGTTAAACAATTTTACTATTATAATCTGTGAGATTTGTCTCTTACTCTGCAACATCTCATTGTTGTTATCTTTCTTTAAAGATAAAGACAACCTCAACATGAGCGACAATCTGCAATCAGTTGATTTTGACCTCATCATTGAACTTGTAATTGAAACATCAGTGGATGTTGATCCATTGGATGATTTAAATCCTGAGGATGAAGAAGAGCGTGATGAGGATGCAGATTTGTCCGAATTATATGATATAGGATGGGAAGCTGACCTGCTTGAGCCTTTGGAAATATAAACATTTATTTTTAAAATTTATAATTAATAAAAAGTAAAAAGGTAAACCGTTAAATTTAAAAATAAAGACACCTTCAAAAGCAGGTTATGTGTAGTGTCTTCAATAAAATATTAAAATATGCTCATAAAATTAGATCAGATTCACATATAAAATAGCATAGGTAACATAAATATAAATGTCATTTCTTTTCTGGTATTTCTGTATTGTAAATTTGCCAACGACTAAAAAATCTTCTAATTAAAATGTCAAGTAGTGTGTTAAGTTTTTTATCACTGTTACTGATTTACTGTTTGGTAATAATGGTTAATAACATTATTTATTATATTTTTCCACAGATTCAACTGCAGATCATTTCAAGATTTCACCATGCCTACAATAGAAAGACAGAGAAAGGCTGCAAAACGTCAAAGACAGCAGGTGAAAAATAATACGCAGCAGTCCTCTAACAAAAAGATTTGTCAAGTCACGAACAAAGCACCGGGTAAGAGCACAAAACACTTTATAAGAAATATGTGTAATAAAAAAAATATTACTACAGAAAATGTTTCAGTCCATAAAACGAGAAGGAAATCAAATGGAAAAGAAAGGCCAATGAAAAATGTTACTGCTAGAGCAAGAGATAACTCTGTGCATGATAGTAGAAGGAAACAACAGTTTAGGGAGATTCGTAAACGAATGTTCCGGAACAGGATAATTGGCAATTTGTTAAAAAATATTAAGAAAGGTCAACATAAACTAGTTTTTTATAAGACAAAAAAAAAAGTTGAGAAAGTTATTGATCAGGCATTTGAAATTAAACGTAAGTTATTTATTTTGATAATCAATAGAGTTAGGAAGCTAAACAAGGCAATTTTTGATTTCAAAAGAAATAGTAGATGGAAGAGAATAGTTAATCGTAGTAATTTTTGTGAAGTTTTTTCTGGAGAATGGATGCATAGTTCAAGCTGTGAGGCATTTTTTAATGAGGAGAGTTATTTCCAGGATAATGATTTGGTGCAAGCAGTTGACACCAGTGGTCGTGCTTATGAAGTGAAAGATGGTTGTCCAGTTGAAAAAGAAAAACTTGTGACAACAGAGGCAGAAGAGGTGTTAGGTAATGAGGTTTTAGGAAGACGTGCTAAGGGTCCTGTGTACACCTGGAAGTGTAGTAGTATTTGCAGTGTGCGACAGGATTCCATCAATTTGCTTTGTGATTTTGTACGGTCATTTAATAAGAAAAGTTTGAAGCAGAAAATGATGTTGTTGCAAGAATTAGATCCTTGCAGAGTAAGAGAAGTGACAGGTTTGCATGGACATTCACTGGCTTGTCTTTCCAGGAGAGTATGCCAGAGTGTTTTTCATCATTTCAGGATGCTAGCAGTGCATCATAACAAAGTGAGGAAATTAGTTAGAATGTTGTATTATGCTAAGAGTCCAGCAATTATGCTTAAACAATTATGCGCTGCTCTTTTGCATGGTTCTGAAATAGATGTGAAGAATATATGTGAAGAAATTGAGTTTTGTTACTTTGGAAGTAAAGAGGAGAATATTGAAATTGAGCAAGAAGAAGAGGGTCTTGTGGAAGATAGTGTACAGGTTTCCAGTACAGATAATTTCCAGAGGGAAATTGCGACGTTTGAGGGGAAATCAAGTGAGAGGCCGAATTTCACTTGTGTGTGTTGTCGACGCACTTATTATAAGAATCAGACTAAGTTAGTGGATTTATATGCAAAAAGTGAAAGGGAAAATAATAGTGAATGGAAGGATTTTGCAACATACTTGATGGTAGAAAATTGTTTTGATTTGGGATTGGATCAACGTGTGTGTACTTATTGTTCTTGCAAATTAAATCAAAACCAGATGCCTGCTAGAGCAGTTCATAATAATCTGGAATTGGTTGAGATTCCTTCTGAATTGAAGGATTTAAATACTTATGAATCTATTTTGATTCAAAGTATCCATCCCTTTCAGGCTATTGTAAGAATGGAGCCAAAGACAGGGAAATTGCCTCCATCAGATTTACAGAGAGGATTAAAGGGAAGAGTGGTTTATTTGCCTCTAGATTTGAAGAAAAACATTAACACAATTGGAGTAGAAAAAGTGGAAGAGGAACCTCTGGTTATCTTAGTTAATGGGGTTCCGACAAAGAATAAGAAAATATGGCAAGATTTAGTAGATGTTAGGAAAGTTAAAAAGGCAACATTGTATTTGAAAAAAAAAAAAAAATACTATAAGAATGTATATGTTGCAGAAGAGGAAGTAAGTGAGGAAGAGGATAGCGATTTGTGTGCTGGTCAAATTGAGAAAGTAGAACCCTCTACTAGTGAAGAAATATATGAACATTATAGTGTTCATCCTTTGCATTCCAAGGAAGTCATGGGGAATGCTATTGAGTTGTTTCAAATGAAACAAGCCAAAGGGAGTCCCATTAGTGTTTGGGAGGAAAGTTTGGAAGCTCGGTGTTTCCCACAGCTTTTTCCAACAGGTCAGGGAGGAAGATATGATGAGCGACCTCATCAAATTCCTGCTTCTGAATACCGGACTTTGCGATTGTATGCAGGAGATGCTAGGTTTCGACAATGCATTCCTTATTTGTTTCATCTCCTGTTTGAAAGCGATCTGTCTGGACTGTCATATGCAGTGAACCACATCTTGAAAAGTGGTATACACATGCAAAACATCTCGGCAAGTGACTTTATGGATAAAGTCAATGTCCAAGATAGTTTTTTGGATTCTCACCTGATTAATCTCATGGCGTGTCAGCGTGGTACTAATGAGTACTGGTACCGTCGTCATGGTGATTCAAAATGTATGCTGAGGAACTTAGGTACTCCCACATGGTTCCTCACTCTGAGCTGTGCCGAGTATGGCTGGGAAGACTTACTTGAATTTCTACGAGAGGCAAATGCTAACGTAGATAACATCGAATTCAAGACACCCGGAGAACTGTGCTCTTTGGATCCAGTCAATGTATGTAGGTACTTCAATCATAGATTTGAAGCTATGATGTCTTTCATCATGAATAAGAAGAATCCACCTCTTGGAGAGGTGTTGGATTTCTTCTGGAGAAAAGAGTACCAAGCAAGAGGTGCTCCTCATATACATATGTTGCTGTGGATCAAGGATGCACCTAAATTTGGAACGGATCCAGAAGACTCAGTGATGAGTTTCATCCAACAGTATTCTACGTGTGCTGTTCCAAACGCAAAGGAGAAGAAAAACCTAAGAGAAAAAGTTCTGCGTTTCCAAAGCCATCGATGTGGAAAGTACTGCCGTCGTAAATTCCGAAACAAAGACAAGTTCTACACTAAATGTCGTTTCGGCTTTCCACGACCGGTGATTTCTAAAGGAAGAGTAAACAGTTTGATGTCTTCGCTGCGACACAATGTCATGAAGAAATCACCTAAAAACACTTACAATTTGAAGAGGAACGAAGAGTCCAAGTACATCAACGACTACAACCCGGTGATTTTGTCCATGTGGAATGCTAACATGGATATACAGTTTGTGGCTGATAACTGTATGGCTGTGGCTCGGTATGTGACGTCTTACATCACCAAAAAAGAGAAGACAGAATTGAAGGATATGTGGGAGGACATTTCCCATGAAAAGAGCCTCAGCAAGAAGTTGTACAGTTTCAGTCTGAAGATGTTGTCGCATCGAGAAATCGGAGCGTACGAATGTTCTGACCGGTTGTCTTCAGCAAGTCTCTATGCCAAGTCCAGGAGTATCGTTTGGGCGAGTCTTGGTCTTGCAGCAACGCGTAATCGAGTTCTCAAACCTGTGCGGGAAATTGAGTATTTGGCAGAAAAGGAGCCAAACAGTACCAACATTTTGAAGACAAACATGTTGGATACATATTATCCAAATCGAAGCAGTCACCTCGAGAATGTTTGTCTGTATGAGGTTCTGCAAAATTACATATTCAAGAGGAACATCAAAGAAGATACTGAGAAAGGAGTGTATGCTGTAATAGGAAGTGAGGGATGTCTGGTCAAGCAAAGAAAATGCCACTTGGTAAACCATCGAAAATTGAGTGGTGAATCTCCTGAAAAAAAGGAGTTTTTCTATTTAGCACTTTTGCAACTTTTCAAGCCTTGGCGTGCAGAAGAGGAACTGCTTGGAGATTTCCTCTGTTACGAAGACTCTTTCAATGCCGCCAAGGAGACCATAGAATGTCCTGCTTTTCCCAAATATGTAGAAATGTTGAATGCGGAAATTGAGCAGGAAGCAACGATTGCAGCCGAGATTGCCAGAGACAGTTCTCAGGACAGTCAGAGTTCTGCTTCATTGAGTCAGGATCCACTAGGAGGACCTGTTATTGAAAATGAAGCTGCCACTGCTATGAATGAAGTGGAAAGAGCCATGGCACATGCTCAGGAGGATGCGGTTAACTTAGAAGAGTTGGAAAGACAACTCAACGTTGAGCAGAGGAAAATATATGACGAAGTTACCATGCAAATTGATCATGGATTAAGTCATGACAAGAAAGAGTGCTCATGTACGTCGTTGAAGCCTGTCCGACTGTACGTGAGTGGAGAAGCGGGAACTGGAAAAAGTTTCCTCATTAAAGCAATTTCATGCTATTTGCAGGAAAGGACAGAGTCATCGCTGTCTTGTGTTGTCACCGCTCCAACTGGACTGGCAGCACATAATATTAAAGGGATTACTTTACATCGTTTACTGATGCTGCCAGTGGAGCATGACAACAAATTACAATATCACAAGCTATCTGGAGATGCTTGTTTTGAAGTTTCAAGAATCTTGAGGAAAATGAAACTTCTTATCATTGACGAAGTAAGCATGGTTTCCAATGTCATGCTTGCCTTTGTGCATTTGAGGATGCAAGAAGTTCTCAAAAGAGAGTATGATGTGTTATTTGGTGGCAAACACATCATTGTTTTCGGAGATCTTCTGCAGCTGACACCAGTGAAAGGGCAACCTGTGTTCAAAATGCTCACGCATGAAGATACCAGGAAGTGCCTAGGCAGCATTGGCAACGTCAATATATGGTTAAACTTCAATTATGCTGAACTGCATGAAAATATGCGTCAGGCGAAGGATGAAGTTTACAAGACTATTCTACAAGATGTTAGAATTGGAAAAGTGACCGAGCATGGGAAAGAAGCTTTACATGCACGATTACTGTCAAATTTATATCCAGAACAAGATGTTGTGCCTGAGAATATTTTTCAGAAAATTACTGAGAAGAAATCTGGAATATGTTTGATGCCAACTCTTGCAGAATGTGCCAAATTTAACAACAAAATGTTGCATTTAGAAAAGCAAGAGATTGTGAAACTGGAAGCTATTGATAGAGTAGAGCATATGGGATCAAAAATTATTTTGTCTGAGAATCTGAAAACAAAATTGGATTCATTAGAGAAGAGTATATCTAAAACTGCAGGTTTTGAAAAGACTCTGAATGTGTGCTTGAACTGCCGTATAATTTTAAGAAGGAATTTACATGTTGAAAGAGGTCTGGTAAATGGATCAATGGGTAATGTTGTTGATTTTGTGAAATACAGAAATAGAGATGGAATTGAATTTTTAAAAATTAAATTTGATGGCATTGAGGAAGTACAGCTAATTGCTCGTTGTTCTGCTAGATTTTTGCTTGTAAAAGACTTATATGTTCGCCGTAAGCAGTTTCCTGTTTGCTTGGCATATGCGGTGACAATTCATAAATCGCAAGGTTTAAGTGTAGACAGTGCATTGGTGAATATTGGCAGTTCTGTGTTCAAGGAGGGTATGGCATATGTGGCATTGTCACGAGTTAGAACTTTATCGGGATTGTACTTGATTGAGTGTGATGTCACAAACATTTGTGCGGATCTAGATTGTGTTAAGGAATACAATAGGTTAAGAAGAGAGTATGCGCCACATTTGCCTCAGTATCCTTTGTTTGAGAAACGTGTGGTAGGCCGGAAACGAAGAAATGAGAACAATATTGGGGAGGTTGTAGCAAAAAGACAAAAAGTCAATGAACCTAAAATTACAAGCAGAAACAAAAAGGATTCTGTTGAAGATGTTGTTGGTTTTCAGTTTGAAAACAGTTCTGGTGTCAACTGCTATGCTAATGTAGTTGTTAATGTTTTGTTTTCTCTAAAATATGTAAAAGAAGAGATTGTGGTCAATTCTGATCAAAGATTTTGCAGTTTGTTAAATTCTGTGTTAGAGAAATGTACCACTGATAGAAGAAACATAGAAAGTGTGTCTGAAATTCGAAATCTGTTAGACAGATGTTCAGGCCAAACACAATTCTCTCAAAATATTCAGCAAGATTGTCAGGAGTTTTTAATGTATATGCTTGATGTATTACATGCTGAAGGTGTAGATGTAGATCAGCTGTTTGGGCTTTCTTATCAATGGCAGCATGACATGCGAGAACTGTATGGTATCAAGTACTACTAGTGTAGACTCAGAAAGATTTATATATTTAACTTTGCCAGACAGTAAATCAGTCTCCTTTAATAAGCTAGTAAAAGCAGCTGATCACAACATGGAGTGTAGCCAATGTAAATCTGAAATGATGTCCACATTATTTATACGAACATATGGCCAGTATGTCATTTTAATGTTCCAACGATGTAGGCCTGATGGAACAAAATTGACAACTTTAATTAAAAATTTTGTAGCTTTGCAGTTGTCAATATCAGGAAGGACTTTTGTAACTGCAGCAATTATATATCATGACGGCCCTTCAATAACATCAGGACATTACACAGCTTATTTAAAGTCTAGAAATGGCTGGTCATTCTGCAATGATTCTGTTTTAATTTTCAAAAAAAAATTGCCGTATGACCTTAAAAACTCTTACCTGGTGTTTTTAAAACCAAAATTTCAGGGAAATAATCTCGGGATGTGCTCTGTGGAATTTCAAGAAGTTCTAATGGCTCCTACACAATTTGGCCTTGAGGATAAGTGTAGTTCAGAGACATAACTTCTAACCATAGGACTGGACATTATGGAGAAATACGTGCACTTTGAATGAGTTCAGAAAAACTGTTTCTTTTTATAAACTAATTGAAGCAGCCAATCAAAACATGGAGTAGAGGGAATGTAAGTCTGCAATGCTGTCTACTGTTTTACATTGCTTTGTGATTAAAAGTGATGTAGAGAATTAAATAATTGTAGTAGTCATAGAGGTAGTGTAAGTCTGCTTGTATCAGTGTCATAGGAAAAGTAGAACATGACTGAGCAAGAAGGGGAAGATATTACTATTCCAGGATTGTGAAAATGATCTTCAACATTTTAATTCTGAAAGTTGCGGAAATGCCAAATGACGGGATTGGCTTACAAGAAATCCAAGAGTTATAAATTGCTCTGACCAGATTTGGCCTTGTGGAAAATTGTGGTAGAGAGCAAGAAGTCATTTATTGCATGTAACGTGTTTTTAAAAACGATGGAGATTTTCTTTCAGAAAGTGGCGGGCTGAAAGTAATAACAGCACAAAAGAGTGTAAGCTGTTCATAGGACATCCTTGGACGTCATGGAAAGTAAGTTAACTTTAAGGAGTTCTGAATTTTGATTTCTGATGTTGTATGGGTTTTTTAAACACAATCATTTTGATTGTGTTTTTTTTTCCCCGCTGTTACATGATGAATACCTTCAAGTCACTGTTTTTAGTGAATTTTGATACATTCTGAGAACAGCAAAAATAAACCATTTAACATGTATAATTAATTCTGTACTGTTTGCATTTATGATGTATATGTAGAACTGTGTAGGAGGCATGGAGAAGGTGAGGCTTCTGTAAGTGTCAAAGTTGTTGCATGCAGTGCTGCACTTCTGCGTATTCTTTCATATGCTAGACTACATCTGCACAATGAGATACCTAAGAAAAGGAAACGCAAGTGATGTGATTGAGAAATGAGCAAAATAAATTGCACGTATTTCAATTACATCACCTGTGTTTCCTATCATTACGAATCACATTGTGCAGATCAAGTTTAGGTCTGTCCAGGGAAACATAGGAGGTTTCTACTTTGTTGAAGAGTGCAGTGGACATGACTCACTTCATTGGTAGACTTTCACAGATATTATCTCCTCTGTACACTTCAACAAGTGTAAATCTCATCTTGAACTCTGAGTAGGCCTCACCTCAAACAAACCTCTGGATAGGAGACATGTTATTGGCATCCTGAAGCGACACTTTTCTGAAACAAGAGCAATGCAAAAGATGCACCATGTTTTAAGATAGGCCTCACTTCATCTGTATCAAGATACTGTTAGTTTAAAATGTATATCTTTAGGACTGTGTAGGGGACCTGGAGAAGCAGAAGCTTCTGTCAGTGTCAAAGTTGTTGAAAAACTATTTGTCCTTCAATCTTTTCCCTTGTCTTTTGTAATTTTTAAATACATGTTTTAATATTTTTCAAATGTTGGTTCTCTCTTTCACAGATTGAAAGTATAAAAATAAAAAGTGAGTAATTTAACGGCAATTATAAGGTAAATAGTTGTACTCTTTTCGTTACATTTCTATCACATTCACCTACTATTAGTTCCACTGCTTCACTTCTTTAACCCTCAGTTTCCTGCCTTTGGTACTTTCCTCATTCCTTTCTCTATTACCTACTTACTCAACTCCTTCCACTCTTTTTCTCAGTCCCTCTCTTCTCATAGTTCCTCAGTCTTGTTCACTCACTCCGTCTCTATTACTCTTAGTGTCTGTGAATTACTTACCCACCTTTTTTTTTGGACCGCTTCCCGGGAAGTGGCCCGGTTCGCAAACCAGCAGCGTTACGGGAGTCCACCATTTTGTGTTTCGGTCGAATCAAGATACAAGATGGAGGGCAAATAATGTTCAGAATGGGTAGAAGGGGGCACGGTAGATGTATCTTGACCCACTTGGTTTTCTGAGGGTGGCTGAGGAGGACCATAGTTCTTCACTCTTGTTCACTCTCTCTGTTTCTATTAATTTCATTGTTTCTGACTGATCAAAATTTTTTTTTTTTAAAAAGAACAGTAACTATAAGGGAAGGAAACAGACAGTTATGTTAAAAGAAAGACAGCTATAGGGAGTAAACTAAGGATACTGTTACCCGCAATCCACTGCTGATGATATTACTGACCATGTCATGAATGATGTAATATGTGACATCATCAGCAGTGGATTGTGGGTAACAGTATCTCTTGTTTACTCCCTAGAGCTGTCTTTCTTTTCACATAACTGTCTGTTTCCTTCCCTTATACTTACTGTTCTTTTTTTTAAAAAAAAATTTTTTTGGTTAGCTTCCGGTTCGCGTACCGGGTAGCGCTCCGGGGAGCGAACTAAGAGAAATAGAGGTTGGCAGAGTTCCAAATATTCTACCAATTTTTTTATAACGGGGAGGTAGTTCTGAAAAGAACTTTTTTTTTAATGTTTTTGTTGTTTTATATTTTTTTTTGTATTTTTTGAACATTTTTTTACTTTTTTTGTATTTTCTGAACGTTTTTATATTTTTTTGGGTTTTTTTTGGGGGGGGAAACAAAAACGATCCATTGGAAAGGGCTCAACAGGAGCAACAAAAAAAAAAGAATTTATTTTTTGGGGCATTTCGGACAAACATTAACATGATTCTGAATAGCTCGCATAATCAAAATGATGCTACTTTCCCTGTAGCAAATGAAATTGCCGCAGTGCACGCACACTTGCTTCACGTGCCCAAACAACATTTGAATGTTTGGGATCATCTCCCTCGCCTCTGGTCCCGACACCTCTGGAACAACCGATCTTCTTGCCATCGGAAGGGGATTTTGTTGCTCATCACGTAGCTGGGCAGCACTATAATTATTAGGATGCCACCTACTCATATGCCGATGCATAGTGTAGTTGCCGTAACTGTATTTTTTTTCAGTTCCCCTTGACAGTCTATCACCGCATATACGGCAAAACACGTAGCGTGCATTTACTTTTTTTTGCCCCTCAGGAAATTTATAGAATTGCCAAATGTAGTTCTCTTTTCGATTATACCTCCTAGGCTCCTCTGGCAAAAACCTTGGCTCTTCCTCCTCTTCCTCCTCTTCCTGTTCTTCCTCTTCTTGTTGTAAAATTACTTCAGCAGGTGGTCCTCTCTTCTTTGGATTTGGTGGAGGTGGTGGGTTAGAACCAGCTGAAGCCACTAATGAAGCCATGTCAGAATGCAAATAAAGGGTCTTTCTCTCACCAAGATGAAAGTCAGAGTGAGGAAAGAAGGAGGGGTTTTCATCATTTGGGAAAAGCAAAAGTTCTAAACCAATGAAAAGTGTTCATTTTAGATCACATGACCTAGTATTACATCATTAGGAAACCAAAAGTGAAATGAACCAATGAAAAGTGTTATTACCGAGTCACATGACCTGCTGTGTTTACGTTACGCGGTCGGCGGATCGCTTCCGGTTCGCATACCGCTGCGCTTCCGGGTACGCTAACGTAGCACGTCATATGACGTATCACGCGAGAACGCGAAACGTCATGCTGACGCGACGCGACAGTTGCGCAAACGGAACGTTTACCGGTTCGCGGACCAGGTCGCGGCTCCGAATTGAGCTAACGGGAAGCTAACCGGTTCGCGTACCGGGAGCGAAACAATAAAAATAATTTTAAAAAAATTGTATTAAAAACATGTAAAAAATATTTTTCGATTTAAAGAAGAATACATTGTAAAGGTTTTGATATTTGCTAATAAAAAACCATTGAAATTCACTGAAAAAACCATAGGTTATAGACCATATATAGTTAGGAATTAGCATTTACAAAACCTTGAAAATTCACTGAAAAAACCATAGGTTATAGACCATATATAGTTAGGGATTAGCATTTACAAAACCTTATTTTACTCACACAAAACCATTGAAATTCCATATATAGTTAGTTGTACTAACTATATATCGCGCACCCGCAATCCACTGCTGATCATGTCACATATTACATCATTCATGACATGGTCAGTGACATCACTGATGACATCACTGATGACATCTCAAATGACATCACTGATGACATCACTGATGACATCTCAAATGACATCACTGATGACATCACTGATGACATCTCAAATGACATCACTGATGACATCACTGATGACAATACCCAGTGACTGTATTTTTCTGTAAAGTTAAAATATGTCTTGAGTGGATGTATAAGTGTCTGGATGAAGGATTTAGTAGGTGCATGACTGACTGTATGAGTGAGTGATTAAATGTGTCTCTCTGAGTGCATGGGTTAGTGACTAAACTGTCTTAATTTGTGCATCATTATGTCTGTTGTTCTGAAAATTGCTGCATGTGTTGTTCAGTAGCTATATGAGTAACTATATGGGTTATTGATTGGTTGCCCAAGTATTTGTATGGGAGACTGAGTGTATGTGTGGGTGGCTGGGAGGTGTATGACTCTGTGCATAGATGTGTGAGCAGTTGATTCACTAGATGTATGGGTTCAAAAGTGCATGTGGAAACAGCTGTATGGGCGGTTGACTGTGTGCATCAGTTTATTGGTGAGTGAATGGATATCTCAGTGCTACATGTCAAAGTAAGTACATATGTAAAACACAGTACATGTGAGACTTGACATATATAAATAACTGTCCATAAGAGCCAGTGAATGTGTGAGTGGCTGTATGCATCATTGTGAACTTGTATCCAGGATTGTATAAGAGAGTAAATATGTTTTAGTATATGTTTGAATAAGTAAGGTGTGTATAACTGAATAGTTGGGAAAATGGAGGTGTGATTGATTGTTTGCATGACTGACTAGGTGTGTGTGTGTAACTTCATGGATGAATGACAATCTGTGAGTCTGTGTTTACACTGAGTGTATCTAAGGTTATATTAGAGTCTGAAGAGGTTCATCGTATTATCACATGAATGTTGTCATCAGTGATGTGATCAGTAATGTCAAATGAGATGTCATCAGTGATGTCATCAGTGATGTCATTTGAGATGTCATCAGTGATGTCATCAGTGATGTCATTTGAGATGTCATCAGTGATGTCATCAGTGATGTCATTTGAGATGTCATCAGTGATGTCATCAGTGATGTCACTGACCATGTCATGAATGATGTAATATGTGACATGATCAGCAGTGGATTGCGGGTGCGCGATATATAGTTAGTACAACTAACTATATATGGAATTTCAATGGTTTTGTGTGAGTAAAATAAGGTTTTGTAAATGCTAATCCCTAACTATATATGGTCTATAACCTATGGTTTTTTCAGTGAATATATATATATATATCTATATATATATATATCCAACAGGCTTGGCTCAAGGTTATTGCGGTCCAATGGCGCTCTCTCTACCGGTGCCGGACTACTCAGCAGAGCCCTGCTTTCTAAATATTGCACAAATCTCTTACGATAAGAGAAAAAGTCCGCACTCACAAGGAGTTGTTTCCCAATCTTCCGATTTATTAGTCAAGGTTCAGCATATAAAGTTACAAACCAACGCGTTTCGCAACCCACAGTTGCTTGTTCACGGTAAATGTAACCAGTGTACAGACTCCTCCTATATTTTCGAAGGGCCCGCCACATTTTCTGATGCTGATCTCACTTCCTGTGCGCCCACAGGAAGTTAGATGGGAAATGTAGTTTTTAGTGATTTTTTTGTTCGTATGCAATTTGATGCCCAGACTTTCATACAAAACAAATGCTGGCTATGAATACATACATTGCTTCATTTACTTTGTCAATACCTTCATTCCATACATTTTTACAAGTAATTTGTAATTCGGCCTGTTTCCATAACAAAAATCATAAACATTCGGAATTCTGCTTGTAAGCCCTCTGGTGGGCACAATCGTTATTGCATACTTTGTCACCATAATTCGGCTACCTGAATGGAAGCTCTGATTATATTTACTCACGCCCTCCGGTGGGCTTAAACAATGTAATGCAATTGTGCATAAAAGTCCTAAAGTAGTCAGGGGCATATAACATTTTGTAAACACTGTTGTACTTATTATACGTATTGACTGTGCAATATATCCTACTCTATACATAACCATATCCAGCAATAAAGTTACCTGTGTGTTTCATAAACTATATAAAGCATAATTTTCTATAACTACATTCAAAAATTTTATATTTTTTTATTATATAAAAACCACTGTTTCTACTGTTGTCTCTATTTCTCGTTCAAAGGTATCTCATTTGATCACAGGACCCCCCAAAAAAAACCAAAGGAAGGGGAGAAATTATAAATGTACATAAAGTTCTTCACTCTGATTTAAACCCCATGGGGTCATTGTTCGAAAATTCTGGATTTGTCTCGATTCTCTACATCTGAGTTGTTTCTCCTGATCTCCACCCCTTTCATGTGGTAATATACATTCAAGTGCGTATGTCTTTAGGAGTTTCCAATCGCTATTGTGAGCCACTTCCATGTGTTTCGCGACTGCATTACTCCTATCTTTGTTCGTAGTCGCTCTGATGTGCTCTAGAATGCATTTTTTAAATTCATTTTTTGTGCTTCCAATGTACTTTAAAGAGCACGGGCATTCAATCACATATATCACATGTGTGCTCATACAGTCAATCAGTTGTCTTATTTGCCACATCTTTTTGTTGAGTAACATTACTTCCTTTTTATTTATTGCAATTTGGCACACCTTGCAATGTTGACATTTTATAAATCCTTTGGTGTTGAGCCACTGGATTCCTTTTTTCTTTTTCATATGATCTTGAAAATGACTCTGAATCAGTCTATCTTTTAAATTTCTAGCTCTCCGGAATGTGACAAGAGGATGGTTACCCATTAATTTTCCAGTTGTTTGATCCAATTGTAATAGTTTCCAATTTTTCCTCAATATATTTACAATTTGTTTTGATTCCCTGGTATAGTCAAGAACCAGGCTTACTTTTCTTTCCTCAAGTCGATGTTCTCCCATGGTGTTTCTTATTTCTTGTTTGGTGGTCAAGGCATCTTTTCGATTCTTCGTGTTTGCTCTTTGCCATCCTTTCATTATGACGTTTTTGTTATATCCTCTGTTTTTGAATCTTTGGGCCATTGCGTCACTTGTTTTTCTCCATTCCACCTCCTCAGAGCATATTCTTCTCAATCTGAGGAATTCCCCATACGGCATATTTTCTTTCACAGATGGTTTGTGGAAACTTTCAAAATGTAAGATGGAATTAGTTGCTGTTTCTTTCCTATGTAGTGTTGTTTTCACCTTATTATCTCAAATGTAAATCTCTGTATCTAGGAAGATTGCTCTATCCTTACTGATCTTGTATGTAAACCTTATGTTTGACGTAGAGGAATTTAGGATTTGGAAATAGTTTTCGAATTCTTGGGTTGTTCCTTCCCATATTATCAGAAGATCGTCTATATATCTTGTCCATTTGGCAATTTTTTTCCACAAAGATGTCGTTATCTGTGTGCCATGCGACTTGTTGTTCCCACCATCCCATGGTGAGGCAGGCGTAAGCTGGACTAAAGGAAAAGCCCATGGCACATCCATGGATCTGCTGGTAAATTTCTTCTCCAAAAAGGAAAACATTTTGTGTTAAACACATCTCCACCATATCTATCAACATCTGATTGTGTCGATTTAACTGAATGTCACGCTCTTTCAAGAAAAATGCACACGCATTTAGGCCGATATCATTGTCAATATTTGTATACAATGATACAACATCCATTGTGACCAATAGATAATTAGGTTGCCAAGGTAGATCCTCTAGATGTTTCAGGAGGTCCGTTGTATCTCTTAAATATGAGCTCAAGTTGGTTACGAACGGCATAAGAAAAAAGTCTATATAATTGGCCACCGGTTCCATTAAAGATCCTTTTGATGACACAATCGGTCTCCCTGGTGGTCTCAGTGGGTTCTTGTGCACCTTAGGGAGAAAATAAATTGTGGCTGTTTTTGGATGTTCGGTGCTTAAAAACTTCATTTCGTCCAAGTCAATAAGGTTTTGGTCATTCCAAATTTTTAGTTTCTGATCAAGCTTATCCTTGAAAAATTTGGTTGGGTTCGTTTCCAATTTTCTGCAATATTTGATGTTATTCAATTGTAGATGTGCCTCCGCAACATAGTCCTTTGTATTTAGAATAACAATATTTCCGCCCTTGTCGGCTGTTTTTATCGTTATTGTTTTGTCATCTGTTAGGCTTTTTAAAGCAATCCTTTCATCCTTCGATAGGTTATCCTTGTATTTAGTACCTTTGATCTTATAAATATCTTTGATGACCGCCTCTTGGAATAAATCTATTTTGTTCCCTTGGGGTAATTGTGGGTAGAATTTGGATGGAACCTTCATACCAGTTAAACCCGCTCCTTTTTGTGGTACCACCCCGGATTCTGAGATTGTTTCATTTTCATTGTTTATGTCCAAGTTTGTCATTACTACCAAAGCGGGTAAATCTGCTGTTGTCAATCCTTCTCCTCCCACCGTCAAATCCATACGTGTCTTTTTTTTGTTTTTAGCATATATCGCCATTTTCTCATTTTCTTCAAAGGTTTTGGCCAACTTAATTTTCCTGATATATTTGTATATATTTATTCTTGTTTGTGCCATATTCATTGATTCTGTGGGGCAGAAAGTTATTCCTCTTTTCAATAAAGATGTTTCATTTTCCTCGATATTTCATTGGACAAATTCAAGACTACCAATTCTCCTTCCATTGTGTTGTTTATTTCTGTCTCTTCTGACGCATGGCTCTCGTTTCTGTTCCCACTTTTTCTGAGCCATTTCTTCCTTTGTCCCCTTCTGGTTGTTTTTTTAGTGATACCCCTGATCTGGGTACCCATCTGCGCCCTCGACCTCTTCCTCTTGTTCCTTGGCTCTGATTGAATTCCCACGATCGTTTTTGCAGCACCAGTCTCATATCCCCTAAAACATCTTTGCTTGTTTGATTGCTAGTTTCTGCCCCATCATCACTTGTTCCAGTTGACGTTAGGGATGTTGCACTTGATGCACTGTGATAAATTGGCCCCTTCCCTCCTTGATTTTTGAAAATGTCATACTTTTTAGCATATGTAAAAATGCATCCATTGGTATAATCCTCCTCATCACGTTGGAATTTGGACTGTTTTCGATTTCTCACCACTTCTTCATGTTTGCTCACATATTTTTCTAGGTCCTCTTTTAATTTTGTTTGTTCCGGGGTTAATTCCAATAGAGCTAATTCCTTTTCTAACTCGGCCAGTTCTTCTTTTATTTTAGATAGCGCAATCTCTAGATGTTTAATTAGGATTTTGATTAATCCTAACGATGATTCCAATACAAATTCTCCCCATTCATGCAGTAAATCATCCGTTACATCCTCTTGGCTTGGCAATAATGAAATTCTTAGACCTCTAGGAACTCTTTGAACTTCCACTTATTTCTTTAAGGTGATTAATTCCCACCATTTATTAATCTCTTTCTTACTTAGTTTTTCCCACAACTTAAGCTTGCTTTTAGTATCCGTTTTTTGATTGTCATCTTTATTTTTACTTTTGTTACTTGCTATTGTCCTTTGTTAAAAAAACGAGAGTCCAGTAGTTCTGTTCTCTCTGCATCACGTTTATCCATTTTATGTTTAACAAATATCTTGATGTACTGAAGAAAGTCTTTTGCTTTGACAAAAATTTTTTATTTGCGAACCCCAATAGTATCTGATACGGGTTCGTCTTTGTGGGAGTCTCTTTGTGCGAAAAAACCATAATTCGGCTACCTGAATGGAAGCTCTGATTATATTTACTCACGCCCTCCGGTGGGCTCAAACAATGTAATGCAATTGTGCATAAAAGTCCTAAAGTAGTCAGGGGCATATAACATTTTGTAAACACTGTTGTACTTATTATACGTATTGACTGTGCAATATATCCTACACTGGTTACATTTACCGTGAACAAGCAACTGTGGGTTGCGAAACGCGTTGGTTTGTAACTTTATATGCTGAACCTTGACTAATAAATCGGAAGATTGGGAAACAACTCCTTGTGAGTGCGGACTTTTTCTCTTATCTTAAGAGATTTGTGCAATATATATATATATATATATATATATATATATATATATATTTATATATATATATATATTACCTACTGGCGATAGCCAGTAGGTATATATAGTTAGGATTTTTTTCCTATGGGATTTTTGAAAATTCTATGTCGAATAACTTTGGCGTTTGAGGACAGAATTGGCTGAAATTTTCAGGAAAATGGAACATTTTGTTTCTGAGCAGCCCCTGAAAATTTGGAGAATTTTCGTCAAGGGTGGGCCGAGAAAAAAGGGGGGTCCCAAAACGTGTTTTTCCCATGCAATTTTCCATAGGGCGGTTGGCCTC
This sequence comes from Lissotriton helveticus, assembly GCF_964261635.1. NCBI lineage: Eukaryota > Metazoa > Chordata > Amphibia > Caudata > Salamandridae > Lissotriton > Lissotriton helveticus. Next base: position 63,642,379 of record NC_136060.1, on the reverse strand, counting down.
ACTTTTAGCCTGAACGGCTGAATGGATTTACACCAAACTTGGCAAAATTGTAGGGACTGGTAGCCCGATGTGCCTTTGCTATGTCTCAAGATATAGGCTCCAGTGGTTTTTACGAAAATTAACTTTGAAAAATATATATTGGGCTACATTGGGCTATATATATGTTGGAGCCCAAATGTAGCCCAATGTTGCCCAATGTAGCCCAATGTAGCCCAAAGATGGCCACCAGAGACAAAAAAAACAAATGTAGCCCAAATATCAGCCAGATGTAGCCCAACTATAGCCCAATGACAGAATGTCCCTGAGTGTTCTAAAGAACAACTAGAGTGCTAACAGTCCTACTTATTACAAAGGTATGGCACACCTGAAGCCATCTTGATTGGAATAAAGTGGTAACTCTTAAAACATTTAATTTAAAAAGGAACAAAATGAGGGGGTTCATTTTGCCATAGAAAGTATGAATAGCGAATATATGACGAAATCCCGCATACCATCAGTCCGCAAAAAAAATCACGCATGTACTATTAGGCCGCAAATTAAAATAACGAAAACTTTTAGAACGAATATGCCTTTAGCATACACTAAACAACTAAACTACCCTAAACCCTAAAACACTACCCCCAGCATGACCCTACACTACACAAACAGTACAACACTACCCTAAACCCTAAAACACTACCCCCAGCATGACCCTACACTACACAAACACTACAACACTACACTAAACCCTAAAACACTACCCCCAGCATGACCCTACACTACGCAAACACTACAACACTACCCAAAACCCTAAAACACTACACCCCAGCATGACCCTACACTACGCAAACACTACAACACTACCCTAAACCCTAAAACACTACCCCCAGGATGACCCTACACTACACAAACACTACAACACAACCCTAAACCCTAAAACACTACCCCCAGCATGACCCTACACTACGCAAACACTACAACACAACCCTAAACCCTAAAACATTACCCCCAGCATGACCCTACACTACGCAAACACTACAACACTACCCTAAACCCTAAAACACTACCCCCAGCATGACCCTACACTACGCAAACACTACAACACTACCCAAAACCCTAAAACACTACACCCCAGCATGACCCTACACTACGCAAACACTACAACACTACCCTAAACCCTAAAACACTACCCCCAGCATGACCCTACACTACGCAAACACTACAACACTACCCAAAACCCTAAAACACTACACCCCAGAATGACCCTACACTACGCAAACACTACAACACTACCCTAAACCCTAAAACACTACCCCCAGCATGACCCTACACTACGCAAACACTACAACACTACCCTAAACCCTAAAACACTACCCCCAGCATGACCCTACACTACGCAAACACTACAACACTACCCTAAACCCTAAAACACTACCCCCAGCATGACCCTACACTACGCAAACACTACAACACTACCCTAAACCCTAAAACACTACCCCCAGCATGACCCTACACTACGCAAACACTACAACACTACCGTAAACCCTAAAACACTACCCCCAGCATGACCCTACACTACGCAAGCCCTACAACACTACCCAAAACCCTAAAACACTACCCCCAGCATGACCCTACACTACGCAAACACTACAACACTACCCAAAACCCTAAAACACTACCCCCCAGCATGACCCTACACTACGCAAACACTACAACACTACCCAAAACCCTAAAACACTACCCCCAGCATGACCCTACACTACGCAAACACTACAACACTACCCAAAACCCTAAAACACTACCCCCAGCATGACCCTACACTACGCAAACACTACAACACTACCCAAAACCCTAAAACACTACACCCCAGCATGACCCTACACTACGCAAACACTACAACACTACCCAAAACCCTAAAACACTACCCCCAGCATGACCCTACACTACGCAAACACTACAACACTACCCTAAACCCTAAAATACTACACCCCAGCATGACCCTACACTACGCAAACACTACAACACTACCCAAAACCCTAAAACACTACCCCCAGCATGACCCTACACTACGCAAACACTACAACACTATCCTAAACTCTAAAACACTACGCCCAGCATGACCCTACACTACGCAAACACTACAACACTACCCTAAACCCTAAAACACTAGCCCCAGCATGACCCTACACTACGCAAACACTACAACACAACCCTAAACCCTAAAACACTACCCCCAGCATGACCCTACACTACGCAAACACTACAACACTACCCTAAACCCTAAAACACTACCCCCAGCATGACCCTACACTACACAAACACTACAACACAACCCTAAACCCTAAAACACTACCCCCAGCATGACCCTACACTAAACAACCACCACAACTCTACACTACACTAACACAACACTACACTACACAACACTACACTACACTACACAATCACTAACCCACGAAAAAATTAACACAAACCCACTTACCTCTCTCGTCATCGTGGTTTTCACAACGCAAATGCATTTACCATACATGCCTTTAAAACGTAATTCTTTGTAAAGGCATGCGCGATAAATGCACATGCGTTTTGAAAAAATGCGGGATAATGGTATGCGACGTCAATGACCTAGCGGGATAATGGTATGCGGACTGAAAGTCTGCGGGATAAAAAATGCGGGAAAATGGCTGCAAACCATGATTAGCAGCAGACTTCCCTGGTGAGCACTAGCTTTACTACAGTGATCTAATGAGCAAATAGAGTGCTAACATTCAGAATTCATGGCAAATGTGTGACACATCTGAATGCCTTCTTGATAGAACCAAAGTAAACAAGCATTGAAAATGCAATAGATCTCGCCCTCGTTTAAGTTAAAGCCATTCTGTTTGTAATGAGGTGGCTTTTTAGCTTTGCTTTTATTAGTGTTTTTAAAACTTTCATGTAAATAACATGCATATGTGAACAAGGCTCGTGGAGCCGAAACGTCTTTGACATACCTGCACTGCAATAAACTGTAGGAGAACTTCTGTGGTCCGTGTCCGTGAGCTCTTTTTGTGTGCCCTTGCTGGTTATTCCGGAGCGAGGCGAGGCAGCGGAGTGTTGAATGTATGCATATATGTATATGTATGCATGCATTTATATTTATATAGATATGCAGATTATATATGTTTATATATGTATATTACCGACTGGCGATAGCCAGTGGGTATATATAGTTAGGATTTTTTCTCTATGGGATTTCTGAAAATTCTATGTCTAATAACTTTGGCGTTTGTGGACGGAATTGGCTCAAATTTTCAGGAAAATGGCACATTTTGTTTCTGAGCAGCCCCTGAAAATTTGGGGGGGTTTCTTCAAGGGTGGGCCGAGAAAAAAGGGGGGTCCCAAAACTTGTTTTTCCCATGCAATTTTCTATAGGGCGGTTGGCCTCACTTTTAGCCTGAACGGCTGAATGGATTTACACCAAACTTGGCAAAATTGTAGGGACTGGTAGCCCGATGTGCCTTTGCTATGTCTCAAGATATAGGCTCCAGTGGTTTTTACGAAAATTAACTTTGAAAAATATATATTGGGCTACATTAGGCTACATATATGTTGGAGCCCAAATGTAGCCCAATGTAGCCCAATGTAGCCCAATGTAGCCCAATGTAGCCCAAAGATGGCCACCAGAGACAAAAAAAACAAATGTAGCCCAAATATCAGCCAGATGTAGCCCAACTATAGCCCAATGACAGAATGTCCCTGAGTGTTCTAAAGAACAACTAGAGTGCTAACAGTCCTACTTATTACAAAGGTATGGCACACCTGAAGCCATCTTGATTGGAATAAAGTGGTAACTCTTAAAACATTTAATTTAAAAAGGAACAAAATGAGGGGGTTCATTTTGCCATAGAAAGTATGATTAGCGAATATATGACGAAATCCCGCATACCATCAGTCAGCAAAAAAAATCCCGCATGTACTATTAGGCCGCAAATTAAAATAACGAAAACTTTTAGAACGAATATGCCTTTAGCATACACTAAACAACTAAACTACCCTAAACCCTAAAACACTAACCCCAGCATGACCCTACACTACACAAACAGTACAACACTACCCTAAACCCTAAAACACTACCCCCAGCATGACCCTACACTACACAAACAATACAACACTACCCTAAACCCTAAAACACTACCCCCAGCATGACCCTACACTACGCAAACACTACAACACTACCCAAAACCCTAAAACACTACACCCCAGCATGACCCTACACTACGCAAACACTACAACACTACCCTAAACCCTAAAACACTACTCCCAGCATGACCCTACACTACACAAACACTACAACACAACCCTAAACCCTAAAACACTACCCCCAGCATGACCCTACACTACGCAAACACTACAACACAACCCTAAACCCTAAAACACTACCCCCAGCATGACCCTACACTACGCAAACACTACAACACTACCCTAAACCCTAAAACACTACCCCCAGCATGACCCTACACTACGCAAACACTACAACACTACCCAAAACCCTAAAACACTACACCCCAGCATGACCCTACACTACGCAAACAATACAACACTACCCTAAACCCTAAAACACTACCCCCAGCATGACCCTACACTATGCAAACACTACAACACTACCCAAAACCCTAAAACACTACACCCCAGAATGACCCTACACTACGCAAACACTACAACACTACCCTAAACCCTAAAACACTACCCCCAGCATGACCCTACACTACGCAAACACTACAACACTACCCTAAACCCTAAAACACTACCCCCAGCATGACCCTACACTACGCAAACACTACAACACTACCCTAAACCCTAAAACACTACCCCCAGCATGACCCTACACTACGCAAACACTACAACTCTACCTTAAACCCTAAAACACTACCCCCAGCATGACCCTACACTACGCAAGCACTACAACACTACCCTAAACCCTAAAACACTACCCCCAGCATGACCCTACACTATGCAAGCACTACAACACTACCCAAAACCCTAAAACACTACCCCCAGCATGACCCTACACTACGCAAACACTACAACACTACCCAAACCCCTAAAACACTACCCCCCAGCATGACCCTACACTACGCAAACACTACAACACTACCTAAAACCCTAAAACACTACCCCCAGCATGACCCTACACTACGCAAACACTACAACACTACCCAAAACCCTAAAACACTACCCCCAGCATGACCCTACACTACGCAAACACTACAACACTACCCAAAACCCTAAAACACTACACCCCAGCATGACCCTACACTACGCAAACACTACAACACTACCCAAAACCCTTAAACACTACACCCCAGCATGACCCTACACTACGCAAACACTACAACACTACCCAAAACCCTAAAACACTACCCCCAGCATGACCCTACACTACGCAAACACTACAACACTACCCAAAACCCTAAAACACTACCCCCAGCATGACCCTACACTACGCAAACACTACAACACTACCCAAAACCCTAAAACACTACCCCCAGCATGACCCTACACTACTCAAACACTACAACACTACCCTAAACCCTAAAATACTACACCCCAGCATGACCCTACACTACGCAAACACTACAACACTACCCAAAACCCTAAAACACTACCCCCAGCATGACCCTACACTACGCAAACACTACAACACTATCCTAAACCCTAAAACACTACGCCCAGCATGACCCTACACTACGCAAACACTACAACACTACCCTAAACCCTAAAACACTAGCCCCAGCATGACCCTACACTACGCAAACACTACAACACAACCCTAAACCCTAAAACACTACCCCCAGCATGACCCTACACTACGCAAACACTACAACACTACCCTAAACCCTAAAACACTACCCCCAGCATGACCCTACACTACGCAAACACTACAACACAACCCTAAACCCTAAAACACTACCCCCAGCATGACCCTACACTAAACAACCACCACAACTCTACACTACACTAACACAACACTACACTACACAACACTACACTACACTACACAATCACTAACCCACGAAAAAATTAACACAAACTCACTTACCTCTCTCGTCATCGTGGTTTTCACAACGCAAATGCATTTACCATACATGCCTTTAAAACGTAATTCTTTGTAAAGGCATGCGCGATAAATGCACATGCGTTTTGAAAAAATGCGGGATAATGGTATGCGAGGTCAATGACCTTGCGGGATAATGGTATGCGGACTGAAAGTCTGCGGGATAAAAAATGCGGGAAAATGGCTGCAAACCATGATTAGCAGCAGACTTCCCTGGTGAGCACTAGCTTTACTACAGTGATCTAATGAGCAACTAGAGTGCTAACATTCAGAATTTATGGCAAATGTGTGACACATCTGAATGCCTTCTTGATAGAACCAAAGTAAACAAGCATTGAAAATGCAATAGATCTCGCCCTCGTTTAAGTTAAAGCCATTCTGTTTGTAATGAGGTTGCTTTTTAGCTTTGCTTTTATTAGTGTTTTTAAAACTTTCATGTAAATAACATGCATATGTATGCATATATGTATATGTATGCATGCATTTATATTTATATAGATATGCAGATTATATATGTTTATATATGTATATTACCTACTGGCGATAGCCAGTGGGTATATATAGTTAGGATTTTTTCTCTATGGGATTTCTGAAAATTCTATGTCTAATAACTTTGGCGTTTGTGGACGGAATTGGCTCAAATTTTCAGGAAAATGGCACATTTTGTTTCTGAGCAGCCCCTGAAAATTTGGGGGGGTTTCGTCAAGGGTGGGCCGAGAAAAAAGGGGGGTCCCTAAACGTGTTTTTCCCATGCAATTTTCTATAGGGCGGTTGGCCTCACTTTTAGCTCGAACGGCTGAATAGATTTACATGAAACTTGGCAAAATTGTAGATATGGTTTGCCCGACGTGCCTTTGCTATGTCTCAATATATGTGCTCCAGTGGATTTTGAGAAATTAACGTTTAAAAAAATATATATATCTGTGACAGCGCTCCGGTTAGCGCCCCGGTTCGCGTACCTGACGCGTAACGGAACTTCGCGAAGCGAAGCTGATTGGCTCTCCGGTGTCTGTCAACATTCTAAACAGTCCGGAGCGGCCGCCATCTTGTCTCTCGGTACGATCGAGAGACAAGATGTGGTGAAAAGCGAAGGGGGAAATGAAGGAAAGGGGGCAAGGTAGACCACTCCTGACCCCCTAGGATTGATGAGGGGGATATTAAAGTGCCCCGCGGGGCAAAAAATAAAAAAAACATTTTTTTTGCGAATTTACGCCGTAGAGGCGCGTCCCGGTACGCGAACCGGGCAGCTCACCGGGCAGCTCATCGGGCAGCTCACCGGGCAGCTAACCGGGCAGCTAACCGGCAGCGTAGCTGTCAACATTGTAAACAGTCCGGAGCGGCCGCCATCTTGTCTCTCGGTAGGTTCGAGAGACAAGATGTGGTGAAAAAAGAAGGGGGAAATGAAGGAAAGGGGGCAAGGTAAACCCCTCCTGACCCCCTAGGATTGATGAGGGGGATATTAAAGTCCCCCGCGATTTTTCGCGGTAGAGGCGCTTCCCGGTACGCGAACCGGGCAGCTAACCGGCAGCGTAACGGGAGTCCGCCATCTTGTGTTTTTGGAGCGTCCGGTTCGCGTACCGGGTAGCGTCCCGGTAAGCGTAACAAGGGGAAAACCAAGAGAAACAGTAAAAAAAAAATTAAGGGAATAGATTTCCAGCAAACTTGGCAAAATTGTAGGGACTGTTTGTTTGATGTGCCTTTGCAAGGCCTCAAGATATGTGCACGTGTGGATTTTGTCTAATTAAGGTTAAAAAAAATATATATATAGCCACGCCCACTCGGAGGCCACGCCCACCCCAGAGACTACTTATACGCTGATCGAAAGCGGACTGCAATTGATTGTTGTCATCCTCTGAGGCGGAAGCCGGAGGACTGTGTTTGTTCTGTTTTTTAAAATTGCACTATTTCCTCTGTGTTTATACTTTTAAAACCACCGGGCACACTTGCTTAAAAGCGCCGACCTTGAACGCGCTCTTACCTCCCTCTCCGAGCCCCTGTCACAGCGACCCCGCGCTGAAGCAGGAAACGCCCAAAGGCGATAGCCACGCCCACTCCGAGGCCACGCCCACCCCAGAGACTACTTATACGCTGATCGAAAGCGGACTGCAATTGATTGTTGTCATCCTCTGAGGCGGAAGCCGGAGGACTGTGTTTGTTCTGTTTTGTAAAATTGCACTATTTCCTCTGTGTTTATACTTTTAAAACCACCGGGCACACTTGCTTAAAAGCGCCGACCTTGAACGCGCTCTTACCTCCCTCTCCGAGCCCCTGTCACAGCGACCCCGCGCTGAAGCAGGAAACGCCCAAAGGCGATAGCCACGCCCACTCCGAGGCCACGCCCACCCCAGAGACTACTTATACGCTGATCGAAAGCGGACTGCAATTGATTGTTGTCATCCTCTGAGGCGGAAGCCGGAGGACTGTGTTTGTTCTGTTTTTTAAAATTGCACTATTTCCTCTGTGTTTATACTTTTAAAACCACCGGGCACACTTGCTTAAAAGCGCCGACCTTGAACGCGCTCTTACCTCCCTCTCCGAGCCCCTGTCACAGCGACCCCGCGCTGAAGCAGGAAACGCCCAAAGGCGATAGCCACGCCCACTCCGAGGCCACGCCCACCCCAGAGACTACAAATGTGCCGGCCTCACCAGCGCAGCGGACGAGCGCAGCGGGAGCGCCGTTTGCGCGCCGAAGGCGCGCCTAAGGCAAGCCCGTCTGCGCCCGTCCGCGCCCGACTGGGCCCAGGGCCAGACGCTATGCCCGTCCCTGTCGGCACAAAGGTAAGCTACTCACGTAGAGAGCTCCTTAGCCTAAGGCCCAGTAAAAATAACACATGTCATGGCATGCAGGACCCTAATGTTTCCTATTCTAGCTGTAACAACTGCAAACCGGGCAAGTTACTTCTACCAAAACCCCCGGTTCCACCCCCTGTCCTCAAAATTGCGACACTCAACTGCAGATCGCTCCCCAAGCATGCCCTGCTTATTAACCATCTCATTGTCGATCTCAACCTGGACATACTTTTCCTGACAGAAACGTGGATCACTGAGCATTCAAACTCGGACATAGTACTGGCTCTGCCCCCGGGCTTCCTTATCCTGTCTCAACCACGCCCCTCAGGAAGAGGAGGTGGATTAGCTATCCTCCACAGGGACCACCTCGTTTGTCGAATCAATGAGATTGCTAATCGGGAATCAGAGAGCTGCCTCTTTACGATCCAGCTAACTCCGACCAGCTCCCTGTCAGGCCTTTTGGTCTACCGGCCTCCCGGTCACTCTGCCCCCTTTGCAGCGACTCTTTTGGACACTGTTTCTTCCTTGGCCCATCTAACATCGAACTTCCTAATAACAGGAGACCTAAATATCCATTTTAACGATCCCCTGGATATAGGAGCAGCTGACCTAATCCGTGATCTGGCGGCTCATGGTCTCCTTCTTGCCAATACCGGCCCAACACATATAAAAGGGCACCTACTCGACCCGGTGTTCTCTAACATCCCCTCCCTCCAATACATTAATTCTCTACCTCTGCCCTGGACGGACCACTTTCTGGTCACATTCCACCTCCCCGGGGCATACAAGAAACTCCACAATCCCCCTATCTTAACCAGAGATAGATCGTGGGCCAGACTCTCATCGGAGGATTGGGCCAAAGCACTGGACTCCTCCACCCCTAGCCTCGCGGGGGACCCGTCCGAGGCTGACACCCAATTCAGACATTGGATATCCTCTTCCCTTGACAGTATTATTCCTCTAAAAAATCGTGAGATCAAAAATAGGATAAAGGGCCATGCCCTATGGTACACCCCGGAACTCCGAGACCTCCGCAAAGAGTGTAAAAAGGCTGAGAGACAGTGGAGAAAAAACTGGCTCCATAGTAATAAGGATACCTACAATAGCTCGGTAAAACGATACAAATTAGCTATAAAACTAGCGAAGGCCACATTCTATGATAATAGAATAAAAAATGCGACCAATTCTGCTAAAGAATCCTACCTGATAGTCAAGGAACTACTTAACATCCCTACAACATCGGCTGTTCTTCCCCCTCCCCCGGATAGAAGTAAGGACCTAGCTACTTACTTCAATTCCAAAATCTCGCGGATTTTGGATTCCCTCCCCTCAATCAGCCCGCTCAATCAGGCTGATACAGCCACTTGCACTAACAGCTCACGGTTGACCTCCTTCAGAGCCGTCTCCCTCACTGAGGTCACCGCCACCATGGCCAAAATGAAAAGCGGTTCCCCCCTTGACCCGGCCCCTGTCAGACTCCTAAAAACTGTGTCGCCAAGCATAAACCCCACCATCATGGATCTAATTAACATCTCTTTTCACCAAGGCTCAGTCCCTCCAAACTGGAAGAGCGCTGTCGTCAAGGCCCTTTTGAAAAAAAAACAATTGGACCCGGACGACATGGCCAATTACAGACCCATTTCGCTCCTTCCCTGTATCAGCAAGATGGCTGAGAAATTAGCTAACGTGCAACTTTCCCAATTCCTTGAGACTAACAAAATTCTGCGTCAGTCGCAAACAGGATTCCGGCCGGGCCAGGGCACGGACACTGCCCTCCTCTCCGTCATCGAGGAGGCCAGATGTATCCTGGATTCAGGAGGATCAGTGGCAGTGATCTTCCTGGATCTCAGTGCCGCCTTTGATACGGTGGATCACCGTGTCCTCCTCCATCGCCTGGCCAGGGCAGGAATTGGGGGAACTGCATATGCATGGATCGACTCCTTCCTAGCCGGTCGTTCATTTCAGGTGTGGGACGGCAATTCTCGTTCAGACCCCTTCCCTCTCACATGTGGAGTACCCCAGGGGTCTTCGCTTAGTCCCACCCTGTTTAATGTTTACATGGCCCCCTTGGAAGATGTTGTGACCCCTTACGGGATAAAAATAGTAAACTATGCTGATGACACGCAACTTGTCGTGTCTCTTTCGCACCTTGACAAGCACCCAGATAATCTATTGAACTGTTTGCAGGATATCCACACCTGGATGTGCGAATCCTCCTTGAAACTGAACGGTGCAAAAACTGAAATCATGCTCCTAGGCAATAAATGGTCTTCCATCCCTCCATCAGTGTGGCCGGATGCCTTCGGGAACATCCCCACGCCTAAGAAAGAAATTAAAACATTGGGATTCTGGCTGGAGCAGGACCTCTCCATGAGGACCCAGGCAGCCAAGACCGCTGGAACATGCTTTGGCCTCATGCGGTCAATCCGTAAGATCCTCCCGCTCCTTCCTCCCCTATCCAGGAAACTATTGGTTCAAGGGCTTATATTAGCCCGGCTTGACTATGGGAACGCCGCGTACCTCGGAGCCCCTGACTTCACCCTGGCCAAACTCCAACGTGCACAAAACGCTGCGGCGAGGCTCATCTTAAACCTCCCGCCCAGAGCCTCGACCAAACCGGCCCTCAAAGCTCTGCACTGGCTTCCTGTTCGCCAGCATGTAGAGTTCAAGGCCCTGTGCACCACGCATAAACTTATTAACGGGGCTGGCCCTGCCGCTCTTAAAGACATGGTCATCCCCTACAAAGCCCCCAGAAACCTTCGCTCTGACAGCGAACATCTGGCCATAGTTCCTAAATTCAAGAAGTCGCGCACCGGTGGCCGCCGCTTCTCGGTCAATGCCTCCTTAAAATGGAACGCTCTTCCTCGCAATCTGCGTCTGGAACCCTGTCTCCCCCTCTTCCGTAAAAAACTTAAAACCTTCCTTTTTCCCATATAGTTCCCCCGGTCTCCCTCTCCAGGATCTCACATCTCGATAGCGCGGGGATGCCTTCGGGTCACCAGGCGCTCTATAAAACATAAAATAAATAAATAAATAAATATATCTGTAAGCGTGCTCCGGCACGCTTACGTTACGGGTTTTGTTTGCGCTGCAGAGCCGATACGTCACGGTTATGCGACGCGTCATGAGGCGTCTTACGTGGCTACGTGATACGTCACGTAATAAAGAATATATTTTACAGCTATAGATATTAGCTTTTAAAAAAACAATGAAATTCACTGAAAAAACCATAGGTTATAGACCATATATAGTTAGGAATTTGCATTTACAAAACCTTGAAAATTCACTGAAAAAACCATAGGTTAGAGACCATATATAGTTAGCTGGACATTTTATTGACATAAAACCAATGAAATTCCATATTTAGTTAGTTGCACTAACTATATATCGCGCACCCGCAATCCACTGCTGATGATGTCACATATTACATCATTCATGACATGATCAGTGACATCACTGATGACATCACTGATGACATCTCAAATGACATCACTGATGTCATCACTGATGACATCTCAAATGACATCACTGATGACATCATGACACACCAATACCAGTTACTACATACGCATTCCTACGTCTACACACACATTCACTCATTCACCCATACAATCACTCATACATACAGTCACTCATTATTACAACACTATCATATGCACTCATACACCTAGTCAGTCCTGTGAAGAATCAATCACACTTCGATTTCCTCATCTATACAGTTAAACACAGAACACCATACTTTTCACACATATACTAACACATACTTACTCTCTTATACAATCACTGATACAAGTACACATTGATATGCACAGAGTCACACACCTCCCAGCCAGCCACACACACACTCAGTCTTCCATACATCCACTCATTCTTCAATATGTAAAACATATTTAAACTTTACAAAAACACACAGACACTAGATGATGTCATCAGTGATGTCATTTGAGATGTCATCAGTGATGTCATCAGTGATGTCATTTGAGATGTCATCAGTGATGTCATCAGTGATGTCACTGACCATGTCATGAATTATGTAATATGTGACATCATCAGCAGTGGATTGCGGGTGCGCGATATATAGTTAGTGCAACTAACTAAATATGGAATTTCATTGGTTTTATGTCAATAAAATGTCCAGCTAACTATATATGGTCTCTAACCTATGGTTTTTTCAGTGAATTTTCAAGGTTTTGTAAATGCAAATTCCTAACTATATATGGTCTATAACCTATGGTTTTTTCAGTGAATATATATATATATATATATATGTACATATATATTACCTACTGGCGGTCGCCAGTAGGTATATATAGTTAGGATTTTTTCTCTATGGGATTTTTGAAAATTCTATGTCTAATAACTTTGGCGTTTGTGGACGGAATTGGCAGAAATTTTCAGGAAAATGGAACATTTTGTTTCTGAGCAGCCACTGAAAATTTGGGGGGGCTTTGTCAAGGGGGGGCTGAGAAAAAAGGGGGGTCCCAAAACGTGTTTTTCCCATGTTAATTTCCATAGGGCGGTTGGCCTCACTTTTAGCCCGAACGGCTGAATGGATTTGCACGAAACTTGGCAAAATTGTAGGGACTGGTAGCCCGATGTGCCGTTGCTAGGTCTCAATATATGTGATCCAGTGGATTTTGAGAAATTAACGTTCAAAAAAAGATATATATCTGTAAGCGCGCTCCGGGCAGCGCTCCGGTTCGCGTACCTGACGCGTAACGGAACTTTGCGTAGCGAAGCTGATTGGCTCTCCGGTGTCTGTCAACATTCTAAACAGTCCGGAGCGGCCGCCATCTTGTCTCTCGGTAGGATCGAGAGACAAGAGGAGGCAAAAACAAAGGGGGAAATGACCATAAGGGGGCATAGTAGATCCTCCCTGACCCCCTAGGTTTGATGTGGAGGCTTTAAAAGGGCCCCGCGGGGCAAAAAAAAAAAAATGTTTTTGTTTGTTTTTTTTTGCGTGGGGAGCGCCCGGTACGCGTACCGGGAAGCGCTCTGGGGAGCGTACTATAAGGAAAAAAGAATGATAGACTTTTCAAATATTGTATGTTAATTGATTGTTTGTTTTGTTGATTTTTTTTATTTCTTTATTTTTTAAGCAATTATTTATTATTGTCATTGTGTTTCAAAATTTAATAAAATGTCTAATATTTCACTGTCTGAAATGTCGTTATTTTCATTGAACATAGCTTGTAATGTTTGAGTGTGTAAAATGTCCTCATTTTCAAGGAGGACATCTACTGATTGCACACATTGCAGTAGTTCTTGGTCCCAAGTTTCATCCATAAATTCAATGTCATTTGGATCAATGATTTCTTGGTTGGTCTCTGCAAGGACAATTTCAAATGAAACTTTCTGTTCGCCTTCCATTTTGTCTGAAATTTGCATAAAAAATATATATATTAGTAGAGATAGGGCACTGTTGGGATTAATTTTAGATAGGCAGTTTTTAACAGTGAATTTATCTTTGGGCAGTGTATAGTATCAGAGTGGAAGTAGGAATATAAAAAAGTGTATGTGATTTAACGTAAGTAAATTCATAATTATACAAGAGAAGCCTAAGTCCATCCATAACTATAACAGAGAAGTCTATATAACTATCAGAAAAAGTTTACCATATTAACTTAAAGTGCACAATATACTTCAGTTTTTAAAATAACAACTTACCTTTAAAAAGAAGTTGAAGTTATTAGTGAAAATCCTATTGAAATGTACACCAGGAAGTAGTAGTCAAAATGGCTGTGTTTCCTTCTCTTCCTTTATATATATTCAGGTACATAACCAATCAAATGTCAGGTAAAAAAAAATAGAAAATGAAAGTAACATTTTAATTGGTTGTCAATTCCAACACTTCAGATGTGTTTTGTGAAGTAATTTACCTCAGGGTATTTAGAGAGGTCTACAGGCTAAATGGCTAAATGGAATTCCAACCAAATTTGTGAAAATGGTAGGGATTGGTATGTAGTATGAGCTAATCTATATTTGGTGAAAGTGTCTCCAGGGTTTCTTCTGTAAATTACTTTCCCACCTTTTTTGATGGAGCGCTTCCCGGTGAGCGCCCCGGTACGCGAACCGGCAGCGTTACGGGAGTCCACCATTTTGTGTTTCGATCGAATTAAGATACAAGATGGAGGGCAAATAATGTTCAGAATGGGTAGAAGGGGGCACGGTAGATGTATCTTGACCCCCTAGGTTTTCTGAGGGTGGCTGAGGAGGCCCATATGTGCGGAAAAAAAACATTTTTTTAACAAATTTCGCGCGGTTAGCTTCCGGTTCGCGTACCGGGTAGCGCTCCGGGGAGCGTACTTTGTTGAAAATTTGTGAAAAAAGTTAGAGTAAAATAATAATTGTGAGTGATCAGATGTAGGGTAGCTCTGAGAAGAGCTTTTGGGTTTATGGTACATTTAGGTACTTATAAGTAGGTACCAATGCACAGTCTTAAATTCAAAATGAAAACTCTGTTGCCCTTATCTGAGAAGTGAACTCCATCTCCTCTGTAGATATCTTGCATGTAGTAACGCAAGTGATTGTTGTACATGGAGCCCATTCCATGGTCTCTCATGTAAGCTGAAACAGATTTGTTTACATGCTTCCTCGACTTCTCAATTTGTGGACAAAATTGGTTCGACCACCTCCATTTCTGTCTTTGGCATATATTTGAATATACCAAGGCAGTTTGAGGAAAAAGTGCCATCAATTGCTCAAAGGTGTCCTTTAAAAGCATTTCCAGACCTACACCAGTCAAAGTGCCCAAGTCATTTCCTCCACAGTGCACAATTAACAGGTCAGGTTTAGGCAAATGCATAAAGGTTTTCACCAATGGTATCCATTGGTGACATTTTAATCCTCTGTGGCCAAACCACTTAATTTCCACATCTTGTAAATTGAGGTTAGGTATATTTCTGTTCTCAGCATACCTTTGAGCCCAGTAGATGTAACTATGTCCAACAATCCAGACAGAAAACATGGTGAGAGGAGGTTCTGCTGCAGTCAGATGAAGTGTGGCAATGAAATGGGAGTTGAAAAAATAAGAGTTTAAAATGAAAAAAACGGTGGAGTTTCTGTGTTAAGGAAGCAGTAGCAGTGATTGGTGGATTTTGATTGCTGAAAACATAAAGTTAGGGTGCATGGATGTGTTGTTTGAAAGGTGTAATTTGAATGGTCAAGAAAAAATCATTTAATGAAAGATTGCACTGGATACGCAGGTGCACTGAGAGTTCAGAGTTCAATTGAAACATTGTTGTGTGAACTTGCAAACATGAGAGGTCTTTCAGGAGGTGGTTGCTATGCAAAAAAGGCAGAAAGGCCAGAGAGGGGAAGGGTGTTGATTTGAAAAAAGTGAGGGAAGAGTTTTGATTGGGTGACATGGGAGATATGTGTGATGAGTTACAGCATTTCTGTACTTTTCATAGCTGCAGACTCTGGAGTGCATACCTTTTGCTCTGCTAAAGACAATTTGGTGTGTTTCTGAGACTGTTTTGAAACTCATAAAGTATTTGCTAAGGTGAGAAAAGATTCATTTAATTTAGGTAGAGAATAGTATGGTTTAGGGAGAAAATTATGAAGAAAGTTGTGTATTTAAAATGTTGCTTTGTGTCAAGTGTTTTACAAATAGATTTTGTTTCTTTGTGTTACATAGCCATGTTAAAAGTGATGCAAAAAAGTGCAAGGGTCTTACAAAAATGCTTTCATGTGTCTTAGGGTATTTTAACTCACTTCCCCATGAATGTATGAATATAATTGCTTTACAAGATGTGTTTAAAAACGTTTTTAAAAATCAATTAGGTTTCTTGATATGTACTGCTAGAGTGTCATAGGTTGCTTGGGGCATATTTTCAAGGCTTTTGACTTCCTTTGATGTAATTTTTCCCATTTTAATTTAAGACCTTTCCCTGTGGTGCAAGGTCCTTGTAAATATGCCCCCATCTGTGCTTGGCAAATTTAGATTTTAATTCTTTGACTAACATAGCCATGTTAAAAGTGATCCAAAAATGTTGCAAGGGCCTTAAAAAAAACGCTTTCATGTGTCTTAGACCATTTTAAGTCATTTCCCCTTGAATGTAGGTATCTAATTGATTTAGTTGATGTGTTTAAAAACGATTTATGAAAACAATTAGGTTTCTTGATATGTACTGCTAGAGCTTCATAGGTTGCTTGGGGCATATTTATAAGGCCTTTGAGTCTCTCTGATGTTATTTTTCCCATTTTAATTTAAGACCTTTCCCTGTGGTGCAAGGTCCTTGTAAATACGCCTCCATCTGTGCTTGGCAAATTTAGATCTTGATTATTTGACTTACATAGCCATGTTAAAAGTGATCTAAAAATGGAGCAAGGGCTTAAAAAAAACACTTTCATGTGTCTTAGGGTATTTTAAGTAACTTCCCCATGAATGTATGAATATAATTGCTTTACAAGTTGTGTTTAAAAACGTTTTATGAAAACAATTAGGTTTCTTGATATGTACTGCTAGAGCTTCATAGGTTGCTTGGGGCATATTTATAAGGCCTTTGAGTCTCTCTGATGTTATTTTTCCCATTTTAATTTAAGACCTTTCCCTGTGGTGCAAGGTCCTTGTAAATACGCCCCCATCTGTGCTTGGCAAATTTAGATCTTGATTATTTGACTTACATAGCCATGTTAAAAGTGATGTAAAAATGGAGCAAGGGCTTAAAAAAAACGCTTGCATGTGTCTTAGGGCATTTTAAGTCACTTCCTGATGAATGTAGGTATATAATTTATTTAGATGATGTGTTTAAAAACGATTTTTGAAATCAATTAGGTTTCTTGATATGTAATGCTAGAGGTTCATAGGTTGCTTGGGGCATATTTATAAGGCCTTTGAGTCTCTCTGATGTTATTTTTCCCATTTTAATTTAAGACCTTTCCCTGTGGTGCAAGGTCCTTGTGAATACGCCCCCATGTGTGCTTGGCAAATTTAGATTTTGATTTTTTGACTTACATAACCATGTTCCATACAGTTGTAACCTTCTGCGTAGTCTTTGATATGCTAGACTCCATCTGCACTATGAGATACCTAAGCAAAGGAAACACAGGTGATGTGATTGTGAAATGAGGAAAAGAAACTCCACATTTTTCAATTACATCACATGTGTTTCCTAAGTTTACGAATGACATTGTGCAGATGAGGTTTAGGTCTGTCCACGGACACAGAAAAGGTCTGGCCTTTGTTCAAGAGTGAAGTGGACATGACTTACTTCATTGGTAGGCCTTCACATGTATTATCTCCTCTGTAGTCTTCAAAAAGCGTAAATTTCATCTGCAACCCTGAGTAGGCCTCACCTCAAACAAACCTCTGGATAGGCCACACCTTATCGTCATCCTGAATCAGTCATTTAAAATGTTAGGGACAGATTTATGATAGGTGTATGCCTCTTTTGCGTCACTGTGCGTCACTTTTGTGACGCAGCGGCGGTGCAAAAGATTTGCTATGTGGTGACATATTTACAACTTGATGCATCTAGGCAGATGTGTCATGCTGTAAAGTCCCGTGCCACATGAAACCGATGCAGCAGTGATGCAAAAGATGCACCATGTTGCAAGACAGACCTCATTTCATCTCCAACAAGATAAGAAGCTGAATCTTCTCTAAATGTCAAAATTGTTGTATTCACTGCTCAACTTATGTGTACTCTTTGATATGCTAGAGTCCATCTGCACTATGAGATACCTAAGCAAACGAAACACAGGTGATGTGATTGTGAAATGAGGAAAAGAAACTCCACATTTTTCAATTACATCACCTGTGTTTCCTAAGTTTACGAATGACATTGTGCAGATGAGGTTTAGGTCTGTCCACGGACACAGAAGAGGTCTGGCCTTTGTTCAAGAGTGAAGTGGACATGACTTACTCCATTGGTAGGCTTTCACATGTATTATCTCCTCTGTACTCTTGAACAAGCGTAAATTTAATCTGCAACCCTGAGTAGGCCTCACCTTAAACAAACCTCTGGATAGGCCACACCTTATCGTCATCCTGAATGAATCATTTAAAATGTTAGGGACAGATTTATGATAGGTGTATGCCTCTTTTGCGTCACTGTGCGTCACTTTTGTGACGCAGCGGCGGTGCAAAAGATTTGCTATGTGGTGACATATTTACAACTTGATGAATCTAGGCAGATGTGTCATGCTGTAAAGTCCCGTGCCACATGAAACCGATGCAGCAGTGATGCAAAAGATGCAGCATGTTGCAAGACAGGCCTCATTTCATCTCCAACAAGATAAGAAGCTGAATCTTCTGTAAATGTCAAAATTGTTGTAAACACTGCTCAACTTATGTGTACTCTTTGATATGCTAGAGTCCATCTGCACTATGAGATACCTAAGCAAAGGAAACACAGGTGATGTGATTGTGAAATGAGGAAAAGAAACTCCACATTTTTCAATTACATCACCGGTGTTTTCTAAGTTTACGAATGACATTGTGCAGATGAGGTTTAGGTCTGTCCACGGACACAGAAGAGGTCTGGCCTTTGTTCAAGAGTGAAGTGGACATGACTTACTTCATTGGTAGGCTTTCACATGTTATATCTCCTCTGTACTCTTCAACAAGCGTAAATTTCATCTGCAACCCTGAGTAGGCCTCACCTCAAACAAACCTCTGGATAGGCCACACTTTATCGTAATCTTGAATTAATCATTTAAAATGTTAGGGACAGATTTATGATAGGTGTATGTCTCTTTTGCATCACTGTGCGTCACTTTTGTGACGCAGCGGTGGTGCAAAAGATTTGCTATGTGGCGACATATTTACAACTTGATGCATCTAGGCAGATGTGTCATGCTGTAAAGTTCTGTGCCACATGAAACCTGCGTCAGTTCTCATATAGGTGTTTTGTTGCAAGGTATGCATTAATTTGCATGAAAGCCCCGTAAAAGTAACACAGTGAAATTTAGAAGATTTCACTGAGTCAGCTTTATAGCATTGCTGAATCAAATCCTTACGCCTGTTTGAAACAGGCATAAGAAGTGTTGCACCATGCAATGTGAGGCTTCCTCCTGTGCATTGCAGTAGACATGTCGCGCTTATGACGTGATTCCTGCAATGTGCTGCTTTTGCGGCACAGATGCGTGACGCATCTGTGCTGTTTTTGCTCAATGGTGCTCCACATTGTAAATGCGGCACACTATGGGTGGCAGAGCAGCGGTGCACATTAACTGGTGCATCCGTGGGGATGCGCCACTTAGCATAAATCTGCCCTTGTACATTTAAGTATGAGCAGGGGACACAGAGTCGGTGAGGCTTATCCAAGGTTAAGAAGAGATGAGTCCTGTTCACTGAAAACTTGGACATAGGCCTCACCTCCTCAGCATCGCTGGACATGGCTAAATAATAGCTGCAAAATGTTACTCTTGTTAAACAATTTTACTATTATAATCTCTGAGATTTGTCTCTTACTCTGCAACATCTCATTGTTGTTCTCTTTCTTTAAAGATAACGACAACATCAACCATGAGTGACAATCAGCAATCAGTTGATCTCGACCTCATCATTGAACTTGTAATTGAAACGTCAGTGGAAGTAGATCCCTTGGATGATTTAAATCCTGAGGATGATGAAGAACATGATGAGGATGCTGATTTGTCAGAATTGTATGACATAGGGTGGGAAGCTGACTTGCTTGAGCCTATGGAACTATAAACATTTATTTTTAAAATTTACACTAAATGAAAAGTAAAAATGTAAACCGTTTCTTTTAAAAATAAACACACCTTTAAAAACAGGTTATGTGTAGTGTCTTCAATAAAATATTAAAATATGCTCATAAAATTAGATCAGATTCACATATAAAACAGGACAGGTAAAATGAAGAAGAATTCCATTTCTTTTCTGATATTTGTGTATTCTAAATTTGCCAAAGCACTAAAAAATATTCTATGTAAAAATGTCAAGTAGTGTGTTAAGTTTTTGATGACTGTTATTGATTTACTGTTTGGTAATAGTGGTTAATAACATTTTTTATTATATTTTACCACAGATTCAACTGCAGATCATTTCAAATTTTGAGAATGCCAACTAAGGATAGAATGAGAAAGGCTACAAAACGTCAAAGACAGCAGGTCCATCATTTACTGCAGCAGTCCTCTACAATAAAAAATCGTGAAGTCACCAAGAAAGCACCGGGTAAGACCACGAAAACATTCATAAGAAACATTTCGAGAAAAAAAAGTAGTACTACAGAAAATGTTTTTGTCCAGAAAAAAAGAAGCAATTTAAACGGAAAGGAAAGGCCAATCAAAAATGTTACTGCTAGAGCAAGAGATAACTCTGTGCATGATAGTAGAAGGAAACAACAGTTTAGGGACATTCGTAAACGAATGTTCCGCAACAGGATAATTGGCAATTTGTTAAAAAATATTAAGAAAGGTCAACAGAAAGTGGTTTTTTATAAGAGAAAAAAAAAAGTTGAGAAAGTTATTGATCAGGCATTTGAAATTAAACTAAAGTTATTTATTTTGATAATCAATAGAATTAGGAAGCTAAACAAGGCAATTTATGATTTCAAAAGAAATAGTAGATGGAAGAGAACAGTTAATCGTAGTAATTTTTGTGAAGTTTTTTCAGGAGAATGGATGCATAGTTCAAGTTGTGAGGCATTTTTCAATGAGGAGAGTTATTTCCAGGATAATGATTTGGTGCATGCAGTTGACACCAGCGGTCGAGCTTATGAGGTGAAAGATGGTTGTCCAGTTGAAAAAGAAAAACTTGTGACAACAGAGGCAGAAGAGATGTTAGGTAATGAGGTTTTAGGAAGACGTCCTAAGGGACCTGTGTACACCTGGAAGTGTAGTAGTATTTGCAGTGTGCGACAGGATTCCATCAATTTGCTTTGTGATTTTGTACGGACATTTAATAAGAAAAGTTTGAAGCAGAAAATGAAGTTGTTGCAAGAATTAGATCCTTGCAGAGTGAGAGAAGTGACAGGTTTGCATGGTCATTCACTGGCTTGTCTTTCCAGGAGAGTATGCCAGAGTGTTTTTCATCATTTCAGGATGCTAGCAGTGCATCATAATAAAGTGAGGAAATTAGTTAGAATGTTGTATTATGCTAAGAGTCCAGCAGTTATGCTTAAACAATTATGCGCTGCTCTTTTGCATGGTTCTGAAATAGATGTGAAGAATATGTGTGAAGAAATTGAGTTTTGTTACTTTGGAAGTAAAGAGGAGAATGTTGAAATTGATCCAGAAGAAGAGGGTAATGTGGAAGATAGTGTACAGGTTTCCAGTACAGATAATTTTCAGAAGGAAATTGCCACGTTTCAGGTGAAATCAAGTGAGAGGCCTAATTTCACTTGTGTGTGTTGTCGACGCACTTATTATAAGAATCAGACTAAGTTATTGGATTTATATGCAAAAAGTGAAAGGGAAAATAATAGTGAATGGAAGGATTTCGCTACATACTTGATGGTAGAAAATTGTTTTGATTTGGGATCGGATCAACATGTGTGTACTTATTGTTGTAATAAATTAAATCAAAACCAGATGCCTGCTAGAGCGGTTCATAATAATCTGGAATTGGTTGAGATTCCTTCTGAATTGAAGGATTTAAATACTTATGAATCTATTTTGATTCAAAGTATCCATCCCTTTCAGGCTATTGTAAGAATGGAGCCAAAGACAGGGAAATTGCCTCCATCAGATTTACAGAGAGGATTAAAGGGAAGAGTTGTTTATTTGCCTCTAGATTTGAAGAAAAACATGAACACAATTGGAGTAGAAAAAGTGGAAGAGGAACCTCTGGTTATCTTAGTTAATGGGGTTCCGACAAAGAATAAAAAAATATGGCAAGATTTAGTGGATGTTAGGAAAGTCAAAAAGGCAACATTGTATTTGAAAATAAATAATAAGTACTATAAGAATGTATATGTTGCAGAAGAGGAAGTAAGTGAGGAAGAGGATAGCGATTTGTGTGCTGGTCAAATTGAGAAAGTGGAACCCTCTAAAAGTGAAGAAATATATGAACATTATAGTGTTCATCCTTTGCATTCCAAGGAAGTCATGGGGAATGCTATTGAGTTGTTTCAAATGAAACAAGCCAAAGGGAGTCCCATTAGTGTCTGGGAGGAAAGTTTGGAAGCTCGGTGTTTCCCACAGCTATTTCCAACAGGTCAAGGAGTAAGATATGATGAGCGACCTCATCAAATTCCTGCTTCTGAATACCGGACTTAACGATTGTATGCAGAAGATGCTAGGTTTCGACAATGCATTCCCTATTTGTTTCATCTCCTGTTTGAAAGCGATCTGTCTGGACTGTCATATGCAGTGAACCACATCTTGAAAAGTGGTATACAGATGCAAAACATCTCGGCAAGTGACTTTATGGATACAGTCAATGTCCAAGACAGTATTTTGGATTGTCACCTGATTAATCTCATGGCGTGTCAGCGTGGTACTAATGAGTACTGGTACCGTCGTCATGGTGATTTAAAATGTATGCTGAGGAACTTAGGAACTCCCACATGGTTCCTCACTCTGAGCTGTGCCGAGTATGGCTGGGAAGACTTACTTGAATTTCTACGAGAGGCAAATGGAAACATCGAAAACATCGAATTCAAGACACCCGGAGAACTGTGCTCTTTGGATCCAGTAAATGTATGCAGGTACTTTAATCATAGATTTGAAGCTATGATGTCTTTCATCATGAATAAGAAGAATCCACCTCTTGGAGAGGTGTTGGATTTCTTCTGGAGAAAGGAGTACCAAGCAGCAAGAGGTGCTCCTCATATACATATGCTGCTGTGGATCAAGGATGCACCTAAATTTGGAACAGATCCAGAAGACTTAGTGATGAGTTTCATAGAACAGTATTCTACATGTGCTGTTCCAAACGCAAAGGAGGACAAAAGCCTAAGAGAACAAGTTCTACGCTTCCAAAGCCATCGTTGCGGAAAGTACTGTCGTCGTAAATTCAGAAACAAGGACAAGTTCTACACCAAATGTCGTTTCGCCTTTCCACGACCGGGGATTTCTAAAGGAAGAGTGAACAGTTTGATGTCTTCGCTGCGACATAATGTGATGAAGAAATCACCTAAAAACACATACAATTTGAAGAGGAATGAAGAGTCCAAGTACATCAACGACTACAACCCAGTGATTTTGTCCATGTGGAATGCTAACATGGATATACAGTTTGTGGCTGATAACTGTATGGCTGTGGCTCGGTATGTGACATCTTACATCACCAAAAAAGAAAAGACAGAATTGAAGGATATGTGGGAGGACATTTCCCATGAAAAGAGCCTCAGTAAGAAGTTGTACAGTTTCAGTCTGAAGATGTTGTCGCATCGAGAAATCGGAGCTTACGAATGTTCTGACCGGTTGTCTTCAGCAAGTCTCTATGCCAAATCTAGGAGTATCGTTTGGGCGAGTCTTGGTCTTGCTGCAACGCGTAATCGAGTTCTGAAACCTGTGCGGGAAATTGAGTATTTGGCGGAAAAGGAGCCAAACAGTACTGACATTTTGAAGACCAACATGTTGGATACATATTATCCAAATCGAAGCAGTCACCTTGAGAATGTTTGTCTGTATGAGGTTCTACAAAATTACATATTCAAGAGGAACATCAAAGAAGATATTGATAAAGGAGTGTATGCTGTAATTGCAAGTGAGGGATGTCTGGTCAAGCAAAGAAAATGCCACTTGGTAAACCATCGAAAATTGAGTGGCGAATCTCCTGAAAAAAAGGAGTTTTTCTATTTAGCACTTTTGCAACTTTTCAAGCCTTGGCGTGCAGAAGAGGAACTGCTTGGAGATTTCCTCTGTTACGAAGACTCTTTCACTGCCGCCAAGGAGACCATAGAATGTCCTGCTTTTCCCAAATATGTAGAAATGTTGAATGCGGAAATCGAGCAGGAAGCAACGATTGCAGCCGAGATTGCCAGAGACAGTTCTCAGGACAGTCAGAGTTCTGTTTCATTGAGTCAGGATCCACTAGGAGGACCTGTTATCGAAAATGAAGCTGCCACTGCCATGAATGAAGTGGAAAGAGCCATGGCACATGCTCAGGAGGATGCGGTTAACTTAGAAGACTTGGAAAGACAACTCAACGTTGAGCAGAGGAAAATATATGACGAAGTTACCAAGCAAATTGATCATGGATTAAGTCATGAGAAGAAGAAGAGTGCTCATGTACGTCGTTGAAGCCTGTCCGACTGTACGTGAGTGGAGAAGCGGGAACTGGAAAGAGTTTCCTCATTAAAGCAATTTCATGTTATTTGAAGGAAAGGACTGAGTCATCGCTGTCTTGTGTTGTCACCGCTCCAACTGGACTGGCAGCACATAACATTAAAGGTATTACTTTGCATCGTCTACTGATGCTGCCAGTGGAGCATGATAACAAATTACAATACCACAAGTTATCTGGAGATGCTTGTTGTGAAGTTTCAAGAGTCTTGAGGAAAATGAAACTTCTTATCATTTACGAAGTAAGCATGGTTTCCAATGTCATGCTTGCCTTTGTGCATTTGAGAATGCAAGAAGTTCTTAAAACAGAGTATGATGTGTTATTTGGTGGCAAACACATCATTGTTTTCGGAGATCTTCTGCAGCTGACACCAGTGAAAGGACAACCTGTGTTCAAAATACTCACGCATGAAGATACCAGGAAGTGCCTAGGGAGCATTGGCAACGTCAATATATGGTTAAACTTCAATTATGCTGAACTGCATGAAAATATGCCTCAGGCGAAGGATGAAGTTTACAAGAATATTCTACAAGATGTTAGAATTGGAAAAGTGACCGAGCATGGGAAAGAAGCTTTACATGCACGATTACTGTCAAATTTATATCCAGAACAAGACGTTGTGCCTGAGAATATTTTTCAGAAAATTATTGAGAAGAAATCTGGAATATGTTTGATGCCAACTCTTGCAGAATGTGCCATCTTCAACAACAAAATGTTGCATTTAGAAAACCAAGAGATTGTTAAACTGGAAGCTATTGACAGAGTAGAGCATATGGGATCAACAATTATTTTGTCTGAGAATTTGAAAACAAAATTGGATTCATTAGAGAAGACTATATCTAAAACTGCAGGTTTTGAAAAGACTCTGAATGTGTGCTTAAATTGCCGTATAATTTTAAGAAGGAATTTACATGTTGAAAGAGGTCTGGTATATGGATCAATGGGTAATGTTGTTGATTTTGTGAATTACAGAAATAGAGATGGAATTGAATTTTTAAAAATTAAATTTGATGGCATTGAGGAAGTACAGCTAATTGGTCGTTGCTCTGCTAGATTTTTGCTTGTAAAAGACTTATATGTTCGCCGTAAGCAGTTTCCTGTTTGCTTGGCATATGCGGTGACAATCCATAAATCACAAGGTTTAAGTGTAGACAGTGCATTGGTGAATATTGGCAGTTCTGTGTTCAAGGAGGGTATGGCATATGTGGCATTGTCACGAGTTAGAACTTTATCAGGATTGTACTTGATTGAGTGTGATGTCACAAACATTTGTGCGGATCTAGATTGTGTTAAGGAATACAATAGGTTAAGAAGAGAGTATGCGCCACATTTGCCTCAATATCCTTTGTTTGAGAAACGTGTGGTAGGCCGGAAACGAAGAAATGTGACCAATACTAGGGAGGTTGTAGCAAAAAGACGAAAAGTTGATGAACCTGAAATTATAAGCAGAAAGAAAAAGGATTCTGTTGAAGATGTTGTTGGTTTTCAATTTGAAAACAGTTCTGGTGTGCTATGCTAATGTAGTGGTTAATGTTTTGTTTTCTCTAGAAAATGTAAAAGAAGAGATTGTGGTCAATTCGGATCACAGATTTTGCAGTTTGTTAAATTCTGTGTTAGAGAAATGTAGCACTGATAGAACAAAAATAGAAAGTGTGTCTGAAATTCGAAATCTGTTAGACAGATGTTCAGGTCAAACACAATTCTCTCAAAATATTCAGCAAGATTGTCAGGAGTTTTTAATGTATATGCTTGATGTATTGCATGCTGAAGGTGTAGATGTAGATCACCTGTTTGGGCTTTTTTTATCAATGGCAGCATGACTGCGAGAACTGTAGGGTATCAAGTACTACTAGTGTAGACTCAGAAAGATTTATATATTTAACTTTGCCAGACAGTAAATCAGTGTCCTTTAATAAGCTAGTAAAAGCAGCTGATCACAACATGGAGTGTAGCCAATGTAAATCTGAAATGATGTCAACATTATTTATACGAACATATGGCCAGTATGTCATTTTAATGTTCCAACGATGTAGGCCTGATGGAACAAAATTGACAACTTTAATTAAAAATTTTGTGGCTTCACAGTTGTCAATATCAGGAAGGACTTTTGTAACTGCAGCAATTATATATCATGACGGTCCTTCAATAACATCAGGACATTACACAGCTTATTTAAAGTCTAGAAACGGCTGGTCATTCTGCAACGATTCTGTTTTAACTTTCAAAAAAAAATTGCTGTATGACCTTAAAAATTCTTACCTGGTGTTTTTAAAACCAAAATGTTAGGGAAAGAATCTCGGGATGTGCTCTGAGGAATTTCAAGAGGTTCTAATGGCTCCTACACGATTTGGCCTTGAGGATAAGTGTAGTACAGAGACATAAGTTATTTTTGAGTATTAAATAGTTCCTGGAAAAAAAGAAGATTTTCTTACAGAAAGTGGTGGGCGCAGATTAGTTGAGGGACAACAGAGTATTTCCCAAAGCAAACGGTCTTCTTACCATAACACTTGACGTCATGGAAAAATAACTGCACTTTGAATGAGTTCAGAAAAACTGTTTCTTTTTTATAAGCTAATTCAAGCTGCGAATCAAAACATGGAGTAGAGGGAATGTAAGTCTGCAATGCTGTCTAGATTATTGGTCCAAACTTTTGATTATAATGTCATTTTAAAAATCCAAGTATATAAACCAGATGAAAGTAAGTCTTCAACTTTAATTACAAATGTTGTGGCTACACAGTCGTTGATTTTAGGAAGAACATTTGTAACTGCAGCTATTATATGGCATGACGGACATTTGACAAGATCCGCTTATTACACAGCTTATATAAAATGTAAAAAAAATTGCTGTTTCGGAAATTATTGCCATTTGACTACGATACAATGTTGCCTTTTTACTTAAAAATATTGTTACTTTCTGTTTTCAGAAAAGAGAATTTAGGGTAGGTAACTGGCGTATAATGATTCTAGGGGTTGATATAATTTTATCTACTGTTTTATATTGCTTTGTGATTAAAAGTGATGTAGAGAATTAAATAATTGTAGTAGTCATAGAGGTAGTGTAAGTCTGCTTCATAGTAAGCAGTATCAGTGTCATAGGAAATGTAGAACATGACTGAGCAAGAAGGGTAAGATATTAGTAGTCTAGGATTGTGAAAGTGATCTTGAACGTTTTCTTTCTGAAAGTTGCGGAAATAGAAAATGATGGGATTTGCTTACAAGAATTCCAAGAGTTATAAATGGCTCTTACATGATTTGGCCTTGTGGAAAAGTGTGGTAGAGAGCGAGAAGTCATTTATTGTATGTAACATATTTCTCAAAACGATGGAGGTTTTCTTTCAGAAAGTGGCGGGCTGAAAATAAAAACAGCACAACTGAGTGGAAGCTGTTCATAGGACATCCTTCGACGTCATGGAAAGTAAGTTACTTTTGAGGAGTTCTGATTTTTGATTGGTTATGTTATATGGGTTTTTTAAACACAATCATTTTGATTGTGTTTTTTTTCCCCGCTGTTATATGATGAATACCTTCAAGTCACTGTTTTTAGTGAAATTTGATACATTCTGAGAACAGCAAAAATAAACCATTTAACATGTATAATTAATTCTGTACTGTTTGTATTTATGATGTACATTTAGAACTGTGTAGGAGGCATGGAGAAGGTGAGGCTTCTGTACGTGTCAAAGTTGTCGCATACAGTGCTCACATTTTACGTAGTCTTTCATATGATAGACTACATTTCCACAATGAGATACCTAAGCAAAGGAAACACAGGTGATGTGATTGTGGAATGAGCAAAAAAAATTGCACGTTTTTCTATTATATTACCTGTGTTTCCTAACATTACACATCACATTGTGTAGATGAGGTTTAGGCCTGTTCCAGGAGACAGAGGAGGTCTGACATTTGTTCAAGAGTGCAGTGGGCATGACTCACTTCATTAGTAGGCCTGCACATGTATTATGTCCTCTATACTCTTCAACAAGCCTAAATTTCATCTGCAACCCTGAGTTGGACTTACCTGAAACAAATCTGTGGATAGGTTACACCTTATCAGCATCTAGAAACAATCATTTAAAATGTTAAGGGCAGTTTTATGAAGGCTGTGTGCCTCTTTTACGCCGTTGTTCCGTCACTTTTGTGTAAAAGATGCACCATGTTGTAAGATAAGCCTCAGTTCTTTTCCAGCAAGATACCGTCAGTTTAAAATGTATATAATTAGGACTGTGTAGGAGGTATGGAGAAGCTGAGGCTTCAGTAAGTGTCAAAGTTGTTGCATGCAGTGCGTACTCTTTCATATGCTGGACTACATCTGCACAATGAGATACCTAAGCAAAGGAAACACAGGTGATGTGATTGTGAAATGAGGAAAAGAAACTCCACATTTTTCAATTACATCACCTGTGTTTCCTAAGTTTACGAATGACATTGTGCAGATGAGGTTTAGGTCTGTCCACAAACATAGAAGAGGTCTGGCCTTTGTTCGAGAGTGAAGAGGACATGACTTACTTCATTGGTAGGCCTTCACATATATTATCTCCTCTGTACTCTTCAACAAGGCTAAATTTGATCTGCAACCCTGAGTAGGCCTCACCTGAAACAAACGTCTGGATAGGACACACCTTATTGCCATCCTGAAACAATCATTTAAAATGTTAGGAACAGTTTTATGATGATTGTGCACCTCTTTTGCGCTGCCATTGCGTCACTTTTGTGAGACAACAGCAGTGCAAAAGATGCACCATGTTCCAAGATAGGCCTCACTTCATCTGCATCAAGATACTGTTAGTTTAAAATGTATATCTTTAGGACTGTGTAGGGTGCCTGGAGAAGCAGAAGCTTCTATAAGTGTCAAAGTTGTTAAAAAACTGTTTGTCCTTCAATCTTTTCCCTTGTCTTTTCTAATTTTTAAATACATGTTTTAATATTTTTCAAATGTTTGTTCTCTCTTTCACAGATTGAAAGTATAAAAATAACAAGTGACTAAGTTAACGACAATTATAAGGTAAATGTTTTGTACTCTTTTCATTACATTTCTATCACATTTAACTACTATTAGTTCCACTGCTTCATTTCTTTAACCCTCACTTTCCTGCCTTTGCTACTTCCCTCATTCCTTTCTCTATTACTTACTTACTCTACTCCTTCCACTCCTTCCACTCCTTTTCTCAGTCCCTCTCTTCTCATAGTTCCTCACTCTTGTTCACTCACTCCGTCTCTATTACTCTTAGTGTCTTTGACTGATCACTCTTTCACTACTTGTTCATTATGCTTTCTCTGTGTAGTTGAAGCACACTAAGGGGCATATTATGAACACAGCCAATAAAATATTGCTGTTTTTATCGGCAGAAAACTGCTGCAAAAGCGGTTTTAGCGGCAGTTTTCTGCCGCAAAAGCAGCTTTAGCGACACATTTCTGCCGATAAAAGCTGCAAAACTTTTATCGCCTATGTTGATAATATGCCCCTATGTTATTTACATTTCTTTGCTGTTTCAATTATTCTTTTTCTGTTACTTCTTCTTTTCTGCTTTCTGTTTTTTCTCTCTGTTATTCCACATGTTTTAATCTTATTTTGAACATTCACTCACATTCTCTAACAAACTCTTCTTTGTTATTCTTCTACTCTCCTTTTTTTCTTTCACTTCCTTATCTATTTTGTTTTTCAGAATTATATCCTCTTCCCTCTTTTCTTCGGTAAATAAATCTATTAAACAGTATCTCTGGTTTAGTCCCTATAGCTGTCTTTCTTTTAACATTACTCTCTGTTTACTTCCCTTATACTTACTCTTCTTTTTAAAAAAAAAAAAAAATTTCGGTTCGCTCCCGGTTCGCGTACCGGCGAGCGAACCGGGAAGCGAACCAAAAGAAATAGAGCTTGCAGAGTGCTAAACATTCTAGCAATTTTTTTATAAAGGGGAGGTAGTTCTGAAAAGAACTTTTTTTTTTAATGTTTTTGTTGTTTTATATTTTTTTTTATTTTTCTGAACATTTTTTGTTTTTTTTGTATTTTTTGAACAGTTTTAGGTTTTTTTTGTTTTTTTTGGAGGGGAAACAACAAAAAACAGGCATTGGAAAGGGCTCAACAGGAGCAAAAAAAAATTTCTTTTCTGGGGCGTTTAGAGCACTTGTGGTTTTCAAATGCTCTGTTTATTAAGTTAATGCTCATATTGCCACATGAGAGTAATGTACCGCAATATAAACAGACCATCTTTATGTGGACAAAGTTTTCCTGAATGTTTGGCACTGTTTCCCGTGCCTCTGGCCCCGACAGAGATATCTGTGCCGATGTCCTGGCCACAGGAGTTGGTGGGTTATCCTGAAGGTCACGCATCTCTGCCCGGCTGTAATTTAGTGGATGCCACCTCATCATGTGACGGTGCATAGTATGGTTGCCGTAACTATACTTCTTTTCTGTGCCTCTAGATAAGTCCTCTTTACATATCAGGCACGTCACATATCGAGCATTAACTTTTTTCTGTCCTTCAGGAAAAGAAAAAAACTGCCAAATGAAACTAGTTTTATGATGAGATACCCGGGGCTCCTCTTGTAAAAACTGTGTTCCCTGTATCTCCTCTTCCTCTTCTTCATCCTCTTCCTCCTCGGTGTTGGTAATGAACTGTGGAGGTGGTCCTCTCTTCCTATGAGGAGGTGGTGGTGGTGGTGGGGGTGCACCAGCTGAAGCTACTAATGAAGCCATTGCTCAGTGATCACAAAGGGTCTTCCTCTCACAAAGATGAAAGTCAGAGTGAGGAAAGAAGGAGGGGTTTTCATCATTTTGGAAAAAAAATAGGTCTAAACCAATGAAAAGTGTTATTTTTAGGTCACATGACCTAGCCTTACATCATTAGGAAACCAAAAGTGAAATGAACCAATGAAAAGTTTTATTAACAAATCACATGACCTGTTACGCTTATGTTACGCGCTGCGGAACGCGCCCCGGATCGCTTCCGGGGAGCTGCGCTTCGCGCTTCGGTTCGCGCTCCGGAGCACTTCCGGGTGCGCTAACGCGGCGCGTCATAAGACGCATTACGCGGCAACACGATACGTCGCGCTTTCGCGACGCGCCCCGGATCGCTTCCGGGGAGCTGCGCTTCGCGTCTCAGTTCGCGTACCGGAGCACTTCCGGGTGCGCTAACGCGGCACATCATAAGACGCATTACGCGACAACGTGATACGTCGCGCTTCCGCAACGCGTCACGATGTTGATTTCTAACGTGGCAGTTGCGCAAACGGAACGTTTACTGGTTCGCGGACCGGGTCGCGGCACCAAATTGAGCTAACGGGAAGCTTCCCGGTTCGCGAACCGGGAGCGAACAAAAAAAAAATAATAAAAAAAATTATTAATAAACATATAAAATATATTTTTTGATTTAAAGAAGAATACATTTTACAGCTATAGATATTAGCTTTTAAAAAAACAATGAAATTCACTGAAAAAACCATAGGTTATAGACCATATATAGTTAGGAATTAGCATTTACAAAACCTTGAAAATTCACTGAAAAAACCATAGGTTATAGACCATATATAGTTAGGAATTAGCATTTAAGAAACCTTTTTTTTACTCACACAAAACCATTGAAATTCCATATATAGTTAGTTGTACTAACTATATATCGCGCACCCGCAATCCACTGCTGATCATGTCACATATTACATCATTCATGACATGGTCAGTGACATCACTGATGACATCACTGATGACATCTCAAATGACATCACTGATGACATCACTGATGACAACATCCAGTGACTGTATGTTTCTGTAAAGTTAAAATATGTCTTACATATTGAAGAATGAGTGGATGTATAAGTGTCTGGATGAAGGATTTAGTAGGTGCATGACTGACTGTATGAGTGAGTGATTAAATGTGTCTCACTGAGTGCATGGGTTAGTGACTAAACTGTCTTAATTTGTGCATCATTATGTCTGTTGTTCTGTAAACTGCTGCATGTGTTGATCAGTAGCTATATGAGTAACTATATGGGTTATTGATTGGTTGCCCAAGTATTTGTATGGGAGACTGAGTGTGTGTGTGGGTGGCTGGGAGGTGTATGACTCTGTGCATAGATGTGTGAGCAGTTGATTCACTAGATGTATGGGTTCAAAAGTGCATGTGGAAACAGCTGTATGGGCGGTTGACTGTGTGCATGAGTGTATTGGTGAGTGAATGGATATCTCAGTGCTACATGTCAAAGTAAGTACATATGTAAAACACAGTACATGTGAGAGTTGACATATATAAATAACTGTGCAAAAGAGCCAGTAAATGTGTGAGTGGCTCTATGGATCATTGTGAACTTGTATCAGGGATGGTATAAGAGAGTAAATATGTGTTAGTATATGTTTGAATAAGTAAGGTGTGTATAACTGTATAGTTGAGGAAATGGAGGTGTGATTGATTCTTTGCATGACTGACTAGGTGTGTGAGTAACTCCATGGATGAGTGACAGTCTGTGAGTGTCTGTTTACACTGAGTGTATCTAAGTTTTTATTAGAGTCTGAAGAGATTCATCGTATTATCACATGAATAATGTCATCAGTGATCTCATCAGTGATGTATTTTGAATATGTGATCAGTGATGTCATCAGTGATGTCATCGGTGATGTCATTTGAGATGTCATCAATGATGTCATCAGTGATGTCAATAGTGATATCATCAATGATGTCATTTGAGATGTCATCAGTGATGTCATCAGTGATGTCATTTGAGATGTCATCAGTGATGTCATCAGTGATGTCACTGACCATGTCATGAATGATGTAATATGTGACATGATCAGCAGTGGATTGCGGGTGCGCGATATATAGATAGTACAAGTAACTATATATGGAATTTCAAGGGTTTTGTGTGAGTAAAAAAAAGGTTTCTTAAATGCTAATTCCTAACTATATATGGTCTATAACCTATGGTTTTTTCAGTGAATATATATATATATATATATATTACCTACTGGCGGTCGCCAGTAGGTATATATAGTTAGGATTTTTTCTCTATGGGATTTTTGAAAATTCTTTGTCTAATAACTTTGGCGTTTGTGAACAGAATTGGCTGACATTTTCAGGAAAATGGAACATATTGTTTCTGAGCAGCCCCTGAAAATTTGGGGGGGTTTCGTCAAGGGGGGGCCGAGAAAAAAGGGGGGTCCCAAAACGTGTTTTTAACATTGAGTTTTCAATAGGGCGGTTGGCCTCACTTTTAGCCCGAACGGCTGAATGGATTTGCACGAAACTTGGCAAAATTGTAGGGACTGGTAGCCCGATGTGCCTTTGCTAGGTCTCAATATATGTGCTCCAGTGGATTTTGAGAAATTAACGTTCAAAAAAAGATATATATCTGTAACAGCGGACCGGGCAGCGCTCCAGTTCGCGTACTTTTCGCGTTATGGAGCTTTGTGAAGCGAAGCTGATTGGTTCTCCGGCGTCTGTAAACATTCCAAACAGTCCGTAGCGGCCGCCATCTTGTCTCTCGGTAGGATCGAGAGACAAGAGGAGGCCAAAGCGAAGGGGCAAATGACCATAAGGGGGCATAGTAGATCCTCCCTGACCCCATAGGTTTGATGTGGAGGCTTTAAAAGGGCTCCGCGGGGCAAAAAAAAAAATATATATCGTTTTTTTGGTGGGGTGCGCCCGGTTAGCGTAACGGGAAGCGGACTGGGGAGCGTACTACAAGGAATGAAGAATGATTGACTTTTAACTTATTGTATGTTTATAGACTTTTTTTAACTTTTTTTTCTGCTGAGTGACGTCTCGGCCTATCTTCAAGGGATGCAGTCCCTACCATCTCGGCGTTTAAGCCCAGGGGGACCGGTAGTGTGGGAGAGATAACGGGGCATATTATCAAGGGGGTTTATCTTTAAAAGCCAAGAAAGCGGAGATAAAATTATCTCCGTATTACCTAGCTGTCGCTAACACCAGTTAGCGACCGCTAGTAGGAGATAGCGACCATCTTGGGCCCCACTTTGCATGTCAGTGATATTTATCACTAATGACATGCAAAGTGGGCATGCCAAGATGTTAGCGACTGGAAACAGTCGCTAACATCGCTATCTCCTATTACCAACTTAGCGCGAATATCTCCAAAAAGTAACACCTGCCCTGAGCAGTTCTTAGCCATGTTATCCAATGGGAGGTGGATAACATGGCTAAGAGCATTAGCTCGGTAATGCATGAATATCGCTGACTTTTCAGCGATATTAATGCATTGCGGCCGTTTTTTATCGCATTTGCGATAAACCTTGATAATAGCAAGGTTTATCTGCGATAATTTCTGACGATGCTTAGCGGTAAAAAATTTGTTGCTAAGCATCGTTAGGGATAAATATCGCTTAACTTTGGTAATATGCCCCAACGTCTGTTAACGTTCGATTCGAAGGAAATCAGGAAGTGTTGAAAAACATTGTCTGCGCCATCTTGCCTTTTTTCAAATGCCACACTTTTGTCGTGCACGGCAGCCATTTTAGATGACTTGACCAGACCCACTCTCTGCACGCTGTCGATCCTTAGCATGGCTCCCCACCCTCGCAAGCATCTCCCCCAGGCACTGGTCACCCCCGCTCTCTGTCTTATGCATGGGCAATAAACCTCCCCCCATCTGCGCTGCTCTTCCCTGAGAATCACACCCTGTGCCCGCCCGACACCTCCCTTTCGCCCTATTCACTACCGCACCCCCTGACACTCCTCTTCCTCTGTGTCCGATTGTCCAGGCCGGTCCCAGGCTATCAGCTAGCCCTGCAGATGTAGTTTATGGCCCCAGCTGTAAAGAATCACCCCTCTTCAAAGGAGTTATAGTAGATCAAGGCCCACACCCGATGAGATCCGTCACACCACACGCGTTCCTACTATCTGAAAACCATCCTGTATTGTGATTGGGGAGGGGACCGAGCCTGAAGCGGAAGATTCCAGGGATGACTCTTTGTACATCAAAGTTTTTACAATTATGTGTCACATTAAAAATATATAGCACTCCAACAAAGTAGTAGGATTATAAAACTTTAATAACTTATAAATATATACAACAAAACAAAAACAGTAAAAACATTTAAACATTTTTAGGGAAAAAGAAGGAAGTAGCGGTCGGTTGTGCGAATAGTCCCAAGGCAGCACAACGTCCAGATTTCTGGACGGCACCCAGGTGATGTTGCCTGGGTGCCGCACTGATTTCGGTATCCGGCGTGGGGCGTCGCGGGGGGTGGGTCATCAGTAGCGGTCTGTTGTGCGAATAGTTCCAAGGCAGCAGAACGATGGCACCAAGGTGATGTCCAGTAAGTTGCCGCCCTCCGAATAACGGCGTGGGGCGCCCCGGGGGGGGGGGGAGGCGGCGTGAACGGGCCTCCCCAGGTGGAGTCTCGTCTGCTGTAGTGGGGCGCCCCTTTACCGTTTCAGTTGCCATTCCGTCCGCTTTTGGTCCACTGTGTCAAAATCCGCAATTCAGCTGAGTTGCCGCCCTCCGAATAATGGCGTGGGGCGCCCCGGAGGGGGGGGGGAGGCGGCGTGAACGGGCCTCCCCAGGTGGAGCCTCGTCTGCTGTAGTGGGGCGCCCCTTTACCGTTTCAGTTGCCATTCCGTCCGCTTTTGGTCCACTGTGTCAAAATCCACAATTCAGCTGAGTTGCGCCCACTCTTGCGGTGCAGCGATAGGCGGCTGTCACAGGACACTCAAAATGGCGGCAGGCTCTTTCCTTTTTGGGCCTGGTCCACTGAAATGGCCCTGGGACACCTTGGAAATCGGACGCTTGTCTGCTAGGTCTTGGACCCCATTCTCGAAAGCGTCCCCTCCGCCTTGAGGATTCTACAAAAGTCTTGGGGGCCCCCGACTCCTGCAGGCTTCCGGTGGGGAGCGGCTGCCATGATTGCTCACGGAATGACCACGACGGAGCCACGAGATGGTGGTGCTTTCATGCTGACGCCAGCTTCAGTCTGAAACATCCAGAAAGAAGGTGGGGCTTTCATCGTTTGGGAAAAAAAAATAGTTTTCATCCAATGAAAAGTGTTATTTTTAGGTCATATGATCAAGCCTTCCATCATTAGGAAACCAAAAGTAAAATGAACCAATGAAAAGTTTTTTAAACAAGTCACATGACCTGTTATGCGGCATAGGGTATAAAAAGCGTAGAAAATCCGTTGGCACGTGAGGCGGCGTCAGTAGCGGACCGGTGTGCGAATAGGCCGAAGGCAGCACAACGCGCCAAGATCCGGATGGCACCGAGGTGGTGTCTAGCAAGTTGTCGCACTGGTGTGGCCATCCTACAATGCTGAAAGTCGGCGTGGGGCGCCCCGTTGGCCTGTGAGATGGCGGCAGTAGCGGACCGATGTGCGAATGGGGCCAAAGGCAGCGCAACAATATTTTCTGAATAGAAGATACCACAAGGCGCTGAGATGCCAAGATCCGGATGGCACCGAGGTGGTGTCTAGCAAGTTGCCGCACTGGTGTGGCCATCCTACAATGCTGAAAGTCGGCGTGGGGCGCCCCGTTGGCCTGTGAGATGGCGTCAGTAGCGGACCGATGTGCGAATGGGGCCAAAGGCAGCGCAACAATATTTTCGGAATAGAAGACACCACAAGGCGCTGAGATGCCAAGATCCGGATGGCACCGAGGTGGTGTCTAGCAAGTTGTCGCACTGGTGTGGCCATCCTACAATGCTGAAAGTCGGCGTGGGGCGCCCCGCTGGCCTGTGAGATGGCGGCAGTAGCGGACCGATGTGCGAATGGGGCCAAAGGCAGCGCAACAATATTTTCTGAATAGAAGACACCACAAGGCGCTGAGATGCCAAGATCCGGATGGCACCGAGGTGGTGTCTAGCAAGTTGCCGCACTGGTATGGCCATCCTACAATGCTGAAAGTCGGCGTGGGGCACCCCGTTGGCCTGTGAGATGGCGTCAGTAGCGGACCGATGTGCGAATGGGGCCAAAGGCAGCGCAACAATATTTTTGGAATAGAAGACACCACAAGGCGCTGAGATTCGGTTAGCACCGAGGTGGTGTCTAGCAAGCTATGCAGCTGAGTTGCGTGCGCACTTGCGGCGAATAGGTCGAAGGCAGCACAACAATGTTTTCTGAATAGAAGACACCACAAGGCGCTGAGATTCGGTAGGCACCGAGGTGGTGTCTAGCAAGTTGCCGTACTGGTGTGGCCATCGTACAATCCTGCTCCGAATAACGGCGTGGGGTGCCCGAAGGGGGGGGGGGGAGGCGGCGTGAACGGGCCTTCCTAGGTGGAGGCTCGTCTGCTGTAGTGGGGCGCCCCTTTACCGTTTCAGTTGCCATTCAGCTGAGTTTCGGCCGCTCTTGATGCTACAGCGACAGGCGGCTGCAAGAGGACTCTCAAAATGGCGGCCTGTTCTTTGGATTTGGGCCTGGTCCACTAAAATGGCCCTGGGACACCTTAGAACTCGGACGCTCGAATTTTTTTTCCTTTCCTCTACATGCAAATAAAGGTAAATGCCCGGTACGTTACACGCTTCATCTGCCACGATGTACTCTCCAGAGGAACCGAAAAAAAATATAGTTATGGTAACTATACCATGCATCGTCATATGGAGAGGTGGCACCGATTAATTATAGTGCTGCATAAAAGAGAGATTTGGAGGCGAACCCCCGACCTGCCAGTACATTCATCAAAGAAGTGGCACTGACAGCATCAGAGGCAAGGGAAACGGTCCCAAATATTTAGAAGAACTTTGGAAAGATTAAAATGACATGTTTAGATTGTGGCAAATTAATTTCATGTGGACAGATGAGTGTTACTCTAATAAATACAGCATATGAACATCATCATAGTCGATGGTTGGTAGAGACATTTTGACTATATCCTGGACCTGCCCGTCCTCGCCCAAAATGGCACCGGAATAAATGGGAGTCGTAACTCCTTGTTGTGTACTGGTTGCACAACCTTGATATCACGAGATACGTATGCAGTTTTGAA
This sequence comes from Lissotriton helveticus, assembly GCF_964261635.1. Lineage (NCBI taxonomy): Eukaryota > Metazoa > Chordata > Amphibia > Caudata > Salamandridae > Lissotriton > Lissotriton helveticus. The sequence goes on along the minus strand of NC_136060.1, from coordinate 63,603,388 downwards.
GCACATGGCGGGCGGGGACGAGAATAGATTGAATATTTCGATATCCCTATTGATATTAAGTTCTGATGTGTTATTGATTACTGTACTATTGAAAGTTCGAATTAACGTCACCCATGGTACTTGCCCGCAAATGTATATCTAGATAATTTTATTGTAACTGGCCCTGTCGTATTTTAATTATAAAATGTACGTCCACCGATTCCGCAACTCTTAGACACTTTAGTTCTTGCAACCTAATGGCTCGCCCGTTACGTTCCTCTACAGTGTAAATGTCTACTCATCATATACGATTACAGTTTGCTCCGTGGCCGGCCCACGTGGTTATAGGCCCGTATTTGTATAATGACATTTTCACAATAAAGGTTTTTAAAAGAAAACATGGTAGTAGTATATACATTGGTAAACTTTTTAATAATAGTCACTGTTTTAGAATCAGTAAAAGGCAAGTGAAATAAAGCAGACCAATTACATGAAGGGTAAAAGGTATAATACGCAGGAACGCAGTAAAGATAAATGGTCAAGGGCTGTTGTGTTTTCTACTCCTGCAACATAAAGTGATCGATAAGAATCTCATATTCAGGCGTATCGGCGACTAAGACAGCAGGCCGACCCTCTTTTGCTCAACGGCTCCGTCATGGGACGAAGAAAAACCCTTTTTCTCGAAAAAGGAATATATTTTACTTGCAGGACAGTTGTAAATTTTCCGGGAAAGTACATTAGCCTGGAACATTATAACATATATTTAAGAAAAAATAATGTTCGAAAGTAATAAAAGGCGTAATTTGTAGGTCATATGACCAAGCCTTTCATCATTAGAATAAGAAAAGTAAAATTAACCAATGAAAAGTTTTATTAACAAGTCACATGACCTGTTATGCTTACGTTACGCGCTGCGCGTCGCGCCCCGGATCACTTCCGGATGCGCTAACGCGGCGCGTCATATGACGCATTACGCGACAACGCAGGTCCAGAATATAGTCAAAATGTCTCCACCAACCAGCGGTCGGAACACAACCCCTTTCAGCAGGCTAAATAGTTCTGTTAAATGACAACAGAAGGGACAGGCAACAAGAACCATCAGTGAAAGAGGGGAGGGCTAGTTCTTCTCTACCGGGTCACGTTGGGGCGCTACCGGAACTGATCGAATTGGTAGTCTACAGTGTTTCTGGATGTTTCAGACTGAAGCTGGCGTTAGCATGAGAGCACCACCATTTCGTAGCTCCGTCGTGGCCATTCGATGAGCAATAATGCTAGCCGCTCCCCACCAGAAGCCTGCGGGAGTCGGGGGCCCCCAAGACTTTTGTAGAATCTTCAAGGCTGAGGGGACGCTTTCGAGAATGGAGCCCAATCTCTAGCAGACAAGCGTCCGAGTTCCAAGGTGTCGCAGGGCAATTTTAGTGGACCACGCCCAAATCTGAAGAGCCGGCCGCCATTTTGAGAGTACTGTGGCAGCCGGCTATCGCTGCACCACAAGAGCGGGAGCAACTCAACTACATGGTGAGCGAGACGCTGTAGTCGAAAGAGCGGGCGGTAAACAGCTGAATAGCCGAAGAGGCACAGTGTAGCAAAAGCGGGCGGAATGGCAACTGAAATGGTAAAGGGCCGCCCCACTACAGCGTGTCTTTAGGTGAAACGGATTGTGGGACAAGGTCAAGAATGGAAGAGTTACCAAAAGGCAAAAAGTTCCGCTTGATCCCGGGAGCCGACCACCTATGTCGGGGGCGATCTCAGGCTACACCAGGAGAACACGACTTGGGGAGGGAGCCGGAGCCAAGCGCCCCCTCCGAGTCCGCGCCATCACACCGCCCCTCGGGGGCCTCCGTCAAGCGGTTCAGGGTGGCACCGCATTACATTGTTCACAAATGCAGTCACGTCCTCAAACAGCCCCCACTTTACTTTGAGAATAGTGAAGCTGAAGCAAGTGCAAATAGGCTTCAGACAGTGTTACAAGCACTCCTCAAAACTTTGAACCATCAGAGTGCATGAGTTTCATGCTCGATCGATTGAGCTAGCCGGATCGGGCAACAAAAAGTATAAAATAGTTATGTAAATAGTTGTTTAATAAAATGTTTTACCCTGTTACTTTGCTGGTGTGTTGTATATATTTGTAATATTTGCATAGAGTTTATCGTTATTTTGGGCGGGGTGGGTGGCGGAGCCGAGCTGTATTGCAGCCATCATGGTGTGGAGTTCAGTTCATCTCAATAGTTTCGTGTTTGTCATGAGGGGTTGTTCCTAATGTTTCTATTTTAGCGAGGTCAAAAAGAGATCCCATTAGTGGCCTACTGATTTTGCTTGATTCCTTTTGTTTTTTTACACGATTTTTTGCTATCTGCAAAGACTAAACAGAGTATTGCGACTCTGTGCTTGTTTGTAAATAGAGAATGAACCAAAGAGAACCAATTCTAAAAATGTAAATGCTTGGATAACAATCAATCAAATGGAGAGAGAAGCAGGCATGACGGATTACAACGGGGGCAAAGGCCTGCGTTAACTACCCTTCACTATCTGCAAAGAGAGAGTACTCCTAATAGAAATGAGGGGGATGGGGGGGCAGCATTCAAAGCAGATCAGTGTGCATAAACACGAAAATGTTTTTACTTACCACGTACTTGACATTCGACAGCTTATGATATTTGCTATTAAAAAACCATTGAAATTCACTGAAAAAACCATAGGTTAGAGACCATATATAGTTAGGAATTAGCATTTAAAAAACCTTGAAAATTCACTGAAAAAACCATAGGTTATAGACCATATATAGTTAGGGATTAGCATTTAAAATACCTTATTTTACTCACACAAAACCATTGAAATTCCATATATAGTTATTTGCACTAACTATATATCGCGCACCCGCAATCCACTGCTGATGATGTCACATATTACATCATTCATGACATGGTCAGTGACATCACTGATGACATCACTGATGACATCTCAAATGACATCACTGATGACATCTCAAATGACATCACTGATAACATCTCAAATGACATCACTGATGACATCTCATTTGACATCAATGACCACATCACTGATGATATCATTCATGTGACAATACAATGCATCTCCTCACACTTTAATATAATCTCTGTTACACCCAGTGTTAAATACAGAGTATAATTTTTGAAACCATTGACACACCAATACTAGTTACTACATACGCACTCAGTGATTCCTATGTTTACACACACATTCACTCATTTACCCATACAATCATTCATACATACAATCACTCATCTTTACAACACTATCATATGCACTCATACACCTATACAGACTCTCACACTCTGTCACTCATCCATGGAGTTACTCACACACCTAGTCAGTCCTGTAAATAATCAATCACACTTCCATTTTCTAATCTATACAGTTAAACATAGAGCACCTTACATTTTGAAACATATACTAACACATACTTACTCTCTTATACAATCATTGATACAAGTACACATTGATCTGCACAGAGTCACACACCTCCCAGCCAGCCACACACACTCAGTCTCCCATACAAATACTTGGCCAATCAATCAATAACCCATATAGTTACTCATATAGCTACTGACCAACACATGCAGCAGTTTACAGAACAACAGACATAATGATGCACAAATTAAGACAGTTTAGTCACTAACCCATGCACTCAGTGAGACACATTTCATCACTCACTCATACAGTCAGTCACGCACCTACTAAATCCTTCATCCAGACACTTCTACATCTACTCATTCTTCAATAAGTAAAACATATTTAAACTTTACAGAAACACACAGTCACTGGATGATGTCATCAGTGATGTCATTTGAGATGTCATCAGTGATGTCACTGACCATGTCATGAATGATGTAATATGTGACATCATCAGCAGTGGATTGCGGGTGCGCGATATATAGTTAGTGCAACTAACTATATATGGAATTTCAATGGTTTTGTGTGAGTAAAATAAGGTTTTTTAAATGCTAATCCCTAACTATATATGGTCTATAACCTATGGTTTTTTCAGTGAATTTTCAAGGTTTTTTAAATGCTAATTCCTAACTATATATGGTCTCTAAGCTATGGTTTTTTCAGTGAATATATATATATATATATATATATATATATATATATTCACTGAAAAAACCATAGGTTATAGACCATATATAGTTAGGAATTAGCATTTACAAAACCTTGAAAATTCACTGTAAAAACCATAGGTTATAGACCATATATAGTTAGGAATTAGCATTTAGAAAACCTTATTTTACTCACACAAAACCATTGAAATTCCATATATAGTTAGTTGCACTAACTATATATCGCGCACCCGCAATCCACTGCTGATGATGTCACATATTACATCATTCATGACATGGTCAGTGACATCACTGATGACATCACTGATGACATCATCTAGTGTCTGTGTGTTTTTGTAAAGTTTAAATACGTTTTACATATTGAAGAATGACTGGATGGATGGAAGACTGAGTGTGTGTGTGGCTGGCTGGGAGGTGTGTGACGCTGTGCATATCAATGTGTACTTGTATCAGTGATTGTATAAGAGAGTAAGTATGTGTTAGTATATGTGTGAAAAGTATGGTGTTCCGTGTTTAACTATAGATGAGGAAATCGAAGTGTGATTGATTCTTCACAGGACTGACTAGGTGTATGAGTGCATATGATAGTGTTCTAATAATAACTGACTGTATGTATGAGTAATTGTATGGGTGAATGAGTGAATGTGTGTGTAGACGTACGAATCAGTGAGTGCGTATGTAGTAACTGGTATTGGTGTGTCATGATGTCATCAGTGATGTCATTTGAGATGCCATCAGTGATGTCATTTGAGATGTCATCAGTGATGTCATTTCAGATGTCATTAGTGATGTCATCAGTGATGTCACTGAAGTATGGTGTTCTGTGTTTAACTGTATAGATGAAGAAATGGAAGTGTGATTGATTCTTTACAGGACTGACTTGGTGTGTGAGTAACTCCATGGATGAGTGGCAGTGTGTGACTGTCTGCATAGGTGTATGAGTGCATATGATAGTGTTGTAATAATGAGTGACTGTATGTATGAGTGATTGTATGGGTGAATGAGTGAATGTGTGTGTAGACGTAGGAATCAGTGAGTGCGTATGTAGTAACTGGTATTGGTGTGTCATGATGTCATCAGTGATGTCATTTGAGATGTCATCAGTGATGTCATTTGAGATGTCATCAGTGATGTCATCAGTGATGTCACTGACCATGTCATGAATGATGTAATATGTGACATCATCAGCAGTGGATTGCGGGTGCGCGATATATAGTTAGTGCAACTAACTATATATGGAATTTCAATGGTTTTGTGTGAGTAAAATAAGGTTTTCTAAATGCTAATTCCTAACTATATATGGTCTATAACCTATGGTTTTTTCAGTGAATTTTCAAGGTTTTGTAAATGCTAATTCCTAACTATATATGGTCTATAACCTATGGTTTTTTCAGTGAATTTCATTGGTTTTTTAACAGCTAATATCTGTAGCTGTAAAATGTATTCTTCTTTAAATCCAAAAATATATTTTATATGTTTATTAATAATTTTTTTTTAAATATTTTTTTTTCTTCGTTCCCGCTTCGCGAATCGGGAAGCTTCCCGTTAGCTGACCTTGATGCCGCGAAATAGACCGCGAGCCGGTAAACGTTTCTTTACCGCAACTGCCGCGTTAGAAAACAACATCGTGACGCCTCCCGTCCGCATGACGTTTCGCGTTGTCGCGTGATACGTCATATGACGTGCTACGTTAGCGAACTGGTACGCTTACCGAGTCGCAAAGCACAGGTTTCTGGAAGCAAACCGGGAGGCCCTGCAAAGCGCTTAACGTAAACACAGCAGGTCATGTGACTTGGTAATAACACTTTTCATTGGTTCATTTCACTTTTGATTTCCTAATGATGTAAGACTAGGTCATATAATCTAAAATTAACACTTTTCATTGGTTGAGAACTATTGTTTTTCCCAAATGATGAAAATCCCTCCTTCTTTCCTCACTCTGACTTTCATCATTGTGAGAGAAAGACCCTTTGTTACCAGTGAGCAATGGCTTCTTTAGTAGCTTCAGCTGGTGCTTCCCCACCACCTCCACCACATCCAAGGAAGAGTGGACCACCTGCTCAAGTTATAATTCAGCAAGAAGAGGAAGAAGAGGAACAGGACGACGAGCACGAAGAGAGGCACTTTTTGCCTGAGGAGCCCAGGACGTCTCACCGGAAAGAAAACTTCATTTGGCAATTTTTTAAAATTCCCAAAGGTCAGAAAAAAGTAAATGCAAGATACGTAACTTGCCTTATATGTCAAGATAGACTGTCCAGAGGGACCGACAAAAAATACAGTTTCGGAAACTACACAATGCATCGCCATATGACTAGGTGGCATCATAACAACTACAGTGCTGCACAGTTTCGTAACGACCTAGATAATCTCCCTATTATGGCCAGAAGATCTGTTGTACCGGAAGTAACGGGACCAGAGGGCAGGGAGATGGTGCCAAATATACAAACGAGATTTCATGAAGTAAAACAAGTCTGCGTATATTGCAGTGGATTCATTTGCTACGGAGAAAGAAGGATCACTCTGATCAACAGAGCTATTGACTATCATATGCAAGTTTGTACGAAACGCCCCAAATAATAAATACTTTTTTTTTGTTTTGTTGCTCCTGTTGAGCCCTTTACAATGAATCGTTTTCATTGCCCCCTCCAAGAAAAACCCCAAAAAATATAAAACTGTTCAGAAAAATTCAAAAAAAGTAAAAAAATGTTCAGAAAAATAATAAAAAAAATATAAAACAACAAAAACAATAAAAAAAAAAGTTCTTTTCAGAACTACCTCCCCGTTATTAAAAAATTGGTACAATATTTGGAACTGTGCCAACCTCTATTTCTCGTAGTTCGCTTCCCAGTTCGCTCGCCGGTACGCGAACCGGAAGTGAACCAACATTTTTTTTTTAAAAAAAGAACAGTAAGTATAAGGGAAGGAAACAGACACTTATGTTAAAAGAAAGACAGTTATAGGGGAGTAAACTAGAGATACTATTACCCATAATCCACTGCTGATGATGTCACATATTACATCATTCATGACATGCTCAGTGACATCATCAGCAGAGGATTGCGGGTTTTTTGGCAACGTGCCTTATCCACGGTTTAATAACGCTGCCTTTTGCTTTATATAAGTTTTCAAATTGTATGAAATATATACCAATAGGTCGTTATGAACCTTTAGGTAGTGCTTTTCTTCATGAGGTCTGGTCGCTTCCATACACATACAGATGTTTCAAAGATGATCAAGAAGTTTATCTGAATGGAGAGGAATGCACTGAGACGCCAGATCATTCACTAATGTGTAGGCACATACAGTTACACGGTTCATGCAACAAACACCGACCAAATATGGCTTGCGTGTTGCAAGGCACGCCAGTTCCTGCTATCATCCCCACGTTCAAGTTGTTGGAAAATGGTAGTTATTTGATGCTCAATAATGAAGATTGTTCTGGGTTAATTAAAAGTATTCCTTTTATCGTAACAGTAAGTGAACGGGTTATTTGCTGCAGAAATGTTCTATTTCCTCCCACACATGAACATAGGGAGTTTTCAATCTGGCCACAAATACCAACCTTGGGAGCAGATTTCAACGGCATGGCAAGAATAAGAGCTCTTTTGTCTCAGAGAGAGGTAGCCTTGAGTTTGGCCCGTGAAACTTTCGTGCTTCACATAGCGAACACCCGTACAGAGGTGCAGACCCTTTTCAATACTGATTCGCCTTTCCATTTCAGCAAGATGGTTCGGACTATCTTTAACGCGTCCTCCACAAAGGCCCTGGCGCACTTTTTTAAAGTTGTTACCAGTGGTCTCGTGACTTCATTTGAGAAAATCTTTGGAGTCATCCCTGCTTTCTTTCATTCTATTTTTTCCACTGTGCTTCGTGGATTCCCATTTTTACTTGCATTACCAGCGGACGCTCTTGTGCTTTTTTACATTTTTAAATATGGATGTCCCTCCTGTGCAAGCTCCCGCCCTGCAGCTGCTGACACTGTTCCGCAATCGCATGCTAGAATATTATGGCACAATGCCGTTGGCGATATTAAGCACGGCATATGGATTATCTTTTCGATTCTCCTACTTCACCTGTGTCCAGCCTGTATTTCACTGCCTGACCTGTGATTTCGATTGGGCCATTGATTTGTGTCTCTGCGGACCGGTTTCTCCTGACGTCGACTTTAATCAGCTGATGACTCCTATCATTACTCACGAGTTGGTTTGTCCTGGCGAAAGGATTATCGCTGTGGCATTGATGCATGGACTAATTGGTCCCTGGAATTTACTGGCGGCAACACAGTCTTTCTTGGAACAGAGCTTTCTTGAAAACCCACCGAGCTGTCCTCTGATGGTGATAGAGGATCCGGTGCTGGGAGAGCACGTATGTTCTTTTCCGCTTTTAAATTGGATGGCTGAACTCTTTTCGGATGAAGACGGTGACTTCCTATTGGAGGCTGTTGCAGCTTATTTTGCATACACAGTTATGTCATAGACCTTTTTCATGTTTGATATGCTGAGTACTAGCATTTCATTGACAATTCATTGACTTATTTGTCAAGTTTTTATTATTTAGCTTGCCTATTGGCTTAAGACTCGATAAAGTACTTGGCTGTTTTATTTTTCTTTAGCATTAAATTTTCCTAGTTTTTAATGTTTTACCTTGCGGACCGTCCACATATAAAGTTGCAATCTGCTCTCATGAGATGGCACTTCTATTATCTTATTCAGTTCGTTTCCGGATCATGGGGAGGTGTCATCTAGGTCCTGGATATCTTTACACCGTGTTAAGTTAGCATGGGCTCATTACCGGTTTAAACGCCATTTTTCCTTTTTTGCAACTTCTGCACACAACACTTAGTTGTTGCTTTAGCTTTCAACCTAGTAGTTCATCGTGGTTTACATGAGAATAATATGTTATTGCTCTACTATCTGCTTTGCTTGTTAAACTATATCTGTACAGCGAGTGCTGAAGTTTCAAGAACAACACAATACAGAATTGTTATGAGGTCTGATCTCCACGACTTCATACTCATAACATAAGTGCAGCTTCTGCCAATTCTGGGCATGAGGCGGGTTTTATATTGCTTTGCCGAACACACATACACAACAGTTGATGCGGTTCACATGAAGAGAGAGCTGGTGTATGCTGATGTGATTCCTTCAAATCTAAGACACTAAAGTATGGGCACGCCCTAAACCAACACAAACAGACCTTCTTAGCAAATAATATAATATGTGTATTAGGGAGGGTGAGATATAAGCAGCCGCGGGCCGTGGAGGGAGTTACGGTGGGGCGGGGAGGGGGAGGGGCAGGGTGGAGCCCTCTCCACCCTACCCCTCCCCCTCCCCGCCTCCCTGCCCCACCGTAACTCCCTCCACGGCCCGTGGCTGCTTATAAGTGTTGCTAACTCTTATTCATTTACAGCATGTTAACATACTGTCACCATTCGCTTTTTATGTACTAGTAACTATGCTGGTAATTTTGCTACTGATAATATGTGTACTTGTATTATCTAAGATACTACGCCTGAGAAGACGGCATTAGTAAATAAACATTTCAAATACACATGTGTTCTTCTTAACTTCATGTTCTGGTTTCTAAGAAATATATAACGACCGACTGTTCATGAGTTCCTCGTATCCTGAGGTACTATAAGTTCATATTCTGGATTGTCTAAACATTGAGAGTTTGTTATATCCAATGTGACACTGTACCTAGCTTGCTAAGGGGTTTTTGATTACTAAGGTGAGTTTTGGGGCACCCTAATTCGCCGAGGTTGCAATCCTCTGTCCACAGTTCTGTGTGAGAACAGAAACCCTGCGACAGGGGCACCCCCGACCCTTGCTGGAGCTTCATCACACTTGCGATACAACTCCAGCAATGCGCCACTTTTACGGCACAGATACATCACGCATCTGTGCTGTTTTTGCCCCATGATGCGCCACATTGTAAATGCAGCACACCATAGGTGACGGAACAGCGGCACAGAATGACTAACACATCCCTGGTGATGCGCCAGTCATCATACATCTATCCCTATGCTTCTTATCTTGTTAGAGATGAACCGCCATATGTATCATCAAAGTTTTTTGCATTTCCTAAATAGCGAACTTTAAGGAATAAATAGCGATTCTTTACCATTCCTAGTTTGCGATGAGCTATTTGCTAATTACAAATTACCCATTCATTTCCTTCATTTCCATAGGGCGGTTGGACTCACTTTTAGCTCGAACGGCTGAATGGATTTCCACGAAACTTGGCAAAATTGTAGGGACTGGTAGCCCGATGTGCCTTTGCTATGTCTCAAGATATATGCTCCAGTGGTTTTTACGAAAATTAACTTTGAAAAATATATATTGGGCTACATTGGCCTATATATATGTTGGAGCCCAAATGTAGCCCAATGTAGCCCAATGAAGCCCAATGAAGCCCAATGTAGCCCAATGTAGCCCAAAGATGGCCGCCAGAGACATAAAAAACAAATGTAGCCCAAATATCAGCCAGATGTAGCCCAACTATAGCCCAGTGACAGAATGACCAATCAGCTTCGCAAACCTCCGTTACGCGAAGCGGAGCGCTGTTACAGATATATATCTTTTTTTGAACGTTAATTTCTCAAAATCCACTAGAGCACATATATTGAGACCTAGCAAAGGCACATCGGGCTACCAGTCCCTAATATTTTACCAAGTTTCGTGCAAATCCATTCAGCCGTTCGATTATTATTATTATTTTTTTTTTGTTGCCCCGCGGGGCCCTTTTAAAACCTCCACATCAAACCTAGGGGGTCAGCGAGGATCTACTATGCCCCCTTATGGTCATTTGCCCCTTCGCTTTGGCCTCCTCTTGTCTCTCGATCCTACCGAGAGACAAGATGGCGGCCGCTACGGACTGTTTGGAATGTTTACAGACGCCGGAGAACCAATCAGCTTCGCTTCACAAAGCTCCGTTGCGCGAAAAGTACGCGTACTGGAGCGCTGCCCGGTCCGCTGTTACAGATATATATCTTTTTTTAAACGTTAATTTCTCAAAATCCACTGTAGCACATATATTGAGACCTACAAAAGGCACATCGGGCTACCAGTCCCTACAATTTTGCCAAGTTTCGTGCAAATCCATTCAGCCGTTCGGGCTAAAAGTGAGGCCAACCGCCCTATGGAAAACTCAATGTTAAAAACACGTTTTGGGACCCCCCTTTTTTCTCGACCCCCCCTGGACGAACCCCCCCCCCAATTTTCAGGGGCTGCTCAGAAACAAAATGTGCCATTTTCCTGAAAGTTTCAGCCAATTCCGTCCACAAACGCTAAAGTTATTAGACATAGAATTTTCAAAAATCCCATAGAGAAAAAATCCTAACTATATATACCTACTGGCGACCGCCAGTAGGTAATATATATATATATATATATATATATATATATATATATATATATATATATATATGAAGACAACTTTTTCCTCCCAGTTCGAAGAAAATTGCACAGACTACTCACGATGCTTCAATGATTTTATTTACACGAAGTCAGCAGCTCCCTACCGACGCGTTTCGCCACTTAAGGCTTGGTCACGGTGAATGTGATCAGTTACAAGCTTCTATTTACATCTTAAGTCATTAACATAAAGAAAGGACTTTTCGTGTTGGATTACACAGACTATCTTGTAGTCGACATCTTGGAGTGTGTCTTAATGTCGTTATTGCCACCAAAATATACACAAATTAAATTTGCAGCAGTTTACCAGTTTATACATATTTACATTGCGTTTGCTTCATATCGCCCAAGTGGGCAAATCAATTTGATTGATACACTAATAAATTTGTCAATAATTCCTAACATTTAGAATTTGATAACGCCTGTTTGGGCTTTTGTAACAATATATACACAATATTAATAGTTATTTTTCCACAAATCATAAAGTCCAACAAATGTATCGCCTGATCTGGCATAAGTCATGCCCCAGTGGGCTCGTGTACCAAGTCGCAATGCCTGAACTGATTCACTGCACAATTTACAAAAAGTCTTGCCCCAGTGGGCTAATCGTGAGTGGCTCTCCTTATCTCCAAAACAATGTTACGTATGTCCTCCAGATCTTATTGCACGTTCCTGCATGAAAAAGATGTAATCATTTAAATTTCATGAATTCAACATATATACATTTTAAAAACTAGAGAGAGATATCAGGACCTTATTGCATTTTCATAAGTGGACTGCCATTTCTTCACTACAATTCATACCATTTGGATGTAAGGTCTCAAATTCAATGATATATTTCGACTCAAGAATTCTCAGCTGTCGCAACCTATCACCTCCCCTTACATTTTCTTTGACTGCATCTAGTACCACAAATTTCAACAAATTATCATTCTGGTTATGGTGTGTCTTGTAATGTCGGGCAACCGGGTAAAGTTCGTTGTTATTCCTAATTGCCCGTTTGTGTTCTAATATCCTAATTTTTGCCCTGTGTTTGGTGCTTCCGATGTAAACTTTCCCACAGGGACAAATTAAACAATACACACAATATTCGGTGTTACAGTCAAAGTTACCCATGATGGAAAATGGCCTGGAGCTGTTGGGCATCTGGATTTTCTTACAGTTCGTACTTCCTTTACAAGCCTTGGCAAGAACTGAATTACTTGTACCCAAACAAAGAAATGTAAGTGAGGAGGAGGGGACAGTAAGATTCATTACTACCTATTCAGGGCAAGCATATCAGGTGAGGAAGATATTGACAAAAAACTGGCCAATTCTAACTACTGATAAATTCCTGAGCAAACACATAACAGAGAACCCCCAGATCACTTTTCGCAAGGGAAGATCACTGAAAGACGAGCTAAGCATAAATATGGTTTCGTCAAAAAAGAAAACTACAGCCAGGAATAAAGCAGGATTTGAGTGTTGTATGAAGTGCAAGGCTTGTAAAGGAAGTACGAACTGTAAGAAAATCCAGATGCCCAACAGCTCCAGGCCATTTTTTTGTTTTGTTGAAATTTGTGGTACTAGATGCAGTCAAAGAAAATGTAAGGGGAGGTGATAGGTTGCGACAGCTGAGAATTCTTGAGTCGAAATATATCATTGAATTTGAGACCTTACATCCAAATGGTATGAATTGTAGTGAAGAAATGGCAGTCCACTTATGAAAATGCAATAAGGTCCTGATATCTCTCTCTAGTTTTTAAAATGTATATATGTTGAATTCATGAATTTTAAATGATTACATCTTTTTCATGCAGGAACGTGCAATAAGATCTGGAGGACATACGTAACATTGTTTTGGAGATAAGGAGAGCCACTCACGATTAGCCCACTGGGGCAAGACTTTTTGTAAATTGTGCAGTGAATCAGTTCAGGCATTGCGACTTGGTACACGAGCCCCCAGGGGCATGACTTATGCCAGATCAGGCGAGACATTTGTTGGACTTTATGATTTGTGGAAAAATAACTATTAATATTGTGTATATATTGTTACAAAAGCCCAAACAGGCGTTATCAAATTCTAAATGTTAGGAATTATTGACAAATTTATTAGTGTATCAATCAAATTGATTTGCCCACTTGGGCGATATGAAGCAAACGCAATGTAAATATGTATAAACTGGTAAACTGCTGCAAATTTAATTTGTGTATATTTTGGTGGCAATAACGACATTAAGACACACTCCAAGATGTCGACTACAAGATAGTCTGTGTAATCCAACACGAAAAGTCCTTTCTTTATGTTAATGACTTAAGATGTAAATAGAAGCTTGTAACTGATCACATTCACCGTGACCAAGCCTTAAGTGGCGAAACGCGTCGGTAGGGAGCTGCTGACTTCGTGTAAATAAAATCATTGAAGCATCGTGAGTAGTCTGTGCAATTTTCTTCGAACTGGGAGGGAAAAGTTGTCTTCATAAATAGGGTGGCCGGCACCCACACAGACTCGCCGTAATCAGAGACTGGGAACAGCCGGGAATGGTTGTCGTACATATATATATATATATTCACTGAAAAAACCATAGGTTATAGACCATATATAGTTAGGAATTAGCATTTACAAAACCTTATTTTACTCACACAAAACCATTGAAATTCCATATATAGTTAGTTGCACTAACTATATATCGCGCACCCGCAATCCACTGCTGATGATGTCACATATTACATCATTCATGACATGGTCAGTGACATCACTGATGACATCACTGATGACATCATCTAGTGTCTGTGTGTTTTTGTAAAGTTTAAATACGTTTTACATATTGAAGAATGACTGGATGGATGGAAGACTGAGTGTGTGTGTGGCTGGCTGGGAGGTGTGTGACGCTGTGCATATCAATGTGTACTTGTATCAGTGATTGTATAAGAGAGTAAGTATGTGTTAGTATATGTGTGAAAAGTATGGTGTTCTGTGTTTAACTATAGATGAGGAAATCGAAGTGTGATTGATTCTTCACAGGACTGACTAGGTGTATGAGTGCATATCATAGTGTTCTAATAATAACTGACTGTATGTATGAGTAATTGTATGGGTGAATGAGTGAATGTGTGTGTAGACGTACGAATCAGTGAGTGCGTATGTAGTAACTGGTATTGGTGTGTCATGATGTCATCAGTGATGTCATTTGAGATGTCATCAGTGATGTCATTTCAGATGTCATTAGTGATGTCATCAGTGATGTCACTGAAGTATGGTGTTCTGTGTTTAACTGTATAGATGAAGAAATGGAAGTGTGATTGATTCTTTACAGGACTGACTTGGTGTGTGAGTAACTCCATGGATGAGTGGCAGTGTGTGACTGTCTGCATAGGTGTATGAGTGCATATGATAGTGTTGTAATAATGAGTGACTGTATGTATGAGTGATTGTATGGGTGAATGAGTGAATGTGTGTGTAGACGTAGGAATCAGTGAGTGCGCATGTAGTAACTGGTATTGGTGTGTCATGATGTCATCAGTGATGTCATTTGAGATGTCATCAGTGATGTCATCAGTGATGTCATTTGAGATGTCATCAGTGATGTCATCAGTGATGTCACTGACCATGTCATGAATGATGTAATATGTGACATCATCAGCAGTGGATTGCGGGTGCGCGATATATAGTTAGTGCAACTAACTATATATGGAATTTCAATGGTTTTGTGTGAGTAAAATAAGGTTTTGTAAATGCTAATTCCTAACTATATATGGTCTATAACCTATGGTTTTTTCAGTGAATTTTCAAGGTTTTGTAAATGCTAATTCCTAACTATATATGGTCTATAACCTATGGTTTTTTCAGTGAATTTCATTGGTTTTTTAACAGCTAATATCTGTAGCTGTAAAATGTAGTCTTCTTTAAATCCAAAAATATATTTTATATGTTTATTAATAACTTTTTTTTTAAATATTTTTTTTTCTTCGTTCCCGCTTCGCGAATCGGGAAGCTTCCCGTTAGCTGACTTTGATGCCGCGAAATAGACCGCGAGCCGGTAAACGTTTCTTTACCGCAACTGCCGCGTTAGAAAACAACACCGTGACGCCTCCCGTCCGCATGACGTTTCGCGTTGTCGCGTGATACGTCATATGACGTGCTACGTTAGCGAACTCGTACGCTTACCGAGTCGCAAAGCACAGGTTTCTGGAAGCAAACCGGGAGGCCCTGCAAAGCGCGTAACGTAAACACAGCAGGTCATGTGACTTGGTAATAACACTTTTCATTGGTTCATTTCACTTTCGGTTTCCTAATGATGTAAGACTAGGTCATATGATCTAAAATGAACACTTTTCATTGGTTGAGAACTATTTTTTTTCCCAAATGGTGAAAATCCCTCCTTCTTTCCTCACTCTGACTTTCATCATTGTGAGAGAAAGACCCTTTGTTACCAGTGAGCAATGGCTTCTTTACTAGCTTCAGCTGGTGCTTCCCCACCACCTCCACCACATCCAAGGAAGAGTGGACCACCTGCTAAAGTTATAATTCAGCAAGAAGAGGAAGAAGAGGAACAGGACGACCTAGATAATCTCCCTATTATGGCCAGAAGATCTGTTGTACCGGAAGTAACGGGACCAGAGGGCAGGGAGATGGTGCCAAATATACAAACGAGATTTCGTGAAGTAAAACAAGTCTGCGTACATTGCAGTGGATTCATTTGCTACGGAGAAAGTAGCATCACTCTGATCAACAGAGCTATTGACAATCATGCTCATGTTTGTCCGAAACTCCCCAAACAATAAATACTTTTTTTTTGTTTTCTTGCTCCTGTTGAGCCCTTTACAATGAATCGTTTTCTTTGCCCCCTCCGAAAAAAAAACAAAAAAAATATAAAACTGTTCAGAAAAATTCAAAAAAAGTAAAAAAATGTTCAGAAAAATAATAAAAAAAATATAAAACAACAAAAACAATTAAAAAAAAAGTTCTTTTCAGAACTACCTCCCCGTTATTAAAAAATTGGTACAATATTTGCAACTGTGCCAACCTCTATTTCTCTTAGTTCGCTTCCCAGTTCGCTCCCCGGTACGCGAACCGGAAGCGAACCAAAACATTTTTTTAAAAAAAAAGAACAGTAAGTATAAGGGAAGGAAACAGACAGTTATGTTAAAAGAAAGACAGCTATAGGGGAGTAAACTAGAGATACTATTACCCGTAATCCACTGCTGATGATGTCACATATTACATCATTCATGACATGCTCAGTGACATCATCAGCAGAGGATTGCGGGTAACAGTATCCCTAGTTTATTCCCTATAGCTGTGTTTCTTTTAACATAACTGTCTGTTTCCTTCCCTTATACTTACTGTTCTTTTTAAAAAAAATTTTTTAGATCAGTCAGAAACAGTGAAAGTAATGAAATATAAAAGACTACGTAGAATATGAGCACTGTATGCAACAACTTTGACACTTACAGAAGCCTCACCTTCTCCATGCCTCCTACACAGTTCTACATGTACATCATAAATGCAAACAGAACAGAATTAATTATACATGTTAAATGGTTTATTTTTGCTGTTCTCAGAATGTATCAAATTTCACTAAAACAGTGACTTGAAGGTATTCATCATATAACAGCGGGGAAAAAAAAACACAATCAAAATGATTGTGTTTAAAAAACCCATACAACATTACAAATCAGAATTCAGAACTCCTTAAAGTTAACTTACTTTCCATGACGGCCAAGGATGTCCTATGAACAGCTTACACTCTGTTGTGCTGTTATTACTTTCAACCCGCCACTTTCTGAAAGAAAACCTCCATCGTTTTCAAAAACATGTTACATACAATAAATGACTTCTTGCTCTCTACCACAAGTTTCCACAAGGCCAAATCTTGTCAGAGCCATGTATAACTCTTGGATTTCTTGTTAGCCAATCCCGTCTTTTCGCATTTCAGCAACTTTCAGAATTAAAATGTTG
Organism: Lissotriton helveticus; assembly: GCF_964261635.1. Classification (NCBI taxonomy): domain Eukaryota; kingdom Metazoa; phylum Chordata; class Amphibia; order Caudata; family Salamandridae; genus Lissotriton; species Lissotriton helveticus. Next base: position 63,585,953 of record NC_136060.1, on the reverse strand, counting down.
AAGATCATTTACACAATCCTGGACTAGTAATATCTTCCCCTTCTTGCTCAATCATGTTCTACATTTCCTATCACACTGATACTGCTTACTATGAAGCAGACTTACACTACCTTTATGACTAGTACAATTATTTAATTCTCTACATCACTTTTAATCACAAAGCAATGTAAAACAGTAGACAGCATTGCAGACTTACATTCCCTCTACTCCATGTTTTGATTGGCTGCTTCAATTAGCTTATAAAAAGAAACAGTTTTTCTGAACTCATTCAAAGTGCATGTATTTCTCCATAACGTCCAGTGTTATGGTAAGAAGTTATGTCTCTGTACTACACTTATCCTCAAGGCCAAATCGTGTAGGAGCAATGAGAACTTCTTGAAATTCCTCAGAGCACATCCCGAGATTCTTTCCCTAAAATTTTGGTTTTAAAAACACCAGGTAAGAGTTTTTAAGGTCATACGGCAATTTTTTTTTGAAAATTAAAACAGAATCATTGCAGAATGACCAGCCATTTCTACACTTTAAATAAGCTGTATAATGTCCTGATGTTATTGAAGGACCATCATGATATATAATTGCTACAGTTACAAAAGTCCTTCCTGATATTGACAACTGTGAAGCCACAAAATTTTTAATTAAAGTTGTCAATTTTGTTCCATCAGGCCTACATCGTTGGAACATTAAAATGACATACTGGCCATATGTTCGTATAAATAATGTGGACATCATTTCAGATTTACATTGGCTACACTCCATGTTGTGATCAGCTGCTTTTACTAGCTTATTAAAAGAGACTGATTTACTGTCTGGCAAAGTTAAATATATAAATCTTTCTGAGTCTACACTAGTAGTACTTGATACCCTACAGTTCTCGCAATCATGCTGCCATTGATAAGAAAGCCCAAACAGGTGATCTACATCTACACCTTCATCATGCAATACATCAAGCATATACATTAAAAACTCCTGACAATCTTGCTGACTATTTTGAGAGAATTGTGTTTGGCCTGAACATCTGTCTAACAGATTTCGAATTTCAGACACACTTTCTATGTTTGTTCTATCAGTGCTACATTTCTCTAACACAGAATTTAACAAACTGCAAAATCTTTGATCAGAATTGACCACAATCTCTTCTTTTACATTTTCTAGAGAAAACAAAACATTAACCACTACATTAGCATAGCAGTTGACACCAGAACTGTTTTCAAATTGAAAACCAACAACATCTTCAACAGAATCCTTTTTGTTTCTGCTTATAATTTCAGGTTCATCGACTTTTCGTCTTTTTGCTACAACCTCCCCAGTATTGGTCACATTTCTTCGTTTCCGGCCTACCACACGTTTCTCAAACAAAGGATACTGAGGCAAATGTGGCGCATACTCTCTTCTCAACCTATTGTATTCCTTAACACAATCTAGATCCGCACAAATGTTTGTGACATCACACTCAATCAAGTACAATCCCGATAAAGTCCTAACTCGTGACAATGCCACATATGCCATACCCTCCTTGAACACAGAACTGCCAATATTCACCAATGCACAGTCTACACTTAAACCTTGCGATTTATGGATTGTCACCGCATATGCCAAGCAAACAGGAAACTGCTTACGACGAACATATAAGTCTTTTACAAGCAAAAATCTAGCAGAACAACGAGCAATTAGCTGTACTTCCTCAATGCCATCAAATTTAATTTTTAAAAATTCAATTCCATCTCTATTTCTGTATTTCACAAAATCAACAACATTACCCATTGATCCATTTACCAGACCTCTTTCAACATGTAAATTCCTTCTTAAAATTATACGGCAGTTCAAGCACACATTCAGAGTCTTTTCAAAACCCGCAGTTTTAGATATACTCTTCTCTAATGAATCCAATTTTGTTTTCAGATTCTCAGACAAAATATTTGTTGATCCCATATGCTCTACTCTGTCAATAGCTTCCAGTTTCACAATCTCTTGCTTTTCTAAATGCAACATTTTGTTGTTGAATTTGGCACATTCTGCAAGAGTTGGCATCAAACATATTCCAGATTTTTTCTCAGTAAGTTTCTGAAAAATATTCTCAGGCACAACATCTTCGTCTGGATATAAATTTGTCAGTAATCGTGCATGTAAAGCTTCTTTCCCATGCTCGGTCACTTTTCCAATTCTAACATCTTGTAGAATAGTCTTGTAAACTTCATCCTTTGCCTGACGCATATTTTCATGCAGTTCAGCATAATTGAAGTTTAACCATATATTGACGTTGCCAATGCTCCCTAAGCACTTCCTGGTATCTTCATGCGTGAGCATTTTGAACACAGGTTGCCCTTTCACTGGTGTCAGCTGCAGAAGATCTCCGAAAACAATGATGTGTTTGCCACCAAATAACACATCATACTCTGTTTTGAGAACTTCTTGCATTCTCAAATGCACAAAGGCAAGCATGACATTGGAAACCATGCTTACTTCATCAATGATAAGAAGTTTCATTTTCCTCAAGACTCTTGAAACTTCAAAACAAGCATCTCCAGATAGCTTGTGATATTCTAATTTGTTGTCATGCTCCACTGGCAGCATCAGTAAACGATGTAAAGTAATCCCTTTAATGTTATGTGCTGCCAGTTCAGTTGGAGCGGTGACAACACAAGACAGCGATGACTCTGTCCTTTCCTGCAAATAACACGAAATTGCTTTAATAAGGAAACTTTTTCCAGTTCCCGCTTCTCCACTCACGTACAGTCGGACAGGCTTCAACGACGTACATGAGCACTCTTTCTTGTCATGACGTAATCCATGATCAATTTGCATGGTAAGTTCGTCATATATTTTCCTCTGCTCAACGTTGAGTTGTCTTTCCAACTCTTCTAAGTTAACCGCATCCTCCTGAGCATGTGCCATGGCTCTTTCCACTTCATTCATAGCAGTGGCAGCTTCATTTTCGATAAGAGGTCCTCCTAGTGGATCCTGACTCAATGAAGCAGAACTCTGACTGTCCTGAGAACTGTCTCTGGCAATCTCGGCTGCAATCGTTGCTTCCTGCTCAATTTCCACATTCAACATTTCTACATATTTAGGAAAAGCAGGACATTCTATGCTCTCCTTGGCAGCATTGAATGAGTCTTCATAACAAAGGAAATCTCCAAGCAGTTCCTCTTCTGCACGCCAAGGCTTAAAAAGTTGCAAAAGTGCTAAATAGAAAAACTCCTTTTTTTCAGGAGATTCGCCACTCAATTTTCGATGGTTTATCAAGTGGCATTTTCTTTGCTTGACCAGACATCCCTCACTTCCTATTACAGCATACACTCCTTTCTCAGTATCTTCTTTGATGTTCCTCTTGAATATGTAATTTTGCAGAACCTCATACAGACAAACATTCTCGAGATGACTGCTTCGATTTGGATAATATGTATCCAACATGTTGCTCTTCAAAATGTCGGTACTGTTTGGCTCCTTTTCCGCCAAATACTCAATTTCCCGCACAGGTTTCAGAACTCGATTACGCGTTGCAGCAAGACCAACACTCGCCCAAACAATACTCCTGGACTTGGCATAGAGACTTGCTGAAGACAACCGGTCAGAACATTCGTAAGCTCCGATTTCTCGATGCGACAACATCTTCAGACTGAAACTGTACAACTTCTTGCTGAGGCTCTTTTCATGGGAAATGTCCTCCCACATATCCTTCAATTCTGTCTTCTCTTTTTTGGTGATGTAAGATGTCACATACCGAGCCACAGCCATACAGTTATCAGCCACAAACTGTATATCCATGTTAGCATTCCACATGGACAAAATCACCGGGTTGTAGTCGTTAATGTACTTAGACTCTTCGTTCCTCTTCAAATTGTATGTGTTTTTAGGTGATTTCTTCATCACATTATGTCGCAGCGAAGACATCAAACTGTTCACTCTTCCTTTAGAAATCACCGATCGTGGAAAGCCGAAACGACATTTGGTGTAGAACTTGTCTTTGTTCCGGAATTTACGACGACAGTACTTTCCACATCGATGGCTTTGGAAACGTAGAACTTTTTCTCTTAGGCTTTTTTTCTCCTTTGCGTTTGGAACAGCACACGTAGAATACTGTTCTATGAAACTCATCACTGAGTCGTCTGCATCCGTTCCAAATTTAGGTGCATCCTTGATCCACAGCAACATATGTATATGAGGAGCACCTCTTGCTTGGTACTCCTTCCTCCAGAAGAAATCCAACACCTCTCCAAGAGGTGGATTCTTCTTATTCATGATGAAAGACATCATACCTTCAAATCTATGATTGAAGTACCTACATACATTGACTGGATCCAAAGAGCACAGTTCTCCGGGTGTCTTGAATTCGATGTTTTCTACGTTAGCATTTGCCTCTCGTAGAAATTCAAGTAAGTCTTCCCAGCCATACTCAGCACAGCTCAAAGTGAGGAACCATGTGGGAGTTCCTAAGTTCCTCAGCATACATTTTAAATCACCATGACAACGGTACCAGTACTCATTAGTACCACGCTGACACGCCATGAGATTAATCAGGTGAGAATCCAAAATACTGTCTTGGACATTGACTTTATCCATAAAGTCACTTGCCGAGATGTTTTGCATGTGTATACCACTTTTCAAGATGTGGTTCACTGCATATGACAGTCCAGACAGATCGCTTTCAAACAGGAGATGAAACAAATAAGGAATGCATTGTCGAAACCTAGGATCTCCTGCATACAATCGCAAAGTCCGGTATTCAGAAGCAGGAATTTGATGAGGTCGCTCATCATATCTTCCTCCCTGACCTGTTGGAAAAAGCTGTGGGAAACACCGAGCTTCCAAACTTTCCTCCCAAACACTAATGGGACTCCCTTTCGCTTGTTTCATTTGAAACAACTCAATAGCATTCCCCATGACTTCCTTGGAATGCAAAGGATGAACACTATAATGTTCATATATTTCTTCACTAGTACAGGGTTCTACTTTCTCAATTTGACCAGCACACAAATCGCTATCCTCTTCCTCACTTACTTCCTCTTCTGCAACATATACATTTTTATAGTATTTATTATTTTTTTTCAAATACAATGTTGCCCTTTTGACTTTCCTAACATCTACTAAATCTTGCCATATTTTCTTATTCTTTGTCGGAACCCCATTAACTAAGATAACAAGAGGTTCCTCTTCCACTTTTTCTACTCCAATTGTGTTAATGTTTTTCTTCAAATCTAGAGGCAAATAAACAACTCTTCCCTTTAATCCTCTCTGTAAATCTGATGGAGGCAATTTCCCTGTCTTTGGCTCCATTCTTACAATAGCCTGAAAGGGATGGATACTTTGAATCAAAATAGATTCATAAGTATTTAAATCTTTCAATTCAGAAGGAATCTCAACCAATTCCAGATTATTATGAACTGCTCTAGCAGGCATCTGGTTTTGATTTAATTTGTTACAACAATAAGTACACACACGTTGATCCAATCCCAAATCAAAACAATTTTCTACCATCAAGTATGTTGTAAAATCCTTCCATTCACTATTATTTTCCCTTTCACTTTTTCCATATAAATCCACTAACTTAGTCTGATTCTTATAATAAGTGCGTCGACAACACACACAAGTGAAATTTGGCCTCTCACTTGATTTCACCTCAAACGTCGCAATTTCCCTCTGGAAATTATCTGTACTGGAAACCTGTACACTATCTTCCACATTACTCTCTTCTTCTTGGTCAATTTCAACATTCTCCTCTTTACTTCCAAAGTAACAAAACTCAATTTCTTCACATATATTCTTCACATCTATTTCAGAACCATGCAAAAGAGCAGCGCATAATTGTTTAAGCATAATTGCTGGACTCTTAGCATAATACAACATTCTAACTAATTTCCTCACTTTATTATGATGCACTGCTAGCATCCTGAAATGATGAAAAACACTCTGGCATACTCTCCTGGAAAGACAAGCCAGTGAATGACCATGCAAACCTATCACTTCTCTCACTCTGCAAGGATCTAATTCTTGCAAGAACTTCATTTTCTGCTTCAAACTTTTCTTATTAAATGACCGTATAAAATCACAAAGCAAATTGATGGAATCCTGTCGTACACTGCAAATACTACTACACTTCCAGGTGTACACAGGACCCTTAGGATGTCTCCCTAAAACCTCATTACCTAACACCTCTTCTATCTCTGTTCTCACAACTTTTTCTTTTTCAACTGGACAACCATCTTTCACTTCATAAGCTCGACCACTGGTGTCAACTGCATGCACCAAATCATTATCCTGGAAATAACTCTCCTCATTAAAAAATGCCTCAGAGCTTGAACTATGCATCCATTCTCCAGAAAAAACTTCACAAAAATTACTACGATTAACTATTCTCTTCCATCTACTATTTCTTTTGAAATCATAAATTACCTTGTTTAGCTTCCTAATTCTATTGATTGTCAAAATAAATAACTTACGTTTAATTTCAAATGCCTGATCAATAACTTTCTCAACTATTTTTTTTCTCTTATAAAAAAACACTTTCTGTAGACCTTTCTTAATATTTTTTAACAAATTCCCAATTATCCTGTTGCGGAACATTCGTTTACGAATATCCGTAAACTGTTGTTTCCTTCTACTTTCATGCATAGAGTTATCTCTTACTCTAGCAGTAACATTTCTCATTGGCCTTTCCTTACCATTTGAATTGTTTATCCTTTTCTGGACTGAAACATTTTCTGTAGTAATATTTTTTTTACTACACATATTTCTTATGACTGTTTTTGGACTCTTACCCGGTGCTTTCTTCGTGACTTGACAAATCTTTTTGTTAGAGGACTGCTGCATTATTCCATGGTCCTGCTGTCTTTGACGTTTTGCAGCCTTTCTCACTCTTTCTTTGCTAGGCATCCTAAAATCTTGAAATAATCTGCAGTTGAATCTGTGGTAAAATATAATAAAAAATGTTATTAACCACTATTACCCAACAGTAAATTAATAACAGTCATCAAAAACTTAACACACTACTTAAGTATATAATATACTGAAGCCTATCTCCAATTTTTCACTGAACAGGACTCATCTCTTCTTAACCTTGGATAAACCTCACCTACTCTGTGTCCCCTGCACATAATTAAATGTAAAGGGGCAGATTTATATTAACTAGCACATCCTCAGGGATGCACCAGTTAACGTGCACCGCTGCTCTGCCACCCACGGTGTGCCGCATTTACAATCAGATAGGACAAAGCTACATCAAAACCCTGCGCCTGCTTGAAGCAGGCATAGATCTTGACGCAGGTAGGCTGAAAGCTAAAGCAACAACTAAGTGTTGTGTGCAGAAGTTACAAAAAAGGAAAAATGGCGTTTAAACCAGTAATGAGACCATGCTAACGTAACACAGAGTAAAAATATCCAGGATCTACATCAGTTTGGGGTTCACGAACCTGGCAGGTACAAGGCACTGAGGCTTTCCACCGTGCATGTCTCATCCCAAATCATATGTTGTTTGTGAATGAAACAATTTCCCAGACCAAATGCTTTGGATTGGCTACTTCTAAAAAATTAAACACCCCTACTATCCCGGAGTTAGAGGAATATGATGGTTGGAGTAATTTTACTCGTTGTCCATTAAAGATTTACAGGCCCTACTCCGTAATTCTTCCTTTAACATTTCCAGTATAAATCCAAAAGGTTGACTGCTTTGGCAACGTGCCTTATCCACGGTTTAATAACGCTGCCTTTTCCTTTATATAAGTTTTCAAATTGTATGAAATATATACCAATAGGTCGTTATTAACCTTTAAGTAGTGGTTTTCTTCATGAGGTCTGGTCGCTTCCATACACATACAGATTTTCAAAGATGATCAAGAACTTTATCTGAATGGAGAGGAATGCACTGAGACGCCAGATCATTCACTAATGTGTAGGCACATACAGTTACACGGTTCATGCAACAAACACCGACCAAATATGGCTTGCGTGTTGCAAGGCACACCAGTTCCTGCTATCATCCCCACGTTCAAGTTCTTGGAAAATGGTAGTTATTTGATGCTCAATAATGAAGATTGTTCTGGGTTAATTAAAAGTATTCATTTTATCGTAACAGTAAATGAACGGGTTATTTGCTGCAGAAATGTTCTATTTCCTCCCACACATGAACATAGGGAGTTTTCAATCTGGCCACAAATACCAACCTTGGGAGCACATTTCAACGGCATGGCAAGAATAAGAGCTCTTTTATCTCAGACAGAGGTGGCCTTGAGTTCGACCCGTGAAACTTTCGTGCTTCACATAGCGAACACCCGTACAGAGGTGCAGACCCTTTTAAATACAGATTCGCCTTTCCATTTCAGCAAGATGGTTCGGACTATCTCTAACGCGTCCTCCACAAAGGGCCTGGCGCACTTTTTTAAAGTTGTTACCAGTGGTCTCGTGACTTCATTTGAGAAAATCTTTGGAGTCATCCCTGCTTTCTTTCATTCTATTTTTTCCACTCTGCTTCGTGGATTCCCATTTTTACTTGCATTACTAGCGGACGCTCTTGTGCTTTTTTACATTTTTAAATATGGATGTCCCTCCTGTGCAAGCTCCCGCCCTGCAGCTGCTGACACTGTTCCGCAATCGCATGCTAGAATATTATGGCACAATGCCGTTGGCGATATTAAGCACGGCATATGGATTATCTTTTCGATTCTCCTACTTCACCTGTGTCCATCCTGTATTTCACTGCCTGACCTGTGATTTCGATTGGGCCATTGATTTGTGTCTCTGCGGACCGGTTTCTCCTGACGTCGACTTTAATCAGCTGATGACTCCTATCATTACTCACGAGTTGGTTTGTCCTGGCGAAAGGATTATGGCTGTGGCATTGATGCATGGACTAATTGGTCCCTGGAATTTACTGGCGGCAACACAGTCTTTCTTGGAACAGAGCTTTCTTGAAAACCCACCGAGCTGTCCTCTGATGTTGATAGAGGATCCGGTGCTGGGAGAGCACTTATGTTCTTTTCCGCTTTTAAATTGGATGGCTGAACTCTTTTCGGATGAAGACGGTGACTTCCTATTGGAGGCTGTTGCAGCTTATTTTGCATACACAGTTATGTCATAGACCTTTTTCATGTTTGATATGCTGAGTACTAGCATTTCATTGACAATTCATTGACTTATTTGTCAAGTTTTTATTATTTAGCTTGCCTATTGGCTTAAGACTCGATAAAGTACTTGGCTGTTTTATTTTTCTTTAGCATTAAATTTTCCTAGTTTTTAATGTTTTACCTTGCGAACCGTCCACATATAAAGTTGCAATCTGCTCTCATGAGATGACACTTCTATTATCTTATTCAGTTCGTTTCCGGATCATGGGGAGGTGTCATCTAGGTCCTGGATATCTTTACACCGTGTTAAGTTAGCATGGACTCATTACCGGTTTAAACGCCATTTTTTCCTTTTTTGCAACTTCTGCACACGACACTTAGTTGTTGCTTTAGCTTTCAACCTAATAGTTCATCGTGATTTACATGAGAATAATATGTTATTGCTCTACTATCTGCTTTGCTTCTTAAACTATATCTGTACAGCGAGTGCTGAAGTTTCAAGAACAACACGATACAGAATTGTTATGAGGTCTGATCTCCACGACTTCATACTCATAACATAAGTGCAGCTTCTCCCAATTCTGGGCATGAGGCGGGTTTTATATTGCTTTGCCGAACACACATACACAACACTTGATGCGGTTCACATGAACAGAGAGCTGGTGTATGCTGATGTGATTCCTTCAAATCTAAGACACTAAAGTATCGGCACGCCCTAAACCAACACAAAGAGACCTTCTTAGCAAATAATATATTATGTGTATTAGGGAGGGTGACATATAAGCAGCCGCGGGCCGTGGAGGGACTTACGGTGGGGCAGGGAGGCGGGGAGGGGGAGGGGCAGGGTGGAGCCCTCTCCACCCTTCCCCTCCCCCTCCCCGCCTCCCTGCCCCACCGTAACTCCCTCCACGGCCCGCGGCTGCTTATAAGTGTTACTAACTCTTATTCATTTACAGCATGTTAACATACTGTCACCATTCGCTTTTTATGTACTACTGACTATGCTGGTAATTTTGCTACTGATAATATGTGTACTTGTATAATCTAAGATACTACGCCTGAGAAGACGGCATTAGTAAATAAACATTTCAAATACACATGTCTTCTTCTTAACTCCATGTTCTGGTTTCTAAGAAATATATAACGACCGACTGTTCATGAGTTCCACGTATCCTGAGGTACTATAAGTTCATATTCTGGATTGTCTAAACATTGAGAGTTTGTTATATCCAATGTGACACTGTACCTAGCTTGCTAAGCGGTTTTGATTACTAAGGTGAGTTTTGGGACACCCTAATTCGCCGAGGTTCCAATCCTCTGTCCACAGTTCTGTGTGAGAACAGAAACCCTGCGACAGGGGCACCCCTCAGCCTTACTGGAGCTTCATCACACTTACGATACAACTCCAGCAATGCGCCAACTTTACGGCACAAATACGTCACGCATCTGTGCTGTTTTTGCCCCATGATGCGCCGCATTGTAAATGCAGCACACCATAGGTGACGGAACAGCGGCACAGAATGACTAACACATCCCTGGTGATGCGCCAGTCATCATAAATCTATCCCTATGCTTCTTATCTTGTTAGAGATGAACCGCCATATGTATGATCAAAGTTTTTTGCATTTCCTAAATAGCGAACTTTAAGGAATAAATAGCGATTCTTTACCATTCCTAGTTTGCGATGACCTATTTGCTAATTACAAATTACCCATTAATTTCCATGCAGCAGGAGGCCCATAAGAATGAAGGTGCAATTTGCGATTAGCAATTACCTCATCGCAAATTACGAATTTTTCCGACGGTGCAGGGGTGTCTCAAGAACACCCTACTGCACCCCTGAAAAAGAAATTTGGGGTCATATGGCGCACATAAATTTTGAAAACATTCCTTTACCTCAAAAACGATTTTCAACTCATAATTTGAAAACACTGCACATGGGGAAATAACTTAAAATGTCCTTAAGACACATAAAAGCATTTTTTGATTGCCTTTGCAGCATGTTTCAGTCACCTTTAACATGCCTATGTAACGGAAACATTCAAAATCTAAATTTGCCATGCACAGGTGGAAGCATATTTACAAGCAATTTGCTCCACAGACAAACTTCTTACATTGAAATGGGAAAAATAACATCAGAGACTCTCAATTACCTTATAAAGAAGCAGACACCATTATATCCTTCTCATCAATATTAAAACTATTACTTTTTCTCAAAAACGATTTACAAGTCATAATTTGAAAACACTCCACAGCTCCTATGCACATAAAAGCCCTGTCAGTACTAATACTTCACATTTTCTCCAATTACAATTTCTCAAAGAAACAAAATCTATTTGTGAAACACTTGAGACAAAGCAACATTTGAAAAACACAACTTTCTTCATAATTTTCTCCTTAAAGCACACTATTTTCTATCTAAATTAAAGAAATCTTTTCTCACCTTAGCAAATACTTTGAGTTTCAAAACAGTCTCAGAAACACACCAATTTGTCTTCAGCAGAGCAAAAGGTATGCACTCCAGAGTCTGCAGCTATCAAAAGCACAGAAATGCTGTAATTCCTCACACATATCTCTCATGTCACCCAATCAAAACTCTTCCCTCACTTTTTTTCAAAGCAAAACCCTTCCCCCCTCTGCCCCCTCTCTGCTTTTTCTGCATAGCAACCACCTCTTGCAAGACCTCTCACACAACAATGTTGCAATTGAACTCTGAACTCTCAGTGCACCTGCATATCCAGAGCATTCTTTCATTTAATGATTTTTTCTTCGCCACTCAAAATACATCTTTCAACGAACTAATCCATGCACACTAACTTTCTGTTTTCAGCAATCAAAATCCACCAATCACTCTTACTGCTTCATTAACACAGAAACTCCTCAGTTTTTTTCATTGTACACTCTCATTTTTTCAACTGCCATTTCATTGCCACACTTCATCTGACTGCAGCGGAACCTTCTCTCACCATGTTTTCTGTCTGGATTGTTGGACATAGTTATATCTATTGGGCTCAAAGGTACGTTGAAAACAGGAATTTACCTAACCTCAATTTACAAGATGTGGAAATTAAGTGATTTGGCCACAGAGGATTAAAATGTCACCAATTGATACCATTGGTGAAAACCTTTATGCATTTGCCAAAACCTGACCTGATAATTGTGCACTGTGGAGGTAATGATTTGGGCACTTTGACTGGGGTAGGTCTGGAAATGCTTTTAAAGGACACCTTTGAGCAATTGATGGCACTTTTTCCTCAGACTGCCTTGGTATATTCAAATATATGCCAAAGACAGAAATGGAGGTGGTCGAACCAATTTTGTCCACAAATTGAGAAATCGAGGAAGCATGTAAACAAATCTGTTTCAGCTTACATGAGAGACCATGGAATGGGCTCCCTGTACAACAATAACTTGCGTTACTACATGCAAGATATCTACAGAGGAGATGGAGTTCACTTCTCAGATGAGGGCAACAGAGTTTTCACTCTGAATTTAAGAATGTGCATTGGTACCTACTTATAAGTACCTAAATGTACCATAAACCCAAAAGCTCTTCTCAGAGCTACCCTACATCTGATCACTCACAATTATTATTTTACTCTAACTTTTTTCACTAATTTTCAAGAAAGTACGCTCCCCAGAACGCTTCCCGGTTCGCGAACCGGGCGCACTCCACGCAAAAAAACTAAAAAAACGGTATATTTTTTTTTTGCCCTGCGAGACCCTTTCAAAGCCTCCACATCAAACCTAGGGGGTCAGGGACGATCTACTATGCCCCCTTATGGTCATTTGCCCCTTTGCTTTGGCCTCCTCTTGTCTCTCGATCCTACCGAGAGACAAGATGGCGGCCGCTACGGACTGTTTGGAATGTTTACAGACGCCGAAAAACCAATCAGCTTCGCAAACCTCCGTAACGCGAAAAGTACGCGAAGCGGAGCGCTGTTACAGATATATATCTTTTTTTGAACGTTAATTTCTCAAAATCCACTGGAGCACATATATTGAGACCTAGCAAAGGCACATCGGGCTACCAGTCCCTACAATTTTGCCAAGTTTCGTGCAAATCCATTCAGCCGTTCGATTATTATTATTTTATTTTTTTTTGCCCCGCGGGGCCCTTTTAAAACCTCCACATCAAACCTAGGGGGTCAGCGACAATGTACTATGCCCCCTTATGTTCATTTGCCCCTTCGCTTTGGCCTCCTCTTGTCTCTCGATCCTACCGAGAGACAAGATGGCGGCCGCTACGGACTGTTTGGAATGTTGACAGACGCCGGAGAACCAATCAGCTTCGCTTCACAAAGCTCTGTTGCGCGAAAAGTACGCGTCCTGGAACGCTGCCCGGTCCGCTGTTACAGATATATATCTTTTTTTAAACGTTAATTTCTCAAAATCCACTGGAGCACATAGATTGAGACCTACAAAAGGCACATCGGGCTACCAGTCCCTACAATTTTGCCAAGTTTCGTGCAAATCCATTCAGCCGTTCGGGCTAAAAGTGAGGCCAACCGCCCTATGGAAATTAACATGGGAAAAACGTGTTTTGGGACCCCCTTTTTTCTCGGCCCCCCCTTGACGAACCCCCCCAAAATTTTCAGGGGCTGCTCAGAAACAAAATGTTCCATTTTCCAGAAAATTTCAGCCAATTCCGTCCACAAACGCCAAAGTTATTAGACATAGAATTTTCAAAAATCCCATAGAGAAAAAATCCTAACTATATATACCTACTGGCGACCGCCAGTAGGTAATATATATATATATATATATATATATATATATATATATATATATATATATATATATATATATATTGATATTGATGTCAATCCATCCATCCACCATAGGACCACAGGCACATAACAGCTTTCAGGTTTTTTTTAGGTATCATTCTATTTCATCCTGAGCACCCTAGATGTGGTGCAATGCAGACACATCAGCATCATGTTTTTTTTAATGAATATTCCATTTCCCCTGGACCACATTACCTGCCATAGGCGCACACAACCCTCCATTTTTGTTTAAAGATAATTTTTCCATTTACTCATGCAGTTCCCTGAGTGGCACAGGTGTCTCCTTTTGAATACATGGACATAAAGAAGAGAGCTCTAGCTGTATGTTGTGCTATCCTGATGGGAACTTAAATTATATGGTTTGCTGGTGTGGTTTGACTTTAAAGTGGTTAATTTATTATTACCTAAGTAACCAACCACACTAATATTGCTCTGTCTGTACTAAATCAAAAAGCAACAATGTCACATTTTACTACATCTTTTTCTTGCTTGTTTGAGTTTAGGTGCAAAAGAAGAGACATCACCCACAGTACTGCCAAACAGAAGACCTGTACAGTGACGTCAGTCCTCCAATCTCTTCTGCGTGTGCAGCTTAGTGCCACTGCCAACTGAGAGCTTTAAGATGGCCCCAAAGAAAGTTGCTCCCAAGAAAGTGGTCAGTGAGAAGAAGCAAACATTTCTGGACAGCGTTGTGTACCGGCTATACTGCCCTTCTGAGAGCAAGCTGGGAGCAGCAACCCCACATCTAAAGCACCATCCCAACCTAAGCCCAGTCTGTTCTGCTCCTATCATGTGTAGCTCTCCACATAGCCTTCATAGATTGAGCCGCGTGTCCCTATGAGGTAAAAATCCCAACTGGTCCGGGTGAACTAGTTTAATGATCTCCGTTCGGAGTTGAGCCTCCAGTGCCTTTGCCAGCACTTTGGCTTCGATATTCAGCAAAGATATTGGCCTGTATGCAACGCATTCTTTGGGGGGGTTTACCCTTTTGGGTATTACAACTATAGGGGCCAGCTGCTGGACCACGGGTAGTTTTCCCTCTATCTTAGACTCTTGGAATATGTTGAGTAGGTGCAGGGCGATTTTACTTACTATGTTCCTGTAGAGCTCCACTGCGAGCCTATTGGGACCAGCCGCTCTCCCTGACTGCAGATTGGTGAGAGCTCCCCTGTTTCTTCTACAGGCAGTTCTGTCTTCTACCGATAAGGTAGGGAGATTAATAGTCCATAAAAGGACGGTGCAGTCTGCTCTGAATGCATAGAGGAGACGGCATATTGAGATTCATAGAATGAGGCGAAATCCTACGCTAAGTCTCTGCCTGTTCGGTGAAATGGACCATATTTAGAAGGCCATGAAAAGTCACGCAAGGTGACATTCTGTGCCCTTGTAAATATTGGCAGGCACACTGTGCTGCCGGTGCATCAAAAAAAGTGATGCACTTTGGTAGTGCAATGGCTTTGTAAATAAGTCCTTACATTTGGAACTAATGCATTGCAATGAATGATCTTTGAGTCTATTCCCATTTCTCATCCTTGATAGTAAGTATGGGCGAAATATGCGAATTCGCGTTCCGCGAATTCGCGCGAAATCAAGTTCCGCGAATTCGCACCAAACCGAATTCGCAATCCGCAAAATTTGTTTTTTTGCGTGTTCGCAGGGCTTTTTCCGTGTTCGCTGGGTTTTTGCGTATTAGCGGGGCTTTTTGTGTGTTCGCGGGCCGCTTGCATGGCGAAGTTACCCAAGCGGTCATGTATGGCCACAGCACCCTCTGGTTCACCACTGCCACCCTCTGGTTCATCACTGCCACCCTCTGGTTCACCACTGCCACCCTCTGGTTCACCCCTGCCACCCTCTGGTTCACCACTGCCACCCTCTGGTTCAGCACTGCCACTCTCTGGTTCACCCCTGCCACCCTCTGGTTCAGCACTGTCACCCTCTGGTTCAGCACTGCCACCCTCTGGTTCACCACTGCCACCCTCTGATTCACCCCTTCCACCCTCTGGTTCACCACTACCACCCTCTAGTTCATCCCAGCACACTCTGGTTCACCCCTGCCACCATCTGGTTCAGCCCTGGCACCCTCTGGTTCACCACTGCCACCCTCTGGTTCATCACAGCACCTCTGGTTCGCCACTGCCACCCTCTGGATAACCATTGTCACCCTCTGGTTCAGCCCTGCCACCCTCTGGTTCACCACTGCCACTCTCTGGTTCACCACTGCCACCCTCTGGTTCACCGATGCCACCCTCTGGTTCACCACTGCCACCCTCTGGTTCACCCCTGCCACCATCTGGTTCATCACTGCCACCCTCTGGTTCACCCCTGCCACCCTCTGGTTCACCCCTGCCACCCTCTGGTTCAGCACTGCCACCCTCTGGTTCAGCACTGTCACCCTCTGGTTCACCCATGCCACCCTCTGGTTCATCACTGTCCCCCTCTAGTTCATCACTGCCACCCTCTAGTTCACCACTGCCACCCTCGACCGAGACCTTTTGTGACGCAGCAGCAGCACAAAGGATGCTCCATGGTTCTGGGTATTAACAACGTGACGCATCTGAGAGATGCGCCACGTTGTAAAGCCCTGCGCCATCAGGAGGCGTTCTGGTGCAGGGGAGGGTGTTTCACTCAGTCACTTTTAGGCCAATGCTGCGTCAAAACCCTGCGCGTGCTTGAAGCAGGCGCAAGGCTTGATGCAGCATTGGGGAGATAGGGCCCCCAGAGCATTGCTGGAGCTGCGTCGCAAGCGCGACGCAGCTCCAGCAATGCGCTGCTTTTACGGCACAGATGCGTGACGCATCTGTGCCGTTTTTGCCACATGGTGCGCTGCATTGTAAATGCGGCGCACCATGGGTGGCGGAGCTGCGCGCACAATAACTGGCGCATCCCTGGGGATGCGCCAGTGATTGTAAATCTGCCCCTATACATTTAGCCAACGAGGGAGCACTTACTGATTAGACAGTAGAAAGTACTCCAGTTGAGTAGAGGTATTGCACAAAAAGGTGGCATCTTCGTGGACAAACACGCAGGGCGGGATTCATTCTGCCCCCTGTTAGACTCGTTTTCTGTGCCCTTCTGCCCTCTGTTAGACTCGTTTTTCCCTTGTTTTTCTGCCCTTCTGCCCTCTGTTAGACTTGTTTTTCCCTTGTTTTTCTGCCCTTCTGCCCCCTTTTAGACTCGTTTTTTGTGCCCTTGTGCCCTCTGTTAGACTCATTTTTCCCTTGTTTTTCTGCCCTTCTGCCCTCTGTTAGACTCGTTTTTTGTGCCCTTCTGCCCTCTGTTATTCCCTTGTTTTTGTGCCCTTCTGCCCTCTGTTAGACTCGTTTTTTGTGCCCTTCTGCCCTCTGTTATTCCCTTGTTTTTGTGCCCTTCTGCCCTCTGTTAGACTCGTTTTTGTGCCTTTCTGCCCCGTTAGACTTGTTTTTGTGCCCTTCTGCCCTCTGTTAGACTCGTTTTTCCCTTGTTTTTCTGCCCTTCTGTCCTCTGTTAGACTGTTTTTTTGTGCCCTTCTGCCCTCTGTTAGACTCGTTTTTCCCTTGTTTTTCTGCCCTTCTGCCCTTTGTTAGACTGCTTTTTGTGCCTTTCTGCCCTCTGCATCACCACATCATCACTCAGCGCTACCACAGCATCACTCAGCACCACCACATTATCACTCAGCACCACCACATTATCACTCAGCACCACCACAGCACCACTCAGCACCACCACAGCATCACTCAGCACCACCACAGCATCACTCAGCACCACCACAGCACCGCTCAGCACCACCACAGCACCACTCAGTGCCACCACAGCATCACTCCGCACCACCACAGCATCACTCAGCACCACCACATTATCACTCAGCACCACCACAGCACCACTCAGCACCACCACAGCTTCACTCAGCACCACCACAGCATCACTCAGCACCGCCACAGCACCACTCAGCACCACCACAGCATCACTCAGCACCACAACAGCACCACTCTGCACCACCACAGCACCACTCAGCGCCACCACAGCATCACTCAGTGCCACCACATCATCACTCAGTGCCACCACATTATCACTCAGCACCACCACAGTACCACTCAGCACCACCACAACATCACTCAGCACCACCACAGCATCACTCAGCACCACCACAGTACCAATCAGCACCACCACAGCACCACTCAGCGCCACCACAGCATCACTCAGCACCACCACAATATCACTCAGCACCACCACAGCACCACTCATCACCACCACAGTATCACTCAGCACCACCACAGCATCACTCAGCACCACCAGAGCACAACTCAGCCCACCCCAGCATCACTCAGCACCATCCCAGTATCACTCAGCACCAACACAGCACCACTCAGCATCACCACAGCACCACTCAGCACCACCACAGCACCACTCAGCGCCACCTCAGCATCAATCTGCGCAACCATTCAACAACAACTGGTTCAAATATGTTCTCTCAATGTATCAAACGTTATTACAAATGTCACAAAAAGATGTTAATATTTCACTTCTGTTCTTGGATTTTCGTCACAATACAATACACTAAACATAATCTTCACAAAAGTTATTTACAAAAGTTTAAGCTATTGCCATTATAAATTAAAATCACTTTCATTTAAGTATTAATTATTTAAAAAAATTAAAAGCCATTGTAATTTGTAATATCAATACAGCTAAGTCACGTAAATACAAAACATGTTGCATTACAAATGCTATAGGTGTCACATTTGCGAAAGTTATAACTATTGGCATAGTAAATGACAAAGCTATTAATTTAGCTATTTTCAAAACCAACACATAAATTTAAAAAATTGTCATTTACAAGACCAATAGCTCAAACTTTCCAAATGCGAGACCTATTGCAATGCAAATGCTTGTTTTTATATCTGTCAGTGCTTCCTGTTGATGTTTAATTTTTGTGACAGGCGCCTCATTGCCTACTTGTAACTATTATCTGACCCTGCTTCAAGGGTCAGAGCAGGGTTAGTTGCAAGTAGGCAACGAGGCGCCAGGAAGCACTTACAGGTTTGCAGCAGCAGGTGCCCAACTTGAAGTTAATTTCTTTGTAACCCTTTTGTAAAAGGTTACAAAAAATTTGCTTCAACTTTTGCACCTGCTGCTGTAACCCTGTAAGTGCTTGGCTGAAAATTCGTCCCCGCTGATTCGCGGATTTTACCACGATTTCGCGAGATTCGCGGATCGCGAAATCACGGAAAATCCACAAATTCCGCGAGCGGAACGAATTTTCAGCCCATGTTTACTTGATAGACCAACCCAGTCACCCTTTTTTGCAGTGCACAGATGCAAAGTATTGCTACACATCACTGTGAAATTGTTTGTGACTGTACAAACTACATAAACAAAGTCACAGAGAGCACTAATTCACTGAAATCACTAATTCACCATGTTCACTGGAGGGCAGAGGAGTCTGCGATGGCTTCTTAAATAATCAGCCAAAGTGAGCGCAGACGAGAACGATTAGGTAGAGCACAGAGCCCCTGCCTAGCTCAAACTGGATTAAATAATAATATTCAAAATGTAAACTAAACATAACTTACCCATGAGTGTGAGAAGAATGCTATTCAGATTTTGTTAGCACTATAGAACACAACGAATAATTAATACTCACTGAGCCCCGCAATCTCGATGCCTAGCTGGTCCAGCAGGTCTTACTCTCACTCGAGCATGTCCGCAGAGCTATTCATCGGCTGCTATGGGGTGCGCTAAACTTGGCTGGCACGCCGCACATACCTGCCCACCCTCCCCCACTGCTGGGACTGCTTCCTGCATAGAGTGAAGGTGGCTCTTCACGAACAAATCTAGTGCTGCCACCTCCACCTCACAAATGATGGCCTGGGGCTGCATCCCTTGGCGGCACCGCCGTCTGCAGGATCGGTGGCTGCTGCTGCTTGCAGTTTGGGGGGCCTGGCACCGCGGCTCCCCTGTTTACGCAGCTCTGACATGGCACGATGAGGGGGAAAAAATAAAAATAGGGAAAGGTAGTAAGGAAGGAAGGAAAGAAGGAATGAATCAAGGCAGGAAAGAAGGAAGGAATTGAAAGACAAATAAGGAAGTAATAGAAAAATAACAAAAGTACAAAAGCTCATGAAAAACCATGAAAATAACTGAAAGAAATGGGAAATACACAGACACAAAAACACACACTAATTCAATAAATGAATTAGAAAGAAAACAAGATGGCCACGCCCATGTGAACTAAGGGGTACCATTTCACATGTGATTTCCAATGGAAGAGCTTACTAAGCACGGAATTTGGTGCAAAAACGCAACACGAACAGGCATGCTGGGAAACACCACCCACCCACACCACGTAGGGCGGTGGAGTTTTTTTACCAACTGGCAGTGTACTGCATAGCGCGACTCAACAAACTCCTCCCCGGCCTATTTTTTAATCAACCTCATTTTGTTCAAAGTGCAATATGCTATTGGGAGAAGAGACAGGACGGTTTAATGTGTTGCACAAGGCATGGGAGAATTTAGCACTTAGGGTCTATTTACCAAACTCTCATACAGCACAGCAGTCAGCAATGCTGCGTTGTGCTGGACTGCGTGAGAATGAGAGAGCAGGAGAGCATCATGTCTACACACATATGGCACTCTCCCTCCACGCACACACCTTTACACCGTAGTACAAAGGTGACTGTGTGAGTGTAGCATAGAGTCAGTACTGGAAGGGTAGTCTTCTATTACAGAATACTAAGCTTAGACTAACTTTAAAACGTTCCCCACTTTGTAGTGTGCTGTACAGTGCAGCATTTTGCAAAGTTGGAAAATAAAGGAGAAATAAAAGCATTTCTCCTTGAATGCACCTATCTGAAATGGAAGTTACTTTCTGAGGCAACACCCTGTCTCCTTTTTTAGAAGATAGGGTTTTACATAAAAATGATTGGTAGGTGCATGGGAACGCCCATGCACCACCCGTTGAAGGCCTCCTTGGTGCTAAGTAATTTAAAGAGGTGATATGCGCTGTTTTGCATTACTTACATGTGCATTTTCAACACAAAACACGTTTTGCGCTGGAAAGCAAATTGAAAAAATTTGTTTTCGGTTTCTTTATGTCACTTTTGTGATGCAAACACGGTGCAAAATCTTAGTAAATATACCTCTTAATAGTGCTTAGAGATGTCTGCTCTGTTTGCACAGGCCACCAAGCCTCTAGCCAGATATTTCAAGGGATGCCATAATAGTGAGGTGAAGGGTGGTGGTAGCCAATGCCAGTCTCTGAAAAGCAGGCCAAATGTCAGTTTCTGAAGATCAGACAAAGTTTGATGGAGGAAAGCACAGGGACCAAAAGACCTTTCTGTGGGCTGTGGTTTGAAGATGGCACCCGATCACATTGAGTGCAGGTATTCCTGGCTGCTAAAATGCGTGGCAGCATGCCTGCAAAAAAGGCATCTGGTGTGAGACAAAGGTCCTTTGTTTAGAGTTAGCTGGCACAGCTGCACCCAGGGCTGATGACAGTGCTTAAGGTCAAACCGGCATCCGCAACAGAGAAGGAGTGTGGTAAAGAAATACTCTCTCAGAGGTAAAATACATTCTACTTGCCCTTAGATAGAATGGCAACTATCAGTGAGCATTATTATGGTTGGAAACTCAACAAAAGGAATAAACAAGATTATGCCAGCCGACGTTGAGAAGTAAGCTAGGAGCAGCTCATGCCAGTGAGGGCATTTGAGACACTGATGATGTTTGAGGTTTGAAAAGAAGTCTCGGTTCTTTAGATTCGATCTTCCCTTTCATATCCTAACACTTTAAAGGTGGTTCAGCAACTCCAATATATTTTCTCAGATAGACCCATACAATGTCCTCTTTCTAAGCATTAAGAGCCATATGTAGGTAATCAATTTTTATCGATTCTAGAATACCAAATTTTACTGATTCAGTATCTTAGAATCGGTAAATGGGATGTAGATAATAATTTGGTAAATTTTACCGAACCGGTAAAATTCGGTAATTACCAATTCAGTATTTACCGATTCGGTAATTCCAATTCATTCCAATGGGCCTGGAGGCCCATAGGAATGAATGGGAATTACCGATTCGGTAAATACCGAATCAGTAATAGGGAGAAGACTTACAAGGGTGGCAGGGTGTCACATTGACCCCCGGTTGCACCCCTGAATAGTGCATGGGTGCCCATGTGACACACATACATGCCCTAAGGGCATGTATGTCTGCCACATAGCACTCTTGGAAAAGCACAAATTAGCTTTTTCCAAGGTTTTCGATATTTACCACCAACTTTTAGTTGGTGGTAAATACTGAATCCTTAACTCAGAAAGGCACTCCCTTGAGTGCTCCCTACATTAAGGATTCGGTATTTTGCCGAATCGGTATTTTAAGGAATCGGTAATTTACCGATTCCTTAAATTACCGATTCGGTAACCGAATCCTTAAATTTACCCCCTACATCTCAAATGCCCAATACCGGTCGGTAACGGCCGAAATTCGGTAATTTCGGCCGTTACCGACTGGTATTGGGCCTCCTACATATGGCCAGTCTTAAGGTAGTGAGGCACCAAATGGTATAATCCTGAGAAACTTGTGGGAGTGTACATTCGCAGCTGCAGACTGGTGATCGGGTGGAGGTTTCCGAATGTATGTCTCTCTCCCTGGGCTTCCTGTGTTCTAAGTAGACTTCCAGTGTCCCCTGATGTCGACTATATCTTCCTCGCTCCCTTGTGTTTATCTTTCCTTCCCCATGTTATCCTTGTAGAATGATTTACACTGCGTGTACTGAGCATGGAGACTTTCCAAAATTATAAGTATGGAACTTGGTTTATTCATAGTGAAATGATATGTGAGTTAAACAAAGACATCATGTGCTGGATAGCAGATGTCTTATTTTAACGCTGGAACTTTCTGCACACAGTTTTGGCATTGATGATGCATATTGATGTTTTATTTCAATGAAAATTATTTGAATATAAAACTAAAAATCGGATTTCGTAGTGAGGCCAAGAAGGTGGGTACATGACCGAAGTGCAACTGCACCGATGGGCATGTTTGCATGCTGCATGTCAATGGTTCACATCTTGGCAGGCCCAGCTCATGGTTTCATTCTTTCACGGCAGCCAAAGTTAGAACCTTTGCCTTTGGTAGCAATGCTCATCACTGCTCTACATTTGTGAAATATAAAGCCCTGTGCGAAGTGTCTACAGACTTTGTGGTTCAATATTTGTACAAGCAAATCAAAGAAAACATCAAATGCTTATAAAGCCACCTTAGCAGGAAGAGTTATGGAATCAGAGCTGCTCAATAGCCAGCCACAGGTGTTGTACTTTATTGCACTGGGATTCAGATAGCACTTTCCATACATCGTGTGAGGCTTAAAGCCCTTTGCTGGGTTGTCCGTATGCATTCATTATAAAACGCTACATACATCTGATAAAGTGTGTTGATCCGTGTGTTGTTTTGGGCACTGGCCTCAAGTGTAAGTGGTTTTCTTATCAGCCATCTGAAACTATTTTATCATTCTTAGAATAAGGAATGATTGGGAAATGCCCTTAACTATCCAAAGTAACATTTGAAGGTTACAAACAGTGGGTGTGTAACTTACTGAGTTGGTACCAGGGCTGGAACTTGTGATACGCAGGATACAAAGCATTAACCCAACAAAATACACGTGCTACAACCTTACACACCTAGGGGCTTATTTATGAGCCCCAGCGTCACTTTTGCGCCATGGGTGCGTCACTTTTTGTGACGCACCAGTGGCGTAAAAAATGCGCCATGTTGCACCATATTTAGGAAGTGACGCATCTAGGTAGATGCGTCACTTCGTAAACCCCTGCACTACATTATGCATGCACCAGCTATAATGTATGCAGGGTGAGCATACCCCTGCAAGAAAGGGTCGTAGGAGTGGCGCAGCATAATCGATGAGATTTCACTGCGCTACTTCTGGGACGGCAGTGCGTCAAAACCTTACGCCTGCCTCATGGCAGGTGTAAGGGTGACACAGGCCCTTTCACATGGGCTTGCCCCATGTGAAAGGAACATTCCTGGAGTTGCGTCAGTCTTTCAACACAACTACAGCAATGCACCACTCTTTGCGACCTGATGCGTCATTTTATAAATCACTGGTGTTGCAAGGAGGGCCCACTGAGAAGTGGTGCATCACTGCTTTCACGCAGCGATGCACCACATCTTGTAAATGAGGCCCCTTATGCTCTGCAGTAGGCCTATTTACCCTCCAAACTATTTCATCATGATTGAAATAAGTAAGAAGATCACACAAGGGGCTCTACAGCATATATATTAACCACCAAAGTTATCCAGCATGACAGCGGAGAAACATACATTATTACAGTCCTACTGCAGGTTGCAAGTTTGCTTATAAAAAACAGAAAACAATTACCTTTTGCAGCTGAGTCTCAAATAGGACTTGGCCTGATAGAGAGGGATCATTGACCAAAGGCATTGCCAGAGGTCGCAAAAAACAAGACAGGAGTCCCATCTGCAACCCCTGGCGACCCCTAAATTATCTCCACGATACAAATGGTAGTAAGTATTACTTATTTCTAAATGAAGACATAAGGTGGCCTCTTGAAGCTGACCAGTATTGATTGATTAGAGTATATTTACGGCCATTTGAGCCTCTAATGCTTGCAGGATGGGTGCAGTCACTTTTACTGTCCAGCACTGTCCCTAACACCTATCTAGCGCAGCATGTGCTGTCGGAATCACCTTTTCAAGGAGAGAGACAGACATTGTGTGGTGTTTCAATCATATGCTGAAGCTTTTAATGAGCATCTTACGTTGGAGAGGAATTGATTTATTATTGGGATGTCATCATTGTGCATATACATTTGTTTTTAAGGTTCATCAACTGTTGCATTTGATGCTGAATTGGTTTCTTTTCGAGCGAGGAGGAATTCAGAGGAGAATGGCACATGTTTCTCTGCGAACTGTCTCTTGTAACTTCTAGCATGCCTGTGATTAAGGTGCTGTCAGTGTTTTTGTGATCTGCCGCTGTGTCCTACGTCTTTTGATGCAAGTCACAGTAGCATCTCAGTGTGCCACAGAGCGAAGGACGCATGGCTTCTGTTGTGATGGTACCTTCTCCTCTGCTCTCTTGGTTCCTTATCACGCTGGGCTGGCGTGTCACACTTGTAATTCAGTTGTGTTCCGAGTGTGTCAGGCCATTCTTGGAGAGGCTGTTGGCACTTGGTGGCAAGTTTTTCTGTCCACTTTTCATTTGAAGGTACTGTGTCCTTTTCTTCCTTTTACGCGGATATGCAGTGTGCCCGAGCACTATCTCCGTTAGTGCTGTTGCCTGGCAAACTCAACTTTTCACCGTCTTTTTGCCAACCACACTCATTCTGCTAACCATTACGTCATCAGGCCACATGCATTTCACGCAGTGTGCAGCCATTTTGCATTTCAATGACCTTCACCTGCCAACCATTGCCAATCAAGCTTTTCAACGCTCAATTGCCAATTAAATATTACCGCATTTCACTTTGCGCATGACTTTTTTTGCAGTGCCTCCAGTTCATTATCGCTTGATCTCCGTTTCAAATTACGTATAATACACAAATTTCTTGTGTACATTATATTATGTGGCAAACTTTACAGTGATCTGCACACCTCTATTTGCTACTCATACATTGGCAGATTTCACGGTGACCTGCACACATCTCTTTGCTATTCATACATTGGCAGATTTCACGGTGATCTGCACACCATTTTATTGACTTTTTCATACAGTTTTCATATTTTGGCTATTTTCTTCAATTGTGTTCATTATTCTACGTATTTTCAATGGTGATACACACACCATTTTCAGTGCTATATCTCTGAATTGATTTATTAGTACATTTCATTGGTATTGCTACAATATTGCACAGCCATCACTTTGCAGATCTTATGGTGACCTGCACACCTCTTCACACTTCAAGCTTGTCACGTGTTGCAAGTACACTTTTCTCCAGTCATGGCTACTAACCAAATGATTGCGCCTCCTCCTGCTTTTCTAATTGAACAGGATACCCCTTCCATTGAATGGGAGGAGGAGTGGATTGGTATTTTCGAAAATTATCTTGAAGCCATTGATGGTCTTATATTTCAAGCATCAAGGAAGAAAGCCATTTTACTTAATTCGTTAGGTAAAGCTGGACAACATGTTTTCAATATTATACCTCAATTTTTGGGTGCTGATGGTGAACTTATTGACAATCCGTATATTTAGGCAAAACAAAGACTTTCTAAAAAC
The DNA here is from genome assembly GCF_964261635.1 of Lissotriton helveticus. NCBI lineage: Eukaryota > Metazoa > Chordata > Amphibia > Caudata > Salamandridae > Lissotriton > Lissotriton helveticus. The sequence continues at coordinate 63,559,878 of NC_136060.1, read as the reverse complement.
TTTGTGAAACAATTTAACATTGTCATGCAACTGCATACATTTTACACTGTGCCTCAAAAGGACAAGGAGACTGTTAATCAAATGGTCACTCTTTTAAGGGAACTTGCCATCAAGTGTGACTTTGGTCCCATGACTGATCAACTTATCAGAGATCAGCTGATCGTTCAGTGTAAAAATAAAAAGATGCAAGAAAATCTTTGTGCTGCCAAGAATCCCACTCTACTTGAGGTCATCTCCATAACCAAAGTTATTGGTCAGATAAGTGCATGCAAGAAATGCATTTGCTTGAGTCAAAAAAAGAAGACATGGTAAATGTTGTCAATAAAAAAGAGAAAGATTCTTTACATGACAACGATAATAAAAACAGGGACACTAAAAGCAAGCTACCTACATTTAGTAATTCCAAACTTAAGTCTAAGTTTTTGTCCAACAGCAAAAGCAAATTTGTTTGTTGTTATCGTTGTAGCAGTATGAGTCATGCTGCCGATGCTTCACAAGAGATAAAATATGTAAAAAATGTGGTAAGAGAGGCTAAATAAGCAAAGTTTGCAAAAATCCATCTAGGAATATAGTTGCCTTTGTTGATGAGGACTGTGTTTCTCTGGATATTTAACTTTGTGTAAATGAAAATTGCTTTTCTTCCTTGCAGAGACCTAGAGACACGTTCATTTTGAATGATTTCCCCATCACACTCATAGTTAACACTGGTTCCATGTTTACCATCATTCCATTTCATATTTTTAATGAATGTTGGCCAAATACCTCCCTTGCAAGTAGTGATATTATACCTAAAGGCTACAGTGGTGGTATTATCACTATTAAGGGAGTAATGGAAACCGAATTTGAATTTAAAGGCAGATCTGCCTTGGGTAAATCTGATATCTCAAATGATGGGCCTGCTATACTGGGTTGGGCTCAACAGCACAATCTTCATTTTATAATTGACCCCAGATCTGATGAAAAAGTTTTGGTTGCCTTTCCAACTATTGATTCCATTTTGCCTAAACACAAGGATGTATTCTGAACAGATATAGGGAAATTAATTGGTTATGCCCATAAAATAAAACTCAAGGATGATGCTCATCCCGTTAAACATTCCCTTAGGAGAATATCCATTTCTATTCATCAAGAAGTTAGAGATATGCTTGAGGACATGCAGAGACAAGATATTATCTAACTGGTGAATGGCTTTCTCCAGTGGTGGTCACCAAGAAGAAAGATGGCAAACTTCCTGTCTCTGTGGACCTCAGGTCCTTTAATCAGAATATTGTTGTAGATTATTTTACCCTTCCTAACATTTCTTAAACGGTGCTCTTGATGGATAAAGTGCATTTTTTTGCAAACTTGTTCTTAGGTCAGTGTATCATCAGATAGCTTTACATCCTGATTCTCGTAAACTAACAGCATTTTTTACCATGGAAGGTGATTTTCAGTTTAAGAGGCTCCCTTTCGGACTAGCCTCAGCTGCAAGCGTCTTCCAAGGCATGATGCACACTCTCTTGAAAGATTCAAAACACATACATTATTTTCAAGATGATATTCTTGTTACTGGCAGAGATGTAACTGAGCACAACAGCAATTTAGCTAAAGTGTTGCAAATTTTACTTAATGCAGGTCCTACGTTAAGAAAAAATAAATGTATATTCTTGATGGAAGAAGTAGATTACTTAGGTAACATCATTTCCGAGAGTGGAGTTAAACGCAAAGAAGACTTGTTGAAGACCATCGGGTTAGCACCCGTTCCCTCTAACAAGGACAAACCTAAATCCATCATCAGGTTAATTGAATATTATTGCAAATTTGTCAGAAACTTTGCACATAAAACTGAAGCATTACGCACTTTACTCAGAAAAGGTAAAAAAAATGGTGGCAAGTACCACAGGCTAAAGCTTTTCAAAACATCAAAGATGAGATCATCAAAGATGGTAGTCTCACCCCCTTTGAACCTGGAAAGAGTACCTTTATTACAGTTGATTCGAGTGCTCATGGAGTTGGCGTCGTTCTTTCGCGAATATAAAACGGTGTTGAAAAAACTGTTGCTTTTGCTTCATGCATGCTTAGTAGCTCTGAGTGTAATTATGCTGTGATCAAACGTGAAGCATTATCTGCTGCTTGGGGCATTCAGCATTTTCGCTCTTACATGTGGGGCACACGTTTTATTCTCAGTACAGATCACAAGCTCCTCAAAAGAATGTTGTGTCCTGGAGGTGCCAACGATGGCTCTCCTCGCTTAAAGAGGTTTGCTGCTAGATTGCAAAAGTTTATTCATGACCTCACATACATCTCTGGCTGAAAGAATATCCAAGCTGATTGTTTATCTAGACAACCACTTCAAATGGAACAAAGTAAGGAGCCAGATGATGATGAAGTAGTGTGTGTTGTGGCTAGTGTGGAGGATGCATGTTCTAAGGAGTTTAAGTCTATTTCCAAGAATGAGTGGCATCAAGCTGTTGTAGATGAGCCAGATTTCTCTGAGCTTGTAAGTTCTATCTGCTCTGGTTGGAGGCTTGAGGGAGATGTCAAGCAATCACTACACAGCTTTGTCAAGTTGCAAGATGAACTTAGCATTGGTCTTACTGATGATTTGGTAATGAGAGGTGAGACATTTGTTCCTCCTAGAGCACTCAGGAAAAGACTTTCTTTTAGCCTATAAGGTGACCTTGGACAAACCATTACAGTGAAGCATATCAAAAACAATTTTTGGTGGTCCTGTCTTGATGATGATGTCCGAAGTTGGGTCGAGAACTATGCATTATGTAAGGACAGTGAGAAAAGATTAAAAGTTAGTTCCCAAGATCCAGGTTCCATTTCAGCTTTTCAAGCTGATTTGTCGTGGGAAAAGGTTTGTTTAGACTTCATTGGTTTCATGGATTTTCTGTTGTGTAAATTTTGCTTCGCTATGGTCTTAGTGGATATTTCTTCAAGGTGGGTTTTTGTTGATTTTTAAATAATATCACCACTAGTACGGTCATCAAACATTTAAGGTCTATTTTTTTTAAGGAAGGCTTTTCTTGCATTTTGGTTACAGATAACGGTACTCAACTTACTTCTTTGGCCATGCGCAGCTTTCTTTTGGGCAATGGCATCAGGCACATGTATAATTCACTATATAACCCTCATGGCAATGGCATTGTTGAGCATATGAATAGAATTGTCAAAGGTACAATTTAGTTAGCTATTCTGGGAGGTTGTGATATTCAAAGATGTGTGGATGACATGGTATTGTCTTGTAACACAACTGTGCACAGTGTCACAAATGAAGTTCCATTTGTAAAAATAAGGGGAGAATACCCAAGACAAAACTCACTCCCCAGTGGATGCTTGAAGATTGTTCGTCTAATTTTTCTGATGGTCGTCCCAGCAATAGTAGCAGAGTTGAATTGGGTGATCTTGTCAAAGTGAAGCTTGGCAGGAGAGAGCAAGGTATGTACAAGTTTTTAGATCCTTTGAAAGTCAAAGAGGTGCACAGGTGACATGTCGTATTAGAGAATGAACAGAAGTGGAATTTTAGGAGGATTGCTCTTTATTTCAAAAATAGTGTTCAGTGTTCTGACAGTAATGCTGTGCAGCAGCAACAGAATGTTCGTTAAATGTGTTCTGGGGTTAGAAAGTTACGGGAAGTTTGTCTTCCAGGAAAATATAATGATTTTGTATTATATTGAACATGTTGCTATTTACTTTTTCTCTTTACTTAGGAATATTGAAAATGTAATGATTTTGTATTGTATTTAACACTCTACTATCAATTTTTTACCTTTCTATTTAGAATATTTTATTGTACTCCTATGTATGCTGTTATAGTAGTATTATCTTTCTCACCTTGTTCTTTTTATTTCCACCATTGTCTTCTTAGATTGTTAATTTGTATTGTTTCTTGTTTTTGTTGTAAGGAAAGAAGATGTGTTGTGATGGTACCCTCTCCTCTGCTCTCTTGCTTCCTTGTCACACTTGGAATGCAGTTGCATTCCGAGTGTATCAGGTCATTCTTGGAGAGGCGGTTGCTTGAGCCAGTAGTTGGGAACTCCATCCGATGAAGAAGATAAAATAAACGTACTTGTTTGGATCTACCTCTGAATTCCGTTTCATTGATTATTCCAGAACAGCTTCCCATGTCGAATATGAACACTTTCTCTTTTTGTTATTTGAGAATAAACAAGGATTCAACAAGGTTATTCCTAAATTTTATAAACTTTGATATACAGTAAGGATTTAAGTATATTCCTAAATTTTGTCTAGTTTGATTTCTGTTCATCTTTGGTCAGTTAGGGTGCCTATTTCGAACCACATAAAGTAAGGGCGTCTTGTATTTTGGAATGTTAACCACAAAAATACTGATAAACAAAAATATCTTAGTCAAAAGCTTGAGTGCAATAGTATCACATTTTACAGATTTATATTTAAAATAAATAAATGTAGCCCGAAAAATACATAATTGATCTAAATATCGACATATGACAAATATTCGCTTCAAAAACTGCTTTTCTCATTTTTGAAACTGTTTTACTTGGACAACAAAGTGTCATTATTTTCTTAAAGGATTTCACTATACATTACTCACTGAATGAGTCGAGGCATAACATTATTACTGGTGATCCCCATAAGTAATCTCTGTTTTCTGTCAAAATTCTCCCCAGGTTGCTTAACTTTATGCTTCATTACTTTAACCATTTGCTGCCTATTTACTGTAACATGTCCCCATTTCTACCATTAGGGGCATGATCATTTAGTTGTCATTAACTTAATTTTTTCATCATATTTTCTGATGTTTCTGTGAACATCCCCTTGCTTTGTACACTACTTTTTGGCAGTTCTGCACCAATACGCACTTCTCTCCCATTGGAAGATTGGAGGGTTCCTACCCAAGCTCCAACACTCCAGCACCATGCTATCTATCTTTTAGCAATTACCAATTCTTGGTTAATGTTAGGCCTGAAAGTCTTAGGATGGTCTTCCCCCAAAGTTTTTTGCCTCCCTCCTCCACTTTTCTGACCTTGTTTTGCTGGCTTTGCGACTCTTTGCACCCGACCACTGCTAACCTGAGCTACAGTGCTTGTGTTCTCTCCCCTAAACATGGTAAAATTGGTTCATCCCCAATTGGCATTTTTTTTTTACTTACAAGTCCCTAATACAGTGGTGCCACTTGTACCCAGGTCCTGTCTATTAAATGCTAGTAATGGGACTTAGGCACTAATTGTGCCACCCACTAAGTAGCCTCTTAAACCATGTCTCAGGCCTGCCACAGCAGAACCTGGTGTGCAGTTTACACTGCCATGTCAAACTGGCAAAAACAACCCTTTTGCCAGGCACAAACCTCCTCTTTTTATACATATGTCATCCCTAAAATAGGCCCTGATTAACCCACATGGTAAGATACAATAAATTTAAAAGTCAGGACATGTACTTTTAAGTTTCACATGTCTTGGCAGTGAAAGACTCCCAACGCCACCTTTCACTACTGCAAGGCCTATCTCTCCCAGTGTATATCATTGGGATAACCTTATTGCATTTTATAAGTGTAATTTCAAGTTGGGAAGAGATAATACCCCACGCCTAAGTCTTCTGTCTCTGGAATCACAATTTAAAATCATACCTTATGATGAAGTTGGATTTTAATTATTGCAATTCTGAAAATGCCACTTTCAGAAAGAAGGTGTTTTCTTACTTGAACAATTTGCTGCCTGCTGCCTGGCTCTGTTCATCTGGGTTGGGTGACAGCTGAGTTTTGTGTATTCCCTCTAGACAGCCATGCACAGAGGGTGTTACTTGATGGGCCATCCTGGGAGATGGTAGGGATACGCTGGGCATAGCCTTACACTTACACCTGAATGAGCTGCGTCCTGTCCACACACAAAGGGCTACATATTCCCTTGCCTGGGTGAGAAGGACTGGAGCTGCATCACTTGAACCCAAAGTGACTCCAAGGGCTTGCTGGCTTACTTCTTGATCTGAAGTCTCAGGGACATAATGGACTTCCTTTAATCCTTCTCTTGTACCTGGACTCTACAACCTGTTAGTCTGCCCTGCTAAGTGGTGACATCCCAACCTAGACCCATGGAAGTGGGCCTAAGGTGTTTGCTCCATCGTGGTCAGACTGAAATTTTGACTTTGTCCAGGTCCGGCACAACCAGATATCCTAAAAAAGCACAAATTGCTAGTTAGCACTATTTTACAGTGTATTCTTTAAAAATCCATACCTTGACTTCTACTGATTGGAATTATGTATGTTTTTGTGTTTTATTCATAACTTTAAGTCTATTGTTCAAACCTTGTGTGGATTCTTTTTGTGTTGTTTTCACCGTGTTACTATTTGAAGTGTTGCACAAATACTTTACACATTGCCCCTTAAGTTACGCCTGATTGCTCTGTGACACGCTTCCAGAGGGTGAGTGCAGGATAATTTAGAGTGTGTTGTGACCTACCCTGACTAGGATTGTGGTCCCCGCTTGGAAAGGGTGCATACCTCTGCCAACCAGAAATCCAACTTCTAACAGTTACTTAATAGTTTCTGATATTTTGTTAGATCTATTTCTACTCTATACTCCCAGTGGGATATCTGTATGTATTATTGTATCAGTAAACCCTTCTAGTCTGTTTGCAATTTTAGTAGTGTGAAAATGTTTGACACTTCCAAATTATTTGAAAGAAAGTCTCCTAGTGTCCATACTGCTTTGTAAACCTATTGTCATTCATGAAGCTGAAATTCTGCAGTTGTACATGGGTGTCATAAATTCTACATGGGATTTTAAGTTGTTATAGTTTGAAATGTGCTTTTCCTTTATAAAGAAGAATTATCTTTAGTTTCCTCATGTGGTTTTTATTTCTGAGTTAAACACATGTCTCAGCTGTAGGCATTTAAGCCACTGGGATGTACTCATTTCATGTTCAGTTTGAAGTTGTCCAAAGGAGACGGCTCCATCCACACCCTAAACCTCAGTCAGGATTGACATCTCTATATCATCCCAATGTCTATATCCTCACATCTGTACCACCACTTTTAATCTTGTCCCTAACCAAGAAGGGGATCTGGAGGTCAACCTGCATTCTCTAGCCATCTCATAATTCATTTATGTCTGTATTTGGACCACTGTCTTAGTCACTGGAGAAGCGTCACTAGTTAGAGTACCTCCATATAGCACATTATGGTATCCCTTTGAATCTAGTAGATGACAATCTCTTTTAAGAACCACTATCTCCATTGGGCTGCATGCCCAGTCATTCACCACACCTATGTGTGCTTCCGCATTGTATTGTTTTATGTCTGTCAGTGCCATTCTTTGCTCGTACATTGAACTATATACCGTTTTGAGGGCAACATTTGAGGATCCTTCTGACCACAGCAGTTGTCGCATAAATTGATCAATTTTTGTAGTGATAATTTGAGGGATCCAGTATGGGGTGTATTTCAAAATGTACAATAGTTTGGGCCATGCTATCATATTATACATTGCGGCACTCCCAAACAGTGCTACATTGGGTTTGTGCGGTAGTGAGATATGTCTACTTGCGCCAATAGGAACAGTTCAGGCCTAACTGCCTAGTCAGGACCTCCCTGAACTGGAATGAAAGCAATCCAAGACCTGTTTCACTTGATTAGGATCTATTAGAAATTTGGTAACTGATTGAGGGTGTAACCCCTCTCAGGCAGCAAACACAATTACTATTAGTGTGAAATCACAGTTTAAAACTGCACGCAGGCTGCAGTGGTAGACCTGAGACATTTTTAAAAGAGCTACTAAAGTTAGTAGCGCAATCAGTGCTGCATTTCTACATGCAACATTACAATTACAGGCTCTGGGTACATGTAATAAAGCTTTATTAGAGACTTACAGGTAAATTAAATGTACTAATTGAGTGTTAGGCACTTTTGCTATGTTTAAAGGAGAGAGCACAAACACTTTAGTACTAATTAGCGGCGTAAAGTGTGCTGAATCTCAAAAGCCAACAATAATGGGTTCAGAAAGCGTGAGTGAAGGCACAAAGATTTCGGATCACCATCCAAAAAGGGCCATGTCCTACAGGGCTCATCAGTCAGGTACGACTTGGCTCTAGGGGACCTATGGGTCCCACATCTGGATATGTCTATTCCACTTAGGGTATTACAGCAATGCAACAGATGGAATGCGTTGATTAATTTGAGCCACTTTCAATCACATGGGGCTGCATCCTTGTGTTCCGATTCAAGGACAGACAAGCCTGACAGTTGAGGCTGGACTGCTCCCATTGGAGCAGGGTCAAGAGCTATTTTTATATGGCACGGTGCCAGCTTACGTGGCATTGTGAGCCAAGTAATGATGGACTGGGACCTTTAGGGTGAATTGTAAGTATTAAAAGGAAAGTTTAGGCCTGGCAAAATGTTTGTTCTTCCAAGTCAAAATGGCAGTTTAAAACTATACTACAGCTTAAGTGTCAGGTCAGAGGCATGTTTTACAGTGGTACTTTAGTGGGCGGCAAAATGAGTGCTGCAGCCAATCAAATCTCTAAATTTGATGGACATGATGTTCATCAGGATGATGGAGTGAATAACTCAGTCACCTTGATGGGATCTGTCCTCCAAACTCTAAATAAGGCGCTTTGTTTTTTATGGAGCTCAAAATCTTCCAGCACGGAAAGCCCGAGCCTGTAGCTGACAAAGTCCATTTCCAATCAGACATATTTGTCACAAGGTCCAGCTGATGCTATGGAGGTCTTGGAAGTCCTGATTTTGCAGGCTTAGGCTGCTCCTCTTGGTCACTTGTAAGGCTGACAGGAACCCAGGGACAACACTTAGAGGCCAGGACTCACTTCAGCAGAGTCCACCAGCAGCGCACAGTTCAGGTCCAGTTGTACTTTGGTAAAATGGCAAGTGGTAGCTTTTTACTTCCCTGCATCCACATTGGAGAGCAGCTACAGGAACCTTCTTAGTCCTAGGTACAAGTTAGAGTAGGTACTTCTCTTCAGGTATTGACACTAGACTCAGACAGCAGGTCCAGTCTCTTTGTCTGTTCATCCGAAGGCCAAAAATTGTTCTTAAAAGTTCTAGGAGAAGTGCCATCTTTTATTTTTCACTGCCAGGGAATGGGTATGTCTCCTGGCACTCCCTAGCCCATGAGGAAATGGTACCCCTGGGCAAACCTTCTCACATTTTTAGACCGCTCTGTCTTCCTCACTGTGCACTATTCTAATTAAAATTTAAGTTGGCACAACCTTTCTGCCCGTGATCGGGGTTGGAGCACCTACCAAAGGCTGATTAGGGAAATGAGAAGTCCCCTCCTCTTCAGCTACTCCAACATGATTCTGGAACAAGCCCCCCTCCCACTTGTCTGGTGCCCAGTAGGCTACAGAGAGCTCAGGAAACAAAATGATTATTTTGCTTGGGTGATTTTTACACTTGATTATGAATGGGCAGGCCTCACCCTGGTCCCCTTCAAGTTAATGAAGTTGCTGAGCCTCCCCAGCTGCCATCGCAGGTCTTCCTGCATAGGTCATAAACTATTTCCTTCTGAGATTAGAGCACTTTTCACGCCTCATTCAGGGAAGCACTCTCAGCGCAGCCGCCAGCAGGCTAATGCTGATTAGCCTACTAGAGGACTGCATCAAAGTTACAACACTCCCTAGCACACGTATGATTTAGATACAGTTCATATATAACAGTGTTTCCACCAATTGTCGCAATAAGAATAGAGAAGTATTCTTGTTCTTGTAGTTCAGTTCCTACGTTTTATTCCGTTTACTGGAAACGTTCACACAGCCAACACGTGTTTCGTCGTAATTGGGAATGTAACCCACGACTTTTTCAAGGCTATTTCCTGGTCTGTGTTTTCTTTAGTGTAATGCGGTGATAATTCCAACCCACATATGGGTTCTACGGGGGACTTCGGTTGTGTTCCCGGTATGGAATTCAATAATCCTATTTCTTTTCAATTCAGTTGTCGTGGCTTTTGCCTGTAATCTGCGTTTGGTATGGTCTTTATCGGTCCCCCGTTCATTCGTAGCGTAAACACGTGTTTCGTCGTAGTTGGGAATGTAACCCACGACTTTTTCAAGGCTGTACAGAGTAAAAAGAAAATCATTTGTCGCAATATGTATATATGCTATATTGGTTTGAAAAGAAAAGACATGTTTAGCATCTCTACTATTTCTGTTAGAGACGTTCCCTCACCGTGATTTTGAAAATTACTGTACAGTGATAAACATGCATGGTGGTGATACAGGATAAGAACAGAAACTTGTACCGTAACAATATGTATAATAACACAGAATGTACCTCTGAAAGTTCAGGAGGTCTATGAGCCTTGATATGGGGTGGAGAGACTACGTGCCGAAATTTAGTTGTCTATAACATAACACTTGCATGTGTATTAGTGATGGTATGTTCACGTTTGTGATTATAGTGGTCCATTAAGTGAGAACCCATGCATAAATATTATTGGTTACGCATTTTAATTTATTTGAAATACCTATTTCCAGGTCTGTGTTTTCATTACTGTAACAATAATAAAATGAAAGCGTTCTTTAATACATTAGTCTATTATACGCTGCTATTCATATTATCTGTCGTTATATACATTCACTTACGTGTAATGCGGTGATAATTTCAACCCGCATATGGGTTCTACGGGGGACTTCGGTTGTGTTCCCGGTATGGAATTCAATAATCTTATTTCTTTTCAATTCAGTTGTCGTGGCTGTAAGAATATAGGTATCTATGTTAAATTCTAATCAAAATGCCTGCTATATTTTATGTTGGTCACTTGTCTAACTTATTGTGAGGGATATGCGGGATCGATTTTTGCACGCAATCCCTGTTATCAGCATTGTCTGCCGTTAATATGCCCCTTCTATTACTCAGTTTCCAAAATTAGGCGTGCTTTTATAACGTTAAAGTTGTCCGTATAGTTAAACTTAGTCTGCCAAAAGAAATATAGTGGCTAATTTAGTTAAATATGAGTGGCAGAACTTATCTTTACGTAAGTAAAGATCTAGAATGTGAGGAATCTCTGTAGCTAAAATATTATGTCCACATTGTTCTCTTTCTACTTAGACATATCCCCAGTACCATCATGGTTGGCTCAACTTTCGCCTGTAATCTGTGTTTGGTATGGTCTCTATCGGTCCCACGTTCATTCGTAGCGTATCCGCTCGAGTACGCACTGCTTTGCTTACCGTGTTGTTTTGTAATTTCTCTTCCGCATTTTACTGGTTTGTGATTGGCCTGTTCATATCGAGGTTCTAACTCGTGGCTAGTGACGCTAGTGCTCATTGGTATAATCACTGTTAATGTCACGGCCATATTGGAGTATGTTTCCGGCATCGATGACTGTATATACATTGTCCTTATTACTATAAAGCCAATATAATTTTAATTGTCAATATTTTAAATCTAATCAATTTCTTATATATAGACAATCCTGTTCTGCTACTAAGGATAAGTTGTACATAGTTTCGGAATTCTATTATATGATTATTTATCCTGCTCGCATCAGGTTTTGTTTATGAAGAGATATCAGTTAGAAAGGTATATTATGAAACCTCAATTTAAAATGTATTCGTCCCTCTGATGAAAATCTATCTTATTAGTTTACGGGCTCATTATCAGTGTAGTTGCTATGTTATCATATTTCGGCCATATTGAAGGGTCCAAAATAGTTTAGTCTAGCTAGTTAAAGATATCTATTTTTCCATGTGACGTAGACACTGACTTTCATGACAGTGTATTGAGTGAAAGCAATACCTTGGTTGATTAATTAGAAATTATTCTCTATTTTGCCAATTCTATGTTCCTTTTGTTTAGAAAGGTGGTTGTGAATAAGAGTATATCTAGAGTTACTATAACTCTGTGGTTATCAGGCATGCATTACTACTTTCATTACATTTGTGTAATTGTTTTTTGGCGTGGTTGTCTATATTGTATGGCGTAAAGACATTAGAGTTGACGCTATATTTTGTTTCTTAATCTTCCCAGTGTGGTTCTACTTAAATCATGTGATCTAATAGTCTCTCCATCCTCTAAGGATCAGTACATGGTTATGTTACTGGCTTGTAGAGCATAATCAAATGTACCGTATTATCTTTCTCATGAGTTACATATCACTTTTGTAATCGCCAACACATTGCTATATTGATATACATCATACATAAATATACATTTCATACTTGGTAGTTAATCTTGTTGTTATTTTGGTCCCCTTCCAGTATCAATATGTGGCTATCTTGTGCTATAAGTTACTATCTACCTAGCTCCCTAGGAAATAGTGTAGCTCATGGTCGATGTTTAGGCCTTGTTCCACACTTCGCATTTTCACAATCCATTGGGCCTCCCTACGTCTTAGTGTCAGTTCTCTGTTGCCACCTCTTGGGTGTCTTGGTGTGTGTTCTATTCCAAAAAACTCAAATGATCGGTTTGTCATCTGTGCTTGGCAGATTGACATATGTGCAGCCACTGGGTACCTCATGTCTCCTTGTTTGACCGCTCTTATGTGTTCATTGATTCTTTCCCTCAGTGTCCTTATTGTGCTGCCTATGTACCTTTTTCCACATTCGCAATCTAAAGCATAGATTACGTACTCGGACAGACAGTTGATGTTAGTATTGATTCGATATTGTTTTTTATCTGGCCCTTCAAATTCAGTTTTCTTTTTGCAGGCCCATTTACATGCACTGCAGTTGCTGCAACTATAAAACCCTGTTGTATGTCTATTAAACCATGTTTCTATGGGTTTCTTTGTAGGGTAGCTAGGACTCAGGATGTTTCTGAGTGTCCTTCCTTTCCTGTAAGTCAAAGTTGGTTTTTCGGATATGTATTTTTGAGTGATGTGTCAGGTTTCAAGAACGTCTCTAACAGAAATAGTAGAGCTGCTAAACATGTCTTTTCTTTTCAAACCAATATAGCATATATACATATTGCGACAAATAATTTTCTTTTTACTCTGTACAGCCTTGAAAAAGTCGTGGGTTACATTCCCAATTACGACGAAACACGTGTTTATGCTACGAATGAACAGGGGACCAATAGAGACCATACCAAACACAGATTACAGGCGAAAGCCACGACAACTGAATTGAAAAGAAATAAGAATATTGAATTCCATACCGGGAACACAACCGAAGTCCCCCGTAGAACCTATATGCGGGTTGGAATTATCGCCGCATTACACTAAAGAAAACACGGACCTAGAAATAGCCTTGAAAAAGTCGTGGGTTACATTCCCAATTACGACGAAACACGTGTTGGCTGTGTGAACGTTTCCAGTAAACGGGAATAAAACTTGGAACTGAACTACAAGAACAAGAATACTTCTCTATTCTTATTGCGACAATTGGTGGAAACACTGTTATATATGAACTGTATCTAAATCATACGTGTGCTAGGGAGTGTTGTAACTTTGATGCAGTAGCCAAGTTTTAAAGGAATAGTGGTTCCTTTTACCCTATAGCACCGTCTAATAAATTAGCACCTACCATATTTTGTTACTTTCTAAGAGGCGCCAAGTAACCTATACCAAACCACTGCCCAGTCTAATTAGCCTACTAGAGGATTAGGCCGACAAAGTCTACCTTTTCAAAAGTACAAAATATTTATTCAAATTCATTTTTTTTAATGTTTTAATTTTTTTAATAATGCATGTTAGACGTTGATATGCAAAACAAAAGGGGATACAGTTATAATTCACAGTCTGCGGGAAGTGGAGAAAGAGAAAAGAGCAAAGAAAAATCAAAATTATGCATTCATTTTTTGTTTACACATTTTTTACCCTTTAGGTCTTGCCCAGTTGGGCTGGACCACTTGTCCTCCCAATACCCACCCACCCCTCCCCCAAGGTTGACAACTAATAACTTATTTACCTTTGTTTAAGTTATGTCTTGTTTCCCTTTTAACAATTTGCACTCCTTTCTTCGATCCATCTCGTCAGAGGTGCCCATATTGTTCGACCCTTTGTTCGAGAGCGTAGCCCCTTTTTTGTATATATAGCTTTTTCAAGACTATAGTTAGCTAAAAAATGAGATAGCCATTGCTGAAACGTGGGAGGGTTAAGGTCCAACCATGCAGATGCCAGACATAACCGTAGTATCGCCATACCAATGAACAGCAATTCCTCTCCTAACTTCCCCTGAGTGCTCTGTGCTAGCCTGGGTCCTATCAAGGTACGAGAAAGGACGCATTCGACACCCAGAGACAGCCTGAAAAAGTTAGTGATATCTTCCCTAAGTTAATGGAGGGCATCACAAGAGGCAATGATATGCATCAGATCTGCCTGGAATAGTGCAACCAAGGCCAGAGGGTTCCTCTCCCCATCCCCCATTTCTCAATTCTTTTAAGTGTATAGTACACCGAGAAGCACGTTTTGTAATATTGGGACTGGAGTCGGGCCGGAATCAAAGTGTTCTGTTCTAATTTGACAGAGTGAAAGAATAGGTTTTCTGAGGCCCCAGTTTCCACTTCCCACTTTGCCACTCGAGCACCCATATCATCTGTTATTAGTGAGTGAAAAAAATTATAGACTGATAGATCGGTGTTCCTTCTCAAATTATCAAATTATGTCGTTCCTAGCAAAGCCAATTGGCCCTCCACCTTTATTATTTAAAGAGTCTCTAATTTGAAGGTATTTGTACAAATATCTCCAATCTAGCGCATACCGTTCTTTTTAAAGATTATCAAAGGAAGTCATACCTGATGAAGAAAAAAATGCTCCCAGATTGGTAAACCCAGCATTGAACTATTTTTGGATGACTGGACCTTTAAAGATCTTGGGTTAATTGGGATTATTGAAAAGAGGTGTATAGTGATTGTACCGGCCCAAACCGATCAGTTTACATATTAGTTTCCAGATATTGTGACTCGCTTGCAGGGTTTTAAAGCGATTGTCGCCTAAAAATCGCCAAGCCCAGCCCCACGCTTCCACACCCAATATAAGTTCGGGGGGGTTTGGTACCTCCTCAATCATACTATCTCTTGGCTTTTCTTGTATTACGACTAAATTGTATATTAGTGTTGTACCCCAATAGTAAAGTTGTATATTAGAAGAGCCAAACCACCTCTCTCTCCAGGTAAAGAGAGATATTTGTATGCTCTTCTTGGTTTGGCATATGCCCAGATAAAACAGGAAAATATATTTTCAATTTGTTTAAGACAATCCGTGGAGAATTCAAGTGGGATTGCAAGCATAAAATATAAAAATGTAGGAAAAAATTACATTTTGATGATATTACATCAGCCGACAATAGACAGATGTAAGTTGTTGATTCTCAGCAGGTCAGGTTTTGTTTAGCAATTAATAGGTCTATGTTATCTTTGACTACTTTATCGATATTAGCTGAGATATCGACGACAAGATATATTTCATGTTTGACTACGCAAGAGTTTTTGTTGGTTAAGTTCTCATTAGCGACAATTTGCATTTTAGTATGGTTTAGAGAGTACCCAGAGAGTGTCCAATATCTCGTCGCTTCTGCCTCTATTTCGACCATAGCAGTTACGGGGTTGGGAGTCACAAGGGCGATGTCATCCACATACGCCAGTACTTTAGTTTCCCAACTTTGGGTAACTATGGGTCTGATTATTATATTAATTTCCAACTGGCGTAAGAATGGGTCTATGTAAATAGCAAATAGAAGCGGCAAGCTGGGGCATCCATGGCGGGTACCTCTCGTTATGTTAAAGCTATCTGTGAGTGCACCATTAACAAAAGAGACGTGAAGTAGGGTGACAAAACAACATTTTAAAAGCTTGCAGAAGCCCTTTACCGACTCCTAGCCTCAACAGGGTCTCCCATAGAAAAATTCAGGAGACCCTGTAGAAGGCTTTTGCTGCGTCTAGCAAAATTAATGTCATTGGGTGACTAGAGATATTTACATCAAAAAGTGAGTTGCCCGTCTTATATGGTCCATCATCTCTCGCCCTGGTATAAACCCATGTTGTCTGATTGAAACAACCTTATGGATAACAGAGGCCAACGGAGTGGTGAAAACTTTAGAGTAGATCTTGCTATCACTGTTGATTAATTGTAGAGGGCGGTATGAACTGGGTTCAGATGGTATCTTATTTTTATTAAGAAAAACCACGATCTTGGCCTCGGACAAGTATTCAGATGGTATGTCACCCTTGAACACTTGTATGAATCGCTGAGTCATACAATCCTTGACCAGTGGCGAGAATTTTTTATAGAGTTCGAGAGATATACTATCTAATCCAGTGGCCTTGCCGTTGGGGACACTGTTGATGCATAATAATATCTCGACCCATTGCGGAAGTTCATCAAGCCATAGCCGGTCTTTATGGTAAAATTGTTCCAAGGGGATCGGGTTAAGATATGCTGTCATGTCTCCCGGATTCCTAGAGGAGTCTTCACTATATAGTTTCTAATAGTATGTGTGAAATACCTATCGAATTCCATCTGGGTCTGTTATCATCCCTTGCTCAGGGTCATTTATTTCTTGTATTGTATTCCGGGTGTTTTTTTTGTCTTGCTCTGATTGCCAGGTGGTGGCCTACCTGTTTGCTACACTCAGATACCTTCTCCCGCCATGTTATACATTTATCAGCAGCTGTGTTTACTATAATCTCCATAACTTCTGATTTTGCTACCTTAGCCTGTGCTTCAGCGGGGTCGCCCCCGGTTTAAATCGCGAAAAACAATTATTCTTCAGCAATGGCTAATCTAGCTGCTGTGTAATTTGTCAAGGAGCATTTTTTTTATTCAGTGATAAGGAAAATCCGAAGGTTTCCCCTCGTATTCCAGCTTTTAGCACATCCCAGACAATTTCAATTTCGGTGCACCCCAAGTTCTCACCGAGAAATTGCAGAATCCACATTCTCATATGATGACAGTAGTCTTTGTTAAGACGTAGAGCTTGTTCAAAGCTCCATGTGGCACTTATCCCACCCTTGGGCAGATTCCCCTTTAGCTCTACCGTTAGAGGGTTGAGATCAGCGAGAATGTGAGGTGCCTTTTCAATCACACAGTTGTGAAGAAGAGGGTGCAATACTAATATATAGTCTAATCTGGCATGTTTGTTATGGGGATAGGAGAAATAAGTGAAGCCAGGGTCAGATGGATTCTGCCAGTTCCAGAGATCGGCAAGCGCATGCTCCTGGCATAATGTCCTTAGCGCCCGGAACACCTTGGGTTTCCAGCAACTATATATCCAATCAGTTTCTGTATTTCATTTTTTATCAGCAGGTATATTGATGTTGAGGTCCCCAAAAAATTTTGACGGGAAATGGCCAGGTGGCTAATTAATTATTTATATAATGAAAATCTTCTGGGTCATCTAGTATGCTGCCGTAGATCGAGTAGATGGTGAGTGGGTCCCCATTATCCCTGCAACATTCCGTAATTACCCATCTTCCTAGTTGATCAACCAACGTGCGCCTAAATTGTATAGTATTGTTTGCTGTCAGGATCGTGACCCCACATGTGCGTGAACTTTGTGTTGTTCCCCCACCAGAGTGTATCCATGTGTTTTGAGTAAATGCTGCTGAGACCTCTCAATGTGAGTCTCTTGCATACTAATTATGTCAGCCTTCAATAAGCATAGACCAACTGCAGTGTTCCGCCTCTTTTTGGGGTCATTTAGCCCACAGATATTGATCGTAGTGATATGGAGTTTACTCATCTAGGATGCCGTAAAAGAAAACAGGCAGAAAGAGATTGTGTTGCCAACTAGCCCTAACCATGAAAAGCCCCCCTTACCCTTCCCAACCCGGCCCTCCATCTACCCCCACCTATTGCTGAAGTTACCTGGTCCTGCCCAGGCCCGGATGATGCCATCTGAGCAATCATAGCCCTGTGTCTCCACCGAGCTGGCCGCCCATTGGGGTCCACAACATAGTCACCCCCCACAGTGCCCACAGTGACCTCATTGCAGCATAATTAAAAAAAAAGAAAGGTTTTAGGCATCTGACTTTAATACCTTGCAAGAATGGGATCTACCCTCAGCTATCTATTAAGAATGTTTTCAGTTACCCTGCGATGATGCAGTACAAGAGAGAGGAGAGAAGGAAACGGTTGAGTAGATAGTGACTTTGTAATTAGATTCCTGATAGACAAATGTATAGTCTATTATCCCCTAAGTCTTGTTGGTATGATTCGCATTTTGGCCGTTGATTTCCTGTAGATACGCCTGGGCCTGAACTTCCGAGATGGAGCCCTTGTAGAAGACTTTTAGACAGGCTGGGTTCTGTAGGTAAACTTCTGCTCCAAGTTGCTGGAAGGGAGTAAAGAGTTGTCTAAGCCTTCATCTACGTTCAACTGTGGAATGAGCAAAATCGGGTCTTGTGAAGAACAATACTCCATTGAATTCCTTCTTGGCAGTTGGTCTAGCGAGGTCATAAAGAGTTTGGCCAACATGTACTCCAATTACAAACGGAGAATGTACCATAGCAACATATGGCAATACTGATGCTACCTGATAGTACCATTCTATTAACCTAATATGCCTTTTAATATTTATTTCCCCTCTCTATCTCCCTTATCCTTGTGCAGTTTGGGAAGCCTGGCAAAAATATGTAAGACTTTTTTTTAAATTTAGGGCTTGTTGATTTACTGTTTTAATTAGTATTCCGTTCAATGTCTAATTTCTCATGATTTTGTTATTTCGATATGAGTATTTTGATTCCAGTGTTCTGCGCTTACTTTGCATATTATTTTTTTTGGTTAGTCTTTCATAGTGGGCGTATAGATTGCGTAAATCACAAACGTGGGGCACACCAAGGATGCCTTGTCCTGCATCCAGCTAAGTACAGTAAAATACAATATGGTCATGCAGTAAATATGCCAGCAGCAACCAAAGGCAAGTCCATATGGCCCATAACATCATAACTGTGCACACATGTAGACCCCTGTTTCTCATTGTAGCCACTCTGCTCCTCTGATCACTTACACCAGAAAGTGATTTATTGGTTTAAATTAAGCCTGGACAAAATGTAGATTATGCTGGCATAATTCTCGTAATTTCAGGAATTTAATGTTACGGTTGTTGCTGAATACTCCCCAAATTAGGCCACTCCAGCTACATCGTGTAATTACACATCATCCACAGTAAAAAATAGCACAAGGAACAACAGAACTGAAGTAGCTGTTGTTCATGGTAGTTGAAAATTGAGTTACTGGTTAACCTCTACTTTACCCTTTTGTAGCTTGGCAAAAAGCTGTCAGGCTTAACTTAAAGGCAATGAGTAAAGTATTTATGCAGCACTTCAAACAGTAAAATAATGAAAACAAATATATTAAAATGTAATAAATCATATGATACCAAAATGATAAAAAGCTAATCTGTAGAACCGAAGTTTCCTGTCCCCCCCTGGCTCCAAGATGTCTGCTTGAACAATGCAGTGGCGACAGGTGCTTTGTATGAAGGCAAGGCACACACTATTCAGTTGCAAGTCGGACTGTGCCCAGCTCCACCCACCCATCTTCTTAGTTGATGGCCCTTCCTAGCACACCTAATTCCCTATTGTGTGGCTGTCTGGGATGAAGAAACAAAGTCCAACTGCCAACTACACTCAGGCATCAAAAAGTTAGGTCATGGAACAAAAAGCAGGGATCAAATAATTAGTACAGGGAACTACCAGCTTTTTAAAAGTGGCATTTTCCAAATTGCAACTTAAAGTCATCATTAAAGAGGATCTTTAATTACAATTTCTCAGGCATCAAACATGAATTTTTCATCTTTTCCCAATCAACAGTTAGCACTTATTAAATGTAAAAAGACAGTCCAATGTTATCCTATGGGAGAAGAAGAAATTGCAGTAGTGAAAAACGAATTCAAGAGTTTTTCACCACCAGGACATGTAAAAGTTAAAAGTGCATGTCCTACTTTTGAATACTCTGCCATACGGGCTGTTTAGGGCTATCGGTAGGAGTGACTTATAGGTAAAAGGAAGATTCAGGCCTGGCATGATAGTTTTTTTTTTGCCAGGTCAAAATGGCAGTTTACACTGTACACACAGGCTGTAATGGCAGGCCTGAGACATGTATTAAAATGCCACTCAAGTGGGTGCCACACTATAGTGTTGCAGGCCCACTAGTAGCATTTAATTTACAGGCCGTGGGTAGATGTAGCACCATTTTACTAGGGACTTACAAGTAAATTAAATGTGCCAATTTGGTGTAAGACAAAGTTATTATGCATAAGTAAGTAAGTAAGTACGTAACTCTTCATTGCTCAGTTAATTAAAACCATTGGAAATAATAGCATATAATACATTAATTAAATACAATTATTATAAAAGATATAAAATGACAATAACTTCATGTGGTGAATAGAGGTTACTACAGAGATTTATACTTCTTTCACACTGAGCATGGATTAAAATAGAGTAAGTCCCTTGTATTGCTTAAGATAGCTGTGTTAATATACTTGCACCTGGGTTTAAACCGCACAAAAATGTAAGCTTGGTACATAAATAAACTTGTTATTCACAGCAGTCTATAGTTCATAGCGATCAGTTTCTACTATTTTGCTGTGTGCTGACTTGCATTCGGGAAGCTGATCCTTTCCCATATTGGGTGGTTAGTTCGCTGTTCATTGCCCCTTTGGGTTTGCTTCTTGGGTTAGCATCATCCAGTGTCTGCCATCTGTCTTTCTTGTTTCTTTTCTGCTTTCTCCAAGAATTTGCAAAGGTGGTTTGCTAGTTGAATGTTTTTTCCATCTAAGCAAGCCTTGACCGCTTGCCGCCATGATCTTATGCCCAGCTTATTAAGGGGAAATTTTAAGTGAGATCTGCGCTCTTTATCCAGACCTTTACAGGTGCATGATGCAGGATATCTTCTTTTGCGTTCCCACATATTCAGCAGTTCATTGTTGCTTGGGGCCTTTTCCATGGGGCGAGATGATTTTGTGATGGAAGTAGGCCCAGCCGTAAGCGTAAGAACTTCTCCTTTGTACGCCTAGTGAACCCGACTCCTAAGTAGCTTTGGCAGAGGCTGCTTGTGTAGCTTTGAATAACTGTCCAGCCATGGGCCCGGTTTGCTAGGCTTGCTTTGTCCTCTATTAACGAGATAGATCTTACTGATTTGTTGACTAGCTGTTTGAAGATGTTATGGGACCCCCTGCACTTCCAGGCTTCTTGTAGGCACAAGAAGTTTATTGAATGCTTTAGATATTTTGCAGCAGCGCCATTGCTCTTACTTTCTATCTCTTTCCATAGATAGTGGTTTACACTTGCCGCTTCTCCTCCCTGGATTTTGTGCCATCTTTTAACATAGGCACCCATTTGCTCCAGCATTTGGTTTCTCAGGCCGAATTCCAGCCTTATTTGTGCCTGCGAGGTATAGATGGGCAGACTGAATATCATTCTCATGGCCTTCGCTATTGTGCTGTTCAATATCTGAGCGTCCCTCCTTCGGAGGCATTCGCTTCTGTAAGTTATGGCCGGTGTTAATTTTGCCTGAAGCACTTGAAGCAGGGGGGTGAAACTTTGGCCGACTGCTTTCGTTTTAAGGCTCCTTAGTGCAATCACTATGCTGGTTCCCCTCCGTTTTATTGCTTCCTTTTGCTGTTGGAATGAGCCCTTTCTGTCCACAATTAACCCCAGATACTTGTATACCTCCACTGTTTCCAGTGGGAACCCTCCCATGTGCCAGCGGAACCTTGCTGATGATGTTTTAGCATTTATTCTCATTATTTTGGTCTTTGAGAGGTTATTCTCTCTTGAATAATTAAAAGATGTGCAGATTAGGTGTTGTAGCCCTATTGGTGTTCTGCTGATTAGCACAATATCGTCAGCGTACATTAGATTAGAGAGAGTAAAGCCACCTATGCTTGGAGCATGAGAGTTAACTTTCATCCCGCCGCTGTGCAAGGTCAGACATAAAGATGTTGGATAATGTTGGCGCTAGCACACACCCTTGTTTTAGGCCTTTTGTAGTCTGTATTTCCTTGACAGGAGGTCTACTGAGCCTAGCTTGACTTGGACCCATGTATCCGTGTGTAGTAAAATCAGCTGTATTAGTAACCCGGGTGGAATATTCCTTTCTTCCAGCTTCGACCATAGTAAGTTTCTGTTGATATTTTTGAACGCTGAGGTAAAATCGATAAAACATACATACAGGGGCAGATTGGCTGTCTTAGTGACATCAATGAGGAGCGAAAGCGCCAAAATGTTTGATGCTGTTCCCATTTGTTTACGGAATCCTGTCTGGGTGATGGGGATTACTGTGTTTTCTTCCGACCATTCCGAGAGCTCCTCTAGGAGAAGACCAGCGTAGTATTTGGCCTCATTGTCAATTAAGGCTACGAGTCTGTAGTTTTTAGGGTCCTTTACGTTGCCTTTCTTATGAATTGGCGCTATTATGCATAAGGGACAGAGTACAAGCCTTTTACCACTGAAATGAAAATTGAAAGTCAGCAAAATAGGAGGATGGAGTGCAAAAATGTGGGGGAAAGCCACATCAAGGATGTTATGTCCAACAATGGTGCTTTTGTTTTCAGCCCTGTTTTTTAGCAGGAAATAATCGATTTACATTTTCTAGTGATTACCCATAATTTTCCGAAAATTTCACATAATTAATTGAGAGCAAATTAAGCAAATTCTCTCACTCCTAGTTTTAATTCTCATAATACAGGAAATTCCATTTGTCCTTATAATCAGGTACATGTTCAGGAGGTGTGCAAGAAGTTTCTCTCTTTCCACCAACAGTTTCTTTTATTCCTATTATTTTATGCATTTGATTGACGTTACTCAATGTGATATCCATGCCCAAACATACCATTGAAATTTAGGAATTTATTGATGATCACCATTTACTTTTTTCTCCAAAGAAACACCAATTAAACACTCTTGTGCCCTGAAGTTCTCAATCAATCAATCAGGTTTCTTATAAAGCACAACGTCTCACCCTTAAGGGCCTCAAGGTGCTGAGTGGGAGGGGGGGTGTGTGGATCCGCTGTTCAGTCAAAGAACCAGGTCTTAAGGCCCTTCCTCAATTGTGGCAGAGGAGCAGAGACAAGGAGTTCTAGGTCCTTGCAGAGATGTAGGGGAAGGATCTTTCTCCAGCAGTGTTTTTCATTGTATGGTCGCCAGGGCCACTTGTGAGGAGCGGAGATGT
The DNA here is from genome assembly GCF_964261635.1 of Lissotriton helveticus. NCBI lineage: Eukaryota > Metazoa > Chordata > Amphibia > Caudata > Salamandridae > Lissotriton > Lissotriton helveticus. The sequence goes on along the minus strand of NC_136060.1, from coordinate 63,536,851 downwards.
CTACTAAGAGTATATAAGGAGAGGCGTGGTTGAGGTATGCAGGTTTAGCACTGTGTAGGATTTTTGTAGGCGTGCATGAGGAGCTTGAAGGTAATTCTTTTGTTGATAGGTAGCCAGTGAATGTTTCTCAGGTGGCCAGTGATGTGACTGTGGCGTGGGATGTTCAGAATGGGTCTGGTGGAAGCGTTCTGAATGTTCTGCAGTTTCTTTATGAGTTTCTGGGTGATGCTGACGTAGAGTGCATTACCTTAGACGAGTCTGCTGCTGTTGAGCATTTGGGTGACCTTTTTCCTGGAGTTGGAGCGAATTCACATGAAGATCTTGGTGGAGCATGTGGAAGCAGGAGGATGAAACGGCATTGCTTTGGTGGGTCATTGAGAGAGAGGAGTCCAGGATGATGCAGAGGTTTTGTGAATGGTCAGTGGGTGTGGTGGGGTTCCGAGTGCTTCTGGCCACCAGGACTCATACCAGGCCGAGGGGGTGGAACCCAGGATGAGGACCTTAGTCTTGTCTGAGTTAAGCCTGAGGCAGCTGTCTTTCATCCATGTGGTTACTGCCTTCATCCTGTTGTTGAAGATGCTCTTAGCAGCTGTGGCTTCATCTCTGAAGAAGAAAATCAGGGGGGTGTCGTTGGCATAGGAGACAATGTTGAGTATGTGGCTTCTGACAATGGCTGCAAGCTGTGCAATATCGATGTTGAAGAGGGTGAGGCTCAGGGAGGACCCCTGTGGAACTTCACAGCTAATCTCCTTGGGTTTTGAGTTGAACAGTAGAAATCTGATTCTCTGTGTCAGCCAGTGAGGAAAAGTGGATCCATTCTATGGCTTTGTCATGGAAGCCGGCGTTGTGGGCCCGACAGCATGACCTGAACATCATCTCCTATGCCGACGTCACCCAGCTCATTCTCTCCCTCACCAAGGACCCGCACACCTCCAAAACCAACCTCAACAAGGGAATGAAAGTCGTCGCCGTGTGGATGAGGAGCAGCCGTCTGAAACTGAACTCAGACAAGACAGAGGTCCTCATCCTAGGCCCCACCCACTCTGCGTGGGACGACTCCTGCTGGCCGCCCACACTGGGAACAGCACCAACACCCAATGACCATGCACACAACCTAGGATTCATTCTCGACTCCTCCCTCTCCATGTCAAAGCAGGTCAATGCCATCTCCTCCTCCTGCTACAACTCCGCAAGCTTTGCAGGATCTACAAATGGATCCTGACCGAAACCAGAAGAAAAGTGACCCAAGCCCTCGTCAGCAGCAGGCTGGACTACGGCAATGCACTCTACACAGAAATCCCAGCCAAACACCTGCAACGACTACAACGCATCCAAAATGCATCCAAAACTCCTCTGCCCGACTGATCCTCAACATCCCCTGCCGCAACCACATCACCTCCCACCTTAGACACCTGCACTGGCTCCCCGTCAACAAGAGGATCACCTTCAAGCTCCTCACCCATGCACATAAAGCACTCCACAACACCCGACCAGCCTACCTGAACAACAGACTCAACTTCTACACCCCCGCCCGCCAGCTCCGCTCCACCAGCCTCGCCCTCGTCGCTGTCCCCCGCATCCAACGAACGACCTCCTGCAGCAGATCCTTCTCCTACCTCGCCGCCAAGACCTGGAACACCCTCCCCACCCATCTACAGCAGACCCAAGACCTGCTCACCTTCAGAAAGCTCCTCAAGACCTGGCTCTTCGAGTAGTAGCAGCACTCCCCCCTCAGTGCCTTGAGACCCTCATGGGTAAGTAGCGCACTTTACAAATTCACTGATTGATCGATTGATTGATTGCGCAGAGGGTCTGATGGGAGATGGTGTTGAAGGCAGCTGAGAGGTACAGGAGGATGAGGGCAGCAGTTTTCCCTCCATTGAGGAGGGTGCAGAATTCATCTGTAGCAGCAAGGAGAGCGTGGTTACTTCTGAAGACCAATTAGGAGAGGTCCAGGGTGTGGTTCGTTTTGATGGACTCTGAGAGTTGGGCATTGATGGCTTTCAAGATTCCTTTGGCTAGGAAGGGTAGCAGATGGGTCTGTAGCTTTTGAGGTCTGTTGAGTCAACAGAAGATTTCTTCAGCAGGAAGTGATCTCTGTGTGCTTCCAGTCTTCAGCGAAGGTGGCAGACTCAATGGAGCAGTTGATGATGCATAGGAGTTTGTGTGCGATGGAGGTGCCTAGTCTGTTGAAGATGTGGTGAGGGCAGGGATCCAAGGGGGCTCCGGAGTGAATGCTCTTCATGATGATGAGGGTGTCATTTGGGGTGAGGGAAGTTGGGCAAGGTTTGCTAGGATCTGGAGCCATTAGGTGTGGTGGTTGCGGTGGGGTGGGTGGATCTTATGTTGCGAACTGTTGTAGATCTCCTTGTGGTAGAAGAAGGTGATCAGGTTGTCACAGATGTCTTAGGTGAGGGAATGACTGATGTCTCTGTGCTGGGTTGGCAAATTCTTTGAACACAGCAAAGAGTTATTGGCTGTTGTGTGCTTTGGCCTTGATGCATTTCTGTTCGGTGCTGGTGTGAGGTGACGGTAGTTTAAAGGGAGCATGATTTCACACACTCTTGCTGCTCCTCTGTCTTTTTTCAAGCCATCTGCAGTTGCGCCTGGACTCTTGGAGAGCAGGGGAGAATCAGCTGGTTTCTTGGAGGGATGCTTGCCTGAGGGTTTCCAGAGGGGAGCCAGTGTGTTGACACAATTAGAGATCCAACAGTGGAGGTTGCATGCTGAGGTGTTGGTGTCCGTGGATGTCGTGGTGGGGGTTTACTGAGTGGGTGGTGAGCTGGTCTTCTGTGACCTTGTTCCAGCTTCTTTTAGGATTGCAGTGGGCTTAGTGACATACGATGGGTTTGGTGAAGGAAAAGTGCATGCAGCGGTGGTCGGTGCATTGTGGCACAAAGGTATGGCTGACGGAGATATTTTTGCTTGTGGAGAATATGGGGTTGAGCTTGTATCCTGCTGAGTGAGCTTGAGATGTGACCAGTAGGGACAAAGTGTTGTGGTCGCTGAGGTTGTACTTGTGGAAATTGAGGTCACTGAGGAGGATGCAGTCCATTGAGGCGAGAGCGTGGTGAGCAATGAAGTCAACTATGGGTCTGCTGAAGGGGAAGAGGGTCCAGGAGGTCTGTATATGTGAATGCAGTGGAGGGTGGCATTCTGGTTGGTCTGGATCTGGAAATGGAGATGCTCCATGTCGGGTGAGTGGTCGTCAGAGCTGGTTGTGATGCAGAGGGTTGTGAGTAGTTCAGTGTTCCCAAAAAAGAATTTAGTAGGCACGGATGACCTAATGAAATACGGTGCTCATGACATTTTGGAAACCATTATTTCAGAAGAAAAATAAAAATAAAAATCAGAACCTTTTACGTGATAGATAGAAGTTACAAAGAAAGAACACTGAACTATAGCCCTGATGGCGTCCTACGTTGGATGAAACGCGTTGGCTGAATTTATTAGGAACTTCTGGTGATGAACTGCTACAAGCTTGTCAATTAATATTGATGAACTGTCATAATTGTTGTGGAAACACTATATTAAAGTGACATGCAATAAATTTATGATCTGTGGATTCAAAGAAATCTGTCTATTTGATTGAATCAGTTGGGAACAAATTTGCATTTGCAAATACTGATCACTGAGTAATGCCGTCCCTTCATTGTGGCATTCTTCTTAATTTACAAGCATTTTTGTGAATTTTCTCCTGGTCCTACACCTGAGTGTGTACAGAATATAGCATTTTAGTTTTTATCTTGCTCTGAACCATGAAAGTTGACAAACTTACATGACAATTTTAATAGAGTTTAACATTTGCGCTAATACCCAGTAGCTCACATGTTTCTAAAAGCCTGTATGATTCTTGTTCTCCCTTTGGCTTTGAACAGAAGGCAACTTACTGTATTCACTTCTTCCGTCAAATAATTGTTTTTGTTTTTTCTTATTCTGATTTTATTTTGCCCATAGAAATTCTATTGCAAATGTGGTACTATTACTTTGCGGCAACCGTTTCAATATTTGTTACCAAAAATGGCCCTTTGCTGAACTTTACTACTGCTCCCTCAAGCATTGCTTTTCTAATATTAATGATAACAGGTTTTTGACAAACCGTAGCTGCAACACATGAATCACTACTGCTTTTGACAAATTTGCACCTTTAAAAACACTTCTTCTAATCAGGTGATTCCCTTGCTCTACTGGAATAATGAAACCTTTAATTAGTCCGAAGATTATGCTTAAAAGATATAAACATGAATCTTCGATTCATATAGCATTTCACACTTTTAATTACATGACCGATTTGATGCACTGAATTAGGTGTATTTTAATGGAATAATGAATTGTATGATGTGTTATTTCTAAGTATCTTCTATTTTATGCTTTCACACTATTACTTGTACTTTTTTATCTATGTAATATTTATTATTTTTTATCCAAATTACACAATGCCAAAAGATAACGTTGTGCTGGTTAAAGGAGTATGTAAATCAGAGGAGTGATTTTGGTGGTTTTTTATTACTCTGTTGTGCTCTACTCGGAAGCTGTGAAGAATTCAAAGAAAGATACAATCAAATCATGCAGTTAAAATCCAGTAGCCGGCACGTTTCATTCCTGATGGGACTTCTTCAGGGCTACAAAGAGACATATATAAATACATCTAAAATATCAACATACATATGAGCAAACACACAAAAACTTATAATCTGAGGATACAGTTTTAAACATTTTTTGTGTAAACTATGTCAATACACTAATGCATCTTCTTAGTTCATCAGGACCACTTACACAGTATATTGATACAAACAGAACTAATTATGGAGTCAGCGATTTCATTATAACCACTTATTACATTGAGCTATTCAGCAGATTTGTGTATATTATCATCTTTGTGTGTTACCTAGTGGTAGATGGGAACCCTACATTACCATCTATTGATAATAGTCAAGGGCACTTTAAAAGATAACATACCTCCTCTGTATAAATCAAACATCCAGTTTCAGAATCCTCTTTCAATTTTACTCCTGTTCTGTGATCACACAATTTGTATTGTATTGTCCTATAACAAATAAGGTTTATAAGTATTTTTTCCATTCATTATATCACTATTCTAATATAATTTTCTGAAATTATTCCATCAAAAATTCTGATATATCTATATATCTACACATGAGAATAGGGGAAGAAAGCTCCGCAGTAATTATTATGTTTTCAAAATGTTGTAATCCCAGTGCACTCACAGAAAATGGTACTTCATTGCTCCAAACATTTATAAGCAGTTACCAGAGCAGAAATGTGCATTGCTTGGTTATCGTTTTACTTATATCTAATGTCTTGTATGTGTACTCATTTATCTATAGTACTACTTCACTAAAAGGGCCGAATATGTTTCACACAACTAAAATATGAATTGCCCTCATATTTGGCATAAAATATATAAAAACTACGTCTTCTACGTCTTCTAAAGAAGCTAAGGGAAGAGACGACGTAGAGTCCTTACAACATAGTGTTTGAGCCGTCTGACTCAAGCTTTCCACCTTGGCGCAGCTGTGGCAGGGTCTGAGGCTTCGCTGAAGGGGGCAGAGGCGCAACCGCCATGTGGCTGTGTCCTGGGGAGGAGCAATTCTCACCCCCACATGGATTATTTGTTCCATCCTGCTGGGCAGCAGCGCCAGCTGCTGGTGGGTTGCTCATGGTGGCCGTGTGAAGGGGCACGGGGGTGTGTCCTGGGTGTCGAAAATCGGGGGCTGGACGTGAGTGTCAGCGCGAGACCACATGCCACCGACTGCCTTGTGGTTATCTGTCTATGCAGGAGGGGATTCACCCACAGGCGCTGCCCCGTGGGAGGCGAGCAGATGTGGTTGTAACGGGCAGTCGTGTGCCCTGCTCTGTTCCTTTCACCCTCTTTCATTGAGTCTTTGATCAGCCTCCTTTCTTTTTCCAGCCTTTGGCCTTGCTGTCTCCCCTGCACTGGCTGACTCCCAGGGGCGTAGGCTTGCTCTTGGTACCCCAAACGAGAACAGCTTAGTTCTCCACTGTCACTACCAGACGCTCTTGCGATATTGTGTGCCCTCAGTGAGAAGGAATCAAAGTCCTCTTGGAGACTTGCTGGGCAGGGTCAGACTGATTTGCATATATCCATGTCTGAACTGGGGTGGCAGAGTGGGCTAAAGATCGGTGATGGATTAAACCCAGATCTTTTGACTGGGTGTGAGTGTTTGATTGGTTCAGATGCTCCGTCCATCACCACCCCCTTTTGTACCGCTTTTGGCCGCCATAAGTGTGGCAGGGTATTCTCAGACATGAGTCCCTTGCTCACTTTGCCACTGGATTCAAGCAAGCTGGGCTGAAGAAGGCTGTAATGCCAGAAACCGGTCCTCCGAAGCTTGTTTCCGGTCCAGGGAAGGCATGGCTTGGCAGTTCGGGCTGGACTGTTCCCATGAGGCACAGGGTCAGACTGATTTGCATATAGCCATGTCTGAACTGGGGTGGCAGAGTGGTCTAAAGAACGGTGATGGATTAAACCCAGATCTTTTGACTGGGTGTGAGTGTTTGATTGGTTCAGATGCTCCGTCCATCACCACCCCCTTTTGTACCGCTTTTGGCCGCCATAAGTGTGGCAGGTTATGCTTAGACGTGAGTCCCTTGCTCACTTTGCCACTGGATTCAAGCAAGCTGGGCTGAAGAAGGCTGTAATGCCAGAAACCGGTCCTCGGAAGCTTGTTTCCGGTCCAGGGAAGGCATGGCTTGGCAGTTCGGGCTGGACTGTTCCCATGAGGCACAGGGTCAGACTGATTTGCATATAGTCATGTCTGAACTGGGATGGCAGAGTGGGCTAAAGAACGGTGATGGATTAAACCCAGATCTTTTGACTGGGTGTGAGTGTTTGATTGGTTCAGATGCTCCGTCCATCACCACCCCCTTTTGTACCGCATTTGGCAGCCATAAGTTTGGCAGGGTATGCTCAGACGTGAGTCCCTTGCTCACTTCGCCACTGGATTAAAGCAAGCCGGGCTGAAGTAGGCTGTAATGCCAGAAACCGGTCCTCGGAAGCTTGTTTCCGGTCCAGGGAAGGCTTGGCTTGGCAGTTCGGGCTGGACTGTTCCCAAGAGGCACAGGGTCAGACTGATTTGCATATAGCCATGTCTGAACTGGGGTGGCAGAGTGGGCTAAAGAATGGTGATGGATTAAACCCAGATCTTTTGACTGGGTGTGAGTGTTTGATTGGTTCAGATGCTCCGTCCATCACCACCCCCTTTTGCACCGCATTTGGCCGCCATAAGTTTGGCAGGGTATGCTCAGACGTGAGTCCCTTGCTCACTTTGCCACTGGATTAAAGCAAGCCGGGCTGAAGAAGGCTGTAATGCCAGAAACCGGTCCTCGGAAGCTTGTTTCCGGTCCAGGGAAGGCTTGGCTTGGCAGTTCGGGCTGGACTGTTCCCAAGAGGCACAGGGTCAGACTGATTTGCATATAGCCATGTCTGAACTGGGGTGGCAGAGTGGGCTAAAGAATGGTGATGGATTAAACCCAGATCTTTTGACTGGGTGTGAGTGTTTGATTGGTTCAGATGCTCTGTTCATCACAACCCCCTTTTTTACCGCTTTTGGCCGCCATAAGTGTGGCAGGGTATGCTCAGACGTGAGTCCCTTGCTCACTTTGCCACTGGATTCAAGCAAGCGGGGCTGAAGAAGGCTGTAATGCCAGAAACCGGTCCTCGGAAGCTTGTTTCCGGTCCAGGGAAGGCATGGCTTGGCAGTTCGGGCTCGACTGTTCCCATGAGGCACAGGGTCAGACTGATTTGCATATAGCCATGTCTGAACTGGGGTGGCAGAGTGGGCGAAAGAACGGTGATGGATTAAACCCAGATCTTTTGACTGGGTGTGAGTGTTTGATTGGTTCAGATGCTCCGTCCATCACTACCCCCTTTTGTACCTTTTTTGGCTGCCATAAGTGTGGCAGGGTATGCTCAGACGTGAGTCCCTTGCTCACTTTGCCACTGGATTCAAGCAAGCCGGGCTGAAGAAGGCTGTAATGCCAGAAACCGGTCCTCGGAAGCTTGTTTCCGGTCCAGGGAAGGCATGGCTTGGCAGTTCGGGCTGGACTGTTCCCATGAGGCTCTAATAAAAGAGAGAGGGACCCCGAAACCAAAGGGATAGGGTTCCACAATTGACGTTAGTCAGAAAGAAATTCCCTTTGGGTAAAGTAACAATAGTACATAAGTACTTACAGGCATACAAACAACCATTTAAGCAACCCACATACCACACGGAAGCAATGTAGACAGATGAAACAGACAATGTATGTGAAAACACTCTCAAAATATTTCAAATTATAAAAACAATTTATTCATTACATTACATTAAATAAAAACAGAAATTGGGAAACACACAAGGACAGTGCAATAATCAATAAAAACAACATTCAAGTAAAAAGGAGTATACAGGGAAAAAGGATAGAACTCAATCAAAAGACAACGATTTTGAATTCCTCCTTAGTTTGTATTCCCAGATTCGCTCCTTAGGCGTCGACGCGTTTCGGCGGTGTATTCATTTTAATCCGCCTTCATCAGGACAATAATAACGTTTCCCAAATAATTTCTGAAATTTAAATGAGACCAGTCTTAAGCTTACTTACTAAAGACAGAAGATCTACTCAATGTCCAGAAATCTAAAATCACAGTCTTTAAAAAAACGTAATGTTTCCAACTCATTATACTAACATACATATATATACATTGCTTCCAAACCAGAACACATAGTACATTAATCATGCTCATATAAGTCTACAACATTCATAGCCTGACAGTAGTAGTTCAACACTTTTGTTAATCATCACATCGTTAAGGGCATTGAAATATATATGTTCATGCCTAAGTAAGAATCCAGGAACATTTGATTTTCCATGAGTATTGGTGTGCTGCATTAACCAAAACTTAACATAATAGAGGTGGCGCGAAAAGAGAGCAATGATACATCACCTACCTCTGACAAGAGATATGTCTGACAGATATTGTAAGGGGTATTCAGCCTCCTTATCGTCAAATCAAGATATTCGTCCAGCGAATTCTTTTTTCTATATGTACAGACACCTAGTCAGGAAAAATGAATATATTGAAGGTTGGCCCTCTAAATACCATGGCACAGGATTCACAAGGAACTTAGCTAATGTGTATCCTTTTTTTCACACAAACTTTAGAGCAGTAAGTTACTCAATACTCTCTTCTATTTTGCTATGCCCATTAATTTGTACGTTGGAGAATAGGCATGTCCCAGATTATATCTGATCTGGATACTATAGTCGAGCAGAGAAGGGGGTAAATGTTTATAAATAACAGGGAGGCGGCCTCAGTTGAAAGCTCAATGCCTGTTAGTAACCCGGTGCTCTTATGGATAGCGTATACGTTCATTAAGCAAAAAATTATACTCCAAGTACTTACTAGTCAAAAGTTAGTAGTATGAGGCGTAAATACGTCTTTCAGACTCATGGAGATCTCCAGCTAAGTGGCTGGTAGCTGAGGAAATATATATACATAAGAACAGGCCATTACTAGCTGAATGCTACGAAGTAAAGGATAATTGCTATTCAGATATCTAAAGGCATACTTACAAATAGTTAAAAAGCTAGTACGTAAACACGCAGTAATGATGTATTCAGTTCCAACTTCAGTCTCTTTTGATCAGGCTTTTACACGATTTAGTAACAGCATGGGTTCAGGGAGTTGTAATCCAAAGATACCCGCTGTACGAGGGAAATCCTCTTTGTGAGCCCTGCATATTGTAACAAGAAAAGGGCAAATACCCTCGTTACAAGCGTGTTCTTAAAACGCTAGCGCAATAAAGTCTAAAGCCCCCATTCAGTGCAGTTACCTTGGGCGCTTTGGTCGCGGACGTCCTGCGTGCTTCTGTTCGTCTTCCCGGCTAGCAGCGTCTAGGAGAGACACGCAAATTTAAATACCCAGCATTTACGCGGGTGTTTGTTGATGACGAAAGCGGAAATAATAGAACGGGAAAACAGACTACCCGTGCTACTAGCCACGTTAGTTAGAAGGTGACGTTTAATTATTAGGAATTATCTTTATCATGATTAAAACGTTATGTGGTTCTACAAAAAACTGATATAGCGGTTAGTATTGTAATTCATATTTACTGACCGTCTTGAAAAACTAATTTAAAAAGGAATTCTTTTGTTGTTCGTTTTATTTTAATTTTAATTTTATTTTAAATTTTAAAGGGTCGCTAATGAAAAGATCACAAATGTAGGTCATTATTTTAGACATGAAACCTAAGTACTATGGGCACCAACCTTATATTAACAGAATAATCTGTTTTTATAATAGGGGACACCCTGTATTGTATACATCCAAAATGTCTAAGTACTGATGGTCTGAACGTATTATACAGCCAATATAGACATCTGGGAGTCAATGATTGTCCTATGTAGCTCCAATAATCCGCTCCCATTCTTCTCTTGAATTAAGACCCTTCTTGACAGTGTCCAGAAAAGAGATGTACCATTGCTCCCTCTCCTTTCTCCTTGCGACCATATTGCCACCTCTTTTACCAATTTTGATTTTTTTCTAATATAAACCAGCCAAATTCTGAATCCTTATGGCCCTTTTCTAAAAAATGGGCTACAATTGGAGCAGTGATTTTTTCCATTCTCACGGCTGATCTGTGTTCCTGAAGTCTTGTTCGTACTTCTCTCCCTGTTTCTCCAACATAAGATAGGCCACATGGGCACTGCAGTAAATAGATGACGTTTTTACTTCTACAGTTATTGTGGGTCTTACATGTTATTTTTCTCGAATTACAGACAATATCTGGTCCCACAATACATTGATTGCACATGTTACAGCTCACACATTTCGTTGTACCAATAACCTTTGTGCCATCAATAGTTCTTTGTTTCTCAACTGATTCATCTTTATAGGTATGAACCAATAGATCACGAAGGTTGCTGTTCTTTTTGAATGCGAATAAGGGCTTTTCTAAAACTACATCTTCTTCGTGATTCAGAATGTGCCAGTGCCTATTCACAATGTTTTTTATTTGGTTACTCATGTTTGAAAATTTACTAACAAATACAACCTTATTGAGGGGCTTCTTTTCCTTAGGGGTATTGTGAATCAAAGCATCCCGGTCAAAAAAGCGTGCCCTTTTCATAGAATTTGAAAGAAGTTTTTTTGGGTATCCCCTATCTTTCAGTTTGAGTTTAAGGACTTCAGCATGTTTGTAATAGTCATTCAAATCAGAACAGTTTCTCCGAAGGCGGAGAAACTGACTGAAGGGAATACTTTCCCTTTGGGATTTTGGATGGAAACTAGAATATTCCAACAATGTATTCTTCGCCATTGGCTTGGTATATAATTCTACTGCCAAGACTCCATCACAGTTCTTTATGCATATATCAAGGAATTCAACCCTGGTGGTACTGTAAGATGAGGTAAATTTTAGGTTGGGATCTCCTAAGTTGATCCACAGGAGAAATTCCTCCAGGAGTTCAATTGGCCCGTCCCATATGAAAAAGATGTCGTCTATGTAGCGGTACCAGCCCGCTACATTTTCGAAGAAAGGGGCCAATTCATTGTTGATGTGTATGTCTTCAAACCTGCCCACATAAAGGCAGGCCAGACTAGGGGCACAGGTGGCCCCCATGCTGGTCCCTTTGAGCTGTTTGTAATAGTCATTTTTGAAGAGGAAGATGTTGTTAGTAAGAATAAGTCTCACACAGTCAACTATAAAGTCCTTGTTGGCCCCACAAAGATCTTGTCCTGACAGAATTTCATCGATCACTTCTGTGGTAGCCTCCTGAGGGATATTCGTGTATAACGACTCAATGTCTAGGGTAACTAGACATTGAGTCTCCCCACAAAAAGGAATTCCCTCAATCATTGATATGATATGTGCTGAGTCTCGCACATATGATTTCAATTTGCACACAATGGGTTTCAAAAAGTGGTCGACATACTTGCTGACTGGTTCCAATAGCGAGTCGATACTACTCACTATTGGACGCATCGGTGGATTGGATCTGTCCTTGTGCACTTTGGGCAGGCCATAAATGGCAGGTGTTCTGGGCTCAGGATTGTTGAGGAAGCAAAACTCTTCTTCACAAATAAACCCGGACTCCTTGGCATTTGTGAGAAGAGCGAGGCATTCATTCGCTACTCTTCTTAGGCTGGCTTCGGTAGTACGGACATAGTGTTCGCTGACCCCAAGGAGCCCCAGCATACGCCGCTCATAGTCCCCGGTGTCAAAGACCACCACACCGCCGCCTTTATCTGCTGGCTTGATAGTCAAGGAGCCATCATCTTTCAAATGATTGATGGCCTCTCTTTCACTAGCTGAGATGTTATGGTTGTAACATCGCTTTTCTTTATCGAAAAGTTTGTGAATGCCACTTTCAACTGCCATTTCAAAGGCTTCGATGTTTTTATTCACCATACTAAGAGTGGGGGTGAATTTAGACTTGGGTTTTAAACCGGAGATGTTTATTTTTTCTCTGTACTCCCTGCCTTCAAAAAATCTATTTAATCTGATCTTCCTAAAAAATGAACGTAAGTCCTTTTCAAACTGAAATTTGTCTAAATTGGTGGATGGTACGAAACTGAAACCTTTACTTAGAATCCCTATTTCTACATTGCTCAGGGTTTTACTTGATAAATTGATTACTGGTAATTTGGTTGTTTCCAGTACTTCTTGTTCCGGGTGCTTAGATATTCCTGCTGAGGAGGTGCTTGGTTGTAGTTCTGCGGCGGAAGACCCTGGTTGTAATTTTGTTGAGGGGGGCCTTGGTTGTAATTGTGTTGTCCCTGGTTCTGGTATTTTTGCCTTCCTCGACTGAAATGACCCTGGCCTCGATTCCCATTGTAGACCTGCCCCCTCCTTGGGCGTGGTTCTAAAAAAAACCCTTGGTCATAACTGTTCCTACCAGCCTCACCTTCCCATGAGGCACAGGGTCAGACTGATTTGCATATAGCCATGCCTGAACTGGGGTGGCAGAGTGGGCTAAAGAACGGTGATGGATTAAACCCAGATCTTTTGACTGTGTGTGAGTGTTTGATTGGTTCAGATGCTCCGTCCATCACCACCCCCTTTTGTACCGCTTTTGGGCAGGTGCAGGCAGCGGATGGGACAGACCAGTCCGAGGGCCTTGCCGTCGAAGAGCAGGTGCGGGGAACTGACACGGGCCTGTGGGCCTTGACGCCGCACTGGAGCAGCAGGGGGCGGGAGCGGAGGCGTCGCATGATGAGCGCCCTGCAGGCAGAGCAGCAAGCACTTACCCTATGATGGACCCAGCCCCAGCGAGGCCGGCTGAACACGCTCCCAGGCAGGCAGGGAGACACGTAGGCGGGTGCAAGCGTATGGGCGCTGGCAGCGGGGCAGGCGGTGCGGCCACAGAGGCCACAGGGGTCGATTTCCAGGAGGCAGCAGGCTCCGGTCGGAGCGGAGCAGTGCGGGTGTGCTCCATGAGCTCCCAGCCAGACACCGAGCGGCAGCAGATGGAGCAGGCAGCGCGGTTGGGCTCTGCATGCTCCCAGTATTAACCACACAGGTAGGCGGGCACATGTGGGGTACGACCGCCTCGTCGCCTTTTTAGCGCTGCGGGGTCTAGATGGAATTAGGCCGCAGCAGCCCCAAGATAATCACATGAGGCAAACACTTTCACTCTTGTGGTCGGAAGACCCCGAGCGGTCTCCTGCAGTTTATTTATCCCCTCGGGTAGAGCCCGCCCCGAGGGGTGTATGGGTGCATGAGAAACTGCAACATTGTCATAGAGGGCCTGGGTGGCTCGCTACACTTATGAATTGTAACTAAATGCATAGATAAGGATATGCCCTTTTCACAATCAAAAATGGCGCTAGTTTTATAGTAATTGCTTGCCTTTACAACCATAATGCTCACTTTCGCTTGCTTGTATATTTAATATTTAAGACTGCTGTTAAAAAATATTCGTTAAATGACGTTCTGTAATCAATTTTATGATTTCTGCGTGCGGAACCACTTTGTGTCTTATGTTGGTTTGGATTTGTTTTCAAATTATGGAGTAGAGGGTGGCATTCTCCATTTTCTTCAACTCCTTCAACTTTAAATCCCTCACTCACAGAAGCACTGTTCAGTTCATCATCATAAAAAACAAAGCAATCGCAATGAATAGGACTTTCAACGTCTATCTCTAAATTGAGTCTTTTGCCTCTTGCTTGTTGCAACTAATTTTGTTGATCTGTCTTAAAATGAATAGACAGGCCCTTGAGATTATTTCACTCATACATTCTGAAAGTGGTTGTTTATTTTAACTGCCTTTTTCTAAGGAAAGCCTCCATATGTAATGTCCTCTTCACGTGGGACAAGAGCAACCTTGACACGTTGAGAGTCCAATCCTGCTTGTCCTCAGTATTTGCTTGGCTAGCCAAGGCGGAGCTCAAGTGTAACGAGGACAAGTCGGAGATCCTCCTGTATGGCCAATTCCCGGTGGGATTTAGGGAATCCATCTGGCCCATTGGACTGCCTTGCCCACCTGGAAACTGTGGAGTTGCTAAGAACCTTGGGATATGGTTCGGCGCTGACCTGTGCTTTCGAGACCAGATCTCGAGACTGGCGGGAACCTGTTATGGGACATTGATCACCCTCCGGAAGTTCTTCCCTCTTCTTCCCCAGGAAGCGAAGGAAACAGTGGCTAGAGCACTCATACTGTCGCGCCTGGATTACGCTAATGCACTTTACGCGGGCGCTCCTGATTTCCTGCTTCGCAAATTGCAGGTGGTCCAGAACGCGACAGTGAGGCTCCTATTCAACATCCCTAAATGCCATAGTGTACGAAGACAACTGGCAGATCTTCATTGGCTTCCAGTTGCTCTCAGAGTGCGCTTCAAGGTCCTAACACTGGCCTTTAAGGCCTTACACGGTCCTTACCCACCATACCTCAGTGCCAGGTTTGCTTTCTATCAACCCCTGCGACAATTGAGATCGGCCTCTCTCAGACATATGGTCACTCCGAGATTTAAGAGAGCTCGTCTGGGAGGAAAATCCATGACGGTCATAGCTGCTCAGCTATGGAATAGCCTCCCTGACCATTTGAGACACACGACTAACCTCATTTATTTTAAAAAGCACCTTAAGACTCACTTATTCAAGCAATTCATGTAAATGCACATATCCTCTCTTGTTATGTTATCCCTTTGTCATTTTCTGACACTGAATCCCTCTTCGCGCCAGGACAGTCTTGACTAGCAGTGCGCGCTACAAGAAATATATAACATAACATAACATAACAAATGCGGGAGTGACAAAAACCAAGATTGCCTACTCTTAATCTCACCTCAAGCCTCTTTCTTCCACCACCCAAAACATTGTGTCGCTATAAATCATTCTTGCAGGGTCTTTTTCGTCACTGCTTTGTCCTTTGTTCCCTGTTTTTTCTATCATTCTTCTTCCTGTTCTATTATCAGCATTTCCCTCTCATTCTCTGAGTCAAGTCTGATGATAAAAATATGTTGCAGTCATTCAGAAATGAGTGCCTGTGCCCACCACATGCACCTATCGAATCAATTTAAGCAATACTTTATATTTCCATTTTGGTAAGGTTGAGGTTTTTTATACCAGCACATACTGCGAATTTTAGGCCATCAACCTCTTCACTTATGTTTTTTTCTCAACACATTAATGTAACTTGCTAAAAAAAAAGCAAATCTGCACCTGTGAATTCTATGTATACCAATATAAGCGTGCAGATTTACAACATTTTGTTATTACAAACATTCCCAGTAGAGTGCATTAAATGTACGGGTTTCCATACATACTGCTGGGTATGTCCCTGTGCGTAAATCTATGGTGCAAATAATTTCGCGCTGGGACTAGGGAACCTGCTATGCAAATGCATGTTTCTTTCCTCTGCCTGAAAATCTATTTTTCCCTGTGGAGAAAGCTCTTCCCCATTATATTCTCTCCAATTGTGGGTGTGATCCATTCCCCTTCCCTTCTAAGAAGGGAGGTGCAATTTCAGTCCTTGAATAGAGTAAATCTCTCACTAATAATAGGATTGGTTGTAGTAAATCTCTAACCATTTCCAAGGTTGGAAAGGATCACTTAGGATTTTGAAAATGCTCACAGATGTTAAGTTTTGGGGACGTCCCAAGCTCATTGTGTAAGTACACCTATACCCCGAATTGTAACCATTTTCTTGAGAATGAATAATACAGATTTTTTTTGCACTTTTTGAAGAGAAATCTGCAGTACTAAAACCATTTTACGTGCCACGATTTTCTTTGTGAAATCATGGTAGGTGTAAATGTAGGAATGTTTGGCCATGAACGTATATTTACTGAATAAAATGGCTTGGTGAATTGGACCCCATGTAATATGCTCTTCAATATCACCTGAGCATTAGTAATCCTGACTTCTTGATACATGGCCAGCTCCCAGATATTCGGCATCCAGACAGACCCAGTAATTACAGAGCTGCCCACAGGGAATTATCTAATTTGCTAGACATTTGGTGTGCTGAAAATGTATTTTTTCTCTTAATGAGTCTTTAAATGCTTTGCCCTTAGCACCAAGAAGATCAGTAGTGCAGCATCTATTTGGCTTACTATGCTCTGAATTCTTTAGAAGTACAACACCCTTTGCCTCTAAATGAAGAATACATTTGAGTTTGACTTCATGCTCGCATGCAAATCGAGAAATTCATAGCAGCCACCAGCTGGTCTTTAAGGTCATTGTATAGTAAACACAACTCCTCATGTTGCTATTCGCATTAGTTCAGCAAAATTAGCATTTCGTTGGATGGATAATGACAACATATTTTTTCTTGCAGTTTTCTTTAAACAGAAATGGATAACAACAGTTTCTACGATGCCTTATCCACGACTTACCTTTTCAACAACTCCTTCCCAACGAATATGTCTATGGTGGACATCCCGCCGCGGTGCAGGTGTTCTACGCAGTGGGCAGGGCTGCGTCGGCCGTTGGTCGTGCGCACCACCCGGGAGTTAGTGCACACAATGCGTTAACATGACTGTCTTTATAACTAATATTTTTACCACACATGCCTTTACCATGCACGACTTTACAACGAAAATGTAAGTATTTGCAGGTACGTTTAATATATATATATATATATATGTATATTTATATATACACTTAAAAAACCATACGTTTCAGGCCTTATATAGTTAGGAATTAGCATTTAAAAAACCATTGAAATAGCTCCTATATAGTTAGTTGTACTAACTATATTTCGCGCAGCCGCAATCCACTGCTGATGATGTCACATATTACATCATTCATGACATGGTCAGTGACATTACTGATGAAATCACTGATGACATCTCAAATGACATCACTGATGAATCACTTATTCCAAATTCCAATCTCATCTGGGCTGGTGAAGCTCCCCGTTGAATTTGGAAGGTGGATTTAAAGATGGCTGTCTGCATTTTATTGAGCATTTCCGCGTCTTTCCCGTGCAATCCCACGCTGCCGTATGACAGGGTGGGAAGCACCTTTGCTTTTATCGTTGCCAATAGGGGTTTGTAAAATGGCCCCTTTAGATTTTTGGCTAAGGATCTAAAAGCAAATGACAGTGAGTTTGCTCTCTGGGCGATGTACGTCTTTTGCTGCTGGTGGTTATGTCGATTGTCAAAATAGAAGCCCAGATACTGAAACCTATGGTTTTTTAAGTGAATTTGCAAGGTTTTTTAAATGCTAATTCCTAACTATATAAGGCTTGAAACCTATTGTTTTTTCAGTGAATTTACAATGTTTTTTAAATGCTAATTCCTAACTATATCAGGCGTGAAACCTATATTTTCTTTCAATAAATTTCAAAGGTTTTGTAAATGCTAATTCTATTAACGGATAATGTTTATATATGTTATTATCCTTCTGGGACCACCTGAGCAGCCATCTTGTTTCTCAGGAGAAGTGAGGCACAAGAGAGCACAAAACAAGAGTGGAAAACGCGAAAAGGGGGCAGGGTTGAGACCCCCTGAACCCCTAGCCCTTCTCAGGGGGTCCCAGTGTATTTTTTTTTTTTAAATCGCGGGGTACGCGCACGGTACGCGTACCGTACGCGTACCGTGCGCGTACCCCATGATTGTTTTGAATGTATTTATTTTATTTTGCCTTTGGGGTCCTTTTGGGACCCCCTGAGAAGGGCTAGAGGGTTGGGGGGTCTCTACCCTGCCCCCTTTTCGTGTTTTCCACTCTTGTTTTGGGCTCTCTTGTGCCTCAGTTCTCCTGAAAAACAAGATGGTGGCCAACACTTCCTGGTTTGGACAGTTTGGAATGTTGACAGTCGACTGCCAGCCAATCAGAAACTCGCTTGTGCACGTAAGGGTACGCGCACGTACGCGTACGGTACACGTACGGTGCGCGTACGGTGAGCGCATATAGATATATAATTTGCTCAAATTCAATTTTCTCAACAACTACTGGAGGGATTTTCACCAAATATAGAAAAGGCACTACTGCATACCTGTCCCTACCATTTTGCCAAGTTTGGTGTAATTCCGTTCAGCCGTTCGGGCTGTAGCCGTGTCTAAAGGTCCCATAGAAAATGCCATTTGAAAAATGTCAAATTCAATTTTCTCAAGAACTACTGGAAGGATTTACACCAAACATACAAAAGGCACTGCTGCATACCAGTCCCTACCATTTTGCCAAATCTGGTGTAATTCCGTACAGCCGTTCGAGCTGTAGCCTTGTCAGAATGTCCCTTTTTTCTTGGCCCCCGCTTGACGAATCCCCCCGAAACTTTCAGGGAAGGAGCGGAGCGCAGCGAGGCAAATGTAAGGAAAATTACAGGCAGATCCCTCAATCGGCGCCAAAGTTATTCCCAATAGAATGTTCGGAATTTCCTATGGTAACTAGGTCCTAACTATATATACCTACTGGTGACCGCCAGTAGGTAATATATATATATATTACCTACTGGCGGTCGCCAGTAGGTATATATAGTTAGGATTTTTTCCCTATGGGATTTTTGAAAATTCTATGTCTAATAACTTTGGCGTTTGTGGACGGAATTGGCTGAAATTTTCTGGAAAATGGAACATTTTGTTTCTGAGCAGCCTTTGGAAATTTGGGGGGGTTTCGTCAAGGGGGGGCCGAGAAAAAAGGGGGGTCCCAAAACGTGTTTTTAACATTGAGTTTTCCATAGGGCGGTTGGCCTCACTTTTAGCCCGAACGGCTGAATGGATTTCCATGAAACTTGGCAAAATTGTAGGGACTGGTAGCCCGATGTGCCTTTTCTAGGTCTCAATATATGTGCTCCAGTGGATTTTGAGAAATTAACGTTTAAAAAAAGATATATATCTGTAAGCGAGCTCCGGGCAGCGCTCCGGTCCGTGGACCTTAAGCGTACCGGAACTTCGCGTAGCTAAGCTGATTGGCTCTCCGGTGTCTGTCAACATTCTAAACAGTCCGGAGCGGCCGCCATCTTGTCTCTCGGTAGGATTGAGAGACAAGAGGAGGCCAAAACAAAGGCGAAAATGACCATAAGGGGGCATACTAGATCCTCCCTGACCCCCTAGGTTTAATGTGGAGGTTTTAAAAGGGCCCCGCGGGGCAAAAAAAACAAAAAAAAAAATTAGTTTTTTTTGCGTGGGGAGCGCCCGGTCCGCGAACCGGGAAGCGTTCTGGGCAGCGTACTGCAATGAAAAATGAATGATAGACTTTTCAAATGCTGTATGTTAATTGATTGTTGTTTTTGTTGATTATTTTTTATTTTCTTTATTTTTTAAGCATTTTTTTTAATGTGATTGTGTTTCATAATTTATTAAACTTTCCAACATTTCATTGTCAGAAATTTCATAATTATCATGGAATATACATTGTAGTCTCTGAGGGTGTAAAATGTCCTCATTTGCAAGGAGGTTATCTACTGCTTGTACACATTGCAGTAGTTCATTGTCCCAAGTTTCATCGAAAAATTCAATGTCAATTTGATCAATTGTATCAATCAATTCTTGGCTGCTCTCTTGCAGGTCCATTTCAAAAGAAACTTGGTTTTCGCCTTCCATTTTGCCTGAAATTTGGATTAAAAAAATATATATTAGTAGAGATAGGGCAATGTTCGGAATAATTTTAGATAGGCATTTTTTATCAGTGAATTTATCTTTGGGCAGTGTATAGTATCAGAGTGGAAGTAGGAATATAAAAAAGTGTATGTGATTTAACGTAAGTAAATTCATAATTATACAAGAGAAGCCTAACTCCATCCATAACTATAACAGAGAAGTCTCTCTAAATCTATAACTACTACAGAGGGATAGTATATATCTATCAGAAAAAGTTTACCATATTAACTTATAGTGCACAATATACTTCAGTTTTAAAAATAAAAACTTACCTTTAGAAAGAAGTTGAAGGAATTAGTGAAAATACTATTGAAATGTACAGCAAGAAGTAGTAGTCAAAATGGCTGTGTTTTCTTCTCTTCCTTTATATATATTCAGGTATATAACCAATGAAATGTCAGGTAAAAAAAATAGAAAATGAAAGTAACATTTTCATTGGTTGTCAATTCCAACACTTCAGATGTGTTTTGTGAAGTAATTTACCTCAGGGTATTTAGAGAGGTCTACAGGCTAAATGACTAAATGGAATTCCAATCAAATTTGTGAAAATGGTAGGGATTGGTATGTAGTATGAGCTAATCTATATTTGGTGAAATTGTCTCCAGTGGCTTTTCTGTGAACTACTTTCCCACCTTTTTTGATGGTGCGCTTCCCAGAGAGCGACCCGGTACGCGAACCGTTGAGCGCCCCGGTTCGCGAACCTTAAGCGTTCCGGGAGTCCACCATTTTGTGTTTCGGTCGAATTAAGATACAAGATGGAGGGCAAATAATGTTCAGAATGGGTAGAAGGGGGCACGGTAGAGTTATCTTGACCCCCTAGGTTTTCTGAGGGTGGCTGAGGAGGCTTATATGTGCGGAAAAAAAACATTTAAAAAAAAAAATTCGCGAGGTTAGCTCCCGGTTCGCGTACCGGGTAGCGCCCCAGGGAGCGTACTTTGTTGGAAATTAGTGAAAAATGTTAGAGTAAAATAATAATTGTGAGTGATCAGATGTAGGGTAGCTCTGAGAAGAGCTTTTGGGTTTATGGTACATTTAGGTACTTATAAGTAGGTACCAATGCACATTCTTAAATTCAGAGTGAAAGCCCTCATCTGAGAAGTGAACTCCATCTCCTCTGTAGATATCTTGCATGTAGTAACGCAAGTTATTGTTGTACAGGGAGCCCATTCCATGGTCTCTCATGTAAGCTGAAACAGATTTGTTTACATGCTTCCTCGACTTCTCAATTTGTGGACAAAATTGGTTTGACCACCTCCATTTCTGTCTTTGGCATATATTTGAATATACCAAGGCAGTCTGAGGAAAAAGTGCCATTAATTGCTCAAAGGTGTCCTTTAAAAGCATTTCCAGACCTACACCAGTCAAAGTGCCCAAGTCATTACCTCCACAGTGCACAATTAACAGGTCAGGTTTGGGCAAATGCATAAAGGTTTTCACCAATGGTATCAATTGGTGACATTTTAATCCTCTGTGGCCAAACCACTTAATTTCCACATCTTGTAAATTGAGGTTAGGTAATTTCCTGTTTTCAACGTACCTTTGAGCCCAGTGAATATAACTATGTCCAACAATCCAGACAGAAAACATGGTGAGAGAAGGTTCTCCTGCAGTCAGATGAAGTGTGGCAATGAAATGGCAGTTGAAAAAATGAGAGTTTAAAATGAAAAAAACTGTGGAGTTTCTGTGTTCATGAAGCAGTAACAGTGATTGGTGGATTTTGATTGCTGAAAACAGAAAGTTAGGGTGCACGGATGTGTTCTTTGAAAGATGTATTTTGAATGGTCAATAAAAAATCATTAAATGAAAGAATGCACTGGATATGCAGGTGCACTGAGAGTTCAGAGTTCAATTGCAACAAAGTTGTGTGAACTTGCAAACACCAGAAGTCTTCCAAGAGGTGGTTGCCATGCAGAAAAGACAGAAAGGGCAGAGGGGGGAAGGGTTTTCATTTGAAAAAAAGTGAGGGAAGAGTTTTGATTGGGTGACATGAGAAATATGTGTGAAGAATTACAGCATTTCTGTGCTTTTGATAGCTGCAGACTCTGGAGTGCATACCTTTTGCTCTGCTGAAGACAAATTGGTGTGTTTCTGAGACTGTTTTCAAACTCAAAGTATTTGCTAAGGTGAGAAAATATTTCTTTAATTTAGAGAATAGTGTGCTTTAAGGAGAAAATTATGAATTATGTGGCGCAAATTGCTTGTAAATATGCTCCCACCTGTGCATGGAAAATTTAGATTTTGAATGTTTGTGTTACATAGCCATGTTAAAAGTGACCCAACCATGCAGGAAAGGCAATCAAAAAACGCTTTTATGTGCCTTAAGGACATTTTAAGTAATTTTCCCATGTGCAGTGTTTTGAAATTATGATTTGAAAATCGTTTTTGAGGTAAAGGAATTGTTTTTAAATTTATGACAAGGACATAATGGTGTATGCTTCTTTATAAGGCAATTGACTGTCCCTGACTTTTCTCTGTGGCGCAAATTGCTTGTAAATATGCTCCCACCTGTGCATGGTAAATTTAGATTTTAAATGTTTGTGTTACATAGCCATGTTAAAAGTGACCCAACTGTTGTATAACTCCTATATATCCCTATATCGTGTTAAGTTAGCATAGGTACGTTTGAGATTTAAACGCCATTTTTCCTTTCTTGCAACTTCTGCACACGACCCTCATTTGTTGACTTAGCTTTCAACCTAGTAGTTTGGCGTGGTGAATGTGAGAATAATATGTTATTGCTCTGATATCTGCTTTGTTTAATAAAACATGTCTGCACGGAGAGTGCTGAAGTTTCAGGAGCAACACGATATGGAATTGTTATGAGGTCTGATCTCCACGCCTTCATAGTCATAACACAAGTGCAGCCTTTGCCAACTTGGGCTTGAGGCGGGATTGATATTGCTTTGCACGGGAATTGTTAACACACTTGATGCGGTGCACATGCAGAGAGAGCTGGTGTATGCTGATGTGATTCCTTCATGCTAGGACACTAAGGTATGGGCCCGCCCTAAAACAACCCAAAGAGACCTTCTTAGATAATAATATAATATATGTGTTAGGGAGGGTGAGATATAAGTGTTGTTAACTCTTATTCATTACAGCATGTTAACATGCTGTCACCATTCGCTTTTTATGTCTTAGTAACTATGCTGATAATTTTGCTACTGATAATAAGTATACTTGTATTATCAAAGATACTGCGCCTGAGAAGACGGCATTAGTAAATAAACATTTCAAATGCACATGTGTCTTCTTTACTCCATGTTCTGGTTTGTAATGATAATATAACGAAAGAGTGTTCATGAGTCCCACGTACCCTGAGGTACTGTAAGTTCATGTTCTGGTTTGTCTAAACATTGGGTGTTTGATATGTCCAATGAGACACTGTAGCTAGCTCGGTAAGGGGTGAGTTGGTTGCTAAGGTAAGTTTTGGGACACCCTAATTTGCCGAGGTTCCACTCCTCTGTGCACAGTTCTGTGTGAGTACAGAAACCCTGCAACATGGCGCCCAACGGTTTCGGTGGTCTTATATCATGACACTCGAGTAGTTTATCATTCATGCCTTAACCCCTTCACATCCGTTTCCGGAAAACGGGGTGTTGGTGAAACCTACCTATTTTTTGAAATAGGTCTTTATTCAAGCTTGATTCTTACTTAAACGGTTTCTTTGAATTACTACCCAGTTGTGCTACAAAGTATTCTTTGTGTTTTCTTGTTTCCAATTCTGTAATGGCGGCAGCGGTGGCTATTGCGCAGCATAGTCGCGTAGCGGTACGCAACCATCTTCAGACGTACCAGGTCCCAGTAGATGGGATGGCTGTGATTTTCGTGGTAAGTGCAGATCCGGCGTTTCCTTACGAGTTGTTTTACTCTTGGGTTACGTTTCCGGCTGTGGACGCTAATTCTGGTTTGTTCCACTCCTACACCGCCTCGGATGTCCCGGCTGAATATACGCCATACAGGGCATTGGAAATACCTATTGATCATTGGCAGCATCGAGTTTGGTTTGATGGCGCCCTCCCCCACTCTTTGTCCCGTGCGAGGTTAGGTCCACTCTCGATTCCAGGTACGAATTGGCCTGCATTGGGTGGCTTTACCCCGCACCCGAATCACGGGGCTTGTACCCTGGCAGAAATTCGCAGGCTTCATGTAGTTTCCATTTCCGTGATTCGTGCTTTAGTGCAATACATCGGTCGACATCTTCCTGGTGGTCCCCAGGGGGGTGCGGCCGCTCCCATGGAACGAGGCGGAATGCGTCTCAATCCAGTGATGGTAAATTCGGTTTTTGGTGCGCGTCCTGTTGACAACGATGACTTCCCATTCTGGCTAGCGGAGAAGTTTGATCAACTGGAGGCGGTTTTTCCGAATTCTACTCCTGCTGATAAACATAGAATGTTGACGATTACTCTACCGAAGGATATTACTCCTGAACTTGCTGACTGTGACAGCTGGGGAAAAACATTTGCGGCAGTTTATACAAGGTGCTTCGGCACCCCGTCTATGACTGCCCTGCCTGAAATCGTTCGACGTGTTCAGAATGATCACGGTCCAGAGGCAGCGGTTGAATTGGGTATGCGCCTGTGTGGTTCTTTTGAGATTGTAAGTGATCTCATTCTCTCCAATGTTAAAGGAGATGCAGTTAACTTTCAGGTGTCGAATGCTTTGGCTGCTCTGCCCGATGCCGACAAACCCCGCCAGTTAGCAAAGATTGTGGTGGCCGCTTATAAAACGATTGGCCGCACAAGTAGAGGTCTGAAATATTTTCCAGTGAAGGAGAAAAAACAACCACAGGGGCAATCTGCAGTGACAGATGCCCAGCCAAAGTCCAAGAAACAAAATTGGCCTAAAAAACAGACACAGGGGAAGCAGACAATGCAGACTCAGGGTTCTTTTCCTGCAATACAAGCTCCTGCGCCATCCGAAAAAGTTTATGATTTGCGCGACCGCGCGATGATTAAATCACCTGATCGTTTTCAGGGTTCTGATCAACGCTCTCCTCGTTCCTTTCAGGACACATCGGCCCAGAAAACCGGTGGAGGAGGAGGGGGTGGACGTGGACGTGGTGGCCAACAAGGACGTGGTCAGTCCCGCCAGACGGACGGCGCAGTGAAGCAGGAGGATTCTACGCCTCGGCGTCCGCAGTTTGCGAAAAAGAAAGTCGCAGCCTTAACAGCGCATCGATATGCCACAGATAGTGAGAACGCGGCTTCGGAATCTGACGTGGGCTCTGACCTTGCTGGACAGCGCGGCGGAGATAACCATAGTCAGAGAGGCGCTGCGTCCACTACTGAGGGTGACAGCGACTGAAGTCTACGTTGTGATAGAAACAGCGGATACGAGACTTGCTCCCCCTGAAAGACTATATGAAATTGTCCTGTTAATTGAAGGTGACATACAGCGTACCGTTAAAGGTGTATTTTGGGAGAATCTGTCTTCTACATATGATATTTTACTTTCGGAGGCTGACTGGCCCCCACCTTTTGTGCTCGCGGCGCCGCGAGGGGAGGAGGTAATCCTACCCAGTTTCGCGAACACTGTCTCGAAAGAGCATGCGCAGCATTTTGCAGAAGAGTGGGCTCGGGCTCTCGCGCCGGCTCTGTACCGTAACCAATGTGGTTGGGATAAATTGTCGCCTTGCCACGAAATTCCGTTGCGGTCTCAGCCGCAGCCTCAACCTCAATATCCCATTCGGCGTGAAGCAAAATCTTCCGTCGCGGAAATCCTTGAACAATTGGAATATCAGGGAGTTATTGAAACGTGTGTGTCACCGATGAATAATCCCCTTTTTACTGTGAATAAACCTGACGGATCATATCGTTTGGTTTTGGATTACCGGCATTTGAACTCGCATTGCCGTAACTGTGCAGTACAGAATACCCACGGCTCTGCCCTAGTGGATAGTCTCGTGCGTAAGCGTTTCAAGACAACGCTTGACATATCCAATGGTTTTTATGCCCACAGATTGGACAGCTTTAGCTCCCAATGGACCAGTTTTACAAGCGCTGGAGTCCAAAAGCAATTCCGGCGTCTTCCAATGGGCTACAAGAATAGTCCTGGTGTATTTACCGCTCGAATTGTCTCTATTCTGGAGGCACTCGACCCTGATGCTTTTTCGTATGTGGATGACATATATCTCACAGACGACGATATTTGGGAGCATCTGTGTCGTGTGAATTCTCTTGTTTGCAACTTCGCAGACATGGGTTACAAATTCAACTTTGCAAAATCGCACATTGCTGAACACACAGTGTTGTTTTTGGGCTATGAGCTCAACAATGAAGGTAGAGGTTTGGCTCCTCACTTCTTGGAGAAGTGCGCACAATTGCGCGCACCAACAACTCTGAAAAAATTACAATCCTTACTGGGCTTTTTGAATTTCGGCAGAACTTACATTCCGGAATATGCCCAGCGTATCAAGCCTTTGTATGCTTTGATACAACCAACTTTCTCAAAATCATGCTGGCTGCCTGAGCATTCAGCCATTTTGCAATCCTTGCAGGCTGATCTGCTCGCTTCTAAATATTTACTGACTCGTGATAACCACACCAACCTGGTCATAAGAATAATTCCTGGGACGGTGGGTTTCACGTACCTCACTTTTAATGAAGGTGACACTGTACCTATTGCTTACAAGTCACACTTGTACACCTCGGCTGAGATGCGGTTTCCCACCATAGAAAAGGTTTTAACTGCTGTACAGATGGCTATTCTAAAGGAAAGAGCTCTGTCGCAGGGGAAGCGCATGCTAGTGGTAACACCCTGTCCTCATTTAGAGGCAGTCACGAAAGCCAGTGTACCAAATTCAAAGGCTTTGCACCCTCGGTGGATACAGTGGGCTGCGTCATTGTCATCCGCAGATGTCATGTTTATTTTTGACGCTTCCTTACGGTCGCAGGAGTACTTGCAGTATGAATTCGTTCATCCTGCTCCTCTGGCGATGCGACCTTTGGAAGACTTCCATTGCATCATTTACACTGATGGGTCGGCGCAGGTTGCGCATGGCTCTAAACATGCCTACGTTTCCGCATGCGCCATTGTGGTCGGTGCTATGCTGAATGATGAGTTCATTTCCAGGGAGGTACACACGTTGCCCCTGGGCGATTGCACCGCACAATTGGCAGAGCTTCGTGCTCTCTTACTAGCTTTGGAGTACGCAGATCCAAGTGTTACTACTCTAATTGTAAGTGATTCTTACTACTGTGTCCAGTCTTACAATGAAAACTTGTTCTTTTGGATTCAAAATGATTTTCATGATTCCAAGGGTAGCACAATAAAACATAAAATGATCTGGGTTCGAGTGGCAGAGCTTAAGGCTATGTTGCCACTCGTTTATGTGATTCATACTCTCGGTCATCAGCGCGTGGGAGTTCACGCTGTTGGCAACTCGCTTGCTGATGAAGCGGCGAAATCAGCAGTATCTACATACTTAGTTGCAGCAGTTACTAGGTCTAAAACCAAGATTGATAGCGACATCTTGGCAGCGATTGCTGCCTCTGAGAAGGGAAGTAAACATCCTCCGGGATTCCCTTCGAAGTATAAATACCACTTAAGTCCCGAAAAGGTTCCTTTTGTGACAATTCCTGATGTTGGGGAACGGCTGATTCCCAACTCGGATCGCAGAGCAGACTTGATTACAGCGGCTCATGAAGGTGTGGCGTCTGCGCATGCGGGCGTCTCGGCCACTGTAACTCAATTACAATTACGTTTCTGGTGGCGGGGACTGTACAAACAGACGCGTGATTATGTCCTTCTGTGTGACATATGCCAGCAGATTAAACCTTCAACTGCTACGCGTCCGCCTCAGACTCAGTTGTACATTTCTAATAAACCACTAGGCTGTGTTTATTTAGATCACTGCGGTCCATTTTCATCTGATACTGCGTATAAATACATCTTAGTAGCAGTTGACTCATGCACACGCTTTGTGTGGGTATGGCCACATCGCAGCGCTGATTCCCGGACTGTCATCAGAGATTTGCGTATCTTTATAGGGATTTTTGCCTGTGGTACCTTCCATTCGGATCAGGGTCCGGCTTTCGCCTCTAAGGCGTATAAGGATGCCATGACTTCGATGGGGGTCCAAGTCAAGTTTTCGTCACCCTACAGACCCGAGGGTAATAGTGTAGTTGAACGAATGAACCGTGATTTAAAGCAATCTTTGACAGCCCGAGTTATAGGCACTGGCAGAAACTGGCTGGCTCACCTCTATGGCGTGCAGCGTGCTCTTAATAATCTCCCTAGAAGGTCTCTGGGTGGGCGGACCCCATACGAAATGCTCTTTGGCATCAAGATGTTCGTCCCTGACCTTGACGGTCTAGACTCGGTGGTTCGCGCCACTTCCTTTGACGCAGATGAACATTGCAATGTTTTACAGAATCTACAAAAGACGAGAGACACTCTTGCAAAGGAACATTTGCCCTCCACATCGGATGATGCGTTGCAGATCCCGGTAGTTGGCTGGCTACCCCAAGTTGGAGAACTGGTTCGAGAGAAGATCGACAACAAGAAAGAGTTTGGTCCCTCCTATCGAGCTCCGGTCCCAGTGCTTGGAGTGAAGGGCACAAGAACAGTCATTTTACCACCACTTCCAGGTCGTAAGGAAAACAGGTTTATTTCTATTGACAATGTCAAGATACACAGAGTGGCCGATTCTTCTTAGCATGACACCGGCTGTTTCCTGTCCTTCCATTGTGAGAAATTCAATTATGCCCTCTGCTTCTAATAATGAACCTGAGGTGGCCATCGCATTACCTGCTGTTTCCAGTCCATTATTGAATAATTTACCAGGAACTAACCTTGATGAGACAGACTATACATACCCCACTGATTTGTCCATGCCTGACATGCAAGCTCGTTTAGCCACGGAATCCAGATTTTCATTTGACTCTGCTTCCCTTGCCTCGAAAAAACCCTGCAACCCTCTAAAATTGCAGTATATGCTAGCCTGTTTAAAAAACATTTTTTGATACCTCCTTGGATATACATTTGGCTGGTCCTTTTTTCAGTTTACCTTTTTATGTCAATTGGTTTTGTGTTTTATTTTTTTCGCATTATGAATGGACACTATGTCGAGGAGAGAACTTGCATTACTCATTTGAATGGAACTTTGGCCCCACTTTCCTCTTCACATTCTACACACAGATTAAAAAGAGACTTGACTTTGGTTAACATCACAGCGTGGCCTGTTCTGGATGGAATCGCGTGGGATGCAGTTCGTTTTCAGATACATGGTCCAACGGAAGTCGTTAATGTCCCTAATGTACTAAGAGTTAATATGGGGGATGTGGTGAAACAAAACATTCGTTCTGATGATTGGGATGTTAATGCTGTGGAAAGTTTGTTTTCTGATTTGAAATATTATGCTGCTTTTGATGCTGAGGATTTATATTTAGAATCTGCTAATTATGGTGAATTGTTCTGTTACCAACATTATGGCAATCACTTCTTACACAAGACATCTTCCCGAAGGGATGCGGTTAATTTTACTCAGTGGGAACATTGCCCAGCACCAACACAAGGGAGTTCAGAAACGTTTCTTAAAAAGTATACTTATTTCACTGACTTTAATCAGTCCAATCCCGAGTCCTTTTATTTTAAATTTCACAAACAGCCACTGTCCAAGGTTCGACTTACAAATACAAAATTGTTATATTCAAAGGCCTTCCTGGATCAATTAGTTACTGGAGGGTATGAGTTATGGAAGGATACCATAGACCTTAAATCAGTTTGGGGCTCAAGGGCCTGGCAGGTACAAGGCACTGAGGCTTTGCACCGTGCATGTCTCATCCCAAATCATATGTGGTTTTTAAATGAAACCATTTCCCAGACCACGTGCTTTGGATTGGCTACATCTAAAAGGTTAAACACCCCGTCTTTCCCGGAGTTGGAGGAATATGAGAATTGGAGTAATTTTACTAAATTGTCCATTAGAGATATACAGGCTCTGCTTCTGAATTCCTCCTTTAACATTTCCAGTATGAATCCCAAGGGTTGGCTGCTTTGGCACCGTGGTGCTGATTCTTGCCAAAAGAGATTTTTAAATATAACTGACGGTTTTAAGACTGTTAGATCTGATCCCCGTTTTGATTTGAGTCATACTGTCACCTCTTACTCAGTTGGCAAGTTGTGTCAAGCTTGGCTGAAACATTCAACTTTACCTGCGGTTAAGTATCACCTTTCCAAACTGAATGCAGACGTGGATTTGAATGATTTCATTAAGGGCCCAGCTAGTGGCAGGTCTAAAAGGTGGTTATATGGTGTTTACAATGAAATTTGGAAACTCTCACAGATTGAGGCTGCTTCACGCCTTAGGGCTATTGATCAGGCAAATCTTGAGAAAGTGCTTGCAGTGGTTGACAATAGCATTAATGTGCTTTCCTCTAGAATTTACACATTAGATAATATTGTGTCGTCTGTTGTTGATATTGTGCATGATGAAGTGTCTGTATTATACCATGGTCAAAATCAATTACGTTCAATCATGCAGTTTGCATGGACACTACAGACTCTAAAAATGGGTAAAGTTCCCTGGGGATACATGAACGTTTCCTCTTTATTTGCACCGTTTAATTTGACAGACAAACAACGCTTGCTTTCAATGCGTGATGCTTCCTTTTCTATGCTCCATATTGAAAGATTGGAATCTTTACCTTTTTCTGTGGCAGAGACCACTGCTGCTACGTGGCTTATCCACGGTTTAATAACGCTGCCGTTTGCTTTATATAAGTTTTCAAATTGTATGAAATATGTGCCAATAGGTCGTTTTGAACCCTTAGGTAGCGGTTTTCTTCATGAGGTCTGGTCACTCCCATACACATACAGATGTTTCAAGGATGAACAAGAGGTTTATCTAACAGGGGATGAGTGTACTGAGACGCCAGATCATTCTTTAATGTGTAGACACATACAGTTACACGGTTCATGTAACAGGGACAGACCGAATATGGCTTGCGTTTTACAGGGCACGCCAGTTCCTGCTATCATCCCCACGTTTAAATTGTTAGAGAATGGTAGTTATTTAATGCTCAATAATGAAAACTGCTGTGGTTTAATTAAAGGTATAGCTTTCATAGTAACGGTTAGTGAGCGAGTTATTTGCTGCAGAAATGTTCTTTATCCTCCCACACGTGAACATAGGGAGTCTTCCATTTGGCCACAGATACCGACCTTGGGAGCAGAATTCAGCGGCATGGCTAGAATAAGAGCTCTATTGTCCCAGAAAGAGGTGGCCTTGAGCTCGGCCCGTGAAACTTTCGTGCTTCACATTGCTAACACCCGCACGGAGGTTCAGGCTCTTTTAAACACTGATTTGCCCTTGCATTTCGGAGCCATGGCCCGTTCTATCTTTAACGCATCCTCCACAACGGGCCTAGCACATTTTTTTAAAGTTGTTAGCGGTGGTCTCGTGACTTCCTTTGAGAAGATATTTGGAGTCATCCCTGCATTCTTCCATTCTATTTTTTCATCCTTATTTGGAGGGTTCCCGTTTTTGCTTGCATTAGCGGCTGGCGCATTGGTGGTTTTCTGCCTTTTTAAATATGGATGCCCTTCCTGTGCAAGACCACGCACGGCTACTACTGACGCGGTTTCGCAACCGCATGCTTGATTACTATGGCACACTGCCGTTAGCGACTCTAAGCACGGCGTTTGGATTATCTTTTCGGTTCTCCTATTTCACCTGTGTCCAGCCTGTATTTCGCTGTCTGACCTGTGATTTCCTTTGGGCCATTGATTTGTGTCTCTGCGGACCAGCATCTTCTGACGTCGATTTTGATCAACTGATGAGTCCTATCATTGCTCACGAGTTGGTTTGTTCTGACGAAAGGGTTATGGCCTTGGCGGTGGCACATGGACTAATGGGTCCCTGGGATGTGTTGTCGGCAGCGCAGAATTTCTTGGAACTAAGTTTTCTTGAGAACCCACCGAGCTGTCCTCTGATGGTTATAGAGGATCCGGTGCTGGAAGATCACGTATCATAGACACTGCCTCAAATTGACATGCTGATTGATAGCATTTCCTTGATTTTATTGACTTTTGGTCAAGACATTTTATTTTTTGCTTGCCTATTGGCTTGAGCCACAGTATATTTGTGGGCTATTTTTTTAGCATTAATTTTTATATTTGAATCTTTATTCATGCTCGTTTATAAATGGATTCTGCTCTCATGTGATGGCACTTCTGTTACCTTATTTAGTCCGTTCTCGGATCATGGGGGGGTGTTGTATAACTCCTATATATCCCTATATCGTGTTAAGTTAGCATAGGTACGTTTGAGATTTAAACGCCATTTTTCCTTTCTTGCAACTTCTGCACACGACCCTCATTTGTTGACTTAGCTTTCAACCTAGTAGTTTGGCGTGGTGAATGTGAGAATAATATGTTATTGCTCTGATATCTGCTTTGTTTAATAAAACATGTCTGCACGGAGAGTGCTGAAGTTTCAGGAGCAACACGATATGGAATTGTTATGAGGTCTGATCTCCACGCCTTCATAGTCATAACACAAGTGCAGCCTTTGCCAACTTGGGCTTGAGGCGGGATTGATATTGCTTTGCACGGGAATTGTTAACACACTTGATGCGGTGCACATGCAGAGAGAGCTGGTGTATGCTGATGTGATTCCTTCATGCTAGGACACTAAGGTATGGGCCCGCCCTAAAACAACCCAAAGAGACCTTCTTAGATAATAATATAATATATGTGTTAGGGAGGGTGAGATATAAGTGTTGTTAACTCTTATTCATTACAGCATGTTAACATGCTGTCACCATTCGCTTTTTATGTCTTAGTAACTATGCTGATAATTTTGCTACTGATAATAAGTATACTTGTATTATCAAAGATACTGCGCCTGAGAAGACGGCATTAGTAAATAAACATTTCAAATGCACATGTGTCTTCTTTACTCCATGTTCTGGTTTGTAATGATAATATAACGAAAGAGTGTTCATGAGTCCCACGTACCCTGAGGTACTGTAAGTTCATGTTCTGGTTTGTCTAAACATTGGGTGTTTGATATGTCCAATGAGACACTGTAGCTAGCTCGGTAAGGGGTGAGTTGGTTGCTAAGGTAAGTTTTGGGACACCCTAATTTGCCGAGGTTCCACTCCTCTGTGCACAGTTCTGTGTGAGTACAGAAACCCTGCAACACAACCATGCTGGAAAGGCAATCAAAAAACGCTTTCATGTGTCTTAAGGACATTTTAAGTCATTTTCCCATGTGCAGTGTTTTGAAATTATGATTTGAAAATCGTTTTTGGGGAAAAGGAATTGTTTTTAAATTTATGACAAGGACATAATGGTGTATGCTTCTTTATATGGCAATTGACTGTCCCTGATGTTATTTTTCCCATTTTAGTGTAAGACCTTTGTCTGTGGCGCAAATTGCTTGTAAATATGCTCCCACCTGTGCATGGCAAATTTAGATTTTGAATGTTTGTGTTACATAGCCATGTTAAAAGTGATACAAACATGCTGCAAAGGCAATCAAAAAACGCTTTTATGTGTCTTAAGGACATTTTAAGTAATTTTCCCATGTGCAGTGTTTTGAAATTATGATTTGAAAATCGTTTTTGAGGTAAAGGAATGTTGTTAAAATTTATGTGTGCCATATGCCCCCAAATTTCTTTTTCAGGGGTGCAGCAGGGTGTTATTGAGACACCCCTGCAGCTTTGGAAAAATTCCTAATTTGCGATGAGCAAATTGTTAATCGCAAATTGCACCTTCATTTATATGAGCCTCCTAGCCCATGGAAATGAATGGGTAATTTGCAATTAGCAATTTGCTCATCGCAAATTTGGAATGGTAAAGAATCGCTATTTATTCCTTAAAATTCGCTATTTTGGAAATGCAAAATAGTTATATGATACATATGGCGGTTGATGTCTAAGAAGATAAGAAGCTTAGGGATACATTTATGATGACTGGCGCAATGAAGTTGACATCACTTACTTCATTGGTAGAGCTTTACATGTATTATGTCCTCTGTATTCTTCATCAAGCGTAACTTTAATCTGCAATCCTGAGTAGGCCTCACCTTAAACAAACCTCTGGATAGGCCACATCTTATTGTCATCCTGAATTAATCATTTAAAATGCTAGGGACAGATTTATGATAGGTGTATGCCTCTTTTGCGCCACTTAGAAAACACTGTCCATGGGGAAATGACTTAAAATGTCCTTAAGACACATGAATGTGTTTTTTTAAAACGTTTGCAATTTTTTTGGGTCACTTTTAACATGGTTATGTGACTCAAACAGTCAAAATCTAAATTCGCCATGCTCAGGTGGGAGCATATTTACAAGGAATGTGCTCCATGGGGAAAGGTCTTATAATGTAATATGGGAAAAATGACATCAGAGACACTGAAATGCCTTATAGAGAAGCATACACCATTATGTCCTTGTCATAAATTTGCAAACCATTACTTTTCCCCAAAAACGATTTTCAAATCATAATTTCAAAACACTGCACATATGGAAATGACTTAAAATGTCCTTAATTCAAAATTTGCTATTCCTTATTTTGCGATTGCACTGAAGGATTTGCAAATTTTACGATTCCTTAAATGCAATGTATCAAACAAAAAATATGTAAAAAATGATATTAAGGATTTGGAAACTACCACCAACTTCTAGTTTGTGGTAATTTGCGAATTCTTTTCAAAAAGCATTTTTTTCTAAAAAACAAAAGGTCCCATATGACGCCCATACATGTCCTTAGGGCATGTATGTGTGCCATATGCCCCCAAATTTATTTTTCAGGGGTGCAGCAGGGTGTTCTTGAGATACCCCTGCACGCTTGAAAAAATTCCTATTTTGTGATGAGCTAATTGCTAATCGCAAATTGCAACCTTCATTCCTATGAGCCTCCTAGCCCATGGAAATGAATGGGTAATTTGCAATTAGCAATTTGCTCATTGCAAATTAGGAATAGTAAAGAATTGCTATTTATTCCTTAAAATTTGCTATTTAGGAAATTCAAAATAGTTTGATGGTACATATGGTGGTTCATCTGTAACAAGATAAGAAGCTTAGGGATACATTTATGATGACTGGCGCAATAAAGTGGACATTACTTACTTCATTGGTAGGCCTTTACATGTATTATCTCCTCTGTATTCTTCATCAAGCGTAACTTTAATCTGCAATCCTGAGTAGGCCTCAACTTAAACAAACCTTTGGATAGGCCACACCTTATTGTCATCCTGGATTAATCATTTAAAATGGTAGGGACAGATTTATGATAGGTGTATGCCTCTTTTGTGCCACTGTGCGTCACTTTTATGATGCAACGGCGGTGCTAATTTGCAATTAGCAATTAGCTCATTGCAAATTATGAATGGTAAAGAATTGCTATTTATTCCTTAAAATTTGCTATTTAGGAAATGCAAAATAGTTTGATGGTACATATGGTGGTTCATCTGTAACAAGATAAGAAGCTTAGGGATACATTTATGATGACTGGCGCAATAAAGTGCACATTACTTACTTCATTGGTAGGCCTTTACATGTATTATCTCCTCTGTATTCTTCATCAAGCGTAACTTTAATCTGCAATCCTGAGTAGGCCTCACCTTAAACAAACCTCTGGATAGGCCACACTTTATCGTCATCCTGGATTAATCATTTAAAATGCTAGGGACAGATTTATGATAGGTGTATGCCTCTTTTGTGCCACTGTGCGTCACTTTTATGATGCAGCGGTGGTGCTAAAGATTTGCTATGAGGC
The DNA here is from genome assembly GCF_964261635.1 of Lissotriton helveticus. Classification (NCBI taxonomy): domain Eukaryota; kingdom Metazoa; phylum Chordata; class Amphibia; order Caudata; family Salamandridae; genus Lissotriton; species Lissotriton helveticus. The sequence goes on along the minus strand of NC_136060.1, from coordinate 63,501,056 downwards.
GACAAAATTACAAATTGATGCATTTAGGCAGATATGTCATGGTGTAAAAAAAACGTACCACATGAAACCGATGCAGCAGTGATGCAAAAGATGCACCATGTCGTAAGACAGGCCTCACTTGGGGCCATATGTATCAAGCTAATTAGCATTCGCAAAGATCAAAATTCTACGAATTTTGGCCTTTGCGAATGTTAATTAGACAAATGGTATGTATCAAACAAGTTTGATGCAAAATAAGGAGTAGCAAAATTTGCTATTCCTTATTTTGCAATTGCACTTAAGGATTTGCAAATTTTGTGACTACTTAAATGCAATGTATCAAACAAAAAATATGTAAAAAATGACATTAAGGATTTGGAAACTATTGTGGTAAATTGGTGGTAATTTGTGAATTCTTTTCAAAAAGCTTTTTTTTAAAAAAACAAAAGGTCCCATATGACGCCAACACATGCCCTTAGGGCATGTATGTGTGCCATATGCCCCCAAATTTCTTTTTCAGGGGTGCAGCAGGGTGTTCTTGAGACACCCCTGCACCCTTTAAAAAATTCCTAATTTGTGATGAGCAAATTGCTAATCGCAAATTAAACCTTCATTCCTATGAGCCTCCTAGCCCATGGAAATGAATGGGTAACTTGCAATTAGCAATTTGCTCATCGCAAATTAGGAATGGTAAAGAATCGCTATTTATTCCTTAAAATTCGCTATTTAGGAAATGCAAAATATTTTGATGATACATATGGCAGTTCATCTCTAACAAGATAAGAAGCTTAGGGATAGATTTATGATGACTGGCGCATCACCAGGGATGTGCCAGTCATCTTGCGCCGCTGTTCCGCCACCCATGGTGTGCTGCATTTACAATGCGGCGCAGCATGGGGCAAAAACGGCACAGATGCTTGACGCATCTGTTCCGTTAAGGTGGCGCATTGCTGGAGTTGTATCGCAAGTGCGATGCAGCTCCAGCAAGGCTCAGGGGTGCACCATCTCCACAATGTTGCGTCAAGACCTATGCCTGCTTCAAGCAGGCGCAGGGTTTTGACGCAGGTTTCTCCTATCTGATTGTAAATGCGGCACACCATGGGTGGCAGAGCAGTGGTGCACGTTAACTGGTGCATGCCTGGGGATGTGCCATTTAACATAAATCTGCCCCTTTACATTTAAGTATGTGCAGGGGACACAGAGTCGGTGAGGCTTATCCAAGGTTAAGAAGAGATGAGTCCTGTTCAGTGAAAAATTAGACATAGGCTTCACCTGCTCAGCATCGCTGGACATGGCTAAATAATAGCTGCAAAATGTTACTCTTGTTAAACAATTTTACTATTATAATCTGTGAGATTTGTCTCTTACTCTGCAACATCTCATTGTTGTTATCTTTCTTTAAAGATAAAGACAACCTCAACATGAGCGACAATCTGCAATCAGTTGATTTTGACCTCATCATTGAACTTGTAATTGAAACATCAGTGGATGTTGATCCCTTGGATGATTTAAATCCTGAGGATGAAGAAGAGCGTGATGAGGATGCAGATTTGTCCGAATTATATGATATAGGATGGGAAGCTGACCTGCTTGAGCCTTTGGAAATATAAACATTTATTTTTAAAATTTATAATTAATAAAAAGTAAAAAGGTAAACCGTTTAATTTAAAAATAAAGACACCTTCAAAAGCAGGTTATGTGTAGTGTCTTCAATAAAATATTAAAATATGCTCATAAAATTAGATCAGATTCACATATAAAATAGCATAGGTAACATAAATATAAATGTCATTTCTTTTCTGGTATTTCTGTATTGTAAATTTGCCAACGACTAAAAAATCTTCTAATTAAAATGTCAAGTAGTGTATTAAGTTTTTGATCACTGTTACTGATTTACTGTTTGGTAATAATGGTTAATAACATTATTTATTATATTTTTCCACAGATTCAACTGCAGATCATTTCAAGATTTCACCATGCCTACAATAGAAAGACAGATAAAGGCTGCAAAACGTCAAAGACAGCAGGTGAAAAAAAATACGCAGCAGTCCTCTAACAAAAAGATTTGTCAAGTCACGAAGAAAGCACCGGGTAAGAGCACAAAACAATTTATAAGAAATATGTGTAGTAAAAGAAATATTACTACAGAAAATGTTTCAGTCCATAAAACGAGAAGGAAATCAAATGGAAAGGAAAGGCCAATGAAAAATGTTACTGCTAGAGCAAGAGATAACTCTGTGCATGATAGTAGAAGGAAACAACAGTTTAGGGAGATTCGTAAACGAATGTTCCGGAACAGGATAATTGGCAATTTGTTAAAAAATATTAAGAAAGGTCAACAGAAACTGGTTTTTTATAAGACAAAAAAAAAAGTTGAGAAAGTTATTGATCAGGCATTTGAAATTAAACGTAAGTTATTTATTTTGATAATCAATAGAATTAGGAAGCTAAACAAGGCAATTTTTGATTTCAAAAGAAATAGTAGATGGAAGAGAATAGTTAATCGTAGTAATTTTTGTGAAGTTTTTTCTGGAGAATGGATGCATAGTTCAAGCTGTGAGGCATTTTTTAATGAGGAGAGTTATTTCCAGGATAATGATTTGGTGCATGCAGTTGACACCAGTGGTCGTGCTTATGAAGTGAAAGATGGTTGTCCAGTTGAAAAAGAAAAACTTGTGACAACAGAGGCAGAAGAGGTGTTAGGTAATGAGGTTTTAGGAAGACGTGCTAAGGGTCCTGTGTACACCTGGAAGTGTAGTAGTATTTGCAGTGTGCGACAGGATTCCATCAATTTGCTTTGTGATTTTGTACGGTCATTTAATAAGAAAAGTTTGAAGCAGAAAATGATGTTGTTGCAAGAATTAGATCCTTGCAGAGTAAGAGAAGTGACAGGTTTGCATGGACATTCACTGGCTTGTCTTTCCAGGAGAGTATGCCAGAGTGTTTTTCATCATTTCAGGATGCTAGCAGTGCATCATAACAAAGTGAGGAAATTAGTTAGAATGTTGTATTATGCTAAGAGTCCAGCAATTATGCTTAAACAATTATGCGCTGCTCTTTTGCATGGTTCTGAAATAGATGTGAAGAATATATGTGAAGAAATTGAGTTTTGTTACTTTGGAAGTAAAGAGGAGAATGTTGAAATTGAGCAAGAAGAAGAGGGTCATGTGGAAGATAGTGTACAGGTTTCCAGTACAGATAATTTCCAGAGGGAAATTGCGACGTTTGAGGTGAAATCAAGTGAGAGGCCTAATTTCACTTGTGTGTGTTGTCGACGCACTTATTATAAGAATCAGACTAAGTTAGTGGATTTATATGCAAAAAGTGAAAGGGAAAATAATAGTGAATGGAAGGATTTTGCAACATACTTGATGGTAGAAAATTGTTTTGATTTGGGATTGGATCAACGTGTGTGTACTTATTGTTCTTGCAAATTAAATCAAAACCAGATGCCTGCTAGAGCAGTTCATAATAATCTGGAATTGGTTGAGATTCCTTCTGAATTGAAGGATTTAAATACTTATGAATCTATTTTGATTCAAAGTATCCATCCCTTTCAGGCTATTGTAAGAATGGAGCCAAAGACAGGGAAATTGCCTCCATCAGATTTACAGAGAGGATTAAAGGGAAGAGTTGTTTATTTGCCTCTAGATTTGAAGAAAAACATTAACACAATTGGAGTAGAAAAAGTGGAAGAGGAACCTCTGGTTATCTTAGTTAATGGGGTTCCGACAAAGAATAAGAAAATATGGCAAGATTTAGTAGATGTTAGGAAAGTTAAAAAGGCAACATTGTATTTGAAAAAAAATAATAAATACTATAAGAATGTATATGTTGCAGAAGAGGAAGTAAGTGAGGAAGAGGATAGCGATTTGTGTGCTGGTCAAATTGAGAAAGTAGAACCCTCTACTAGTGAAGAAATATATGAACATTATAGTGTTCATCCTTTGCATTCCAAGGAAGTCATGGGGAATGCTATTGAGTTGTTTCAAATGAAACAAGCCAAAGGGAGTCCCATTAGTGTTTGGGAGGAAAGTTTGGAAGCTCGGTGTTTCCCACAGCTTTTTCCAACAGGTCAGGGAGGAAGATATGATGAGCGACCTCATCAAATTCCTGCTTCTGAATACCGGACTTTGCGATTGTATGCAGGAGATGCTAGGTTTCGACAATGCATTCCTTATTTGTTTCATCTCCTGTTTGAAAGCGATCTGTCTGGACTGTCATATGCAGTGAACCACATCTTGAAAAGTGGTATACACATGCAAAACATCTCGGCAAGTGACTTTATGGATAAAGTCAATGTCCAAGATAGTATTTTGGATTCTCACCTGATTAATCTCATGGCGTGTCAGCGTGGTACTAATGAGTACTGGTACCGTCGTCATGGTGATTTAAAATGTATGCTGAGGAACTTAGGTACTCCCACATGGTTCCTCACTCTGAGCTGTGCTGAGTATGGCTGGGAAGACTTACTTGAATTTCTACGAGAGGCAAATGCTAACGTAGATAACATCAAATTCAAGACACCCGGAGAACTGTGCTCTTTGGATCCAGTCAATGTATGTAGGTACTTAAATCATAGATTTGAAGCTATGATGTCTTTCATCATGAATAAGAAGAATCCACCTCTTGGAGAGGTGTTGGATTTCTTCTGGAGAAAAGAGTACCAAGCAAGAGGTGCTCCTCATATACATATGTTGCTGTGGATCAAGGATGCACCTAAATTTGGAACGGATCCAGAAGACTCAGTGATGAGTTTCATCCAACAGTATTCTACGTGTGCTGTTCCAAACGCAAAGGAGAAGAAAAGCCTAAGAGAAAAAGTTCTGCGTTTCCAAAGCCATCGATGTGGAAAGTACTGCCGTCGTAAATTCCGAAACAAAGACAAGTTCTACACTAAATGTCGTTTCGGCTTTCCACGACCGGTGATTTCTAAAGGAAGAGTAAACAGTTTGATGTCTTCGCTGCGACACAATGTCATGAAGAAATCACCTAAAAACACTTACAATTTGAAGAGGAACGAAGAGTCCAAGTACATCAACGACTACAACCCGGTGATTTTGTCCATGTGGAATGCTAACATGGATATACAGTTTGTGGCTGATAACTGTATGGCTGTGGCTCGGTATGTGACGTCTTACATCACCAAAAAAGAGAAGACAGAATTGAAGGATATGTGGGAGGACATTTCCCATGAAAAGAGCCTCAGCAAGAAGTTGTACAGTTTCAGTCTGAAGATGTTGTCGCATCGAGAAATCGGAGCGTACGAATGTTCTGACCGGTTGTCTTCAGCAAGTCTCTATGCCAAGTCCAGGAGTATCGTTTGGGCGAGTCTTGGTCTTGCTGCAACGCGTAATCGAGTTCTCTAACCTGTGCGGGAAATTGAGTATTTGGCGGGAAAGGAGCCAAACAGTACCGACATTTTGAAGACAAACATGTTGGATACATATTATCCAAATCGAAGCAGTCACCTCGAGAATGTTTGTCTGTATGAGGTTCTGCAAAATTACATATTCAAGAGGAACATCAAAGAAGATACTGAGAAAGGAGTGTATGCTGTAATAGGAAGTGAGGGATGTCTGGTCAAGCAAAGAAAATGCCACTTGGTAAACCATCAAAAATTGAGTGGCGAATCTCCTGAAAAAAAGGAGTTTTTCTATTTAGCACTTTTGCAACTTTTCAAGCCTTGGCGTGCAGAAGAGGAACTGCTTGGAGATTTCCTCTGTTACGAAGACTCTTTCAATGCCGCCAAGGAGACCATAGAATGTCCTGCTTTTCCCAAATATGTAGAAATGTTGAATGCGGAAATTGAGCAGGAAGCAACAATTGCAGCCGAGATTGCCAGAGACAGTTCTCAGGACAGTCAGAGTTCTGCTTCATTGAGTCAGGATCCACTAGGAGGACCTGTTATCGAAAATGAAGCTGCCACTGCTATGAATGAAGTGGAAAGAGCCATGGCACATGCTCAGGAGGATGCGGTTAACTTAGAAGAGTTGGAAAGACAACTCAACGTTGAGCAGAGGAAAATATATGACGAAGTTACCATGCAAATTGATCATGGATTAAGTCATGATAAGAAAGAGTGCTCATGTACGTCGTTGAAGCCTGTCCGACTGTACGTGAGTGGAGAAGCGGGAACTGGAAAAAGTTTCCTCATTAAAGCAATATCATGCTATTTGCAGGAAAGGACAGAGTCATCGCTGTCTTGTGTTGTCACTGCTCCAACTGGACTGGCAGCACATAATATTAAAGGGATTACTTTACATTGTTTACTGATGCTGCCAGTGGAGCATGACAACAAATTACAATATCACAGTTATGTTAAAAGAAAGACAGCTATAGGGAGTAAACTAAGGATACTGTTACCCGCAATCCACTGCTGATGATGTTACTGACCATGTCATGAATGATGTAATATGTGACATCATCAGCAGTGGATTGTGGGTAACAGTATCTCTTGTTTACTCCCTAGAGCTGTCTTTCTTTTCACATAACTGTCTGTTTCCTTCCCTTATACTTACTGTTCTTTTTTTTAAAAAATAATTTTTTTGGTTAGCTTCCGGTTCGCGTACCGGGTAGCGCTCCGGGGAGCGAACTAAGAGAAATAGAGGTTGGCAGAGTTCCAAATATTCTACCAATTTTTTTATAACGGGGAGGTAGTTCTGAAAAGAACTTTTTTTTTAATGTTTTTGTTGTTTTATATTTTTTTTTAGTATTTTTTGAACATTTTTTTACTTTTTTTGTATTTTCTGAACGTTTTTATATTTTTTGGGGGTTTTTTTGGGGGGGGGAAACAAAAACGATCCATTGTAAAGGGCTCAACAGGAGCAACAAAAAAAAAAGAATTTATTTTTTGGGGCGTTTCGGACAAACATTAACATGATTCTGAATAGCTCTCATAATCAAAATGATGCTACTTTCCCTGTAGCAAATGAAATCGCCGCAGTGCACGCACACTTGCTTCACGTGCCCAAACAACATTTGAATGTTTGGGATCATCTCCCTCGCCTCTGGTCCCGACACCTCTGGAACAACCGATCTTCTTGCCATCGGAAGGGGATTTTGTTGCTCATCACATAGCTGGGCAGCACTATAATTATTAGGATGCCACCTACTCATATGCCGATGCATAGTGTAATTGCCGTAACTGTATTTTTTTTCAGTTCCCCTTGACAGTCTATCACCGCATATACGGCAAAACACGTAGCGTGCATTTACTTTTTTTTGCCCCTCAGGAAATTTATAGAATTGCCAAATGTAGTTCTCTTTTCGATTATACCTCCTGGGCTCCTCTGGCAAAAACCTTGGCTCTTCCTCCTCTTCCTCCTCTTCCTGTTCTTCCTCTTCTTGTTGTAAAATTACTTCAGCAGGTGGTCCTCTCTTCTTTGGATTTGGTGGAGGTGGTGGGTTACAACCAGCTGAAGCTACTAATGAAGCCATGTCACAATGTAAATAAAGGGTCTTTCTCTCACCAAGATGAAAGTCAGAGTGAGGAAAGAAGGAGGGGTTTTCATCATTTGGGAAAAGCAAAAGTTCTAAACCAATGAAAAGTGTTCATTTTAGATCACATGACCTAGTATTACATCATTAGGAAACCAAAAGTGAAATGAACCAATGAAAAGTGTTATTACCGAGTCACATGACCTGCTGTGTTTACGTTACGCGGTCGGCGCCGCGCCGCGGATCGCTTCCGGTTCGCGTACCGCTGCGCTTCCGGGTACGCTAACGTAGCACGTCATATGACGTATCACGCGAGAACGCGAAACGTCATGCTGACGCGACGCGTCACGATGTTGTTTTCTAACGCGACAGTTGCGCAAACGGAACGTTTACCGGTTCGCGGACCGGGTCGCGGCTCCGAATTGAGCTAACGGGAAGCTAACTGGTTCGCGTACCGGGAGCGAAACAATAAAAATAATAAAAAAAAAATTGTATTAAAAACATGTAAAAAATATTTTTCGATTTAAAGAAGAATACATTGTAAAGGTTTTGATATTTGCTATTAAAAAACCATTGAAATTCACTGAAAAAACCATAGGTTATAGACCATATATAGTTAGGAATTAGCATTTACAAAACCTTGAAAATTCACTGAAAAAACCATAGGTTATAGACCATATATAGTTAGGGATTAGCATTTGCAAAACCTTATTTTACTCACACAAAACCATTGGAATTCCATATATAGTTAGTTGTACTAACTATATATCGCACACCCGCAATCCACTGCTGATCATGTCACATATTACATCATTCATGACATGGTCAGTGACATCACTGATGACATCACTGATGACATCTCAAATGACATCACTGATGACATCACTGATGACATCTCAATGACATGACTGATGACATCACTGATGACATCTCATTTGACATTACTGATGACATCACTGATGACATCATTCATGTGATAATACGATGAACTTCTTCAGACTCTAAAATAACCTTAGATACACTCAGTGTAAACAGACACTCACAGACTGTCACTCATCCATGGAGTTACTCACACACCTACTCAGTCATGCAAAGAATCAATTACACCTCCATTTCCTCAACTATACAGTTATACATACCTTACTTATTCAAACATATACTAACACATATTTACTCTCTTTTACAATCCCTGATACAAGTTCACAATGATCAATACAGCCACTCACACATTCACGGGCTCTTATGCACAGTTATTTATATATGTCAACTCTCACATGTACTGTGTTTTACATATGTTCTTACTTTGACATGTAGCACTCAGATATCCATTCACTCACCAATACACTCAGTCAACCGCCCATACACCTGTTTCCACATGCACTTTTGAATCCATATATCGAGTGAATCAACTGCTTACACATCTATGTACAGAGTCATACACCTCCCAGCCACCCACACACACACTCAGTCTCCCATACAAATACTTGGGCAACCAATCAATAACCCATATACTTACTCATATAGCTACTGATCAACACATGCAGCAGTTTACAGAACAACAGACATAATGATGCACAAATTAAGACAGTTTACTCACTAACCCATGCACTCAGTGACACACATTTAATCACTCACTCATACAGTCAGTCACACACCTACTAAATCCTTCATCCAGACACTTATACATCCACTCATTCTTCAATATGTAAGACATTTGAGATGTCATCAGTGATGTCATTTGAGATGTCATCAGTCATGTCATTGAGATGTCATCAGTGATGTCATCAGTGATGTCATTTGAGATGTCATCAGTGATGTCATCAGTGATGTCACTGACCATGTCATGAATGATGTAATATGTGACATGATCAGCAGTGGATTGCGGGTGCGCGATATATAGTTAGTACAACTAACTATATATGGAATTTCAATGGTTTTGTGTGAGTAAAATAAGGTTTTGTAAATGCTAATCCCTAACTATATATGGTCTATAACCTATGGTTTTTTCAGTGAATATATATATATATATATATTACCTACTGGCGGTCGCCTGTAGGTATATATAGTTAGGATTTTTTCTCTATGGGATTTTTGAAAATTCTATGTCGAATAACTTTGGCGTTTGAGGACAGAATTGGCTGAAATTTTCAGGAAAATGGCACATTTTGTTTCTGAGCAGCCCCTGAAAATTTGGGGGGGTTTCGTCAAGGGGGGGCCGAGAAAAAAGGGGGGTCCCAAAACGTGTTTTTCCCATGCAATTTTCCATAGGGTGGTTGGCCTCCCTTTTAGCTCGAACGGCTGAATGGATTTTCACGAAACTTGGCAAAATTGTAGGGACTGGTAGCCCGATGTGCCTTTGCTAGGTCTCAATATATGTGCTCCAGTGGATTTTGAGAAATTAACGTTCAAAAAAATATATATATATCTGTAAGCGCGCTCCGGGCAGCGCCCCGGTTCGCGTACCTGACGCGTAACGGTAACTTCGCGAAGCTGATTGGCTCTCCGGTGTCTGTCAACATTCTAAACAGTCCGGAGCGGCCGCCATCTTGTCTCTCGGTAGGATCGAGAGACAAGAGGAGGCCAAAACAAAGGGGGAAATGACCATAAGGGGGCATAGTAGATCCTCCCTGACCCCCTAGGTTTGATGTGGAGGATTTAAAAGGGCCCTGCGGGTCTGGGGAGCGTACTATAAGGAAAAAAGAATGATAGACTATGATATTTTGAAATATTGTATGTTTATTGATTGTTCTTTTTGTTGTTTTTTTTTGTTTTTTTTATTTAAGTAGCAGTATTTATGATTATTAAATATAAATTTATTTTTGTGATTGTGCACAGTATACTATAAGTCTGACTTTACATTATAATCAATTTGGTACTAGTTTATGAATTACATATAAAAATGATTAAAGACTCAAACAATTTTTGATTATTAAATATACATTTATTTTTCTGATTCTTTTTCAAAATTTAATAGAACGTCTAACATTTGACTGTCTGATATGTCTTCTTTTTGACTGAACATAACTTCCCACATTTGACCGTCCTGATAATGAAGTAAGAAATCCACAGATTCTACACATTGTAGAAGTTCATGGTCCCGTGTTTCATCCATGAATTCCAAGTCAATGGGTTCAATGATTTCCTCATTGTTAATCTCTAGGACAATTTCAAAGGAAACGTTCTGTTCTCCTTCCATTTTTGTGCTGAAATTTGCATAAAAAATAAATATATCAGTAGAGATAGGGCACTGTTGGGTTTAAGTTCAGACAGGTACTTTTCAGGCGTGAAGTAGTACTATTAAAAAGTGCCTGTGAAAAAGCCTAAGTAAATTCATAATTATACCACAGAAACCTAAATCAATCCATAATTATAATAAACAAGCCTTTCTCAATGTCTAACTGTTACAGAGGGATAGTATATAACTATCTGAAAATGTTTTCAAATTTATAAAATAACATCTTACCTTTTAAAAACAAGTTTAAGTTGTCAGTGAAAATGATTTTGCAATGTGGTTCAGGAAGTAGTAGTCAAAATGGCTGTGTTTCTCTCTCTTTCTTTATATATATTCAGGTACATAACCAATCAAATGTCAGGTAAAAAAAAGTAGAAAATGAAAGTAACATTTTAATTGGTTGTTAATTCCAACACTTCAGATGTGTTTTGTGAAGTAATTTACCTCAGGGTATTTAGAGAGGTCTACAGGCTAAATGGCTAAATGGAATTCCAAACAAATTTGTGAAAATGGTAGGGATTGGTATGTAGTATGAGCTAATCTATATTTGGTGAAAGTGACTCCAGTGGTTTTTCTGTGAATTACTTTCCCACCTTTTTTGAGCGAGCGCTTCCCGGTGCGCGCCCCGGTACGCGAACCGGCAGCGTTACGGGAGTCCTCCATTTTGTGTTTCGGTAGAATTGAGATACAAGATGGAGGGCAAATAATGTTCAGAATGGGTAGAAGGGGGCACGGTAGACGTATCCTGACCCCCTAGGTTTTCTGAGGGTAGCTGAGGAGGACCATATGTGCGAAAAAAAAACATTTTTTTTCAAATTTTCGCGCGGTTAGCGTCCGGTGCGCGTACCGGGTAGCGGTCCGGGGAGCGTACTTTGGTGAAAATTAGTGGAAAAAGTTAGAGTAAAATAATTGTGAGTCATCAGATGTAGGGTAGCTCTAAAAAGAGCTTTTGGGTCCTGTGGCTGATGTAGGTACCTACAAGTAGGTACCAATGCACAGTCTTAAATTGAGGATGAAAATTCTGTTCCCCTCATCTGAGAAGTGAACTTCATCTGCTCTGTAGATATCTTGCATGTAGTAACGCAAGTTATTGTTGTAGATGGAGCCCATTCCATGGTCTCTCATGTAAGCTGAAACAGACTTATTTACATGCTTCCTCGATTTCTCAATTTGTGGACAAAAGTGGTTGGACCACTTCCATTTCTGTCTTTGGCATATATTTGAATATACCAAGGCAGTTTGAGGTAATAGTGCCATCAATTGCTCAAAGGTGTCCTTTAAAAGCATTTCCAGAACTACCCCAGTCAAAGTGCCCAAGTAATTTCCTCCACAGTGCACAATTAACAGGTCAGGTTTTGGCAAATGCAAAAAGGTTTTCACCAATGGTATCAATTGGTGACATCTTAATCCTCTGTGACCAATCCAGTTGATTTCCACATTTTGTAAATTGAGATTGTGTAAATTTCTGCTATCAGCATACCTTTGAGCCCAGTGGATGTAACTATGTCCAACAATCCAGACAGAAAACATGGTGAGAGGAGGTTCTGCTGCAGTCAGATGAAGTATGAGAATGAAATGGCAATTGAAATATTAGGAGTATGTAATGAAAAAAACTGTGGAGTTTCTGTGCTAATGATTCAGTAGCAGTGATTGGTGGATTTTGATTGCTGAAAACAGAAAGTTAGGGTGCAAGGATGAGTTCTTTGAAAGATGTAATTTGAATGGTCAAGAAAAAATCATTTTATGAAAGATTACACTGGATACGCGGGTGTACTGAGAGTTCAGAGTTCAATTGAAACATTGTTGTGTGAACTTGCAAACATGAGAGGTCTTTCTGGAGGTGGTTGCTATGGAAAAAAAGCAGAAAGGGCAGAGGGGGGAAGGGTGTTGATTTGAAAAAAGTGAGGGAAGAGTTTTGATTGGGTGACATGAGAGATATGTGTGATGAATTACAGCATTTCTGTGCCATTGATGGTTGCAGCCTCTGGAGTGCATACCTTTTGCTCTGCTGAAGACAAATTGGTGTGTGTCTGAGACTGTTTTGAAACTCAAAAAGTATTTGCTAAGGTGAGAAAAGATTCATTTAATTTAAATAGAGAATAGTATGCTTTAAGGAGAAAATTATGAAGAAAGTTGTGTATTTAAAATGTTGCTTTGTGTCAAGTGTTTTACAAATAGATTTTGTTTCTTTGAGTTACATAGCCATGTTACATAGGCATGTTAAAAGTGACGCAAAAATGGTGCAAGGGCCTTAAAAAAACGCTTTCATGTGTCTTAGGGCATTTTAAGTCACTTCCCCTTGAATGTAGGTATATAATTGATTTACATGATGTGTTTAAAAACGTTTTTTGAAATCAATTAGGTTTCTTGGTATGTACTGCTAGAGTTTCATAGGTTGCTTGGGGTATATTTAAAAGGCCTTTGAGTTCCTTTGATGTTATTTTTCCCATTTTAATTTAAGACATTTCCTTGTGGTGCAAGGTCCTTGTAAATACGCGCCCATGTGTGCTTGGCAAATTTAGATTTTGATTCTTTGAGTTACATAGCCATGTTAAAAGTGACGCAAAAATGGTGCAAGGGCCTTAAAAAAACGCTTTCATGTGTCTTAGGGCATTTTAAGTGACTTTCCCATGAATGTAGGTATATAATTGCTTTACATGATTTGTTTAAAAACGTTTTTTGAAATCAATTAGGTTTCTTGATATGTACTGCTAGAGTTTCATAGGTTGCTTGGGGCATATTTACAAGGCCTTTGAGTCTCTCTGATGTTATTTTTCCCATTTTAATTTAAGACATTTCCCCGTGGTGCAAGGTCCTTGTAAATACACCCCCATCTGTGCTTGGCAAATTTAGATTTTGATTCTTTGAGTTACATAGCCATGTTAAAAGTTACGCAAAAATGGTGCAAGGGCCTTAAAAAAACGCTTTCATGTGTCTTAGGGCATTTTAAGTCACTTCCCCTTGAATGTAGGTATATAATTGATTTACATGATGTGTTTAAAAACGTTTTTTGAAATCAATTAGGTTTCTTGATATGTAGTGCTGGAGTTTCATAGGTTGCTTGGGGTATATTTAAAAGGCCTTTGAGTTCCTTTGATGTTATTTTTCCCATTTTAATTTAAGACATTTCCTTGTGGTGCAAGGTCCTTGTAAATACGCCCCCATGTGTGCTTGGAAAATTTAGATTTTGATTCTTTGAGTTACATAGCCATGTTCCATACAGTGCTCACCTTCTGCGTAGTCTTTGATATGCTAGACTCCATCTGCACAATGAGATATCTAAGCAAAGGAAACACAGGTGATGTGATTGTGAAATGAGCAAAAGAAATTCCACATTTTTCAATTACATCACCTGTGTTTTCTAACATTACGAATCACATTGTGCAGATGAGGTTTAGGCCTGTCCAGGGACACAGAAGAGGTGTGGCCTTTGTTCAAGAGTGCAGTGGACATGACTCACTTCATTGGTAGGCCTGCACATGTATTATCTCCTCTGTACTCTTCAATAAGCCTAAATTTCATCTGCAACCCTGAGTAGGCCTCACCTCAAACAAATCTCTGGATAGGCCTCAGCTTATCGTCATCCTGAATCAATCATTTAAAATGTTAGGGGCAGATTTATGATGGCCGTGCGCCTCTTTTGCGCCGCTGTTGCGTCACTTTTGTGATGCAGCAGTGATGCAAAAGATGCACCATGTTGCAAGATAGGCCTCACTTCATCTCCAACAAGATACCGTCAGTTTAAACTGTAAACATTTAGGACTGTGTAGGGGGCATGGAGTAGCTGAATCTTCTGTAAATGTCAAAATTTTTGTATACAGTGCTCAGCTTCTGTGTACTCTTTGATATGGTAGACTCCATCTGCACTATGAGATACCTAAGCAAAGGAAACACAGGTGAAGTGATTGTGAAATGAGGAAAAAATATTACACATTTTTCAATTACATCACCTGTGTTTCCTAACTTTACGAATCATATTGTGCAGATGAGGTTTAGGCCTGTCCACGGACACAGAAGAGGTCTGGCCTTTGTTCAAGAGTGAAGTGGACATGACTCACTTCATTGGTAGGCCTGCACATGTATTATCTCCTCTGTACTCTTCAACAAGCCTAAATTTCATCTGCAACCCTGAGTAGGCCTCACCTCAAACAAACCTCTGGATAGGCCACACCTTATCGTCATCCTGAATCAATCATTTAAAATGTTAGGGACAGATTTATGATAGCCGTGTGCCTCTTTTGCGCCGCTGTGCGTCACTTTTGTGACGCAGTGGTGGTGCAAAAGATTTGCTATGTTGCGACATATTTACAACTTGATGCATCTAGGCAGATGTGTCATGCTGTAAAGTCCTGTGCCACATGAAACCAATGCAGCAGTGATGCAAAAGATGCACCATGTTGCAAGACAGGCCTCACTTCATCTCCAACAAGATACCGTCAGTTTAAAATGTAAACATTTAGGACTGTGTAGGGGGCATGGAGAAGCTGAATCTTCTGTAAATGTCAAAATTGTTGCATACAGTGCTCAACTTCTGTGTACTCTTTGATATGCTAGACTCCATCTGCACTATGAGATACCTAAGCAAAGGAAACACAGGTGATGTGATTGTGAAATGAGGAAAAGAAATTCCACATTTTTCAATTACATCACCTGTGTTTCCTAACTTTACGAATGACATTGTGCAGATGAGGTTTAGGCCTGTCCACGGACACAAAAGAGGTCTGGCCTTTGTTCAAAAGTGAACTGGACATGACTCACTTCATTGGTAGGCCTGCACATGTATTATCTCCTCTGTACTCTTCAACAAGCCTAAATTTCATCTGCAACCCTGAGTAGGCCTCACCTCAAACAAATCTCTGGATAGGCCTCAGCTTATCGTCATCCTGAATCAATCATTTAAAATGTTAGGGGCAGATTTATGATGGCCGTGCGCCTCTTTTGCGCCGCTGTTGCGTCACTTTTGTGATGCAGCAGTGATGCAAAAGATGCACCATGTTGCAAGATAGGCCTCACTTCATCTCCAACAAGATACCATCAGTTTAAACTGTAAACATTTAGGACTGTGTAGGGGGCATGCAGAAGCTGAGGCTTCAGTAAGTGTCAAAGTTGTTGCATGCAGTGCTGCACTTCTGCGTACTCTTTTTATATGCTGGACTACATCTGCACAATGAGATACCTAAGCAAAGGAAACACAAGTGATGTGATTGTGAAATGAGCAAAAGAAATTGCATGTTTTTCAATTACATCACCTGTGTTTCCTAACATTAGGAATCACATTGTGCAGATCAGGTTTAGGCTTGTCCAGGGAGACAGAGGAGGTCTGGCCTTTGTTAAAGAGTGCAGTGGACATGACTCACTTCATTGGTAGGCATGGACATGTATTATCTCCTCTGTACTCTTCAACAAGTCTAAATTTCATCTGTAACCCTGAGTAGGCCTCACCTCAAACAAACCCCTGGATAGGCCACACCTTATCGGCATCCTGAATCAATCATTTAAAATGTTAGGGGCAGATTTATGATGGCCATGCGCCTCTTTTGTGCCGCTGTTGCATCACTTATGTGATGCAGCAGTGATGCAAAAGATGCACCATGTTGCAAGATAGGCCTCACTTCATCTGCAACAAGATACTGTCAGTTTAAAATGTATATATTTAGGACTGTGTAGGGGGCATGGAGAAGCAGAGGCTTCTGTAAGTGTCAAAGTTGTTGAAAAACTGTTTGTCCTTCAATCTTTTCACTTGTCTTTTCTAATTTTTAAATACATGTTTTAATATTTTTCAAATTTTTGTTCTTTCTTTCACAGATTGAAAGTATAAAAATAACAAGTGACTAAGTTAACGACAATTATAAGGTAAATGTTTTGTACTCTTTTCGTTACATTTCTATCACATTTAACTTCAATTAGTTCCACTGCTTCATTTCTTTAACCCTCAGTTTCCTGCCTTTGCTATTTCCCTCATTCCTTTCTCTATTACTTACTTACTCTACTCCTTCTACTCCTTTTCTCAGTCCCTCTGTTCTCATAGTTCCTCACTCCTGTTCTATTACTCTCACTGTCTCTGACTGATCACTCTTTCACTACTTGTTCATTATGCTTTCTCCCTGTAGTTCAAGCACACTAAGGGGCATATTATCAACACAGGCAATAAAATTATCACTGCTTTTATTGGCAGAAAACTGCTGCAAAAGCGGCTTTAGCGGCAGTTTTCTGCCGATAAAAGCAGCGAAAATTTTATCGTCTGTGTTGATAATATGCCCCTATGTTATTTACATTTCTTTGCTGTTTCAATCATTCCTTTTCTGTCAGTTCTTCTTTTCTGCTTTCTGTTTTTTCTCTCTGTTATTCCACATGTTTTAACCTTAGTCACTATCATACATCTTGTTTTATTCCTATTTACTTTTGCTCACTGTTTTCTTAACACGTTCCCTCAGGATTGTTCTTTTAGTCCGGTTCTATCCCTACCTCTCATTCCACATCCTTTACTATTTTTCTTCTTATTTTGCTCTCCTTCTCTTGTTTTTTTTTTTTTATTGCGCTAACGGGGCGCTCTCTGGTGCGCGCACCGGGAAGCGCACCAATGAGAAAAATGAAGTCAAGAGTGCTTAAAATTTTAGTAATTTTTTAAAAATGGGAGGTAGTTCTGAAAAGAACTTTTTTTTATGGTTTTGTTGTTTTATATTTTTTTTGATTTTTCTGAATTTTTTTTTTTTTTTTGTATTTTTTGAACAATTTTATGTTTATTTTGGTTTTTTTGGGGGAAACAACGAAAAACAGCCAATATAAAGGGCTCAACAAAAAACAAGAAACAAAAAACTGGGAATTAACAGTGGCTCGAGAGTAGAAAATTGTTTTTTAAAAAAACTACTGCTTTCTTCTCTTGCTGCAGTTGTGGTTGTTCCCCGTAGCAGAGGGTCTTTCCGCAAAAAATGCAGACCATTTTTATTACACCAAATTTTTCTTGTATATTTGGTACTGTTTCGTGCCCTTCTGGTGCTGCAAATGAAGATTCACCTGATGAGGTGCTGGCCTGATGGTCTCTTTTTTTCTGAGCCAGATCCCGTACCTCAGCTTGTGCCAGATTGTTAGGGTGCCACCTCTGCATGTGGCGGATCATTGTGTAGTTCCCAAATGAATATTTTTTATTTGGGTTGCCCCTGGACATGACCTCTTTGCAAATTAAGCATGTCACCTTCGGGGCATTCACTTTTTTTTGCCCGGCAGGAATGGAAAAATACTGCCATATATAATTAACTTTGACATGGCTTTGTCTTGGTTCTTCAGGCAAGTATGTTATAGTTTGTTGGTCCTCATCATCTTCTTCCTCCTCTTCTTCAACTCCTGGAAGGATCTGTGGTGGTGGACCTTCCTTTCTGGGTGGTGATGGTGGTGGTGGGGGTGCACTAGCTGCAGCTACTACTGAAGCCATGTCTCACAGATAGCTCTTGCTTTCTCAAAGAAAAAAGTAAGAATGAGGAAAAGAGGAGGGGGCTTTCATCATTTGGACAAAAAAAAGTTGAGAACCAATGAAAAGTGTTATTTTCAGGTCACATGTCCCGACGAGCTTACGCTACGCGCCCCGGCGCGCTTACGTTTCGCGCTCCGGGTCGCGCCACGGAGCGCTTCCGGGTACGTTTACGGAGCGCGCCGAAGAAACGCATCACGCGGTTACGCAATGCGTCACGTTTACGCGGCGCATCACGCGACTACGCGAAACGTCATCATGTTGTTTTCGTTCGCGGGAGCAGCACTCACGGAACGCTCCCCGGTACGTTCCCCGGTACTTGCCCCGGGAGCGCCCCGGGGCGCGTACCGGGGCACATAATAAAAAATAAAAAAATTTACACATTTTAAAATTTCTAATAAAAATTATTACTTTCATACATATAGATATTTGCTATTAAAAAACCTATGAAATTAACTGAAAAAACCATAGGTTATAGACCATATATAGTTAGGAATTAGCATTTACAAAAACTTGAAAATTCACTGAAAAAACCATAGGTTATAGACCATATATAGTTAGGAATTAGCATTTACAAAACCATTGAAATTCACTGAAAAACCATAGGTTATAGACCATATATAGTTAGGAATTAACATTTACAAAACCATTGAAATTCACTGAAAAAACCATAGGTTATAGACCATATATAGTTAGGAATTAGCATTTAAAAAACCTTATTTTACTCACACAAAACCATTGAAATTCCATATATAGTTAGTTGCACTAACTATATATCGCGCACCCGCAATCCACTGCTGATCATGTCACATATTACATCATTCATGACATGGTCAGTGACATCACTGATGACATCACTGATGACATCTCAAATGACATCACTGATGACATCACTGATGACATCTCAAATGACATCACTGATGACATCACTGATGACATCTCATTTGACATCAATGACCACATCACTGATGATATCATTCATGTGACAATACAATGCATCTCCTCACATTTTAATATAACCTCTGTTACACCCAGTGTTAAATACAGAGTATAATTTTTGAAACCATTGACACACCAATACTAGTTACTACATACGCACTCACTGATTCCTACGACTACAAACACATTCACTCATTCACCCATACAATCATTCATACATACAATCACTCATCTTTACAACACTATCATATGCACTCATACACCTATACAGACACTCACACTCTGCCACTCATCCATGGAGTTACTCACACACCTAGTCAGTCCTGTAATGAATCAATCACACTTCCATTTTCTAATCTATACAGTTAAACATAGAGCACCTTACATTTTCAAACATATACTAACACATACTTACTCTCTTATACAATCATTGATACAAGCACGCATTGATCTGCACAGAGTCACATACCTCCCAGACAGCCACACACACACTCAGTCTCCCGTACAAATACTTGGACAATCAATCAATAACCCATATAGTTACTCATATAGCTACTGATCAACACATGCAGCAGTTTACAGAACAACATACATAATGATGCACAAATTAAGACAGTTTAGTCACTAACCCAAGCACTCAGTGAGACACATTTAATCACTCACTCATACATTCAGTAATGCACCTACTAAATCCTTCGTCCAGACACTTATACTTCCACTCATTCTTCAATATGTAAGACATATTTTAACTTTACAGAAACATACAGTCACTGGATGTTGTCATCAGTGATGTCATTTGAGATGTCATCAGTGATGTCATCAGTGATGTCACTGACCATGTCATGAATGATGTAATATGTGACATGATCAGCAGTTGATTGCGGGTGCGCGATATATAGTTAGTGCAACTAACTATTGTAGTGTAGTTCCTATTATCCCAATAGGCTCTGCGCATTGGAATAATACCTCCAATAGTATAGACCTAGACCAGACGTTAACTAGGTCTTCTACTGTCGATATTAAACTTAAAGTTTTGGGTTTGCCAGCTAGCTCAGAGTTCACTAGAAACTTTCTCGAATAGACAAGGAGGAGTTGAACCTCCCTGGATAGACAAGAAGGGATTTAGTTTCTGACAACCATAGAACATGACAACTTTGCTCTCCCCTAATCAAGAGTGTATCTCTAGAGTCGTGTGAAAACAAAAGACAACTTATTTTACTCAGTCAGTACGTGCATTCTTAGTTTCACCAGATTGTAGAGAAAAGGAAGAGACGGGCGTGTTCAATAAAAGATGTTATTTATTGATCAGTCTCTCTTCTTGTGCAAGAGAAATGAATCAATATTATTGCAATACTTATGGTTAAGTAAAGTGCCTACAATAAAAGCAGAAGTATAAAATAATACTGTAAAAACATTTATATGGTTTCTAAGCCATATGGTGGTTTAAAATGGATAAAATAGATATATACATAAAAGCATTTGACTAATCGTACTCAACTGGTGCTTCTAACTACGCCTACCCCAGTGTACCTGACCTAAGCCTAATACGTGGGCGGGGATAGAAAGTAACAGTTTTAAGTTAAGTTTGTTTTGCCAAGTGACTGACTCAAGAATTCTCTGAAAGGGGTTATTCAGTTCTGTACCTTGAATCTAGGATGGTTGAGGGATGGTATCTCTCGTCTGAGGTCTCGATATTCCAAGCTGCCTGCGAGGGCTGCTCGGAAGCGCCGGAGCTGGATTTCTCGGCAGGAGAAAGCAGCGTCTCGTTCTCAGCGCGTCAGGAAGGCGGGGCAGCTAGTGGGCTTCGCTCTCTGCTGGGCTTCGGGAAGTCTCGCTGCTCCGATCTCGTCACCACCGCGTGTGTTTGCTTAAGGCAATATCGGTAATATTTATACCTGTAAGGTGCCGAGATTGACGTAAGGATGGACATAGATACGTCAATAAGGATGTCATACGAGCTGGTCGTTAGCGCATTCTTTTACTGAAGTTCTCGGTGAAATCAAAACAATGGCCGCAGGGTTTTTCCCAGGTTGTCATAGGTTTGATTTGTTTTGAGAACTCCGTATGCCTTATCAGGGGCTGGAGGAATATTGCTTGCCTAATTAGATGGCAAGTGTTATGACCTAATCAGATAACGCGCTCCTGTGCCGTGGTCTGGCGTAATCAGATAACGGTTTCTGCATCATGGGATGGCTGCTAGTTAACTCGTTAACCAGAATAGGGTCAGGAATAGGGGGATCGATACAGAACCTATAGGAATACATCACACCCACTCCACGCTAACTATGGCCATATTTACGAATCTAGGCATAGAAAAACATACTGTAGAGTATCGTGTACACCTTACCACCCCAAAATACATATAATGCATTTCGAAATTATGTAACATACGGGGAAAAAATTAGTCATATGTACTATATGCACTCAAGCAGTAGAACAATGCTAAATTAATCACGCATATGTATACATTATTAGTAATTGAATATGAGAATTACACATGAAATGGCTCTTAATACAGAAGAAAGGTTCGAGACCACTTCATCACAGTTCAAAAATAATTATAAACATACCAGCGGGCAGCTAATGTCTATGAAGTTTCTAAAAATAGAAATTAGTTCTCTAAGAATAGTTCTTACTTTAAGCAGAAGAAAAGTGTCCCGTAAAATTTAACAAAAATATTTTGGGGCTGCTAAAAAATTGCTGTCCGTGAACTGGAGAAAAAGTCGAGCTTGCTACTTTATTATTAAAGTTGAAGGCCAAATTCAAGGTGTCGGGAACGCCGTGTGCTAGCTTGTCCAAGAGTCATTATTTCTGCTCTGGTGAGAACATCATATCGTTGAGACTGCTGAAAAAGCTGTCAACAGCTTCCTGTGATAGTTCCACTAATTCGGAAAAGGATGTAACCATGCATTCATGTGCATGATCGTCTCTATTGACGTTTTGATTAGTATTGCTGACAGAAGGTTGTACCTGATCGATGCTGCTTTCATCTTGATCTTCACTACCCCTTAATCGTAGTGGTGTAGTTTCCACGAATGCCGTCATCAGGATTGGCAGCCGTTGAGGGCAGCACAATGCATGAGCCTTTACCGGACCCAACAATGTTTCTGCATCCATTGGCGCATCCGATTGTAGCGTCAGACAGGTGTCCAACACGCATTCTTCTCCGCACAGCATGCACCTTAATACAGGTAAAACACATCTTTGCCATATCGGTCGAAATGAAAGAAACCAAGTCATGTTCAGGTCTCTAAGCCGGGTTAGTCCCAGGATTTTTGATATCCGGTCCCGGTATCCAATGGCTCGGATTGTTTCTTCCCTTGTCGCAGGTGTTTTGTCTGTGATATGGTTTGCCATAACGAAATATTAGTCCCAAAATGAGGGGAACTCCTCCAAAAATCGAATGGACGAAGCCTGGAAAAATACCCAATATGGCTTTGAATGGTGTTAATGCCATCAAAAATACAGTCTTAAATACATTTGAGACTCCACTGGTATCAGAAATATTTAAGATTTCATTCAGGATTTCTGCGAAATGTATGGGGGAATTAGTTGATAACAATGAGTGAATCTCTGCAGTCGTCCTTGCGACTAGGAGATCATACGTTTCTTTTGATGACGTGAGCCTGGTCGGCGTCTGAAGAAGCACTGTTTTCATTCTGCTTAAAGTATCGACTCGAATAGAAGTAATTTTCAAGTGAGGCCATGCCCTTGCCTCCCTGTCTGGAAAGGAGCTGGGGAACAATAAGCGTCCACAGCACATGACCTTCGCAGTCGTACTAACGAGATAAGGAACCCCGGGCAGTAGACTACAACATCTGCGATCCACAATTAGAATGTAACTCCCGTTATAGAGTCTTTTAAAGAATGGTTCTATCTCTGTTGCAGGTGTGCCTAGCTGGTGACATGAAAGGTTATTTGAGTTCCCTTCACAGGCTCCATGCAAACTAATTCCATTACACAGAAGTGTACCGCTTAGTGACATCGCACAATTATTGCCACTAAGAAACACTTTCTGTCCTTTATTACTGACACATGCATGTGAATAGGGCAACTTCCATGTTGTCTTAATGTACCCTTTTCCCAATTTTTCGTACATGCCAGCCTGTATATATTTTTGGCAGTATTGAAACCTGAAAGTAGATATCGGAATATTGATTATCCCATGTATTATCCATTCAATGACAGGTCGTTCTGACATTGTCAATGGTAATCTCTCGAGTTTCTCAATGCTCAGGATTGTATAATCAGCACCCTTTTGTGCCATACTGATTTGTTTATCAGTAAGGTTAAAGATATTGAATAGTGACGTTGTGTTGATTAAACGCCAAGGCACATAGCCTGAACGCAGATTTTGTAACGTCCAGCCAAGCTGTACAATAGAACGCAATTGAGACTGACCGTGTTGTAACAACAGTAAGTCTTGCGATATTATGTCGATTGCTGATGACACAATGCTGTCCAATGAAAAGATTCTGGAGGACAGAGTCATTAACCCATTGTCCACTACAGAAAGCGATTTTTCCAAATGAATACGGTCAATTTCCCGTATACTTTCTGCTGTCTCAATTTGAGTTATCTTCCAGGCCTCGTTGTAAGCTGCATATATAGAGGCTGCTATGAAGCGTTTTTGACGCTGTTTGTGCGGTCCCATAATGAAATCACGCAAGTCAGCACCATCAGTAAGTAAAGTTAGGTGTTGCTTAATTTCTGTCAGTGTGGAAGTTTGTAGCCATTGAAGGCAGAGTTTGCCCACACTGTAGGTGGTGATTATCCCTGGGTGTTGTCTTTGGGAATATCTAGGGTCTGGCCTGGTCAATGTGAACCCCTGTGTTTTGTTCAGGAATCTGTCTTGACAGTTATTAGTATCTGTGGGCCAGATTAACCATTGTTTCCTATCAGGATTTGTTCTGTTTTGGTTTAATACATAGTTTACGTCTATCTCTTCATCTGCAGAGTTATTGCTGTTCATTGTTGGTTTTGGAATAGACGGTTTATTTAAGTCTTTGATTTTGGCTAATCCAAGACAGGTAGTTTGTTGAATAGTGTCATTCAAGAATATAATTTGTTCTGGGATCATGCAGGCTCTAAACAATGATTCTATACCTTGTACTTGCCATTCTTTTGTACCCCAAACACTTTTTACTTCAACATTTTTGTCCCAATAATCAAAACCAAATGTATTCATTTGTTCAAAAAATGAGTCCGAATATATCAATTTTGTGTTTGTTAGCATGGTTTTTGTTCCTGTCTTATTTGACAATTTGAAATAAAATGTTTCAGCATTACTTGTGTTGAACCCTCTAAAATATGAATATTTGTCATAAACGGTTCTTGAGCTTCCTTTTGGAGGGGTTGCACAATGTTCCCATTGATTATAATTTAAAACATTTCTAGGTTGTGCAGATTTATGTAGAAAATGGTTACCATAGTGGTTGTAGCAGTACATACTATCATAATTAGATGAACCCTGCAAATAATCATGTTTGGTAAATTTAGCAGACATCACTAGATCAGACATCATGTTATTAATACTTTCAAAGTCCCAATCATCAGCAAATGAGTTTGGTTTTACAAAGTCACTCAACGAGATCTTGATTTGGTGTGGATATTTGAGGATTTCTACCGGACCATAAATTTCATAGTCAGTATTGTCCCATGCTACCCCACCCGGTATAGGATTGGCTGTGAAATTGACTGAAGAAAGTTCTCTTTTCTTGACGTGTGAAGACGTGTGTGGCTTGAGGATCAAGTTGATTTTCTGGCTTGCTGTGTCCATTTTTGCATATTTTCCCTCAATGAAGCGTCCCAAACATAGTATCATGATGAGCCAAAGTATCAGGATAAATACACCATAGGACACCCAAAATTCAATCCACGGAGAAATCAGAATAGTTTCTTTCAGCTGTTTCAAAAGTTCCTTAGCTTTATCTTTAAAAGTTTTTGTTGATGGCTGTGTCTTTGATTCACTTAGATCTTCAGAAGAATCTTCAAAGTTGATGAAGTAGCCGGATGCCGTTCTGTCTATTGTTCCAATTGCTTCAGGATTACTGTTTCTTGCAGCTTCAGCATATTCATTTGTTACTTCATTGTAGGTTGGTGTGTCTCTACTAAATGTTTTTATTTGGGTTTTCAGAGGTGTGAGTTCCATTGCATTGTTGCATAGTCCTTGTCGTTGTTCTGTAGGCGTTTCAAATGTGATTAGCCTTTTAGTTAGCACCTCTGTACTTGTAGCAAACCTTGGTGTTCTACTACTTATCGGGAGTCCACTTGGCCTACTGTTTGTTATCGGCCACATGATTGTGGTTTTACCAGGTCGATGGATACAACTCGGTTCTCCTTTTTACCAGCAAGCGGCGGTAGTACAACTGATCTTGTCCCGTTGATGGACAAGACAGGAACTGCTTTTCTGTAAGAAGGCCCAAATTCCTTCTTTACCGCGATCTTTTCTCTGACTAGATCCCCGACTTTTGGAATCCAGACAGGTCTTGCTGGGACAGGTGGTGGTTCTTCAGTGGTTGTTGGCTGCTGTTTCAACTTTATGTTGCTCAGGTCTTTTCTTGTTTCGTTTAAGTCCTGTAAAATAGCCAAACGATCTTTGATATCAAAGCTTTTTTCTTTTACCACTGAAGTCTGACTATCAAGATCTAAGACTAGCATCCTAGTTCCAAACAGTAATTCGTACGGACTGAATCCCCTCAGAGAATTTCTTGGCAAGTTGTTTAGACTACGTTGGACACTTATTAGATGTTTGACCCACCCAGCTCCCGAACCTAATACCTTTGCTGTTATAGATTGCTTTATGTCTTGGTTTTTTCTTTACACCGTCCCGTATCCCTCAGAAAGGAAGTGAGAAGAATCCCGCTTCGCTATGCTCATTTGGCCGTGCTTTCCCACAAGCTTGAGGGCTAAAGTGAAAACATTGGTCAAACAAAGCATGCTCCTAGCGTATATGCCATTTAGACTCGCAAATCTTGTATAACAGTCCCGACGTCAGCCGAGTGCTGGGGTCTACATTTATAAGTGGAAACTAGTCTTTATTTGTTAATGGGACGCATTATTTACACTTGTTTCACTGATTATTGTTTAGCCCTTATTGAGTGAAACGCCATGGTATTACCCCGTTCCTCTCGCCGCTGCGATCTCTGTTGCAGCCCGGGCATTTTTTTACAAAAATGTGATGATGCAGGCTCATGCCTGGCCACCAGTATACTGATTGTAGTTCTTCCAGTGAATCTTTTAGTTTGAGGTGTCTGAGACCCTCGCCCATATGTGCGTCTGCTATTAACAAAGTTCTCCTGTCCTTGTTTGGAATTACTCTATCCCCCACTCCAGGGATTCGATTATGTATGTATATTTGAGTGGATAACTGATCGGTAACGCTGAGCAGTCGCCTTTTGATGACGTTTTCACCGCCAGCATTGTTTCACCGTCAATGTATTTTACTGCACGCTTTTTTCTAGCTACGGAAGCCGATTCAGTTGCTACCGCTGTGGCTTTCTCAGCCAATGAATTCCCTGCAACATGAACGCCATCACGCTGATGACTCAGTGAGTGTATCACGTGAGTCTTTGGTAGTTCTTTCTTTAACAGAACTATTTGTTCCCAAAGCAGTTTTTGTTTTATTGTTGCACCTGTGTCATCTTTGTAACCGTTTTGAATCCATTTCTGTAAATCGCTGTTATATGATTTGACGCAGTAATACGAATCGGACACTATGAGTGTCGGGAATTCGCGATCTGCATTATCTAGCGCCATTTTCAATGCTATTATTTCAGTCTGTTGTTCTGAATTAGTTTCTACTGAGTGTGTTTTTGTTAATAGAGGTCTTAGTATACCTCCGCGCCACACTTCTTTTGCAATCTCACATGTGGGGTTGTATGCTTGTTCCCCCCAAACGGATGGTTGAGCATGTCCGTCTGTATAGATTACACAAGCGTATTGTAGTAATGCAGAATGTCGATTGGCAGAGGGAATATTCTTTCATATTCTAGATATTTTAGTTCCTCTAGTTCTGGATCAAAGTAGTATTTTACTTTGTCCATTGTAATGGAATTCACCCATTGTATCCATTCCGGATTCAATGCTGTTGTTGGTAAATTACACGGTGTTGTTAATGCCTCAAAGGCTGATTCTGCTGTTCTGACTGTGATGTGTCTACCGTCAGCTTTATCTTTTTCTCTAGCTATTGCGGTTTGAACTGCATGAACAATGTTTTCTTTAATGCTGAATTTCTTTTCAGCTTCTGTGTACAAGTGTGATTTGAATGCAATTGGTACCTTTTCTCCCTCATTAGAGGTCAGGTATGTGAATCCGCATCTTCCTGGGATGACTCGAATCACTAGGTTGCGTGTGTTATCACGTGTTTCTAATTTTGTTTTAATTAACATATCTGTTTGTAAGGATCTCAGAATTTCTGTGTGTTTTTGAGTCCAATTGGTTTTTTTAAAATCTGGTTTTATTAGATCATAAAGGGGTTTGACCCTTTCTGCGTAATTTTCAATGTATGTTCTTCCGAAATTTAGGAAGCCTAGAATTGACTGTAGGTTTTTTAGTGTTCTAGGTGCTTGGAGTACGGCACATTTCTCTAGGAAATTGTCAGCCAGGCTTTTGCCTTCACTTGATAATTCATATCCTAAGAACAGGACTGTTAGATGGGCAATTCTAGATTTTTTAAAGTTGAATTTGTAACCCTCTGCTGCGAACCCAAGTATTATGGTGTTCACTCTCTTCAAGTGAGTATCCAAGTCATCATCTGTTAGGTATATGTCATCGACATAAGATAATGCTTCGTCATCATATGTTTGTAGTAACTCCGTTACCCTCGCTGAGAATACTCCTGGGCTGTTCTTGTACCCCTGGGGTAACCGACAGAATTCTTTTTGAGCGCCATTTATTGAGAACGCTGATAAGTATCTGCTCTCTGGTGCTATATTTTGACAAAAGAATCCATTAGAGATGTCTAATGTTGTTTTATATTTTTTGCGCACTATGTTATTCATTAGTGCAGCATTATGCGAGTTTTGTACTGCAAAAGTTTTGCAACACGAGTTAAGGTGTCTGTAATCCAAAACTAGACGATATGAATTGTCTGGTTTGGAGACAGGAAACAAAGGGTTGTTCAATTGTGAGGTGCAAGTTTCAATCACCCCCTGGTATTTTAGTTGATCTAGAATATCTTTTACCTGTTTTTTAGCTTCTTGCTTGATTGGATACTGCCTTTGTGCAGTAGGTTGTGATTTTAACTGGATTTTGTGAGGAGGAGAGTCCTCATCCCATCCTACATGATTTTTATATAAAGCAGGAGCCTGAGCTCCTGCCCACTTTCTTGCAAGTGTATATTTTTTATGAATTGGAATATGATTTGAGAAGGCAGGCATAATTATTTCTTCGCCATGTGGGCACTCCCTGACAGACTCTGGTGGCCAGTCTTTTTCAGCTAGAAGGATGTCATAGCCCTTGGAGAGATTATCCCAAAAAGGGCCCCTTATTTTTCTAGTCTTATCCCCTTCTATGCGTAAAGTTATTTCATATATTTTGTGAGGTTTGCTAACTCTGGTGTCTGCAGTTTCCACCTGAATATATTCATTCGTGTCCACTGTCTCCAGATGATTCATAAGGACTTTGCGTGCTATGCTCACTTCTGCTGCGCTGTCTAGCATTGTCTGAGCCCACTCTCCGTTTTTCAGCTGTGTCCTCAGTATTCTCGGCATTGTTGAATACTTTAATACTGGCTACCTTCTTTTTTGGAAACTGTAATTTTTTATTTGGATGAGCAGGTTCCTTGTCTTTGGACTTGACGTGCCCTTCCGTCCTCTTCTTTCCGATTTCTGCGAGGAAGTCTGAAAAGATTGAGAGGGACGTGTATCAAAATCTTGATATCTATCAGGTTTCTTTATGTTATCCCTATTTCTAAGGTTGTATTTTTTCACAGAGGGCTCCCTTTGGGGAGACTTGGGTCCTCGGTCCGGAGATCTTTCTCTCCGCCGAGGAGGCCTTCCTCTGGACTGGAATCTTTTTTCTTTTGGATTGGATTGTTTGTTTCCATCCCAGATCTTCTTTTGACTGTTTAGATTATTTTTAATAAATATTTTTTCAGGACTTTCAATTAGTTGGGGCTTCACTGGTATTCCACCCAAACTATCTCTACCTAGCTCTTCATAGGATTTTTCTATAATTCTGGCAATTTCAGCTGGTTGGTCTGCTATATCTGTCTCTTTTAACCTCTGGCGGATCGCCACATTCGCTGCTTCCCCTTTTATGTTGGCTAGTAATATTGCCGAGACCTGCTTGAAGTCTTTTAGTAATTTCATACCAAGAGTTAAAGCGGGTTCTGGACCGTATTCGTCTTGAATTTGTTTTAGCACATCTGGTATTACTGACATGGATGGAACTCCATGTGTTTTTGTGTAAATGGAAGCAAAGACTGTACCCCAAGTGTCACAGTCCTCCACGTGTGGTGCGATTCCCATTGGAAGACAGATAGTCAGAATCCTGTGTTTATCCACAGGGGTGGTGTCTGGAAACACCGCCTCTATTTGGGTGATTTTTTGTGCTAACCAGAATGGTATTTGTTCCCGTTTAGCTGGTACTTTACCTAGGCAGGACTGTATGTTCTGTGGTGTAATTTTATTTGTGTTCCCCTGATGTGGGGTCAGCTGTGGAATTTTAACTACAGGTTGGATGGTTGAAGTCCGCATTACATATTGGACTAGTTGTCTATATATTTTAATTAATTGTTTTAGTTGTACTAAAACATCTGCTGCAGACATCCTTTCGATGTCTGGATGTGGTGTGTATCCGGCTAGGACCGGCCACGTTGCTCCTGGTCTACCTAGTGGACCGAGCCTGGTGATGTGGTTATTATGTTTTAGGGCGCCATTAAACAAGAGCAGATGCTCTTGGAATTTGAGTGGTACTTCCACTTCCTCGAAAGGAGTGTAGGTATCCGGTGGTTCCTCTGTTTTATAACAGTGGAACTCCTTTGTTACAGCATTTGCTGCTGGAAAGTTTATCCATGAATAGAATACCTCTGTCTGCCGATATTCGTGTGCCTCAATTACGAATATGACTGTACCACCTTTTGGTGTCAGTCCATTTTCTATAAGTTTTAACGTTATAGATCTTCTTATGTTCACCGGGATGAGTATTATATCCGGGTCTGCTTCTTGCATAGTATTATCAGCTTCTATTATTTCAGCTGCTAATCTAGCTCTCTCTCTTTCATCATCACTGTCTGGCATTTTACTGACAGGAAGGTTTTTCTGTTTGTTTGCAGATCAGGTTTCTTACGGAAACAAAGATGAGATGCACAATATTTTGGAACAGTGTATCCTTCAACGTTGATTGAACCAAAAACCATACATAGGAGTTCCCTCCTGCGAGGTTTGGCAGATTTTACCTCTCACCCACTCCAGACGTCTTTGGAGTATTATGGGAAAAAGGGGTCTGAGTGAAAAAGCACGACTGAGTTACTCTAAAGTCTTGCGTTAGTTTTATCGCCTATCCAAACATGTTGGGCGCCATGTAGTGTAGTTCCTATTATCCCAATAGGCTCTGCGCATTGGAATAATACCTCCAATAGTATAGACCTAGACCAGACATTAACTAGGTCTTCTACTGTCGATATTAGACTTAAAGTTTTGGGTTTGCCAGCTAGCTCAGAGTTCACTAGAAACTTTCTCGAATAGACAAGGAGGAGTTGAACCTCCCTGGATAGACAAGAAGGGATTTAGTTTCTGACAACCATAGAACATGACAACTTTGCTCTCCCCTAATCAAGAGTGTATCTCTAGAGTCGTGTGAAAACAAAAGACAACCTATTTTACTCAGTCAGTACGTGCATTCTTAGTTTCACCAGATTGTAGAGAAAAGGAAGAGATGGGCGTGTTCAATAAAAGATGTTATTTATTGATCAGTCTCTCTTCTCGTACAAGAGAAATGAATCGATATTATTGCAATACTTATGGTTAAGTAAAGTGCATACAATAAAAGCAGAAGTATAAAATAATACTGTAAAAACATTTATATGGTTTCTAAGCCATATGGTGGTTTAAAATGGATAAAATAGATATATACATATAAGCATTTGACTAATCGTACTCAACTGGTGCTTCTAACTACGCCTACCCCAGTGTACCTGACCTAAGCCTAATACGTGGGCGGGGATAGAAAGTAACAGTTTTAAGTTAAGTTTGTTTTGCCAAGTGACTTACTCAAGAATTCTCTGAAAGGGGTTATTCAGTTCTGTACCTTGAATCTAGGATGGTTGAGGGATGGTATCTCTCGTCTGAGGTCTCGATATTCCAAGCTGCCTGCGAGGGCTGCTCGGAAGCGCCGGAGCTGGATTTCTCGGCAGGAGAAAGCAGCGTCTCGTTCTCAGCGCGTCAGGAAGGCGGGGCAGCTAGTGGGCTTCGCTCTCTGCTGGGCTTCGGGAAGTCTCGCTGCTCCGATCTCGTCACCACCGCGTGTGTTTGCTTAAGGCAATATCGGTAATATTTATACCTGTAAGGTGCCGAGATTGACGTAAGGATGGACATAGATACGTCAATAAGGATGTCATACGAGCTGGTCGTTAGCGCATTCTTTTACTGAAGTTCTCGGTGAAATCAAAACAATGGCCACAGGGTTTTTCCCAGGTTGTCATAGGTTTGATTTGTTTTGAGAACTCCGTATGCCTTATCAGGGGCTGGAGGAATATTGCTTGCCTAATTAGATGGCAAGCGTTATGACCTAATCAGATAACGCGCTCCTGTGCCGTGGTCTGGCGTAATCAGATAACGGTTTCTGCATCATGGGATGGCTGCTAGTTAACTCGTTAACCAGAATAGGGTCAGGAATAGGGGGATCGATACAGAACCTATAGGAATACATCACACTATATATGGAATTTCAATGGTTTTGTGTGAGTAAAATAAGGTTTTTTAAATGCTAATTCCTAACTATATATGGTCTATAACCTATGGTTTTTTCAGTGAATTTCAATGGTTTTGTAAATGCTGATTCCTAACTATATATGGTCTATAACCTATGGTTTTTTCAGTGAATATACATATATATATACATATATATATATACAGAACAAGGCTCCGAGCGGTGAGCCCCCAACCCTGCAGGGTGGCCTCTCTCATGCCAGGCACGGAGAGGCCCGCCACGTTGATATCCACAAAGCCACACGAGAGGCCCATTTCGGAAGACAGAAGACTTTTATTCTGAGAATAGCACAGCGTTTCCTAATGTCCAACTAGTTTCGGCACTGCTTCAGCCTTGATCACGGACAGGAAGTATCTCCTCAGTGTTCCTGTGCTGCAGTTTTATAACGTGTAGGTCACATGATCCCTGATTACCTACGTTCCCCACAGTGCACCATTCATTGCGAATCAATATTTTTATTAAGAAAAGTTCCTATTAATACTGGCAGATGTTAATACACAGCTCAGCTCCTTGGTACACTTTCAATTCGGTTAAATTCAAATGGCAACAGTCATTGATCACTTGTAGCAGCAAAATGCTTGATGTTCCACTTACTCAGTCTAAATGCTCCTGTCTTCAGAACCATTGGAAGGAAACTATTTCCCAACCAAATCCCTTCCAACACTGGCGCTGCTTTCACCATGTGGCATCTCCTTGGTAGGTTTTGCGGCAGCGTATGGGTCATTCTCACTCATTAACATCCACAGAACAAGCCTCCGAGCGGTGAGCCCCCAACCATGCAGGGCGGGGCCCACCAGGTACCTCCATTATGCGCCAGGGAGCTGCATTGCAGAGAGGTGTTCTGAGGCCAGGCCTCTTTTTACACCTCTCTGCAACGCAGCTCTGTGGTGCTTACTGGAGGTACCTTGTGGGCTAGATGTCCGCCAGGGGACCTCACGATTCAAGGAGACTTAATCCCCCAACTTTAAAGTGCCACGGGGTGCGTTTTCACAGTGGTGAAGGTAGGGGGCGGGGCCTGAGGTGATATGTGTGCAAACATGCCCTGTGGCGTGTTTTAAGTTGGAGGAATTAATTCATCTTCAATCCAGAGGTCCAGTAATATGCAATGGCACAGCTAATGTTTATGATTTGGATAAAGTTGAACAGTATAGTCTACATCTTCAATCAACATATAAACACTCAAATTTATTATTTAACTTTTTTTTGGGGTGTTTTTTTCCAACGTGCGCGCAACGTGCGTGCACCTCGTGATTCTTTATTAAAAAAAATAAAAGTTGTTCTTGCCCTTCGGGGTCCTTCAGGGAGCCCCAGAGAAGGTCTAGGGGGTCAGAGAGTCTCTACCCTACCCCCTTTTCACGTTCTCCACTTTTGTTTTTAAGTCACTTCTGCCTCGAGGATGCGTGGACCGTGCGCGCACCTCGCGATTGAAAAAAAAAAATGTTTTGTTTTACCTTCGGGGTCCTTCAGGGACCCCCTTAGAAGGCCTAGAGGGTCAGGGAGTCTCTACCCTGCCCGCTTTATATGTTCTCCACTTTTATTTTTGACTCAATTCTACCTCGAGAGTGCGTGCACCATGCGCAGACCTCTTCGGGGTCCTTCAGGGACCCCATGAGAAGGTTTATGGGGTGAGGGAGTCTCTTCCCTGCCTCCTTTTCACGTTTTTAAAAGAATTTTAGAAAATCGGGAAAAACGTCATTCATATGCAGCGGTCGCGCAACGTGCGCGCACGCTTGCGCGCACCCGTGCGCGCACGTAAAGTCATGTGACTTGAAAACAACACTTTTGATTGGTTTATTGTAGTTTCTTTACCAGAATCTTCAAAAACTCGACACCCACTTCCCTCACTATCTCTTTGACTTTCCAGAGAGAAGGATCTTTGGAGTTTTGTTCCTGATTTTCAACTTCAAAAAATGGCAGAGCAAGATACATCATCTGACTCAAATGTGGAGTTTGTGGAAGAAGAACCAGTTGCTAAGAAGAAGAAGAAGGAGTCTTTCATCTGGCCATTCTTCACTTTTCCAGAGGGGCAGAAAAAAGTTAATGCCCCCAAGGTAACCTGCAGACTATGTGGAAGTGTGCTTTCGAGGGGAAATCCGACCAAGCATTATTCATTTAGTATCCACACCATGATGCGACATGTTAGAAATGTGCATCCTAGGATCTTTGCAAGGGTTCTACAAAAGCCCTTGATTCCAATCCTCCTGCTGCTGTCCCCAGCACCTCCACAGCAGGAGCATCTCCTTCAAATTTGGATCTCTGGCCATTTTTGGCCAATGTACATATTCGTTGTAATTTCTGCAACAAAATCCTCACCTATGGAGAGCAGAGTTTGAATTTGATAGAAAT
Source organism: Lissotriton helveticus (assembly GCF_964261635.1). Classification (NCBI taxonomy): domain Eukaryota; kingdom Metazoa; phylum Chordata; class Amphibia; order Caudata; family Salamandridae; genus Lissotriton; species Lissotriton helveticus. The sequence continues at coordinate 63,466,722 of NC_136060.1, read as the reverse complement.
GAAAGTTACCCAGCACACATGCCGCCGCACTTAATTTTTTTCATTTATTATTTTTGTTCTAGTTGAACACTTTTTCGTTACCCGTTTACTTTTTTGTTTAAAAAAATCCCCCAAAAATATAAAATTATTAAAAAACTACAAAAAAAATACAAAACAAAAAAGAGAAAAAAACAGTTCTTTTCAGAACTAACTTCAGTTCTCCAAAAAGAGCTATAGCTCTTATATACTGTGTCATACTTTTTTTGAATGAATGTGTAGTGTATAAATGAATGACTGAAATGACTGAGTAAAAGGGAGGAAGGGACTGATGGAATGAATGAGGAAAGGGTAGTATGGTGAGTGAGAAAAGGAGAGTCAAAGAGTGACTGAAACAAGGGGACTTAGCGTATGGGAGTGAGGTAAGGGGAGAGACAGAGTAAGGGAAGGGCAGTAAGGAAAAGAAAGTGAGGGAGGAGTGAGAAAAGGGGAGCATGGAACGGAGACAGGGAAGGGGAGTAAGAGATGGAGAGGGAGAAATAGAGCAGAGTAAAGGGAGTGAAGGTAAGAGAAGTGGAGTGACGGTGAGGGAAGGGGTATGAGGATGAAAAAAGGGGATTAAGGGAAAGTGAGAGATGGGGAGTGAGGAAGAGAGAAGTGGAGTGTGGGGATGGAGGGAGTTAGTAAAGGGAAGTGAGAGAAGGGGAGTAAGGAATAGAGTGAGAGAAGGCGAGCGAGGGGGAGTGAGGAAAAGGGAACGGGAAAGTGAAAGGGTGAGAAATACAGACCGGAGGTAGTGGAGAGGGGGAAAGGGAGTGATGGTGAGTGAAGGGCAGTGACAGTTAGGGAAGGAGTATGAGGGTGAGGGAAGGTAAATTAGGGAGCTGGGAGAAAATTAAGAGAGAGGGAAAGTGAGTGAGGAAGAGAGGAGGAGTGATAGAAAGAGAGAGGAAAGGAGTTTAATGGTAAGGGATAGAGAGGGACAGAATGAGAGAGAGGTAGAGCAAGGAACTGAGAAGCAGTGAGGCAGTTAGAGTGAGTGAGACACAGGGAGACAGGGAGACAAAAATGGATGAAAGAAAAATGAGGGAAGGAATAAACAAACGGGAGTAAGTGAGATGAAGTGAGGGAGTGAACAAAGAGGAGTGAAAGAAGGGGAATGAGTGTAGGTGAGTGAAGGAAAAGTACTGAGGATGAGTGCAAGGCAGTAACAGTGAGAGAAGGGGTATGAGGGTAAAGAAAGAGGAATGAGAGAGAAGGAAGGATATTAAGAGAGAGGAAAGGGGACTGAGGGACAAAGTAGGAGTGAAGGGAACAGAAATAGAAAGACTGTAACAGTGAGGGAGAGTGAGAAAAAGTGAGAGAGAAAGAGAGGGAGAACAAGTGAGTGACAGGGAGTGAGGCGGTTAGACTGAGTAAGACAGAGGAAGAGAGGGAGAGAAAAGTGGAGTGAAGGGGAGTGGGGGACTAAACGAATGGGAGTTAGGAAAAGTGAATGAGGAAAGTGAAGTAAGGGAAGAAGATTGACGGATGGAGTGAGGGAAAGAGAGTAAGGGGGAGTGAGAGAATGGAAGCAGGTGAAAGAGAATAGGAGTGAAGGGCAGTGACAGGGAGGGAAAAAGAAGCATATTAAGAGAGAGGAAAAAGTAGTGAGTGAGAGAGAAGGATGTATGGAAAGAGAGAGGAAAGAAAAAGAAGATTGGTGGAGAGAGAGGGAGACAGTGAGAGAGACAAACAGAGGGAGAGTGAGGAAGTGTGAAGGAGTAAATCAGTTAAAGTGACTGAGACAGAGGAAGAGACTTAGAGATGGATGGAGGAAAGGGGAGTGAGGTAGAGAATAAAGGAAGGGGAGTGAGCGAAAGGGAGTGAGGGAGTGAGGGAAGTGGAGTGAGTGAAGGTGAGTGAGAGATGATGTGAAGGAAAGAGAGTAAGGGGGAGTGAGAAAAGACTGAGGGATAGAGCAAGACAAAGGTAGTGATGGAAGAAGATAGGAATGAGAAGTGAGGGACAGAGAGGGGAAGAGGTAGTTGGATAACGTTAGTAAGGGTGAAGAAAGAGTACTGATAGTGAGAGAAGGACTGTAAAGGTGAATGAAGTGGAGTAATGAGAATGAGGAAAGGCGAGTAAGATGAGTAAAGGAAGGGTAGTAAGAGAGAGATTAAAGAATGGGAAAGAGAGAAAGAGAAGTAAGAGAGTGATGAAAAAGTTTTTTGTTTGTTTGTTATACTTACCTTATAAATAATGACAAGTTAAAGTACATTTTTAAAAACAAAATAGTATTTGTGGAAGACAAGAAAAAACTGAGTCATAATATATATTTTATAATACAAAAGGAAGTAGGAGTGAAAAAAACAGAAAGGGAAAGAATGGAAGGGTGAGGGAGAGAGAGAGAGGGGGAGAGAATGAGAGAGAAAGAGAGGGAGAGCGAGTAACTTACAGGGAGTGAAGTGGTTAGACTGAGTGAGACAGAGGGAGAGAGGGAGAGATAAATGGAGTGAAGGGGAGTGAGAGACTAAAGGAATGAGAGTTGCCAAAGGGAATGAGAAAAGGGGAATAAGGGTGTAGTGTAGTTCCTATATTCCCAATAGGCTCTGCGCATTGGAATAATATCTTCAGTAGTGTAGACGTAGGACTGAGGTTAACTAGGTCTCTACTGACGATATTAGACTTAAGTTTTGTGTGCCAGCTAGCTCAGAGTTCACTAGAAACTTTCTCGAATAGGCGAGGAGGATTTTAACCTCCCTGGATAGACAAGAAGGGATTTAGTTTCTGACAACCATAGAACATGACAACTTTGCTCTCCCTGATCAAGAGTGTATCTCTAGAGTCGTGTGAAAACAAAAGACAGCTATTTTACTCAGTCAATACGTGCATACTTAGTTTCACCAGATTGCAGAGAAAAGGAGAGACGGGCGTTTTCAATAAAAGGTGTTATTTATTGATCAGTCTCTTTTCTCATACAAGAGAAATGAATCGCTACAATTGCAATACTTATAGTTAAGTAAAGTGCATACAGTAAAAGCAGGATCATGAAATAATACTGTAAAAGCATTGATATGGTTTCTTAGCCATATGATACTTTAAAATGGATAAAAGATATACATACATATATACATTGACTAATCGTACTCAACTGGTGCTTCTAACTACGCCTACCCCGGTGTACCTGACCTAAGCCTAATACATGGGAGGGAGTAAGTAAGTAGCAGTTTAAGTTAAGTTTGTTTTGCCAAGAATCTGACTCAAGAATTCTCTATAAGGGTTTAGTCAGTTCAGTACCTGGGATTTAGAAGGCTGGAGGTCTGGTATCTTTTTCTCAGGACTCGGTATCCCAGTCACCCGCGAAGGTGGGCTGGAAATGCTGGAGGCTGGATTTCTCGGCAAGAGAAAAGACAGCGTCTTCCTCAGCGCGTCAAAAGGGGAGGGGCAGCGTCCATGGGCTCTCGCATCAGCTGGGCTCTCCGGCAAGTAGTCACTGCTCCAGGTTCATCACCACCGTGTCTCTGCTTAGGACAGCGTTGGTATATTTATACCTGAGAGGTGCTGGGTTTGACGTAAGGATGGACATAAGACGTCAATAAGGATGTCACTAAGAACTGAGCGTTCTTGCAGTGCTTTACAGGAGTTCTTGGACTAAATCAAAACATGGCAGGCGGGGATTTCCCAGGTTGCTCGAGGCTTGGATTTGTTTAAGAACTCGGTGTGCTTTCTAGGGGGCTGGAGGAATAGTGCTTGCTTAATGTGACAGCATGCGCTATGACTAATTTATGAAACGGGTTTCTGTGCCGTTGTATGGATATTAGTGATTTATAACTGGGCAAGGGTCAGAAATAGGAGTATCGATACAGGTCCCTAGATAAACACACTACACCCACTCCACGAATTCATGTCCATATTTACTAACCTAAGCAATAGTAAACATAACTAATAGTGCATGTGTATACCGAACCACCCCAAAATAAAAAAAAATTGCATTTGAAAAATGGCATATTCGAAATACACGAAAATGAGTATAGGTACTGTATGCATTCAAGCAGTGCAATCATTCAAAAAAGGATGCACATTTTATATCAGCATGAATGATTTGCGAAAATAACACATGAAATGGCTCTTAATACAGAAGAAAAAGTGCGAGACCATTTCATCACATATAAATACAATTACTTGTAAATATGCTAGAGGCTGAGGTAAAGTATTGTCTCTAGAGTTCCTAAAAATAGAAGCTCTGTTCTCTAAGAATAGTTCTACTTTAAGCAGAGGACGAGTGCCAAAAAAAAAGGTAAATACTTTGGAATTTGAAAAAAGTTTTTTGTTTTCAGGGGAAGAAGAAAAATAGTTCCAAATTGTCTCAGTAGCTCTGTTTATTAAAGCTGAAGGCCAAATTCAGAGTTCAGGGAACCCTGTATGCTCGATTGCTTAAAGTTATGCTTTCTGTTTGGGGGAAAACATCATGTCAGACAGATTTTCAAAAAAGCAGTTTACCGCTTCAGGTGAAAGTTCGACCAAGCTGGAAAATGTCACTACCATGCAGTCGTGCGCATGTTCGCTTTCAGTGATGTTTCGATCAGCATTGCTTACTGAAGGCCGTACCTGGTTGATGCTGCTCTCATCTTGTACTTCACTACCCTTCAATCGTAGTGGTGAAGTCTCCACGAATGCCGTCATCAGGATAGGTAGCCGCTGGGGACAGCACGATGCATGAGCCTTTACTGGACCCAACAAAGTATCTGTATCCAATGGTACTTCTGATTGTAGTGTAAGACAGGTGTCCAACACGCATTCTTCGCTGCATAGCATGCACCTTAATACAGGTAAGACACAATTCTGCCATATGGGTCTGAACGAAAGAAACCAGGTCATATTCAGATCTCTTAGCCGGGCTAATCCAAGGACTTTAGTTATGCGGTCCCGATAGCGTATAGCTAGGATCGTTTCTTCCATTGTTGCTGGAGTCTTTTCTGTGACATGGCTTGCCATAACGAAGCAGGAGTAGCGGATGTATGACGTTACAACGCATACTTTTACATCGCATGCCTTTACAACGCGTTTTTTACATCGCATACCATTACAACGCATAATGCTTTTAGGCGCTGGATAGTGATTTATTTAATTTACTATTCCAACTCCAGTCCCCGTGGATAGTAGGGAAGGTGTTGGATAGTATATTAAATACATTCCCTATCCTAGAGCGCCCCCAGCGCTATGCGTTGTAATGGTTTGCGTTGTAAAAGTTGCGTCGTAATGGTAGTGCGTTGTAAAAGTTTCGTTGTAATGGATGTTTCCCGGAGTAGCAAAAATAAGATGCCTGCTACGAGTCCCAACAGGAGTGGAAGTCCGCCAAAGACAGAATGGACAAAATTGGGAAATATACCCAGGACTGCTTTGAATGGAGTTAATAGTCCCGAAAAAATGGTCTTAAATACACCCGCGATACCATTCGTATCTGAAATGTTTAATATTTCGTTTAGCATTTCTGCAAAGTGTAGGGGGCAATTTGTCGATAACAATGCATGTATCTCTTCCGTTGTCCTTGCAACTTGGAGATCATACGTTTCTTTTGATGACGTCAAATGAACTGGTGTCTGTAGGAGCACAGTCTTAATTCTGCTTAAAGTATCAATTCGAATAGAAGAGATTTTCAAACTGGGCCAAATTTTTCCATCCCTGTCTGGAGTGTCGTTTGGATACAATACTCGCTCACAGCAAGTGACCATGGAACTCACGCTTACTAGATAAGGTTTTCCTGGCAGCAAGCCACAACATCTGGAATTCACAATTAGAATGTAGCTCCCGTTAGAAAGCCGTCTAAAGAATGGCTCTATTCGCGTTGCAGGTGTGCCGAGCTGGTGACATGAAAGGTTATTTGAAGTCCCCTCACAGGCCCCATTTAAACTTATACCCTGACACAGAAGTATACCACTTGGTGATTTTTCACAATTGTTACCACTAAGAAATACACTCTGTCCTTTTTCACTATAACATGTGTGTGTATATGGTAGGTTCCATGTTGACTTAATGTATCCTTTACCCAACCTTTCATACTGGCCTGCCTGTATATATTTTTGGCAGTATCGAAATTGGAAAGTCGTTATCGGAATAGTTATTATCCCATGTATTATCCATTCAATGACAGGTCGTTCTGACATTGTCAATGGTAATCTCTCAAGTTTTTCAATGCTCAGAATTGTATATTCTGCACCCTTTTGTACCAAGCTGATTTGTGTATCAGTAAGGTTAAAGATATTGAATAATGACGTTGTGTTGATTAAACGCCAAGGCACGTAGCCTGAATGCAGATTTTGTAACGTCCAGCCAAGCTGTACAATGGAACGTAATTGGGACTGACCGTGTTGCAACATCAGTAAGTCTTGCACTATTATATCGATTGCAGATGATACAATACTGTCCAGTGAATATATTCTGGAAGACAGAGTCATTAACCCATTGTCCACAACAGAAAGTGATTTTTCCAAATTAATACGGTCAATTTCCTGTATTTTCTCTGCTGTCTCAATTTGAGTTTCTTTCCAAGCTTCGTTATAAGCTGCATATATAGAGGCCGCTATGAAACGTTTTTGACGCTGTTTGCGTGGTCCCATAATGAAATCACGCAAGTCAGCACCTTCTTTAAGTGAAGTCAAGTGTTGCTTAATTTCTGCCAGTGTGGATGTTTGTAGCCATTCGAGGCAGAGTTTCCCTACACTGTATGTAGTTACAATCCCTGGATGTTGTCTCTGGGAGTATCTAGGGTCTGGCCTGGTCAATTTGAACCCCTGTATTTTGTTCAGGAATCTATCTTGACAGGTATTTGTGTCTGTGGGCCAGATCAACCATTTTTTCCAATCAGGATGTGTTCTGTTTTGGTTAAAAATATGGGATACGTCTGTCTTAACATCTGTAGTGCTATTACTGTCAGGTGTTGGCTTTGGAATAGACGGTTTGTTCAAGTCTTTAATTTTGGCTAGGCCAAGACAGGTAGTCTGTTGAATTGTGTCATTCAAGAATATAATTTGTTCTGGGATCATGCAGGCTCTAAATAAGGAATCTGTACCTTGCACTTGCCAAACTTTTGTACCCCAGATTGTTTTCGTTTCAATATTATTGTTCCAGAAATCAAAACCGAATGTATTCATTTTGTCAAAAAATGATTCTGAATAGATTAATTTTGTGTTTGTTAGCATGGTTTTCATTCCTGTCTTATTTAATAATTTAAAATAAAATGTTTCTGCATCACTTGTGTTAAACCCTGAGAAGTATGGACATTTCTCATAGAATGTTTTCGAGCTTCCTTTTGGCGGAGTTGCACAATGTTCCCATTGGTTATAATTTAAAACATTTCTAGGTTGAGCAGATTTATGCAGATAATGGTTACCATAGTGGTTGTAACAGTACATCTGGTCATAATTAGATGAACCCTGTAAATAATCATGTTCTGTAAATTTAGCTGACATCACTAGATCTGACATCATATCATTAATACTTTCAAAGTCCCAATCATCAGCGAATGTGCTCGGTTTTACAAAGTCACTTAAAGAAATCTTAAATTGATGTGGATACTTCAAGAGTTCGACCGGGCCATAGATTTCGTAATCAGTTTTGTCCCATGCTACCCCACCGGGTATAGGATTGGCTGTGAAGTTTACTGAAGAAAGTTCTCTTTTCTCGATGTGTGAAGATTTGTGTGGTTTCAGGACCAAGTTGACTTGCTGTGTCCATTGTAACATATTTTCCCTCAATGAAATGTCCCAAGTATAGTACCATGATGAGCCAAAGTATGAGGACAAATACACCTTGTGCCACCCAAAATTCAATCCATGGAGAAATCAGATAAGTTTCTTCTAGTTGATGAAAGAGTTCCTCTGTTTTGTTTTTAAAAGTCTTTGTTGTTGTCGGCTGTTCCTCAGGTTCACTCGGATCTTCAGAAAAATCATCGAAGTTGATGAAGTAGCCTGATGCTGTTCTGTCAATTGTTTCAATTGCTTCTGGATTCCTTTTTGTTTTTGGAATTCTCTTTGTTTCATTAGCATAGTCTGTGGTTACATAATTGTAGACTGGTGTTTCTTGATGTAAGATTTGGATTTGCGTTTCAAGAGGTTTAAGTTCCATGACTTTGTTGCATAGTCCTTGTTGATTTACTGTAGGTTTTTCAAATGTGATTAGTCTCTCAGTTTGAACCTCTATGTTTGTAGCAAACTTTGGTGTTCTGCTATTTCTTGGGAGTCCACTTGGCCTACTACTTATTATTGGCCACATGATTGTGGTTTAACCAGGTCGATGGATACAACTCGGTTCTCCTTTTTACCAGCAAGGGGCGGTAATACAACTGATCTTGTCCCGTTGATAGCCAAGACAGGTACTGCTTTTCTGTAAGAAGGCCCAATTTCCTTCTTTACCGCGATCTTCTCTCTGACCAGATCCCCGATTTTTGGAATCCAGACAGGCCTTGCTGGGACAGGTGGTTTTTCTTCAGTGGTTGTTGGCTGTTGTTTCAATTTTATGTTGCTCAGGTCTTTTCTTTTTTCGTTTAAGTCCTGTAAAATAGCCAAACGATCTTTGATATCAAAGCATTTTTCTTTAACCACTGAAGTTTGACTATCGAGGTCCTGGATCAACATTCTAGTCCCAAACAATAGTTCATACGGACTGAGACCTCTCAGAGAATTTCTTGGCAGATTATTAAGACTATGTTGGACACTTATTAAATGTTTGACCCACCCAGCCCCCGAACCTAATACCTTTGCCGTTATAGATTGCTCTATGCCTTGGTTTTTTCTTTACACCATCCCGTTTCCCGCAGGAAGGAAGTGATAAGAGTCCCGCAATGCAATGCCCATGCTGGCCATGCCCCCCCATAGGCTCGAGAGCTAAAAGCAGGACCATGGTCAGAATGTAGCATGCCCCTTGCGTATATGCCATTATAGACTTCGCAAATCTTTTTATAACAGTTCAGACGTCAGCCGAGAGCTGGGGTCTACATTTTAAGTGATGATAGTCTCTATATGTTAATATGACGCATTATTCATACTGGGTTTTATATATTTATTGTTTAATCCCATCTTGAGCGAAACGCCATGGCAAAACACCGTCTCGGTCGCCACTGCGATCTCTGTTGCAGTTTGGACAGTTTTTTGCAAATATGTGATGTTGCAGGCTCACTCCAGGCCACCAGTATGTGGATTGCAATTCTTCCAGAGAATCCTTTAGCTTAAGGTGTCTAAGACCCTCCTTCTTCTACAACAAAATTGCCGACATACATAACAGCTTCGAAAACAGTTCCAACGAACAATCCTCTCCACCCCCCTCAGATCCTAAACCGCCCTCCAACTACCTCAGCGCCTGGAAACCAATTACCACTGAAGACACCACCCGAATAATGAATTTCATCCACTCTGGCTCGCCAACCGACCCATGTCCCCACCACATCTTCAACAAAGCAGACTCCATCATCGCACCCCATCTCCGTGATGTCATCAACTGCTCCTTCAACTCTGCTACCTTCCCAGAAAGCTTGAAACATGCCGAAGTCAGCGCCCTCCTGAAGAAACCCACAGCAGACCCCTCTGAACTTAAAAACTACCGCCCCATCTCCCTCCTCCCATTCCCGGCCAAAGTCATCGAGAACGCTGTCAATAGCCAACTCGCCGCCTTCCTCGAATCCAACAACTCTCTCGATCCCTCACAGTCCAGCTTTCGAGCCAAACACAGCACCGAAACTGCCCTCATAGCAGCAACAGACGACATCAGAACACTACTGGACAACGGAGAAACAGTGGCCCTCATACTACTCGACCTCTCCGCCGCCTTCGACACTGTCTGTCACAGCACCCTCATATAACGCCTCAACAAAGTCGGCATAAAAGGAAAAGCCTTGGACTGGATCATCTTGTTCCTTGCTAGGAGAACCCAGAGAGTCCGACTTCCCCCATTCAAATCAGAGGCCACCGAAGTCATCTGCGGAGTACCACAAGGATCATCACTCAGCCCCACCCTCTTCAACGTTTACATGAGTCCACTCGCTTCCATCGCGCGTCAACACAACCTTAACATCATCTCCTACGCTGACGACACCCAGCTGATCCTTTCCCTCACCAAAGACCCCAACACCGCCAAAACCAACCTTCACAAAGGCATGAAAGAAGTAGCCACATGGATGAAAAACAGCCGCCTAAAACTTAACTCCGACAAAACAGAAGTGCTCATCCTAGGATCATCCCCCTCTGCCTGGGACGAATCATGGTGGCCTTCGGATCTGGGTTCTGCACCCACACCCACAGACCACGCACGTAACCTAGGCTTCATCCTAGACTCCTCCCTCTCGATGACAAGACAAGTCAACGCCGTCTCATCCTCCTGCTTCAACGTACTTCGTATGCTCAAAAAAATCTTCCATTGGATCCCCACCGAGACAAGAAAGACCGTCACCCACGCACTGGTTACGAGTCGACTAGACTACGGAAACACCCTCTACGCCGGAATTACAGCCAAATTACAAAAAAAACTCCAACGTATCCAAAACGCATCGGTGAGACTCATTTTGGACGTCCCTCGCCAAGATCACATTACCAGCCACCTGAAAGACCTCCACTGGCTTCCCGTCAACAAGAGAATAACATTCCGTCTCCTCACCCACGCGCACAAGGCCCTCTACGAACTAGGGCCCGAATGCCTCAACACTCGACTTTCCTTCTACACACCCCCCCCGCCAACTAAGATCCTCCAATCAAGGCCTCGCCGCAGTTCCGCGTATCCATAGATCCACCATGGGAGGTGGATCCTTCTCCTACTTGGTGGCCAAAACCTGGAACTCACTCCCCACTCACCTCCGCCTTACACAGAACCACATCTCCTTCAGAAAAGAACTTAAAACCTGGCTATTCGATAAATAATGAACCCCCTCCCCAAGCGCCTTGAGACCCTCTGGGTGAGTAGTGCGCTATATAAATCCTTGAACTTGAACTTGAACTATATGTGCGTCTGCTATTAACAATATTCTCCTGTTCGTGTTTGGAATTACTCTATCCCCCACTCCAGGGATTTGAGCAAAAGGAACGGAGTTTGCATCGAGTATGTATGTATAATTGAGTGGATAGGTGATGGGTAGCGCTGAGCAGTCACCTTTTGATGACGTTTTCCCCGCCAGCATCGTTTCCCCGTCAATGTATTTTTCCGAACGCTTTTTTGTAGCTACGGAAGCCGATTTAGTTGCTTCCGCTCGGGCTGTTTCAGCCAATGAATTCCCTGCAATGTGAACGCCATCACGTTCATGACTCAGTGAATGTATCACACGAGTCTTTGGTAGTTCTTTCTGTAAAATAACTACTTGTTCCCAAAGCGATTTTTGCTTAATTGTGGCAACTGTGTCATCTTTGTAACCGTTTAGAATCCATTTCTGTAAATTGTTATTGTATGATTTGACGCAGTAATATGAATCGCACACTATTAGTGTCGGGAATTCGCGATCAGCATTATCTAGCACCATTTTTAACGCTATTATTTCAGTTTGTAGTTCTGAATTATTTTCCACTGAGTGTGTTTTCGTTAACAGAGGTCTTAATTTTTCTCCGCGCCACACGTTTTTTACACTCTCGCATGTGGCGTTATAGGCTTGTTTTCCCCAAACCGAGGGTTGTGCATGTTCGTCTGTATATATTACACAGGCGTACTGTCGTATGGGCAGAATGTCGATTGGCAGAGGGTATTCTCTTTCATATTCTATATTTTTAAATTTTTTCATTTCCGGGTCAAAATAGTATTTCACTTTGTCTGTTGCAAGAGAATTTTCCTATTGTATCCATTTTGGATTCAATGCCATAGTAGGTAAATTACATGGGCTTGTTAATGCCTCAAAGGCTGATTCTGCTGTTCTGACTGTAATCCGTCTGCCGTCAGCTTGGTCTCTTTCTCTTGCTACAGCTGTTTGAACCGCATGAACAATGTTTTCCTTAATGCTGAATGTTTTTTCAGCTTCTGTGTACAAATGTGATTTGTAAGCTATTGGTACCGTTTCTCCCTCATTAGAGGTCAGGTATGTGAATCCGCATCTTCCTGGGATGACTCGGATTACAAGGTTGCGTGTGTTATCGCGTGTTTGCAATTTTGTTTTAGTTAACATGTCTGTTTGTAATGATCTCAAAATTTCTGTGTGTTTTTGAGTCCAATTGATGGTTTTAAAATCTGGTCTTTTCAGGTCATAGAGAGGTTTAACGCTCTCTGCATAATTTATAATGTACGTTCCACCGAAATTCAGGAAACCTAGAATTGATTGTACGTTTTTCAGCGTTCTTGGTGCTTGGATTACGGCACATTTCTCTAGGAAATTGTCTGCCTGGCTTTTGCCTTCACTTGATAGTTCATATCCTAAAAACAGGACAGTTAGATGGGCAATTCTTGACTTTTTGAAGTTGAATTTATAACCCTCTGCTGTGAACCCAAGTATTATGGTGTTCACTCTTTTCAAGTGAGTATCCAAGTCATCATCTGTTAGATAGATGTCATCGACATAAGATAATGCCTCATCATCATATATTTGTAGTAACTCTATTACTCTCGCTGAGAATAATCCTGGGCTGTTCTTGAACCCCTGTGGCAAACGACAGAAATTTTACTGCCAGCCATTTATTGAGAAAGCGGTCAAATATCTGCTTTCAGGTGCTATATTTTGACAAAAGAATCCATTAGAGATGTCTAATGTTGTTTTGTATTTTTTGCACACTATGCTATTCATTAGTGCTGCACTGTGTGAGTTTTGTACTGCAAATGTTTTGCAACATGAGTTAAGGTGTCTGTAGTCCAAAACTAGACGATATGAATCATCTGGCTTGGAGACAGGAAACAAAGGATTGTTCATTTGTGAGGTGCATGTTTCAATCACCCCCTGGTATTCAAGTTGATCTAAGATCTCCCTGACCTGTTTTTTTGCTTCTTGCCTAATTGGGTATTGCCTTTGTGCAGTTGGTTGAGATTTTAACTGGATTTTGTGAGGAGGTGAGTTCTCATCCCATCCTACATGGTTTTTATATAATGCAGGAGCTTGGGCTACTGCCCACTTTCTTGCAAGTGTATATTTTTTAGGTATTGGAATGTGATTTGAGAAGGCAGGCATAATCATTTCTTCGCCATGAGGGCACTCCCTGACAAACTCTGGTGGCCAGTCTTTTTCAGCTAAAAGGATGTCATAGCCTTTGGAGAGGTTATCCCAAAATAGACCCCTTATTTTCCTAGTCTTATCTCCCTCTATATGTAATGTTATTTCGTATATTTTATGAGGTTTGCTAACTCTGGTGTCTGCAGTTTCCACTTGAATGTATTTATTCGTGTCCACTGTCTCCAGATGATTCATCAGGATCTTGCGAGCTATGCTCACTTCTGCTGCGCTGTCTAGCATTGTCTGAGCCCACTCTCCGTTTTTCAGCTGTGTCCTCCGGATCCTCGGCATGTTTGATTACTTTAATACTGGCTACCTTCTTCTTTGGAAATTGTAACTTTTTACTTTGATGAGCAGGTTCCTTGTGTTTGGACTTGAAGTGCTCTTCCCTTTGTTCTGACCGTCCTTTTCTTTCCGATTTCTGCGAGGAAGTCTGGAAAGATCGGGATGGACGTGTATCAATATCTTGATATCTATCAGGTTTCTTCAAATTATCCCTATTTCTAAGGTTGTATTTTTTCTCAGAGAGCTCCCTCTGGGGAGACTTGTGTCCTTGGTCTGGAGATCTTTCTCTCCGCCGAGGAGACCTTCCTCTGGACTGGAATCTTTTTTGTTTGGGAGTGGATTGTTTATTTCCATCCCAGCTCTTTTAATAAATACCTTTTCAGGATTTTCAGTTAGTTGGGGTTTCACTGGTTTCCCACCCAAACTATCTCTTCCTAGTTCTTCATAGGATTTTTCTATGATTCTGGCAAGTTCAAATGGTTGTTCTGCTATATCTGTTTCTTTCAACTTCTGGCGGATCGCTATAGATGCTGCTTCCCCTTTTATGTTGGCTAGTAATATAGCCGAGACCTGCTTGAAGTCTTTCAGTAATTTCATAACCCAGAGTTAAAGCAGGTTCTGGACCGTATTCATTTTGAATCTGTCTTAGAACGTCTGGTATTACCGCCATGGACGGAACACCATGTGTTTTTGTGTAAATGGAAGCAAAGACTGTGCCCCAAGTGTCACAGTCCTCCACATGTGGTGCGATCCATATTGGAAGACAGATAGTCAGAATTCTGTATTTCTCAGTAGGGGTAGTATCCGGAAATACCGCCTCTATTTGAGTGATTTTTTGTGCTAACCAGAATGGAATTTGTTCCCGTTTTGCGGGTACCTTACCTAGACATGACTGTATGTTCTGTGGTGTGATTTTATTTGTATTACCCTGAGGGGTCAGCTGTGGAATTTTAATAGCTGGTTGGACTGTTGAAGTCCGCATTACATATTGGACTAATCGTCTGTGTATTTTAATTAGTTCTTTTAGTTGGACTAGAAGTTCTGGTATAGACATTTTCTCAATGTCTGGATGTGGTGTGTAACCTGCTAGAACCGGCCACGTTGCTCCTGGTCTACCTAGTGGACCGAGCCTGGTGATGTGATTATTATGTTTTAGGGCGCCTTTAACCCCTTCTACGCTGATGACGAGCTGGGCTCGTCATGGCGTAGCCTCCTCGCACGCTGATGACGAGCCCAGCTCGTCACGTAACATGCGCTTTAGAAAATATCAGCGTACGGGCGGAATTCCGCCAGCACGCATGCGGTTAAACCAGAGCAGGTGCTCTTGGTATTTTAATGGGATTTCTACCTCCTCGAAAGGAGTGTACTCATCCGGTGGTTCCTCTATTTTGTAATAGTGGAACTCATATGTGACAGCGTTTGCTGCTGGAAAGTTCATCCATGAATAGAATACCTCTGTCTGCCGATATTCATGTGCCTCAATTACGAATATGACTTTACCACCTCTTGATGTTAGTCCATTTTCTATTAGCTTAAGAGTTATAGTTTTTCTTATGCTGACCGGGATGAGTATTGCACCCGGGTCTTGCTGTAGGAGACTTGTAATGAACAAAAACAGTGCAAATGCCGCAAAATTCAAAAGTACACATTTGTTTGTATAAACATACGACTTGAACAATATGTTTATTGAATGAATCCAAACTAATTTTTATATATTTTTTCAATTTTTCACTTCTATTTTGATAGTGATTTCCACAAATCTGATACAAATATTTACAGTGATTACAAACTCATTGTTTGCCATTCAATCATCATTCATACCTCACTCAACCCACAACAAAAAAACAACTCACTATGAAAACGTGAATGATTCAATAAATGCTGTTAACATAAACAGCAACAAAAGCCAATGTTTACTTCACAATAAATTTGATATAAACAAATGTTCCTGCGTCAATTATTATTGAACCAATTTGTATAAATAATGTTGATAACATTTGAGAGTTACATTGGGTAAAGACCATGTTTTGATTTGCTTCTCTAACTAGATTATTAAAAGACACTGATTTGCAGTCTGGTAGAGTCAAATACATAAATCTTTCAGTGTCTATTTCAGTACTACTTGAAAACGAAAAATTTTCACAGTCATGTTGCCATTTATAAGAAAGGCCAAAAAGATTTTCAATTTCAATTTCTATACCTTCACCTTGCAATACAACAAGCATATACATTAGAAATTCCTGACAATCTTGCTGAATATTCTGTGAAAATTGATTTAAACCAGAACATATGTCTAAAACACTTCAAATATCAGAAACACTTTCTATTTTAGTTTTATCACTACAACATTTCTCGAACACAGATTTCAACAAACAACAAAATCTTTTGTCCCGATTTTCAACAATTTGTTGTAGTAAAGTTTCAAGAAAAAAAACAACATTAACCACTGCATTAGCATAGCAGTTGACACCAGTACTGTTTTCAAACTGAAAACCAACAACCTCTTCAATAGAATCCTTTTTCTTTTTGCTTACTATCACTGGTTCATCTATTTTTTTTCTTTTCTCTGCAACCTCTCTACAATTGTTCTCATATCTTCTTTTTCGACTTACCACACGCTTTTCAAATACTGGATATTGAGGTAATTTGGGAGCACGTTCTCTTCTTAACCTATTATACTCTCTTACACAATTTACATCTGCACTAATCTTTGTGTCATCAAAATCAATCAGGTATAATCCAGATAAAGTTCTGACTCGAGATAAAGCAACATATGCCATAACCTCTTTAAACGCAGTACTTCCAATATTCACCAAAGCACTATCTACACTTAAACCTTGAGATTTATGAATAGTTACTGCATATGCCAAACAAACAGGAAATCGTTTTCGGCGGACATATAAATCTTTTACAAGCAAAAATCGAGCTGAACAACAACTCAATTGTTGTACTTCTTTAATTTCATCAAATTTGATTTTCAAAAATTTAATGTCATCTCTATTTGGATAATTCACAAAATCAACAACATTACCCATTGCTCCATTTACTAAACCTCTTTCCACATGTAAATTACGTCGTAAAATTACCGAACAATTTATACATGCATATAGATTCTTTTCTAAACCAGCAGTTTAAGATATTGATTTTTCTAAAGAATCCAATTTTGACTTCAACTTTTCTGACAAAATAATAATAACTCCTTCATGCTCTATTCTATCAATAGCTTCCAGTTTTATAATTTCTTCATTTTCTAACGTTAGCATTTTTTCATTGAATATTGAACATTTTTGCAGAGTTGGCATCAAGCATATCACTGATTTCTTTTCTGCAATTTTCCTATATATATTCTCTGGGAGAATATTTTCGTTTGGAAACAAATTTGTAAGTAATCGTGCCTGTAAAGCTTCTTTGCCGTGTTCACTCACTTTTCCAATTCTTATATCTTCAAGAATACTTTTATAATCAGCGTCCTTTGCCTGTCACATATTTGTAATGAGTTCTGATTATTCTAAATATGACCAAATATTTACATTTCCAATGCTTCCCAGGCACTTTCTAGTGTCTTCGTGTGTAACTGTTTTAAATACTGGCTGTCCTTTCACAGGAGTTAGTTGTAGTAGATCTCCAAAAACTATGACGTGTTTGCCTCCAAATAACACATGATACTCTGTTTTAAGGATTTGTTGCATTCTTAAATGCACAAAGGCAGGCATTAAATTTGATACCATGCTTACCTCATCAATAATGAGAAGTTTCATTTTTTTGAAAGACTCTAGAAACTTCACAACAAGCTTCTCCAGATAGCTTGCGGTATTCTAATTTATTTGCATGCTCTACTGGCAGCATCAATAAACGATGTAAAGTAATCCCTTTAATGTTATGTGCTGCCAACCCAGTTCGAGCAGTAACAACACAAGAGAGTGACGACTCAATTCTTTTCTGTAGATAAGTTGCAATTGCTTTAATTAGAAAATATTTCAAGTTCCTGCTTCTCCACTCACGTACAGTCGGACAGGTTTAAATGACGTACATGAGCACTGGTTTTTCTCGTGATATAAACCATGCTCAATCTGTTCTGTCACTTGATCGTATATTTGTTTTTGCTCAACATTTAGTTGTTTTTCCAAATTCTTCCAAGTTTATTATATCCTCTTGAGCTTGTTGCATTGCTGTTTCCACCTCATAAATGGCAGTTGCTGCTTCATTTTGAATAATTGGTTCTCCTAGTGGATCCTGACTCAACGAAGGAGAACTTTGACTGTATTGAGAACTGTCTCTAGCAATCCCTGCTGCAATTGTAGCTTCTTGCTGTATTTTGTCGTTCAACATTTTCAGATAATTAGTAAAAGCAGGACATTCTATAGTATTTTTAGTTGTGTTGAATGTATCTTCATAACTGTCCAAATCTCCAAGTAGTTCCAGTTCTGTTCACCATGGCTTAAAGAGTTGCAAAAGAGCTAAATAGTAAAATTCCCTTTTGTCAGCAGTTTCGCAACTCAGTTTTTGGTGATTAATCAAATGTCCTTTTCTTTGTTTCACTAAACATCCTTTAGATCCAATCACAGCATATACTCCTTTATTGATATCTTCTGTAATATTCTTCTTAAAAGTATAGCTTTGCAGTACTTCATAGAGACAAACGTTCTCAAGATGATTACTTCTATTTGGATAGTATGTATCCAACATATTTGTCTTCAAAATATCTGTACTGTCTGGTTCTCTCTCTGCTAAATACTCAATTTCTTGTACAGATTTCAAATCTCGATTTCGTGTTCTTGCAAGACGTAAACTCACCCAAATGATTGTTCTAGATTTGGAGTATATACTTGCAGATGATAAACGATCTGAACATTCATATGCTCCGTTTGCTCAATGAGACAAAATCTTCAAACTGTAGCTGTACAATTTCTTACTTAGGCTCTTTTCATGAGAAATTTCTTCCCACATTTCCTTTATTTCCGTCTTTTCAGATTTAGTAATGTAAGACGTTACATATCGAGCCACAGCAATCGAGTTGTCTGCAACATATTGAATATCCATGTTAGCATTCCACATGGACAAAATGACTGTGTTATAGTCATTTATGTATTTTGACTCTTCATTTCTTTTTAAGTTGTAGGTATTTTTTGGTGATTTACTTGTGACAGTATGTCGCAAAGATGACATAAAATTGTTCACTCTTCCTTTTGATAATACTGGACGTGGAAATGCAAATCGACATTTTGTGTAGAACTTATCCTTAGATTTGTACTTTCGACAACAGTATTTTCCACAACGATGGGTTTGAAACCGTAAGACTTGATGTCTTAAATTCTTTTCTACTGTACTTTTGGGTACAGCACATGTAGAATATTGTTCAATAAAACTCATCACTGTGTCATCTGAATCTGTTCCAAATTTGGGGGCATCTTTGATCCATAGCAGCATATGTATGTGAGGAGCACCTCTTGCTTGATACTCCCTGCTCCAAAACAAACCCAGAACCTCTCCAAGAGGAGGATTTGTTTTGGTTGTAATAAAAGACATCATAGCTTCAAATCTATGTAAATGTATTGGACTTGTAAAGCGCACAGCTGCCCATAAGCGTCCCGGCGCTTGCTTAGGGAACCCGTCCTGGTATTCCCCTGTGAGAAACCCCGGCAGGGTGTCCACAAGGTGAAAGCCAGGCATCCCGCCGCGAGGGGCCGTAGTGGAGATTAAGCAAGCTATTGCCCAGAGTCGCAGAGTGTGACCCCGTGAGTTGAGTAGGCACCAGAGCGAGTATTGTCGAGTCCGTGGAATTTTGGGCCCGAGACCTGCCGAGGTGGGGAATCGAACCCTGGTCCTTGGTTGATCTCAGCTTCCAGGTCTGCCGCCTCTAACCACTGAGCCACGCTTCTCCACTATACCTGCATACATTAAGTGGATCCAAAGAGCACAGTTCTCCAGGTGTCTTGTATTGTATATTTTCTATGTTAGCATTTGCCTCTCGAAGAAATTGAAGTAAATCTTCCCAAGCATACTCTGCACAGCTTAGAGTAAGGAACCATGTAGGAGTTCCTAGGTTTCTTAGCATACATTTCAATTCCCCATGATGACGGTACTAATACTCATTAGTACCACGCTGACATGCCATGAGATTAATTAGCTGAGATTCCAAAACAGTATCTTTCTGTTGGACTTTATCCATAAAGTCCTTTGCCAAAACATTTTGCAAATGTACTCCACTTTTTAGTATATGGTTCACTGCATAAGAAAGTCCAGACAAGTCACTCTCAAACAGAAGATGAAACAACTATGGAATACATTGGCGAAACCTTGGATCTTCTGCATATAATCTTGAAGTCCGGTATTTAGATTCATCATATCGTCCACCTTTGCCTGTTGGAAATAACTGAGGGAAGCAACGAGCTTTCAAGCTTTCTTCCCATACACTAATGGGACTTCGTTTTGCTTCTTTCATTTGAAATAACTCAATAGTATTTCCCATCACTTCTTTAGAGTGAAGTGGATGCACACAATAATGTTCATAAATTTCTTTAGTTCTGGACACATCCACTTTTTCAATTTGTACAGTTGGCAAATCACTCTCCTCTTCTACAGTTGTTTCCTCTTCTCCTACATACACATTTTTATAGTATTTATTATTTTTTACCAAATACAACGTTGCCTTTTTCACTTTCCTAACATCCACTAATTCTTGCCAGATTTTCTTACTCTTCATAGGAACACCATTAACTAGAATAATTAGAGGTTCCTCTTCCACATTTTCTACACCAATTGTTTCAATATTTTTCTTTAAATTTAGAGGCAAATATACATCTCTTCCCTTTAATCCCCTCTGTAAATCTGAATGAGGCAATTTCCCTGTCTTAGGCTCCATGCGAACAATAGCCTGAAATGGGTGCACACATTGAATGAGAATAGACTCATACGTATTTAAATCCATCAATTCGGAAGGAATATTTACAAACTCAAGATTATTATGAACAGCCCTAGCAGGCACCTTATTCTCATCTAATTTATTATAACAATATTTACAAATACGTTGGTCAGAACCCAAATCAAAACAATTCACTACCAACAAATAAGTTGCAAATTCCTTCCACTCATTATTATTCTCCTTTTCACTTTTTAAATATTGATCAACTAACCTGGTCTGATTTTTATAATGAATTTGTCTACAACAAATACAAGAAAAGTTTGGCTTTTCATCTAAAATGACCTTAAACCTTGTCATTTCTTGCTCAAACTTTTCTGCACTAAAATTCTGTACATTTTCTTCCACATGTCCTTCTATTAATGTATCTGTTTCTGCACTTTCTTCTTCAGGACCAAAGTAACTAACCTCAATTTCTTCCCAAATGTTGATCACATCTAACACAGATCCATGCAAAAGAGCACTTTTCAACTTTTTTAACATTAGTGCTGGACTTTTTGCATAATACAACCTTCTCACTACTTTCCTCACTTCATTATGATGCACTGCTAACATCCTAAAATGGTGAAAAACACTCTGGCATACTTTTTTAGAAAGACAAGCCAAAGAATGACCTTGCAAACCCGTGTTTTCTCTCACTCTGCAGGGGTCTAATTCTTGCAACATCTTAATCTTCTGTTTAACACTTTTCTTAGTATACTTACGTAAAAAATTGCGAAAAAAATCAATTGAATCCTGTCATACACTACAAATACTACTACAATTCCAAGTGTACACTGGAGCCTTAGGACGTCTCCCTAAAACTTAATCAGCTAACACATCTTCTGTATTTCTAGGGACAATTTCTCTTTTTCAATCGGGCTACCATTCTTAACCTCGTAAGCTCGACCACTGGTGTCAACTGCATGCAACAAATCATTACTCTGAAAGTAACTCTCTTCATTAAAAAACGGCTCACAACTTGAACTATGTTTTCCTTCTCCAGAAAAAACATTACAAAAATTAGTTCTATTAATTAGTCTTTTCCACTTACTTTTGACCTTCATAACATTGATTGGCTTATATAGTGTTCGAATCCTACTGATTACTAAAACAAACAGTTTTTTTAATTCAAAAGCTTTGTCCACAATTGACTGTATATGGTTTTTCTTCTTATAAAAAGCTGTTTTTCTTTTACAATTCTTTAAATTTTTTAATACATTTCCAACAACTCTGTTAAGAAACATTCGCTTCCGAATCTTAACAAACTGATTTTTTCGTCTATGATTCCCACTTATTTTCCCATCATTTTTCATTTTTTCTGGCTTTTTTTGTAGTTACAGATATATATATTTTTTTCCTGATTGTCCACAGTTTTTTTAATTGTGTTATTTTCCTTATGAAATGCTTTGTTGACTTACCAGGAGCTTTCTTTGTTTTTTCCAGACATTGCTCTTTAGATAAATCTTGTACTTCTTTTTTCTTGGAAATGTAAGCATGTTTATATATTTTTCTTCTCTCACTTTTAGACGGCATATTCTTTTTTCTTTCTGTAGATAATTAAAATCTGTTGTGAAGAAAAAAATACCTATTTAATTATTTTATTTACATTTGTAGACCACTACTAGCATACTACATAGCAATTAGAAGCACTATATGTTGTTAAGTCTGGTTCAATCCATAAGTAATGTTAAGGCACAGCAGCAGAGTTCGGGCAGTGTAGGAGATCATGCAGTGAGTGCTGTTTCAGGGTTTAGGACAGTGCAGTAGTGTTTGAACGTTATAGGGGCATTACCTGAAAATTATGTTTCAGGGTTTACAGCAGTGCAGTACTGTTGAAAGAGTTTAGCAGGTTTTGCTAGGGGTGGTATTTCAGGGTTTAGGACAGTGCAGTGGTGTTCAGGCTCTGTAAAGGTTCAAGGTGGGACTGATAATTCTGAGTTTAGAACAATGCCTGAACACCACTGCACTGCCCTAAACCCTGAAACAGCACTACCTACAAGAACCCCTTTCACTAAGGCTGCTGAGGTGTGCTCAGAGTCTGTACTGAGGGAGAGGATGAACGGCTGACGTGGACCCACCCACACCACCGCTGTGCTTCCTGTTCCCCCGTTCGGTGTAGCCACGCCTATGCAAGCACCAATGCCACCGCCCCCGCTTCCACGCTAGTGCCGGAGCCAAACGCCGGAGCGTTAGAGCCTTGCGCTGGATACTGGAATCCTTGGGGCAAGTTGCAAATTGAGTGAATCTTACATGACAGGACCCGACGGCCTCTCTGGAAGTTCCCGCCATCCTCGAAGAGGCTACAAACAAGGCAGAGCTCCTGTGCTTCTGTTTCAGCGCCCTGTCTGCTTGCCTTGAACTGCCTTGAACTGATGGCATTTGGAGAGACCGGAGCGCCTGTAACGCCGACGCTTCTGCTCGGCGCCCTGCCCTGCTCAGCAGTCATTCGGAGTGTTTGAAAATACTCGTAAACACCGCTGGTACCTGCACCATCGACGGCGAATCACTGGGAAACCGGGGGCACTGTTCCCTGGACGCTGGCTCGGACGCTGGTCTGCTTTGCGAGGTAAGGCGGGCTGAGTAGGGTTCTACTCAGTCCGCACTCGCTTTGCTTGAACCGCGCCCTCTTTTGCGACCCCTTCATGCGCTGACTCTGAGGCTGATTTTGAAAACCTGGTGATTGTAAAGGGGTAATGTCGTCTCGAACCTTGCTTGATCAGGAGCTAAACTAGACGCTTCTTCACTTGTTGGTGTGCTGGTTGTGAACCTCCGTAAAGCTGTGAAGGGGCAAGGCGTTTTTTGTTTTTTTTAACACCGTAATATCTTTACAAATCTTTAAAAATCTGTATTGCCCCTTGCTGGCCCTTGGCAGGAAAAGTCGGGTCATTGGCTGGTCATTGGCAGGTACTATCTGCTGGGAGAAAAATCCTCTTGTACAAATCTCTCAGGGCAAAGTCAAAGTGCGCCTTACAAGCCCACGTTTGTAAAAATAACGGATTTTCAGATGGCGGCAAGAGTGAGGGGCAAACAGTCCAAGCCAGAGCTGGGAAAGGAGGTAAAACTCCTGGCTCCGATCAGATCTCCATCAACTATAAAAGGAGAGAGAAAAAACAGAAGGAGAAATCAACAAAAGAAGCTCTAAAACAGAAGGCAATGGAACTCACTGATCAAAATAGAAAAAATAAGTACAATGTAGTAAGGAAACAGGTTGAGGAAGACAATGATGTCAATGAGGAAAATGAACAAGAGGAGGGCGAAGAGGATTAAGATGTAGAGAGCCTGACCTTGTCTGAACTCTCGGCAGAATTGAGTTTGCTTGCTGTTGGCGACAAAGGAGAGGATGGCAAATATAAGGGATCAAGAACGGGCCAGGGGGGCAAAAACGTGGATAAAATGGTCAATGTGGATAAAACTGACAAAATGGAAAAGGCTGCTAATATGTCCCCTTCTACGTGTCCTGAGAGTCGATCTACGCCAAAACAATACCCTCTCTTTTCAAAACCCCTTTTACAGCAGGGACAATTTTCGAGCACTCCTTCACAAGGGGAGATAAAACAGGGGGACAAAAGTGTCACTTTAGAACAGGATGTCTCAAATACTGGAGGTAAAGCAAGAAGCCCTGCAACGCAAAAGTCATCACAAAAGACAACGATGCCAAATCTTGCAGGCGCAACAAGACTAGAAGGCGTAGCATTACCCACACCAACGGTTTCAACTACGATCTCCCCGAATGCAGCCCTTCTCTCCCACCCTCTGCTGTCGCCGACCATAAGCCCAAGCTCAAGCCTAGCCCCAAGTAACAAGCAAATTACGATAGCTACAAGTCAAGTCCTAAGTCTAGAGGCTTCCTTGATCTCCCAGGACGACGCCTTGCTTGCTTCTCCGAGTGCTACAAAAGCAAACACGATGGAAGATATCCTAGTTATGATTCTTTAGGAATTAAGAGACTTTAAATCCTCTCAGGCTCAGGAAATCTCACTCTGGCATAGCAGGCTCACGAAGATGGAGGAGTGTCTTGGTAATATCCCTCTGAGGGTCTCTGAAGCCGAAGTCAGGATATCATCTCTAGAGGACTCTTTGACTACAATCCAGAAAATCTTGTTGAGGCTATTAGAGAGAAATCCCACTTAGAGGAAAAATTGCAGGATCTTGAGAAATATAATAGGAGATCTAATCTAAGGCTAGTAGGCATACCAGAGGGCCTTGAAGATAAGGATGTAGTCAGATGGTCAGATTCTTTATTGAAAAAAGCTACCCTGAGCTGCAAGGTGACCTGACTATTACAAGGGCGCACAGAGTCCCTGCACATAAACCTAGTAATTTGAAATACCCCCGTACAATCCTCCTCAAATTTTTCAGACTTTAGGGTGAAAGGAAAAAATTCTAAACACCGCATTTTCTAAAAGAACTTTCAATGTGGAGGGGGTGAATAATTTTAGGATTTTTGGTGACATGTCGGCTGCATCTGCTCACAGGCGCAGTGACTTTGTGAAGCTCATTGACTCCTTTAAGAGCAAGGGTGCCCAAGCCATGATAGTGCAACAATCGAAACTTAAAGTCTTGGCGAAAGGAAAATTTTTCATATTCTCGGTCCTACACGAAGCCCAGACATTCCTCGACGGCCTCGGGGCATAACAAATTAAGCTGATGAATCTTGCTGAATCTACTACTACTGCACGGCGGACACTTGTTGGAAACAGGAAGCACACAAGGATGCAATGAGATGGCATCCAAAAAGAAGATACACCAGAGAAGGACGGAAGTGGGACACTGGGGTCTCCGTCCACTCAAGGGGGGAGGGAAGGGGGGTGAAGGGGGTGTCGCAAGGGGAAAAAATTCTTCTATTTTTTTTTTCTGCACAATAATATCTCGCACTCGCCACTTTTGCCCATATAGATCACGATAACATGACAAGATTCTATAAGTATATTTGCCTATTTTGCACTAGAGGGGGCCTAATCATTCAAGTCCGTGCTGCTATTTGTACTATCTTGCTGCTTTATTGCATATTTGCACAGACAATGGTATTCTATTTTTATCTGATGATATTTTATATTTATACGGTCTATTTCCAATTTTTTTTATTGAAGACAACATTTTACAATGCTTTGTCTATCTGCATGTTTTGCACAACGAATGGCAAAACTTTTCAAATAACATCACCTTATACTCTTGCTGCTCGCTTGCATATTTGCACATTGAAATTTAGATTCGGTATGAATATCTCTATGAATATCTGCTGCTATTATATTATTATTCTATATTGTTATATATATATATATATATATATATATATATATATATATATATATATATATATATATATATATATATATATATATATATATATATTATCTATTAGTTATATATGCTGCTGCTGCTGATTGTACATTGGCAAATTTGCACACTTGCACATTAGCTGAGGGTTATGTCCAATATCTCGAACATCAAATAACATGGTGAAATCTATTTCGTTTAATGCTAATGGCCTGAATAACGTTCGCAAAAGGAACGCAATTGAGTGCTGGTTGAAAAACCTTATACCAAACGTCATCTATTTGCAAGAAACTCATCACAAGGACCAGGCAGAGTCAGCTAAACTCTTTAAAAGCTGGGCGGGCAATAACATATCTGCTCCTGCCGGGATGGCTCAGAGAGGAGTTTCCATATTAATAGGGAGACATGTAGGTTTTAATTTTGAAGGGACGTGCATAGATCCCAGAGGTAGATGGGCAGTTGCACACGGTAAATTAAACAATGTCAACGTTATTCTTGCCACAATCTATGCACCAATTTTGGATGACCCTCAAGCTATTCTACAGGTAAAGCAGGCATTAACTGGTCTCTCTGGGCCAATAATTGTGGGGGGAGATTTTAATCTATTAGAAAACCCTCGATTAGACTCCTCCAAGAAAGACCGCCGACAGAATAAACCCCAAGTTGCCTTAGCTGTCCAAAGTTGCAAAATAGACCTTGATGTTATTGACCATTGGCGAAATTTAAATCCTATCAAGCGCGAGTAGACCTGCCACTCAGCAAAATATAATTCTGCATCAAGGCTAGATTTTTTTCTATCATCGCATGACCTAGAATTACACAACCATGCCCATCTACCTAATGCTTTTTCAGACCACGCAGCTCTCTGCATGGAGGTCAAATTGGGGAATTACGAAGCAAGACCTCCTTGACCAACAATGGTGCATAGATATTAATGAAAAGATAGAGCAATTTTTTTCACAGAATAGAGGTACAGCCCCATTAAATATGATCTGGGACACATTTAAAGCCACTCTACGTGGAATAATTACATCTAAAGAAATTCCTAAGCTGAAGGCAAGAAGGGAGGAGAGAACCAAACTCCAAACTGAACTCTCACAGGCAACCCAAGAGCATTATAGGGTCAGATCTAAGATCTCTGGTCACAAACTCCATGAGGCGAAGTGCAAGATGAAGGATTTTTATTATGATTTAGGCGAGACAAATAGCAACCTATATGCACAAAAGATATATGAGGAGAGTGAGTATACAGGAAAGCTGTTGGCCTGGCAATCTAAAGAAAAGCAGGTCCGCAATAGAATAGATCAGTTATTAGACCCCATCACTAAAATACAAGTTAAGACCACCACCTCTATCGGTGAGCTGTTTTTAAAACACTATGAGGGGATATATCAAGCGACTGAGGGGGCTACACCTGACTCTATCATGGAATTTCTACAGCCACTTGAAATACCTAAAATAGATGCTGAGGGTAAGAACTATCTTACACAAGACTTCACACTATTAGAATTAGATGAAGTGATATAGTCCTTCCCCAATGGCAAGGCCAATGGTGAGGATGGCCTTCCCATTGAATTTTTTAAAAAATTTGGGGGAACATTACGTAAAGAACTTCTGAAATTAGTTAATAACCTACTTCAAGGAAATCCCCCACCGGATTCCTTTCATACAGCGATGGTGGTCAGTATCTTAAAAAAAGGAAAGGACAAGGAAAATATAAATTCATACCGACCGATTAGTCTTCTGAATACAGATTACAAAATTTTTACAAAACTTTTAGCAAATCGATTAAATAAAATAGTAGGATCTCTGGTAGCCCACGATCAGTGTGGTTTTATTGCAGGCAGGCATCTCCATTCCAACACTACATTTTTATTGGAGGCACTAGATTATTTTAAAACTAATAAGGTGAAGGCTCAAATTTGGTTTTTAGATGCGGAGAAAGCCTTCGACCTAGTGTCTTGGGATAGTCTGTTTGCAATTTTGAGTAGTTTTAATTTCCCGAATGTTTTTATCTCTCTTTTACGACAATTGTATATGAATTCTAGGGCACAAATTATCGTTAATAATACTAATATTGGGTCTTGTAAGGTCACTAGAGGCACGTGACAAGGATGCCCCTTGTCGCCAATTTTATTCGCATTATTTATCGAGCCTCTGGCGATCGCTATCAGGAACACTAAAGCTGACACTGCCCCAATATTAGGAATGTCAAACATAAAATTATATGCGGACGATATTGCCCTTTTTATAGACTCCAAACCCTCAAGTCAACTGAAGATTTTAAAAATGTTCTCTGATTTTCAAAAACTAGGGGGTTATAAAATTAATGTAAACAAAACGGAAATTATTCTAGTTAATTGCACTATAGACACTTTAGCTCCAGAATTCAGGCGGACATATAACATGGATCCAAAGAGATATCTTGGAATATTTGTATCGGATAGCCTAGATGACCTTTTTTCACTTAATTTCTTACCTTTATTAAAAAAGGTGGGCTCACTTCTAGATCGTTGGAATTTACTACCCCTGTCTCTTATGGGGCGGGCATCGTTAATTCGAATGTCGGTGTTACCCCTTTTTAATTTCCTTTTTAGGGCAGTTCCGTGCGCAATCCAGGCCTCTTAATTTAAAAAATAGAAGCTTTGATCTCCTCTTTTTTATGGGCAAAAAAATCTCCCAGACTCGCACTGAGCACTTTATATTTATCATCCACACAAGGAGGGCTGTCCCTTCCAAATATGAGAGAGTATTATTTTGCGTGTTTTGCACATTATAGTTATAGGTTTTTTGATTTAGATTCTCATGAGACAGATGATTTTTTTATGAAAAGGATGTTGTTGGAATTAAAAATATATGATCCGGTCAGAACCACGAAAGATCAAAAAAAAGTACGATATAAATCCCTGCAGTGGATTTTAAAGGTGAAAACTCAGTTTTTTAAATTTTATGACTTACCCAATTTAAGTAATAAGACGAATTTAATAAATTTTAGCTTGGGAGATGCTGGCTGTATGGACAAAAATATATTAACTCTCTGGAAGGAGAATGGCTTTGAGAAAATTGAAGACTTCCTGTTGGGTAATAGGTGGAAATCCTGGGATGAAATCTATAGCCAGTTAATCCACTCGCACTTTACGCTGAACTGTTCCTTTTATAGGATAAATCCAAAACTTAGAGAACTTAATATAGGAAATTTATTTAATAAAGAAAATATTTCCACTATCCTCAATAACAAAATACAAAAGAAAATGAGTATCTGGATTAAATTATTAAAAGAAAGTAAAGACCAGAACTTCTACAGCAAGATTACTGAAAGAGGGAAAAAGAGGGAAGATATTACAATTAATCAACAGGTATGGGATAAAATAAATAAATTTAATAAAATCATTTTTCAAGGAGCAAATTTTAAACGTATGCAATTTTATAATAAATGGTTAATATATAGAACTCCGTCCTTTTTACATAATATTTTCCCCCAAGTAGCCGACAAGTGCTTCCGATGTGAAGGAAAAGGCACTTGGAAACACATTGTCTGGTAGTGTCCAAAAATCCAGGTATTATGGAAGGAAATAGAGAAATATCTCTCAATTGTCCTTAAAACTAATATTGTATTCAATGACCTAATTCCCCTCTTAGGCTGCTCTCCTATTCACACCCAACATGACGAGTCCCTTTTTATAGCTTCTTTAATAGCTAAATCCCTTATATTACAGTCCTGGAAAACAGATCTTGTTCCATCCATCCAGGCATGGAATGCAAAATTACTTCGAATCCAGGGTAGGGAAATAAAATATGCTCTAAGATCCGGGGCTCTCAAAAAATATGATAAATATTGGAGTGTGTTTGATTCTTAAATTTGTCTTGTTACTACTAAACCAGATCCATACTCTCCTGAAAATATTTATTAGTCTATTACGATTGTCTTGAGTCCGCACGCTGCACTTTACAACTTAGCTATGAAATATTAACTGAGAAGACGCTCATTGTATTTAACTGCTACGTACTGTTTTAATTCTAACAAAATCTTTTGAATATCAGTGACAGTCAATTGATTGTTTGCTCTTACACAACTCTGCACTTTATAATTTAAATGGTAAAATAACAATTTGCATGGATGTTTTTAATATCCTTCTTTCTCGTACTGTATTAATTGGATTTCAATTGTGTCTTGTTTCCTATATTGTATTGTTATATTTGAACTCTCAATAAAAAAAATTTTAAAAAAAGAACCCCTTTCACTGTAGTAATAATTTTACTGAATTGCAAGGCATACTGTCATGTGTCTAAGATCACATTGTGGGTCAGAATTTATTTCAGAAACATGCGGCAGAATAATTTGCTTAGTTGATGTATTTTTATGACAATACATGTAGTCATGGAGTGAGTCATTCCTTAGGACAGTTAGTGCTATAAAGTCCAAAGCAGCATGTGTGTCAGGCCTCTGAATTTCCAAATAGTGTCCATGCTGTGTAATAAAGATCCTGGGTGTGCTGTAGAAATTGCATAGCAACTGTCTCTTTAGCATGTAGTAATCATTTCAGTGAATTCTCATTTCTAAATTCTCAGTCTCACTTTGACCCCTTACAGTGCCTGAACATCACTGCACTGTCCTAAACTTTGAAACAGCACTCCCAGCAAGACTCTCTTTCACTGTAGTAATCATTTTACTGAATTGGAAGGCATACTGCTGTAGTGTAGTTCCTATCTTCCCAATAGGCTCTGCGCATTGGAATAATACCTACAGCAGTAAAGGCCTAGGCCAGACGTTAACTAGGTCTACTACTGTCGATACTAGACTTAAAGTTTTGGGTTTGCCAGCGTAGCTCAGAGTTCACTAGAAACTTTCTCGAATGTTCAAGGAGGAATTAACTTCCCTGATTAGACAAGAAGGGATTTAGTTTCTGACAACCATAGAACATGACAACTTTGCTCTCCCCTAATCAAGAGTCAATCTCGAGAGTCGTGTGAACAAAAGGCAAATTATTTTACTCAGTCAGTACGTGCATTCTTAGTCTCATCAGAATGTAGAGAAAAGGAAGAGACGGGCGTGTTCAATAAAAAGGTGTTATTTATTGATCAGTTTCTTTTCTCGTACAAGAGAAATGGATCGATATTATTGCAATACTTATAGTTAAGTAAAGTGCATACATTAAAAGCAATAGTATAAAATAATACTGTAAAAACATTGATATGGTTTCTAAGCCATAAGATGTTTTAAAATGAATAAAATATATTACATACACATATACATTTGACTAAACGTACTCAACTGGTGTTTCTAGATACGCCTACCTCGTGTACCTGACCTAAGTCTAATACGTGGGCGGGAATAGATAGTTACAGTTTAAGTTAAGTTTGTTTTTGCCAAGTGAATAACTAAAGAATTCTCTGTGAGGGGTTATTCAGTTCTGTACCTGGAATTTAGGATGAATGAGGAATGGTATCTCTCTCTCTGGTCTCGATATTCCAGGCTGCCTGCGAGGGCTACCCGGAAACGCCGGTGCTGGATTCTCGGCAGGAGAAAGCAGCGCGTCTCTCAGCGCGTCAGAAAGGCGGGGCTGCGCCAGCGGGGTCTGCTCTGCTCTTCGCTTCGGCAAGTATGGCTGCTCCGTCTCGCCACCACGCGTGTGTTTGCATATGGCAAGATCGGTAATATTTATACCTTTAAGGTGCCGAGATTGACGTAAGGATGGACATAGATACGTCAATAAAGATGTCATACGACTTGCTCGTTAGCACATTCTTTTACTAAAGTTCTCGGTGAAATCAAAACAATGGCCGCAGGGTTTTGCCCAGGTTGTCATAGGTTTGATTTGTTATGAGAACTCCGTATGCCTTATCAGGGGCTGGAGGAATATCGCTTGTCTAATTAGATCGCAAGTGTTATGACCTAATCAGATAACACGTTCCTGTGCCGTAGTGTGACTGCGTCAGATAACGGTATCTGCATCATGGGGGTTTTCTGCCTCATGGGCTGACTGCTAGTTAACTTGTTGGTTTGTTTAACTAGAATAGGGTCAGGAATAGGGGGATCGATTCATAACCTATAGGAATACATGACACCCACTCCACGCTAACTATGGACATATTTACTAATCTAGGCATAGTATAACATAGTACAACATACTATAGAGTAGTGTGTATACCTTACCACCCCAAAATACATAAATGCATTTTGAAATTTTCAAATATACTGAAAAAATTGCAGACATATATATATGGTATGCACTCAAGCTGTAGAAAAATGCCAAAGTAATCGCATTTGTATACATTATTGCTTATTTGGTATATGAGAATTACACATGAAATGGTTTCCTACAGAAAAAAGTTTCGAGACCATTCCATCACAGAATAAAATATCTTTATGAACATGCCAGCGGGCAGCTAATGTCTATAAGCTATCTAAAATTTAGAAACCTTAGTTCTCTAAGAATAGTTCTTACTTTAAGCAGAAGATAGTGTCCCGAAAAATATGCAAAAATATTTGGGGCTGCTGAAAAATTGCTGTACGTGAACTGGAGCGAAAATGTTCATGTGACTTTATTTTTAAAGTTGAAGGCCGAATTCAGGGAACGCCGTGTGCGAGCTTGCTCAAAAGTCTCTATTTCTGTTCGGGTGAGAACATCATATCATTTAGGCTTTCGAAAAAACTGTCAACAGCTTCCTGGGAAAGTTCCACTAACTCGGAAATCGGTGTAATCATGCATTCTTGCGCATGATTGTCTCCATTGACATTCTGATTTGCATTACTGACAGAAGGTCGTACCTGTTCGATGCTGCTTTCATCTTGAACCTCACTACCCATCAATCGTAGTGGTGAAGCTTCCACGAATGCCGTCATCAGGATTGGTAGCCTTTGAGGGCAGCACAAAGCATGAACCTTGATCGGCTCAACAATGTTTCTGCATCCATCGGCGCATCCGATTGTAGCGTCAGACAGGTGTCTAACACGCATTCTTCTCCGCATAGCAGACACCTCAATACAGGTAAAACACATCTTTGCCACATTGGTCGAAATGATAGAAACCAAGTCATGTTCAGGTCTCTAAGCCGGGAGAGTCCCAGGATTTTTGATATCCGGTCCCGGTATCCAATGGCTAGGATTGTTTCTTCCCTTGTCGCAAGAGTGTTGTCTGTGACATGGGTTGCCATAACGAAAAATAAGGACTAAGAATAGGATTCCTGCAATTAGTCCCAGGATCAGGGGAAGTCCGACAAAAATCGAATGGACGAAATCTGGAAAAATACCCAGTATGGCTTTGAATGGTGTTAATGCCATCGAAAATACTGTCTTAAATACCTTTGAGACCCCATTGGTATCAGAAATATTTAAGATTTCATTCAGGATTTCCGCGAAATGTACGGGGGAATTAGTTGATAATAATGTATGTATCTCTGCAGTCGTCCTTGCGACTTGTAGATCATACGTTTCTTTTGATGACGAGAGCCTGGTAGGCGTCTGAAGAAGGACTGTTTTCATTCTGCTTAAAGTATCTATTCGAATAGAAGTAATTTTCAAATCGGGCCATGCAAGGAGCTGGGGAACAATGTGCGTCCACAGCACTTGACCTTCGCAGTAGTAGTTACTAGATAAGGAGTCCCGGGCATAAGACTACAACATCTGCGGTCTACAATAAGAATGTAACTCCCATTATAGAGTCTTTGAAAGAATGGTTCTATTTCTGTTGCAGGTGCGCCTTGCTGGTGACATGAAAGGTTGTATGAATTCCCTTCACAGGCTCCATGCAAACTAATTCCGTTACACAGAAGTGTGCCACTCAGTGACATCGCACAATTGTTGCCACTAAGAAACACTTTCTGTCCTTTATTACTGACACATGCATGTGACTAGGGCAGGTTCCATGTTGTTTTAAGGTACCCCTTTCCCAATTTCTCGTACATGCCAGCCTGTATATATTTTTGGCAGTATTGAAACCTGAAGGTTGAGATTGGAATATTTATTATCCCATGTATTATCCATTCATTGACAGGTCGTTCTGACATTGTCATTGGTAATCTTTCTAGTTTTTCAATGCTCAAGATTGTATAATCAGCACCCTTTTGCGCCATACTGATTTGTCTATCAGTAAGGTTAAAGATTTGGAATAGTGACGTTGTGTTGATTAAACGCCAAGGCACATAGCCTGAACGGAGATTTTGTAACGTCCAGCCAAGCTGTACAATAGAACGCAATTGTGACTGACCGTGTTGTAATAGCAGTAAGTCTTGCGATAATATATCGATTGCTGACGACACAATGCTGTCCAAAGAAAAAATTCTGGAGGACAGAGTCATTAACCCATTGTCCACTACAGAAAGTGATTTTTCCAAATTAATACGGTCAATTTCCCGTATTCTCTCTGCTGTTTCAATTTGAGTAACCTTCCAGGCCTCATTGTATGCTGCATATACAGAGGCTGCTATGAAACGCTTTTGACGCTGTTTGCGTGGTCCCAAAGTGAAATCACGCAAGTCAGCACCATCAGTAAGTAAAGTTAGGTGTTGCTTAATTTCTGCCAGTGTGGAAGTTTGTAGCCATTGAAGGCATAATTTGCCCACACTGTAGGTGGTTATTATCCCTGGGTGATGTCTTTGAGGATATCTAGGGTCTGGCCTGGTCATTTTGAACCCCTGTGTTTTGTTCAGGAATCTGTCTTGACAGTTATTAGTATCTGTGGGCCAGATCAGCCACTGTTTCCAATCAGGATGTGTTCTGTTTTGGTTTAATATATGGTTTACGCCTATCTCTTCATCTGTATCAGAGTTATTGCTAAACATTGTTGGCTTTGGAATAGACGGTTTATTTAAATCTTTGATTTTGGCTAAGCCAAGACAGGTGGTCTGTTGAACAGTGTCATTTAAAAATATCATTTGTTCTGGGATCATGCAGGCTCTAAACAAAGCTTCTATACCCTGTACTTGCCATTCTTTTGTACCCCAAACACTTTTCAATTCAACATTTTTGTCCCAATAATCAAATCCAAAAGTATTCATTTGTTCAAAAAATGAGTCTGAATATAACAATTTTGTGTTGGTTATCATGGTTTTGGGTCCTGTCTTGTTCGACAATTTAAAATAAAATGTTTCAGCATTACTTGTGTTGAAACCTGAAAAATATGAATATTTGTCGTAAACGGTTCTTGAGCTCCCTTTTGGAGGTGTTGCACAATGTTCCCATTGATTATAATTTAAAACATTTCTAGGTTGTGCAGATCTATGTAAAAAGTGGTTACCATAGTGGTTATAGCAATACATACTATCATAATTTGTAGAACCCTGCAAATAATCATGTTTGGTAAATTTAGCAGACATTACTAAGTCAGACATCATATTATTAATGCTTTCGAAGTCCCAATCATCAGCAAATGAGTTTGGTTTTGCAAAGTCACTCAATGAGATCTTAATTTGGTGTGGATATTTCAGGATCTCGACCGGACCATACATTTCATAGTCAGTGTTGTCCCAGGCTACCCCACCAGGTATCGGATTGGCTGTGAAGTTGGCTGAAGAAAGTTCTCTTTTCTCGACGTGTGAAGATGTGTGTGGTTTGAGGATCAAGTTGATTTTCTGACTTGCTGTGTCCATTTTAGCATATTTTCCCTCAATGAAGCGTCCCAATGTTAGTATCATGACGAGCCAAAGTATGAGGATAAATGCACCAAAACCCACCCAAAATTCAATCCATGGGGAAATCAGATATGTTTCTTTCAGTTGTCTCAAAAGTTCCTTAGCTTTGTCTTTAAAGGTTTTTGATGATGGCTGTGTCTTTGATTCGCTGAAGCCCTCAGAGGAATCATCGAAGTTAATGAAGTAGCCGGATGCAGTTCTGTCAATTGTTCCAATTGGTTCAGGATTTCTGTTTCTTGCATTTTCACTTGGTACTTCATTATAGATTGGTGTGTCTCTGCTAAATGTTTTTATTTGGGTTTTCAGAGGTCTTAGTTCTATTGCATTGTTGCATAGTCCTTGTTGTTCTTCTGTAGGCGTTTCGAATGTGATGAGCCTCTTCGTTAGGACCTCTGTACTGGTAGCAAACCTTGGTGTTCTGCTACTTATTGGGAGTCCACTTGGCCTACTGTTTGTTATCGGCCACATGTTGTGGTTTTACCAGGTCGATGGATACAACTCGGTTCTCCTTTTTACCAGCAAGTGGCGGTAGTACAACTGATCTTGTCCCGTTGACAGACAAGACAGGAACTGCTTTTCTGTAAGAAGGCCCAAATTCCTTCTTTACCGCGATCTTTTCCCTGACTAGATCCCCGACTTTTGGAATCCAGACAGGTCTTGCTGGGACAGGTGGTGGTTCTTCAGTGGTTGTTTGCTGTTGTTTCAACTTTATGTTGCTCAGGTCTTTTCTCGTTTTGTTTAAGTCCTGCAAAATAGCCAAACGGTCTTTGATATCAAAGGTTTTTTCTTTCACCACTGAAGTCTGACTATCAATGTCAGAGATCATCATCCTAGTTCCAAATAATAATTCGTACGCACTGAATCCCTTCAGAGAATTTCTTGGCAAGGTATTGAGACTACGTTGGACACTTATTAGATGTTTGACCCACCCAGCTCCCGAACCTAATATCCTTTCCGCTATAGATTGCTTTATGCCTTGGTTTTTTCTTTACACCATCCCGTACCCTCAGGAAGGAAGTGAGAAGATTCCCGCTGGACTATGCTCATTTGGCCATGTTTCCCCCCAGGCTGGAGGGCTTGAGTGAAAACAATAGTCAAACGTAGCATGCGCTTAGCGTATATGCCATTTAGACCCGCAAATCTTTGCATAACAGTCCGGATGTCAGCCGAGTGCTGGTGATCTATATTATAAGTGGAACTAGCCTGTATATGTTAATCGCAACCCTTCCTTTTTACTCCTGATTTTTCCTGGAGTAGAACGACGAGGTATTAAACTGTTTCTCTCCCCACTGCGATCTCTGTTGCAGTTTGGGCAGTTTTTTACAAACATGGTATGATGCAGGCTCATGCCTGGCCACCAGTACCGTGATTGTAATTCTTCCAGAGAATCTTTTAGTTTAAGGTGTCTGAGACCCTCGCCCATGTGTGCGTCTGCGATTAACAAGTTTCTCCTGTCCATGTTTGGAATCACTCTATCCCCCACTCCAGGGATTCGAGCAAAAGGGACGGAGTTTGCATCGATTATGTATGTATAATTGAGTGGATAGTTGATCGGTAACGCTGAGCAGTCGCCTTTTGATGACGTTTTCACTGCCAGCACTGTTTCACCGTCAATGTATTTTAATGTACGCTTTTTTCGAACTACGGGAGCCGATTTAGTGGCTGCCGCTGCGGCTGTTTCAGCCAATGAATTCCCTACAACGTGAACGCCATCACGCTGATGACTCAGTGTATGTATCACGTGAGTCTTTGGTAGTTCTTTTTGTAAAAGAACTACTTGTTCCCAGAGCATTTTATGCTTGATTGTGCCACCTTTCGCATCCTTGAAACCATTCTGAAGCCAGATCTGCAAGTATTCATTGTAAGATTGAACGCAATAATACGAATCGCACACTATGAGTGTGGGGAATTCTCGATCGGTATTTTCAAGCGCCATCTTGAACGCCAGTAGTTCAGCTCGCTGAGCTGTACAATCTCCTAAAGATTGTGTTTTAGTGATTGCTGGTTTAAATGTTCCTTCGTGCCAGCGACCTTTAACGATCGCGCACGCAGCACTGTAAGCTTGCTTACCCCCCACTGCGGGTTGTGCTGATCCGTCTGTATATATTATACAGCCGTAGTGGTCTAGAGGCAGAATTTCGGTTGGCGGAGGACATTCAAATTCATATTGGAGAAATTCTTGTGTTTTTAAGTAAGGATCAAATTCGTACACCACGTCTGTTGCAGCAAGAGAATTAGCCCATTGTATCCATCTCGGATGGAGTGCTTTAGCATTTGGAATGCTTGCCTTTGTTACCGCCTCTAGGGCTGGTATTGGTGTCACGATTATTATTTGTTTACCTTGTGCCAGGGCTCGTTCTTTTGCTATAGCTGTCTGTGTTGCTGTAAGAATTTTTTCCGTTGGGCTAAATTTCATTTCAGCCTTAGTGTACAAGTGTGATTTGAATGCAATTGGTACCTTTTCCCCCTCATTAGAGGTCAGGTATGTGAATCCGCATCTCCCTGGGATGACTCGAATCACAAGATTGCGTGTGTTATCACGTGTTTCTAATTTTGTTTTAATTAGCATGTCTGTTTGTAAGGATCTCAGAATTTCTGTGTGTATTTGAGTCCAATTGGATTTTCTAAAATCTGGTTTAATTAGATCATAAAGGGGTTTGACCCTTTCTGCGTAATTTGCAATGTATGTTCTTCCGAAATTTAGGAAGCCTAGAATCGACTGTAGGTTTTTTAGTGTTCTAGGTGCTTGGAGTACGGCACATTTCTCTAGGAAATTGTCAGCCAGGCTTTTGCCTTCGCTTGATAATTCATATCCTAAGAACAGGACTGTCAGATGGGCAATTCTGGATTTTTTAAAGTTGAATTTGTAACCCTCTGCAGCGAACCCAAGTATTATGGTGTTCACTCTTTTCAAGTGAGTCTCCAAGTCATCATCTG
The DNA here is from genome assembly GCF_964261635.1 of Lissotriton helveticus. NCBI lineage: Eukaryota > Metazoa > Chordata > Amphibia > Caudata > Salamandridae > Lissotriton > Lissotriton helveticus. The sequence goes on along the minus strand of NC_136060.1, from coordinate 63,428,572 downwards.
TTAAGTAAATGTCATCGACATAAGATAATGCTTCATCATCATATAGTTGTAGTAATTCTGTTACTCTAGCTGAGAATACCCCCGGACTGTTCTTGTACCCCTGGGCTAACCGACAGAATTGTTTTTGAGTGCCATTTACTGAGAATGCAGTTAAATATCTGCTCTCTGGTGCTATGTTTTGACAAAAGAATCCATTAGAGATGTCTAAGGTTGTTTTGTATTTTTTGCGCACTATGTTATTCATTAGTGCAGCACTGTGTGAGTTTTGCACTGCAAAAGTTTTGCAACATGTGTTAAGGTGTCGGTAATCCAAAACTAGACGATATGAATTGTCTGGTTTGGAGACCGGAAACAAAGGATTGTTCATTTGTGAGGTGCAAGTTTCAATCACCCCCTGGTATTCTAGCTGATCTAGTATTTCATTTACCTGTTTTTTAGCTTCTTGCTTAATTGGGTACTGCCTTTGTGCAGTAGGTTGTGATTTTAGCTGGATTTTGTGAGGAGGAGAGTCCTCATCCCATCCTACATGATTTTTATATAAAGCAGGTGCTAGAGCCACTGCCCACTTTCTAGCAAGTGTGTATTTTTTATGAATTGGAATTTGATTTGAGAAGGCAGGCATAATTACTTCTTCGCCATGAGGGCACTCCCTGACAAACTCTGGTGGCCAGTCTTTTTCAGCTAGAAGGATATCATAGCCCTTGGAGAGATTATCCCAAAATAGTCCCCTTATTTTCCTAGTCTTATCTCCCTCTATACGCAATGTTATTTCGTATATTTTGTGAGGTTTGCTAACTCTGGTGTCCGCAGTTTCCACTTGAAGATATTCATTCGTGTCCACTGTCTCCAGATGATTCATAAGGACTTTGCGAGCTATGCTCACTTCTGCTGCGCTGTCTAGCATTGTCTGAGCCCATTCTCCGTTTTTCAGTTGTGTCCTCAGTATTCTCGGCATTGTTAACTACCTTGATACTGGCTACCTTCTTTTTTGGAAATTGTAATTTCTTTTTTAGTTGAGCAGGTTCCTTGTCTTTGGACTTGGCGTGCTCTTCTCTTTGTTCTGATCGTCCTCTTCTTTCCGATTTCTGCGAGGAAGTCTGAAAAGATTGAGAGGGACGCGTATCAATGTCTTGATATCTATCAGGTTTTTTTATATTATCCCTATTTCTAAGGTTATATCTTTTCCCAGAGGGGTCACTCTGGGGTGACCTGTGTCTTTGGTTCGGAGATTTCTCTCTTCGCCTAGGAGACCTTCCTATGGACTGGAATTTCTTTTCTTTAGGATTGGATTGTTTGTTTCCATCCCAGTTCTTTTTTGGTGAATTATTATTAAAAAATATTTTTTCTGGACTTTCAGTCAATTGCGGTTTTACTGGTATTCCACCTAAACTATCTCTACCTAGTTCCTCATAGGATTTTTCTATGATTCTGGCAATTTCAGCTGGTTGGTCTGCTATATCTGTCTCTTTTAACCTCTGGCGGATCGCCACGTTGGCTGCTTCACCTTTTATGTTGGCTAATAATATAGCCGAGACCTGCTTGAAGTCTTTCAGTAATTTCATACCAAGAGTTAAAGCGGGTTCTGGACCGTATTCGTCTTGAATTTGTTTTAGCACATCTGGTATCACCGAAATGGATGGAACACCGTGCGTTTTTGTGTAGATGGAAGCAAAGACTGTACCCCAAGTGTCACAGTCCTCTATGTGTTGTGCGATTCCCATTGGGAGACAGATAGTCAGAATCCTGTGTTTTTCTAGCGGGGTGGTGTCAGGAAACACCGCCTCTATTTGGGTAATTTTCTGTGCCAACCAGAATGGTATTTGTTCCCGTTTAGCCGGTACTTTACCTAGGCAGGATTGGATGTTCTGTGGTGTAATTTTATTTGTGTTCCCCTGGTGAGGGGTCAGCTGTGGAAGTTTAATCGCTGGCTGAATTGTTGAAGTCCGCATCACATACTGAACTAATTGTCTATGAATTTTTATTAATTGTTTTAGCTGTGTTAACAGCTCTGCTGCAGACATCCCATTGATGTCTGGATGTGGTGTGTATCCGGCTAGGACCGGCCACGTTGCTCCTGGTCTACCTAAAGGACCGAGCCTGGTGATGTGATTATTATGTTTTAGGGCGCCATCAAATAAGAGCAAATGCTCTTGGAATTTGAGTGGTACTTCCACCTCCTCGAAAGGAGTGTACTCATTAGGAGGTTCCTCTATTTTGTAATAGTGGAAGTACTTTGTTACAGCATTTGCTGCCGGAAAATGTATCCATGAATAGTATACCTCTGTCTGCCGATATTCGTGTGCCTCAATTACGAATATGACTGTGCCACCTCTAGGTGTCAGTCCATTTTCTATAAGTTTCAAGGTTATAGATTTTCTTTTAATGACCGGGATGAGTATTATATCCGGGTCTGCATTTTGTAGTGCAGTATCAGCTTCTGCGAGTTCAGTTGCTAATCTAACTGCCTCTCTTTCTTCATCACTGTCTGTCATTTTACTGACAGGATGGTTATTTTGTTTGTTTGCAGATCAGGTTTCTTGTGGAAACAAAGGTTAGATGCACAATATTTTGGAACTGTTTATCCTTCAACGTTGACTATACCAAGAACCATACATAGGAGTTCCCTCCTGCGAGGTCTGGCGGATATAACCTTTCACCCACTCCAGACGTCTTTGGAGTATTATGGGAAAAGGGGTCTGAGTGAGAAAGCACGACTGAGTTACTCTAAATGTCTTACGTTAGTTTTATCGCCCTATCCAAACGCGTTGGGCGCCATGTAGTGTAGTTCCTATCTTCCCAATAGGCTCTGCGCATTGGAATAATACCTACAGCAGTAAAGGCCTAGGCCAGACGTTAACTAGGTCTACTACTGTCGATACTAGACTTAAAGTTTTGGGTTTGCCAGCGTAGCTCAGAGTTCACTAGAAACTTTCTCGAATGTTCAAGGAGGAATTAACTTCCCTGATTAGACAAGAAGGGATTTAGTTTCTGACAACCATAGAACATGACAACTTTGCTCTCCCCTAATCAAGAGTCAATCTCGAGAGTCGTGTGAACAAAAGGCAAATTATTTTACTCAGTCAGTACGTGCATTCTTAGTCTCATCAGAATGTAGAGAAAAGGAAGAGACGGGCGTGTTCAATAAAAAGGTGTTATTTATTGACCAGTCTCTTTTCTCGTACAAGAGAAATGGATCGATATTATTGCAATACTTATAGTTAAGTAAAGTGCATACATTAAAAGCAATAGTATAAAATAATACTGTAAAAACATTGATATGGTTTCTAAGCCATAAGATGTTTTAAAATGAATAAAATATATTACATACACATATACATTTGACTAAACGTACTCAACTGGTGTTTCTAGATACGCCTACCCCGTGTACCTGACCTAAGTCTAATACGTGGGCGGGAATAGATAGTTACAGTTTAAGTTAAGTTTGTTTTTGCCAAGTGAATAACTAAAGAATTCTCTGTGAGGGGTTATTCAGTTCTGTACCTGGAATTTAGGATGAATGAGGAATGGTATCTCTCTCTCTGGTCTCGATATTCCAGGCTGCCTGCGAGGGCTACCCGGAAACGCCGGTGCTGGATTCTCGGCAGGAGAAAGCAGCGCGTCTCTCAGCGCGTCAGAAAGGCGGGGCTGCGCCAGCGGGGTCTGCTCTGCTCTTCGCTTTGGCAAGTATGGCTGCTCCGTCTCGTCACCACGCGTGTGTTTGCATATGGCAAGATCGGTAATATTTATACCTTTAAGGTGCCGAGATTGACGTAAGGATGGACATAGATACGTCAATAAAGATGTCATACGACTTGCTCGTTAGCACATTCTTTTACTAAAGTTCTCGGTGAAATCAAAACAATGGCCGCAGGGTTTTGCCCAGGTTGTCATAGGTTTGATTTGTTATGAGAACTCCGTATGCCTTATCAGGGGCTGGAGGAATATCGCTTGTCTAATTAGATCGCAAGTGTTATGACCTAATCAGATAACACTTTCCTGTGCCGTAGTGTGACTGCGTCAGATAACGGTATCTGCATCATGGGGGTTTTCTGCCTCATGGGCTGACTGCTAGTTAACTTGTTGGTTTGTTTAACTAGAATAGGGTCAGGAATAGGGGGATCGATTCAGAACCTATAGGAATACATGACACTGCCATGTGTGTAAGATCACAGTGTGAGTCAGACTTTATTTCAGAAACATGTGGCAGAATAATTTGCTTAATTGATGTATTTTAAAATTATGGCAATACATGTAGTCATGGAATGAGTCAGGCCTTAGGACAATTACTGCTACAAAGCCCAAAGCAGCATGTGTGCCAGGCCTCTGAAAACTGAAATAGTCTCCATGCTGTGTAATAAAAATCCTGGGTGAGCTGTTGAAATTGCAAAGCAACTGTCTCTGTAGCATGTAGTAATCATTTCAGTGAATTCTCATTTCTACATTCTCAGTTTCACCTTGACCCTCTACACTGCATGAACACCACTGCACTGTCCTAAAACCTAAAACAGCACTCCCAGCAAGACTCTCTTTTACTGTAGTAATCATTTTAATGAATTGCAAGGCATACTGTCATGTGTCTAAGATCACAGTGTGAGTTAGAATGCATTTCAGACAAATGTGGCAGAATAATTTACTTAGTTGATGTGTTTAAAAATATGGGAATATATGTACTCATGGAATGAGTCAGGCCTTAGGACAATTAGTGCTACAAAGTCCAAAGCAGCATGTGTGCCAGGCCTCTGAATACCGAAATAGTCTCCATGCTGGGTAATAAAAATCCTGGGTGTGCTGTTGAAATTGCATAGCAACTGTCTCTGTTGCATGTAGTAATCATTTCAGTGAATTCTCATTTCTACATTCTCAGTCTCACCTTGACCCTCTACACTGCCTGAACACCACTGCACTGTCCTAAACCCTGAAACAGCACTCCCAGCAAGACTCTCTTTCACTGTAGTAATCGTTTTACTAAATTTCAAGGCATTCTGTCATGTGTCTAAGATCAGAAATAGTCTCATTTTTTAGCACAGTGCATACAAACAGAAATTCTCTTGAATACCTCTGTACAATAGGAAATCAAAAATCACAGAGACTTTGCTAAAAGTCAAACAATATACACCTGGAAATAAAAACTATGCTGTAAGACTCAGTTTATACCAGAATAACTTGGGTACTAGTTCAAAGATTACAATTGTACAAGAAGACTCTCTCAAATCATTTTTAATTTTTAATCATAAATTTATTCTTGTGACATTTCATATTGTAATAAAACAACTAGCATGATGTTATCAGGAATTTCAGTAACATCTTCACCAACTTCTGAATTTGACACATTAAACTCAATATCATCTAATGCATCTATGAATTCATTGTCCAAACTTTCATCCAAAAAATCACAGGCTATATCTCCTGCACCAATAGGTTGTTCTTGATTGCTGCTCTCCACAAAAGGTACATTTAAGTCCTCTATCAGAGTGTAAGAAATTTCAAAAGTGACTTCAATGTTCTTCTGATTTTGATCCATAATAAATTTTATGTTGCTGTACCTATCAGAAAAATATAAACACTTCATTTTATTATTTTTACTAATAGATAATACAACACTAGTTTTATCAATTTCATGAGTACATGTATTCCCATATTTTTAAACAAATCAACTTTCCAAATTATTTTGCCTTATTTTTCTGAAATGAATTCTGACTCACACTGTGATCTAAGACACATGACAGTATGCCTTGCAATTCCGTTAAATGATTACTACAGTGAAAGTGAGTCTTGCTGGGAGTGCTGTTTCAGAGTTGTAATGGATGTTGCCTTGTAAAAAATGTGTTGTAAAGGTGTGTGTTATAAAAGTATGCATTGTAACGTCACACAACCCCACTGCACTGTCCTAAAATGTGAAACAGCACTCCCAGCAAGACTCTCTTTCACTGTAGTAATCATTTAACAGAATTGCAATGCATACTGTCATGTGTCTTAGATCACAGTGTGAGTCAGAGTTCATTTCAGAAAAATGTGGCAAAACAATTTGCTTAGATGATGTGTTTTAAAATATGGCAAAAGATGTAGTCATGGAGTGTGTCAGGCCTTAGGACATTTAGTGCTAGAAAGTTCAAAGCAAAAACAACAATTGATGGACAGAATGCAGAACAATGTCATACATTCACCCCAGTACAGAGATCTGGGCCTACATCCATCATTTTTTTGCACTCCACACCACCCCAGGTCAGACATGGCCATATGCAAATCAGCCTTGACCCTGTGCCTCATGGGAACAGTCCAGCCCGAACTGCCAAGCCATGTCTTTCTTGGACCGGAATCAAGCATCCAAGGACCGGTTTCTGGCTATCAGCCGTCATCGGCCTGGATAGCTTGACTCCAGTGGTGTGGAGAGCATGGGACTCACGTCTGAGCATACCCATCCCACTCGGGGAGACAAATGCAAAAACAACAATTGATGTACAGAATGCAGAACAATGTCATACATTCACCCCTATACAGAGATCTTGGCCTAAATCCATCTTTTTTTGCACTCCACACCACCCCAGGTCAGACACGGCCATATGCAAATCAGCCTTGACCCTGTGCCTCATGGGAACAGTCCAGCCCGAACTGCCAAGCCATGTCTTTCCTGGACCGGAATCAAGCATCCAAGGACCGGTTTCTGGCTATCAGCCGTCATCAGCCTAGATAGCTTGACTCCAGTGGTGTGGAGAGCATGGGACTCACGTCTGAGCATACCCATCCCACTCGGGGTGACAAATGCAAAAACAACAATTGATGGACAGAATGCAGAACAATGTCATACATTCACCCCAGTACAGAGATCTGGGCCTAAATCCATTATTTTTTTGCACTCCACACCACCCGAGGTCAGACATGGCCATATGCAAATCAGCCTTGACCCTGTGCCTCATGGGAACAGTCCAGCCCGAACTTTCAAGCCATGTCTTTCCTGGACTGGAATCAAGCATCCAAGGACCGTTTTCTGGCTATCAGCCGTCATCAGCCTGGATAGCTTGACTCTGGGGTGGAGAGAATGGGACTCACGTCTGAGCATACCCATCCCACTCGGGGTGACAAATGCAAAAACAACAATTGATGGACAGAATGCAGAACAATGTCATACATTCACCCCATTACAGAGATCTGGGCCTAAATCCATAGTTTTTTTGCCACACCACCCCAGGTCAGACATGGCCATATGCAAATCAGCCTTGACCCTGTGCCTCATGGGAACAGTCCATCCCGAACTGCCAAGCCATGTCTTTCCTGGACCGGAATCAAGCATCCAAGGACCGGTTTCTGGCTATCAGCCATCATCAGCCTGGATAGCTTGACTCCAGTGGTCTGGAGAGCATGGGACTCACGTCTGAGCATACCCATCCCACTCGGGGTGACAAATGCAAAAACAACAATTGATGGACAGAATGCAGAACAATGTCATACATTCACCCCAGTACAGAGATCTGGGCCTAAATCCATCGTTTTTTGGCACTCAACACCACCCCAGGTCAGACATGGCCATACGCAAATCAGCCTTGACCTTGTGCCTCAGGGGAACAGTCCAGCCCGAACTGCCAAGCCATGTCTTTCCTGGACCGGAATCAAGCATCCAAGGACCGGTTTCTGGCTATCAGCCTTCATCAGCCTGGATAGCTTGACTCCAGTGGTGTGGAGAGCATGGGACTCACGTCTGAGCATACCCATCCCACTCGGGGTGACAAATGCAAAAACAACAATTGATGGACAGAATGCAGAACAATGTCATACATTCACCCCAGTACAGGGATCTGGGCCTAAATCCATCGTTTTTTGCACTCCACACCACCCCAGGTCAGACATGACCATATGCAAATCAGCCTTGACCCTGTGCCTCATGGGAACAGTCCAGCCTGAACTGCCAAGCCATGTCTTTCCTGGACCGGAATCAAGCATCCAAGGACCGGTTTCTGGCTATCAGCCATCATCAGCCTGGATAGCTTGACTCCAGTGGTGTGGAGAGCATGGGACTCACATCTGAGCATACCCATCCCACTCGGGGTGACAAATGCAAAAACAACAATTGATGGACAGAATGCAGAACAATGTCCATCACCACCCCCTTTTGTACCGCTTTGGCCGCCATAAGTGTGGCAGGGTATGCTCAGACGTGAGTCCCTTGCTCACTTTGCCACTGGATTCAAGCAAGCCGGGCAGAAGACAGCTGTAATGCCAGAAACCGGTCCTTGGAAGCTTGTTTCCGGTCCAGGGAAGGCATGGCTTGGCAGTTCGGGCTGGACTGTTCCCATGAGGCACAGGGTCAGACTGATTTGCATATAGCCATTTCTGAACTGGGGTGGCAGAGTGGGCTAAAGAACGGTGATGGATCAAACCCAGATCTTTTGACTGGGTGTGAGTGTTTGATTGGTTCAGATGCTCCGTTCTTCACCACCCCCTTTTGTACCGCTTTGGCCGCCATAAGTGTGGCAGGGTATGCTCAGACGTGAGTCCCTTGCTCACTTTGCCACTGGATTCAAGCAAGCCGGGCTGAAGACGGCTGTAATGCCAGAAACCGGTCCTCGGAAGCTTGTTTCATGACCAGGGAAGGCATGGCTTGGCAGTACGGGCTGGACTGTTCCCATGAGGCACAGGGTCAGACTGATTTGCATATAGCCATGTCTGAACTGGGATGACAGAGTGGGCTAAAAAACGGTGATGGATCAAACCCAGATCTTTTGACTGGGTGTGAGTGTTTGATTGGTTCAGATGCTCCGTCCATCCCACCCCTTTTTGTACCAGAAAGGTCAAAGCAGCATGTGTGCCAGGCCTCTGAATTTCAAAATAGTCTCCATGCTCTGTAATAAAGATCCTGGGTGTGCTGTAGAAATTGCATACCAACTTTATCAGTAGCATGTAGAAATTATTTCAGTGAATTCTCATTTCTTCATTCTTATTCCCACCTTGAGCCCCTACACTGCCTGAACACCACTACACGGGAAAAAAAAATGACAACGCAACTTTTACAACGCACTACCATTACAACAAAACTTTTACAACGCAACATCCATTACATAGCATGCCATTACAACGTAACTATTATCATTAGTAAGGTAAGTGTTGGATGGTAATGGTATGCATTGTAATGGTATGTGTTGTAATAACTGCGTTATAATTACATGCATTGTAATGATATGCGTTGTAGTGTCATGTGTAGTAATGGTTGCGTTGTAATAGCATGCTATGTAATGGATGTTGCGTTGTTAAAGTTTTGTTGTAATGGTAGTGCATTGTAAAAGTTGGGTTGTAAAGGTTGTTTCCCGTGCAGTGGTGTTAAGGCATTATAGGGGCTCAAAATGAGACTGAGAATGTAGAAATGAGAATTCACTGAAATAATTTGTACATGCTACTGAAAAAGTTGGTATGCAATTTCTACAGCACACCCAGGATCTTTATTAAACAGCATAGCGACTATTTGGGAATTCAGAGGCCTGACACACATGCTGCTTTGGACTTTATAGCACTAACTGTCCTAACGAATGACTTACTCCATGACTACATCTTTTGCCATATTTTAAAACACATCAACAAAGCAAATTAATCTGCCACTTTTTTCTGAAATGAATTCTCACTCACACTGTGATCCTAGAAACATGCCCGTATGCCTTGCAATTCCGTAAAATTATTACTACAGTGAAAGAGAGTTTTGCTGGGACTGCTGTTTCACATTTTAGGACAGTGCAGTGGGGTTGTATGACATTTCAACGCATACTTTTACAACGCACACCTTTACAACGCATTGTTTACAACGCAACATCCATTACAACTCATTTAATTACAACGCATATCATTACAACGAATTTTTTAAAACTACCTTTACAACACATTCCATTACAACGTATACTACCTTTACAGCGCATACCATTACAACACATAACATTACATTGCATGTATGGTAAGTATTGCATAGTGTAGGGGTAAAAATTACTATTTTAACTCCCGGGGGTGCAACATTAGGGTAAGTGTTGGGTAGTGTAAGGGCAAAAATTACTATTCTAACTCTATGGGGTGCAACAGTAGGGTACGTTTTGGATAGTGTAGAAGAAAAAATTACTATTCTAACTCCAGGGGTACAAAAGTAGGGTAAGTGTTAGATGGTAATGGTATGTATTTTAATGGTATGCGTTGTAATGACTGCATTGTAATGACATGCATTGTAATGGTATGCGTTGTAGTGTCATGTGTTGTAATAGTTGCGTTGTAATGGCATGCTATGTAATGGATGTTGCATTGTAAAAGTTTCGTTTTAATGGTAGTGCGTTGTAAAAGTTGCATTGTAAAGATTGTATCCCGTGCAGTAGTGTTCAGGCAGTATAGGGACTCAAGGTGGGACTGAGAATGTAGAAATAAGAATTCACTGAAATGATTTCTACATGCTACTGAAAAAGTTGGTATGCAATTTCTACAGCACACCCAGGATCTTTATTACACAGGATGGAGACTATTTGGGAATTAAGAGGTCTGACACACATGCTGCTTTGGACTTTATAGCACTAACTGTCATAAGGAATGACTTACTCCATGACTACATATTTTGCCATATTTTAAAACACATTAACAAAGCAAATTATTCTGCCACATGTTTCTGAAATGAAGTCTGACTCACACTGTGATCTTAAACGCATGACAGGATGCCTTGCAATTCAGCAAAATGATTACTACAGTGAAAAAACAGTCTAGCTAGGAGTGCTGTTTCACATTTTTGGACAGTGCAGTGGTGTACAGGTAATGCAAGGGCTCAAGGTGGGTCTAAGAATGTAGAAATGAGAATTCACTGAAATGATTTCTACATGCTACTGAAAAAGTTGGTATGCAATTTCTACAACACACCCAGGATCTTTATTACACATCATGGAGACTATTTGGGAATTCAGAGGCCTGACACACACGCTGCTTTCAACTTTATAGCACTAACTGTCATAAGGAATGACTTACTCCATGACTACATATAATGCCATATATTAAAACACATTAACAAAGCAAATTATTCTGCCACATGTTTCTGAAATGTAGTCTGACTCACACTGTGATCTTAGACACATGACAGTATGCCTTGCAAATCAGCAAAATTATTACTACACTGAAAAAACAGTCTAGCTAGGAGTGCTGTTTCACATTTTGGACAGTGCAGTGGTGTACAGGCAATGCAAGGGCTCAAGGTGGGTCTAAGAATGTAGAAATGAGAATTCATTGAAATAATTTCTACATGCTACTGAAAAAGTTGGTATGTAATTTCTACAGCACACCCAGGATCTTTATTACACAGCATGGAGACTATTTGGGAATTCAGAGGCCTGACACACATGCTGCTTTCAATTTTATAGCACTAACTGTCATAAGGTATGACTTACTCCATGACTACACATAATGCCATATATTAAAACACATTAACAAAGCAAATTATTCTGCCACATGTTTCTGAAATGAAGTCTGACTCACACTGTGATCTGAGATACATGACAGTATGCCTTTCAAGTCAGCAAAATGATTACTACAGTGAAAAAACAGTCTAGCTAGGAGTGCTGTTTCACATTTTTGGATAGTGCAGTGGTGTACAGGCAATGCAAGTGCTCAGGTGGTTCTAAGAATGTAGAAATGGGAATTCACTGAAATAATTTCTACATGCTACTGAAAAAGTTGGTATGCAATTTCTACAGCACAACCATGATCTTTATTACACAGCACGGAGACTATTTGGGAATTCAGAGGCCTGACACACATGCTGCTTTCCACTTTATAGTACTAACTGTCATAAGGAATGACTTACTCCATGACTACATTGTTTGCCATATTTTAAAACACATTAACAAAGCAAATTATTCTGCCACATGTTTCTGAAATGAAGACTGACTAACACTCTGATCTTAGACACATGACAGTATGCCTTGCAATTCAGCAAAATGATTACTACAGTGAAAATAAGTCTAGCTAGGAGTGCTTTTTCACATTGTTCAACAGTGCAGTGGTGTAAAGGCAATGCAAAGGCTCAAGGTGGGACTAAGAATGTAGAAATGAGAATTCACTGAAATAATTTCTACATGCTACTGAAAAAGTTGGTATGCAATTTCTACAGCACACCCAGGATCTTTATTACACAGCATGGAGACTAATTGGGAATTCAGAGGCCTGAAACACATGCTGCTTTCAACTTCATAGCACTAACTGTCATAAGGAATGACTCACTCCTAAACGACATCTTTTGTCATATTTTCAAACACATCAACTAAGCACATTATTACATCATTTTTAACAACAGTACTATACTGCAAAAAAATATCTCCTCAAACACATCAACATACCAAATACTCCTTTCACAATATTTTTCCCAAAGCAGATAAATTCAAAATTAGACCCTGTTCAAATAAACTCCTGCTTCCACATTAGAATACATTTTTCAATTTACCTTAAACTGCACAACATAGACCCCCTTACAAATTAACAACTCACCTTTAAAAATGCTTTTGTAGTTTTAGAACAGTGTCAATCACACAGCAGATTTTCTTAAGCAGAATCTCTGAATCGTGCACCACTCAGAGCAAGCACAAAATGGCATAGCTTCCCTCTCATTTTACACTCTAATCTTGAAGATAACCAATCAAATATCTTCCCACAGAAATTCAAAACAAAACTAACATTTTAATTGGTTCTACAATGAAACACTTTCAATCTCACATAAAATTCAACCTTTCCCCACTGCTCTCTCTGCCTGTTACCATGGTAACACTCCATAGGCAACTAACTGAACACACAGATGAAAAGTTCATCTGCAAAACTAACCAGCAAGGGTGTTTGACTTTTCAAAGCAGCAGCGAATCCTCTGCAATGTTCCTTTCAATCACTTTCTCTCAACCATTAGCATTTCTCCTTTAAAAAAAACAGTAACATGCACCCTAGTTTTCAATGTTGAATTTACAGAAACCACCAATCATTTATTCTTTTTCAAGTGAATTGAATCTCATCCACATTTTTTCTAAACTCCTACTTTTCAAACTGCCATTTCATTTCCAGAGCCCATCTGAGTACAACCAGATCTCCCTTCAAGATGCTTAGAGTGTGGATTGTAGGACACAGCTATATATTCTGGATTGAAAGGTATGCAGCAAATAGAAGCTTTCTCTACCTTGACTTACCAAATGTGGATATTATGTGGATTGGCCAAAGAGGATTGAGATGTCACCAATTGATGCCATTGGTAAAATCCTTTTTGCATCTCCCACACCCTGACCTCATAATTGTGCACTGTGGTGGCAATGACCTAAGCACTTTGACTGGGGTAGGTCTGGAAATGCTTTTAAAGGACACCTTTGGGCAATTGATGTCACTTTTTCCACAAACTGCCTTTGTATATTCTAATATATTTTTAACATACGGAGGTAGTAGTGTCCAAAATGGAAAAAGTCCGCAACATTCGATTGAAAATCTTAATTCTAATATAATTAAGAAAATTACGCGTTATAAGTGAACAAAATGGCAATCAATAATTGTATACAATGGGTGCTCAAGAAGCTCAAGGCACCTACTACCTAGAGGTGCTGTTATCGGTGCACAATATGTGCAACCGGAAAAACTGTTACAAGAAGTGAGGTTCTAATTACAGCACACCAACATTTATTTGAGTTATTTCATTCTTAATATGTATTGCATGAATAAAACATTGAACTATTGTCACTGATGAAATTTAAACACAAGATTAAAGCAATATAAGGGTAAGTAATAATCCAATATAGTCAAAAAGAGATCCTCTTCAAATAACGTTGTTTTGGTTGTTCTCCTTTATTCAACATTCAAAATTCATAAAATGCAGATTTTCCCAGCATAAACATCGCCAACACGTGTTTCGTCTCCCACAGAGACTTCATCAAGGCATAGAAAACAGTAGGGCGGCGTTAGTGATCCACTTCAGGAGGTAGAAACACAACGTTATATACATGAATAGTGAGATAATGAACTACCCCAAAGTTGTAGAGTAGCGTGAAGCATCGAGTTGCATTCACCTTAGCAAGTAAGTCATCACAGTCCTCCTCGCAAATTTTTGCCTCGAGGGTGCGTGCAAATCTTTCTAAGGTGTTTTTTATATGCTAATTCCTAACTATAACTTATCTGAAACCTATGGTTTTTTCAGTGAATATATATATATATATATATATATATATATATATATATATATATATATATATATTCCGCTCCACTGTCCAAAAAGACCGGACCAGCACTCAAGTTAGATTAAACCTTGCTTGGGTTTATTGCGCAAAATAACAAGACGCGTTTCAGCCTTAGCCTTCGTCAGTGTCAGCTGGCGTCGGCTAGGCGGATGTAAATATCGGCATTTCATGTACAACCATAAACAAAGGACTTGACTTTTCATTTCAGTCGCCATCTTATAGTGGCTAAATAACGAAAGTATATACAAAACATTCATTGGCAAAAGATTGCTTTCGAAGTTCATTTTGTACATCTGGTGATTATGCAGAGAAAATTTGAACAAATGCCTTTATGTTTTTGCATGGTTATTAGACCCTGTATGAGTATAGTTAGAGAAACAATGCATACCCATTATAGATTATATCAACGTTGTATCTCCGCTATCACTTCACAGATGAATAAATAACAGTTCAAATAGCCACTCGTTATAGCATTCTTCAAATTAATCGTAGCATTATTCACCTTAAACATAATTATTTACATATATACACACACACACACTACCTACTGGTGGTCGCCTGTAGGTAGTTATAGTTAGGACCTAGTTTCGATAGGAAAAGCGTTTATTCTTTTCCCAATAACTTTGGCGCTGGTTGATGAATCTTCGTGAAAATTTTTCTAAAAAAGTGGCCTGCTTCGGTCAGCTTCTGTCTTGAAAGTTTTGGGTTTTTTCGTCAAGCGGGGGCTGAGAAAAAAGGGGGTCTCAAAACATGTTTTCTCCATGTTAATTTCCATAGGAAATTTTAGACAAAGCTACAGCCCGAACTGCTGAACAGAATTACACCAAATTTGGCAAAAAGGTAAACCTTGGTTCAGAAAGAGCCCTTTTTTAAATGGTGTAAATCCGCTCAGTAGTTCCTGAGAAATTATAAAAAAGAAAGTTTTGTTATTTGAGTGCTGAGGAGCGTTCGGGCACCCTCGCGGGCACGAGCTTCACTCTGTTTGGCTGCCAACAACCCTAACCATGATGTGTTGGCAGCCATTTTATGACTTGTTTACCGAGTCAGAAGATAACTGTGGAAAAAGGATGATAAACAAGAATAGGGGCCAGGGAAGGAACACCCTGACCCCTAGGCCTGCTCAGGGGTTCCCACAAGGACCCCAGGGCTCCCCTAATTTGATTTTTTTATTAAAAAAATCAAAGTCGCACCTTCTGCCGTGAAAAAGAAAAGTTTCTGTGCTTTGTTTTTCAAAGCCCCGGGTGGGCTGTTATGGACCCCCAAGCCCCGGGGAACACCACATCCCTGGGGCTTTAGAAATGTTGGAAGGAGGGCTGGGCGGCTCCCCTCCTGGAGCCCATATTGGCCCTGGGAATTGCCACCCCTCAATGCCGGCTCCTGAAAGGTCCTGGGGTGCCCACCCCAGGACACTGCTGTTTCCTATGGCAGGGTGGGAGCATGGCTCCTGACCTGTCATAGCAAACTCTACTTGCATCGTTGAAGCAAGACCAGGGAAACCTGCGTTCGCTCACAGAAGCAAAGCAGGATTGCTTTTTTTTGGGCAAGGGGAGCTGCATGTCACCAGCTCCCCTTGCTCAAAAGCAATACCGGCTCCCGCAGGAGGTGGGGAGCCGGCAGGACAGTGGGGGCATTGGGGCTCCCCCCATGGTCCCCAACAAGTGACCACGCCCTGGGGAATGTGGTCCCCGGGGCCAATAATGGGCCAGAATGGTGACCACACAGTCCCTCTCCTTTAAAGAAAAATATATAAAAGGATTGGCCATGCCCTGGGGGATAGGGTTCCCGGGGCGAATATAAATTAATGGAAGTAGACCATTTTTTTGCCAAAGTTTGAAGTCGGGGACCCGAGCGCAGTGACCCCTACTGTGAACGCGATTGGTGAGCGGCTCCATGTAAAAATAATTATGATGTTTTTTTAAAAAGCTTGGTTATATGTTGGGTTATTGGGTGGCTCTAAAGAGACCTTGTTTCATTGGGAGATTGTTGGAGCTACATGTAAGTGTGGATGCAGAGATTCAGGTTGTTGAGAAATACTCTGTTGCCTTGATCAGGGAAGTGTACTCAATCACTTCTGTAGATGCCAGCCATATGGAAACGTAGATTGTTGTTATAGACGGAACCCATCCTATGGTCTCTGAGGTTAGCAGAAACAGCTTTATTGACAATTTTTCTAGCTTTCTCAATCTGAGGACAAAAGTGATTGGACCACTTCCATTTCTGTCTTTGGCATATGTTAGAGTATACAAAGACAGTTTGGGGGAAAAGCAACATCAATTCTGCAATGGTGTCCTTCCTTAGCGTTTCCAGACTTACCCCAGTCAAGGTGACTAGGTCATTGCCACCACAGTGCACAATCATGAGATCAGAAGGTTGCAGATGCAGAAAGGTTTTAACCAAAGGTATCAGTTGATGGCACTTTAATCCTCTATGCCCAATCCATTTAATGTCTACATTTTACAAAGCTATGTCTTTGTCAATATCTCTGTGTTCAGCATGCCTTTTACACCAGAAAACATAGCTGTGCCCAACAATCTACACTGAAAGCATCTTGAAACGATGACTGTATGTAATGAAAAGATTTTAGTAGCTGAGGTAGTCAGTTTGTAGAATGATTGGTATATAAAATGGTCAAGATGCTGTTTTTAAGAAAGTAGAGAATTGATTGGCTGTTTAAGAAGTTTGTACATTCAAACATAGGGTGCATTTTACTTTCTTTAAAAAGCATGTTTCTTACTGGTTAGTAAAAAATGTTTAAACGGTAGAGTAGAAAGGATAAGGTCATGTTTTTCAAAGCCAACCACACCTGCTGTTTGCATTTGCAACATTGTGTGGTGAACTTTAAAATGTGGTGAACTTGTGACCTTTCAGTCAAGTTCAATGTTCCATGAACTGTTACTATGGAAACTGGCATTAAGCAGAATGGGGGAAGAAGTCAGTTGCTGAGGTTATTATTATTATTATTATTATTATGCGTTCTTATATAGCGCTCGATTACCCGTAGGCATCTCGGCGCTTGCCTTGGGAACCCGTCCTGGCTTCCCCAAGGTGAAAGCCAGGCATCCCGCCGCAGGGGGGCCGTAGTGGAGATTAAGCAGGCTAATGCCCAGAGCTGCAGAGTGTGAACCCGTGATTCGAGTAGGCACCAAAACGAGAATTATCGGGTCCGTGGATATTTGGGCTCAAGACCCTGCCGCGTCGGGAATTGAACCCTGGTCCCGGGTCTGACCTCTGCTTCAGGGTCTGCCTCCTCTAACCAGTGAGCCACACTTCTCCAGGTTATTATGTTGAACCAATAGAAATGTGTTTTAAAATTTGAAAAACTCCGGGAAGCAATGTTATTAGTTGCTTATGTGTATTTGTATGGAGAAAGAGAGGGAAACCTTGCCATTACTGGTTTTACCTTGCTGAGTCTGGTGCATTATATTGATTGTGTGTAGAAGAAAATCCTTTCTGAGTATGTGAGATTTTTTATTCTACACATTTATTTTCAAGGTGAGTTATACATTTGTGAGGTTTAGATAAACAGATTTAACATTATTCTAAAACTGTGTTGTTTGAGATATATTATTAAATGTAGAGATGTATATTGGAGTTTGTTTCATTTCACGTATATGTTGTTTAAAAAAGATTCTTACAGTAATATGTGTATTTATTAAGATGATTATTGATGTTAATAATTAAGCTTCTTTTTTAAGTCTATACAAAGGTATAGTTGAATATTGAGGCACATTATTAGATAGTTGGTTGAAGATACAGCACAAATGTGTAGTTTGAAAGATGTTCATTTAAGGTGTAGTATATTATGCTTTATTTTTGTGTTGTCTTAACAAAGGTATAGTTGAATGATACTGCATAATTATGGATTGTTTCGTAAAGATGCAGCACAACTGTGGTGTTTCATAAATGATCATATAAGGTGTTAATAATTAGGTTTCATGTATTAGTTTGTACAAAGGTAAAGTTAAATGATGCCACATATTTTATGAATGAATGGTAAGATAAGGTGCTGTTAATTAGGCATCTTTTTGAAGTCTGACTAAAAGTATAGTTGAATGATGCCAAATCATTTTTGATAGAAAGGTGAAGATGTAGAATGAAAGTGTGGTTTTAAAAATGCTCTTAAAAGGTGTTGTTAATTAGCCTTCTTTCTTAAGTCTGTTGAGAGGTATAGTTTGATGTTGTAGCATATTTGTAGCTCCAAAAGTAAACCACATATTACCCTTGCAGGCATGTAGTAATTATCTACTTAATTAGATAAAATGTAATGACTCATCTATGTGTTCAGATTGTATTATACCGTTATATGTATGATTAGAGAACTATTGAGAGCTGCCTGACCGATTAGAGGAGTGCAAAGGTAGTGAGTAGGTGATTTTAAAACTACTTGAGTAATGATTGACTGATTCCATATTCTGTAATCACCCAGTTCATATCCAAGCACTCATGAAATCACTCTGACACTACCTAATTAGTAATGAAATCACCCAGGCACGACCCATACACTCTCCCAATCAGCCAAGCACTACCCATGTAGATATGCAATAAACCCAGCACTTTTAAATTCACTATGCACTCTCCTTGCAGCACTCTAATCATTTAGTCAATACTAATGTACTAATGCAATGACCCAGGCACTAACACATGCACTCCTACAAACCCATGTGCTCTACCTATACAGTCTGCTAATCACCTACACAATACTCATTCTCTCCTTCAAATCCCCAGGTAGTACCCATGCAGTCAAGCAATCACCCTGTCCCTCCCCATGCTCTCCTCCAATCACGAACCAGTAGCATGTAGTAATCCAAGCACTCCGCCAATACCCAAGCACTTTCATCATTCACTCTCCTTGCAGTACTCTAATCATCCTGTCAGTACCCAAGTACTCAATCAATCAATCATTTGTAGAGTGCACTAATCACCTGTGAGGGTCTCAAGGGGGGGTGCAGCTACTGCTTGAAGAGCCAGGGTTTGAGAAGTCTCCTGAAGGTTAGCAAATCCTGGGTCTGTCGCAGCTGTGTGGGGAGGGTGTTCCATGTCTTGGTCGTGAGGTAGGAGAAGGATCTGCCACTGGCGAAGGTCCTGCGGATGCCTGGGACGGTGGTGAGGGTGAGGTCGGGGGAGCGAAGCTGGTGGTTCGAGGTGTAGAAGGTGAGATGCTAGTCCGGCATTGTGGAGTGCTTTGTGAGCATGGGTGAGGACCTTGAAGGTGATACTTCTGTTGACTGGGAGCCAGTGCAGGCCCTTCAGATGGGCAGTGTTGTGGGTGTAGCAGGGTATGTCAAAGATGAGGCGCACGGAGGCGTTTTATATGCGTTGGAGTCTTTTCTGGAGTTTGACCGTAGTTCCTGTGTAGAGGGTGTTTCCGTAGTCCAGTCTGCTGCTGACGATGGCCTGGGTGACCGTCCTTCTGGTTCCGGTGGGAATCCATCTGTAGATCTTGTGAAGCATGCAGAGGGTAATAAAGCAGGAGGAGGAGACGGCATTGACCTGCTGGGTCATTGAGAACGATGAGCCCAGGATAAACCCCAGGTTGCATGCGTGGACAGTGGTGGTGGGTGTAGCTATTAGGGTAGCTGGCCACCCAGAGTCGTCCCTGGCAGAGTGGGTGGAGCCAAGGATGAGTGCCTAAGTCTTGTCTGAGTTAAGTTTCAGGCGGCTGTTCTGCATCCAATTGGCGACAGACTTCATTCCTTCATGGAAGTTGGTTTTGGCTGTGGCAGGGTTTTTGGTGAGTGAGAGGATCTGCTGAGTGTTGTCGGCGTAGGAGACGATGTTGAGGTTGTGCGAGCTGACGATGTAGGGCTGAGGGATGATCCTTGGTGCATGCTGCATATGATCTTGGTGGCTGCAGAATGGAATGGGGGAGGAGGTCCCACTGGGTTCTGTTAGTGAGGAAGGAGTTGGTACAGTCCAGAGCTTTGTCACTAAGTATGCGCCGAAAATTTGTTCCGCTCGCGGAATTTGCGGATTTTTCACAATTTCGCGATCCACAAATCTCGCGAAAGTGTGGAAAAATTCGCGAATCTGCGAGCGGAACAACATTTTTTCCAGGTAGCACTTACAGGGTTACAGCAGGTGCCCAAGTTGAAGCAAATTTTTTTGTAACCATTTACAAAAGGGTTACAAAGAAATTAGCTTTAACTTGGGCACCTGTAAGTGCTTCCTGAGCGGTGCCTCGTTGCCTACTTGCAACTATTCTCTGACCCTGCTCTGACCCTCGAAGCAGGGTCAGAGAATAGTTACAATTAGGCAACGAGGCTCCTGTCACAAAAATTAAACCTCAGCAGGAAGCACTTAAGATATAAATAAAGCAGGTGCCCGAGTTGAAGCTCAAATTCAGTAACGCATTATAATCAGCCCAAAGAATCTAGTGAGCACGGTTGATGCTAAGCAATCAATTTAAGAAATGGGAAGTTTTAATTTCCAACTCAGGACTGTGTAATAAACTGATGTTTAGTAATTAATGTTTTTTAAATAAAGATAGCTATAGGTTTCAACTCCTTTTTCCTATTACTCCACAATGATCGCAAAAACATCGCAAACATGCACTCACAGGAACCTAGTTTTCAAAGAGAGGGAAAGGATTAACAGACACTAACAAGTGGAGATGCAGTAGTCTAAAATGAAAGACATCATTTAATTTACTGCCTTTCTTATGATTATAGGTGTGGAAAGTTGAAGAGGTTGCCATTATAGAGTTCCTTTGAATGAGAGTGGTGTACCATTCTTGTGCTTAGTTTTTACAAATCTTTACAGTCTCAAAACTATCATAAACAACAATATAATCTACCCACTCAGTTCACTGACATGTATATTATTTTTTAATTATACAAAAAACATACATTAGAAAAGAAGATGTATATATAGCACAGTGATGTGGAAAATAATAGATCAGATAAACTGTATCTAACAGAGGGTATGTGTTTAAAATGTTTGTACAGTTGACAATTACCATGAGCATTGCCTTTAACAATGACAATGTTTTAAATGATCAGCATTATGTGCAGATGAGATACATCTATATTATTTGCATTCAGGGAGATGTGGTAGTTTTAGTCACATTAGTAAACAGGAGTACTGTAGTCATGAATAAAACATAAGAAAAGGTACTGTGCCTGTATATAAATGATAAAGTAGTACTACATGTTAGGTATGTATTAGGAAGTGTTTGTCAAAGGGATTTTTACTTGATCGGTTTGCATATGTTTATATGATGAGATATGTTTTTTCTGGGCGAAGATAGTTATATGTTCTATAAGAGTTTACTTAAAGATGCAGAGAACTATATATTTTTGGAAAGATGACCTGAAGGTGTATATCTTTAAGGAAATCACATATATGTTTACAGGGTGATCTATGTTCTTCAAGGCTTTTGGAAATGTCATGTATATAGTGAGGGGGTGGATTTCTTTCAACATGCTCTTTTTAAAATTTGTGGTGGTAATAGTGAAGAATGTCTTTTGAGAGGTTGTGTGTTAGCTTCTCTTGACATGTAACTTTTGTTTGAGAAATTCTGAATATATTTTAAAGCTACAAGCAATATTTGTGAAATGATGCAAGTAAGCCATTAGGAAAAGAGTTTGAGCTTTCAAAGGTAAAAATTGTTGTTTTCAGCTTTAGAAACGTATTGATGTATATAGACGCTGAATAACAGAGCAATGTACACTCTTTGAGACCATGTATGCAATTATATATCAAACGTGATATCTAGACTTATTCAATCACCTAAGGCAGTACACATGCACTCTTCCAATCATGCAGGTAATAGTTATGTACTCATTGAACTACACAGGCAATACCCATGCGTTGATCCAATCACACAGATAGTAGCGATATAGTTATGTGACTACACAGGCATTAACTATGCAGATATGGGACCACTGATGTAGTTTGTACATACTGAGGGAATCATGCAGGCACTCCCTTTATTCTGAGGAAATTATGTGTGCTCTATCTCTGCACTCATCCAATCATCCAGGGAGTATTGTTGTAGTGAACCACAGACACATGCATTTACAATTTTTTGTGATGAATATGTACTCTTTTAGAACCATCTGGTGAATTACATATGTAACTTGTCACATACTGTTTGCATGCACTCTGAGGAATTAGAGATCTATATGCTCTGATACAAATTAACGTGCAGATTTTTAAATGCAGTGTTTCTCAAAATATAAATCTGACACACTGCATCTGCCAGTGACACAGTGGTAGAGAGGCACAGAAATAGCTCTTATGTTGTGTTTTCAGATTTAGAGTTTTGAGACAACTGTATGTATTTTTACATTTTAGTTGATGTTTATTTTAAAATGTAATACATAAGACATAAAGTGGTCTTTTATTGTGTATAAGTGAGAACTGAGATATGGTGCAGCTGTGTTGGAGGACAAGGTGGTATCATAATAATAGGTAAATAATAAATTACATTTGATATTTTGGTTTGGGATTGGTACACTGAAGTAAGTGCTTGTAGTTATTTCAGTAGGATGATTTGTAGATTTAACACTGCAACAGAACATAAAAACTATTTTTATATTATGTGTAAACCTGAAGTAAATTAGGTAGAAACACATTTCAAATATAGTCTTTTTACTAGAACAATATCTGCATAATTACAAACCGATTGCCTACAAAAGCTCGGAGAGAAAAGGAACAGAAGCTAGTATAGCATCTATGCGGAACTTAGACTCAAAAGCGACAAAAATGAAGAAAAAGTGGTGAACGGAAAAAAGAGCCATTGGTAAGAGGACAAATTAAAAAAATATATATGTGGATATTTTCAAAAATTATGAAATAATGAAAATGAAATCCAAACTATGAGAAAGAATAACAATGGACAACATCTATATAGGAAGAACAGGAAAGAATGTACCAAATATGTATACACCGCAACCAGGAGACAGAAGCAGTTTAAGGATATCAGAGCTAAGAGTAGTTATGAATCTACTGAGAAATATTGAAAAGTATAGAAGAAGAAGACATGCTGTGAAACAGAAAGAGCACGTTGAGAGAGTAGTTGATAAGGCCTATGCTTTGAGGGTGAAGGCGTTTAATTTGATTATAAATAGAATGACGAATCTTGACAAAATGGTGTTGTACTTGAGGAAACAAAACCAGAAAACAATATTACTGAATATAAGTAACTTGTATACAGTTTTAAGTGGAGAATACATACACACTTCTAGTACAGAGTCTTTCTTTAATGAAGAAAGCTATGTCATGGATGATAGATTAGTTCATTCTATTGATTGCAGGGGATGATGCTATGTAATGAAGACTGGCACTCCTATAGCGAAAGAGGTGATGGTACCTACAGATGTAGAACAAGTTATTGGAGAACAGGTACTGGGAAGGAGAATTAAGGCACCTGTATGGAAATGGAATTGTAGTAGTGTTTGTAGTATTTGACAGCAATGCATTGATATATTAAGGAATTTTCTATATATCTTTCCAAGGCAAATTTTTTAAACAGAAAATAACTACTTTACAAGGATTGGATGCTTTCATGATTAGAAAGAAAACAAATTTGCCGGGGACACTCACTATCTTGCCAAAGCACCTTTCATCATTTTAAGATGTTAGCTGTACGCAACTCAACAATGCAAACTTTAGTTAATAGACTGGTCTATGTGAAACCCCCTGCTTTATGTTTAGGAGAAATGAATAGAACACTTTTGCATGGTACTGTGACAGATGTAGAAGAGGTTTGTGGTGATGTGCAGTTTCGTTTCTTTGGTCCTACACAGGATTCTAAAGAAAATTAGTTGTAGGAGGAGGAGTTGCTGAACAGGACACATATATTACAGTTGACAGTTTTAAAGAAGAGATTACAAAATTTAACACGATGTTCTAAAAAAACAGAGTATGTTTGTATATGTTGTTGATGCACGTACTAGAAGATTTTAACAGACATAGTAAATAATGATAACTGGCAAACGTTAGCTGTGTATTTGTTTGAAAAGGAACTCTTTGACTTGTCTATACAGCAAGTTATATATAAGTAGTGTTACAACAAATTAGAAGATAATAAAATGAACAACACATAGATATTAGATACCCATTTTGTAATATAATAAAATGGCTGCTAATATAAAGGGACAAAAAAATCGACATTTAGGATTCTTTGCACCATTGCAAAGGGCCATTATGGACTGCTCTCCAGCACTCAGTACAGCTCCACAATTCATGCAGTATGATGCATATGGGAAAACTGTGGAGCCAAATCTTGAAGTTGAGATTGGGCATCTGAATGGACTCTCTGCCCCAGTGTTGTTGTGGCTGCTATTGAAGTTGAGGGTCCTTCGACCTTGTGTTTCTTTCTTGGTGCTTTTACACTATTACTTTGATACGTTTTTAGATGGTAAAACATGGACATAGTCCTGCAAGAATATTTTTTATTTGTATCCCTTGACAATGTCTTGTGATATATTCTGCATTGCACAAATCTGCTCACTAAGAACTTATCTTAAAGGATGTTAAATGGGCATGTTCTTCTTATTGTTTTAGTTTAAAAGTGTATTATCTAATGGCATTTCTTTATTTCCAGCTGTCATGATTTTCTTTTTTGTGTTTGAAAGATTTTTTTGGTGTTTTTTTAAAGTTAAAAAAAAAGTTTGTTCTTTTTTTGGTGATAAAAATGGCACGTGGGACAGGAGGAATATGAGAAATGTGTAAAAAATATAAAAGGCAAAAACATTTGCATATATGATTTTTTGCAGCATTGTTAATAGCTGAAACTCACTGCTCACCAAAAGTTATAACAACACTTCAGTCCATGTAATATGTGGCCATTCTTGAAAATTCTGAAGCCATATCTGTTGCAGTAGCCTGCAACTCTGAAGGGACTTTCTGGCTGTAAATTGTTGCTTGTGCCACTGATGTGCCACTGATGTAGATGGCCTCCTTTTTCCTCTACTTGATTGCCAGTTAGAGATGTTTTCCAAGTTAGGTTTTAAGATGATAGACCATGGACATTGTCTCACATGAATATTTTTTACTCATCTACCTGGAAGGGATCTTTTCACAGAGTGTGCATTGAACTAGTTTTGGAGCATTTTTTTTTATTCCTGTTGAGTTTGGGTAAGAATGGCTAGTTTTTTGGGTGTTTAGTAGTTATATTCCATCTATGAGTTTAGTAGTTGAAAGTTGTATTTTGAAAATGTTGTTTTTGTTTAATAGGTTCCTAAAATAAAGTTAAACAATTATGTCACTAAACAGCTAGACTCAAACTTTGTGTAAAACATGCTTAAATATCTGTTTTATATTTTGCCACTTGTATTTGTGACTACTGATATCATTGCGACCTTCGGTGATGTTGTGAAAAAGGAAAATGCATTTTTGTTGTAGGTATTTCAACAAATGTATACAAAGGGGAAAGTTAAATTAGTATTGTACTAAATACCTACACTGAAACATCATGTAAAATATGTCTATATGTGTAATTTACAGTTTATCAATAACACCTGGTATTCATAGTGTGTCCCTGGCAATTGCACTTATAGAATCGCACAGGCACTACCTGTTCAATCATCAAGGACATCCTTTCTCCACCTCTCTACAAACATGCTTTCTTGCACAGTACTAGCTGGGGAATGAAGTCCCCTTTGCTATTGAGGTTTGTTGGGGGCCAAATACCCCTCCTGTTACCGCCAGCAAGTCCTACACAGTGAGTTAGCTAAGAAGTCTTCAGAGGCCAGGCCCCTTTTTGAACGACTCTGAAAACACACCCCCTGGCACACTACTGATTGGGAAATAAACTGCTCTAGGATCATAAAGGACCTTGGGGCCACTATGCCCTCCTGGTACATTGTGTAAGTCCTACACAGCAGGATTTCGGAAATCTGGTCAGAGGCCTGCCCTGTTCCCACACCATTCTGTAAACACCATTACTGCTGAAAAAAACATAGAAATTCAATGTAAAATCCAAGGGTTACAGGGATGTTTTAGTTAAGCTCAGATTTCACACAGAAAGCCAAAGAAATTCAGCAGTTATAGTTAGCTGAGCAAACTGTTACTTGTGCCCCCGCAATGCCTTGCTGATGACCTCACATATTACATCACTCATGACATGGTCAGTGACATCACTGATCTCAAAGGACATCATTGATGACATAACTAATTACATCAGCCACGTAATTTCTGATGCTCCTTTTCTATAAGATTTATGAAATGTAAGATATTTTTAAGTATATGGCAGTAAATTAATTGTTATATGATCTACACAGTAGCACATGCCACTTTAAAATGCTGCATATATGCACTGCACATTGTAATGGGCAACCCAAACAACCTTTGAGGGCTTGGGCAAAGTAAATGATAGGGTGCAAATGCCTTCAAGGGATTTATTCAAGTATTATAGTTAGAGTTAGTAATATACTAAGTTTATACGGTCAAGTGAATGAATACCTTAGGAGGTGGTTAATTCCAGATGTCTGATACCTTAATTAAGTAGTGTTAGCAAATCACAAGGTCAAAAACGTTTTTTAAATATGATCCAAATCATCAATGTAGAAATATACAGAGCAAATACAAATAAAAACAAAGAGCGGGTGTATGTTATGTTATGTTATGTTAATTATATTTTTATAGCGCACTGCTGCCCCAGCAAAGGGGCGTCCAGGCGCTCAGACAGGTACTATAACATAACACGCAGGGGGAGCGGCTACTCAGTGGGAGACAGGAAACAAAAAAGTTTTAATAGCACGCCTGAAGGTGGACAGGTCATTCAGAGCTCGGATGTACACCGGGAGCGAGTTCCACAGTCCCGCGGCAAGCACCCGGTAAGAGCGGCCACCCATTCTGCTGAGTTTGAAACGGGGGCAGACCGCCAGATGCAGAGCCTCCGATCTTAAAGATCTCGGAGGAATGTAGGGAATGAGCAGGTTAACAAGAGCCGGCGGCGAGGAAAGTTTCATAATTTTAAAAGCCAGACAGAGCGCTTTAAACTTAATCCTCTGTCTGACCGGTAACCAGTGAAGGGCAGAGATAGTGCCGGAAACAGAGCAATGTCTGGGAAGTCCAACAATGGCCCGCGCCGCGGCGTTTTGTACCCTCTGAAGCCTGGATGCCTCAGCCTGATTAACCCCTAACATCAACACACTTCCGTAATCCAGCCGAGATAAAACCGAGGCTTGGACCACGAGCTGCCGGGTGGGAGGGTCGAAGTATTTAAGAACCGGCCTTATGCCTCGCAAAATACCGTAACAAGTGGCTGCAACCTTCTTCGTATAACCTGTAAAAGTGAGCGCAGGATCCAGCCAGATCCCTAAGTTTTTCACTTCGGACGCTGGAATGGGAGTCATGCCCAGCTCTGGAGGCCACCACTGGTCTCCCCATAGCTCAGCATGTTTCCCTAAAACCAACACTTCAGTTTTAGTGGCATTCAATTGTAAACAATTGGTACGTAGCCAACTAGCTACTGCCACAAGTCCAGCTCGGAATCTGGGGGCCTCCACTTCCGGGTCTCCACTCAGTGTCACCGCCAGCTGCGTGTCGTCAGCATATGAGGTCATCGTCAAACCCCACTGTTTGACGACTGCTGCTAGCGGTTTCACATATAGGTTGAACAGAGTAGGGCTCAACGAGGAGCCCTGTGGGACCCCCAGATCCAAGGGATGAATGGTGGATTGGCAGGGTGGTATAGCCACTTTAAAGGTTCGATCTGAGAGGAAAGATCGAAACCACTGGAGAGCGGTTCCAACTACTCCGGCTTCCTCAAGGCGCTGAATCAGTATACGGTGGGACACAGTATCGAAAGCAGCGCTCAGATCTAATAATAAGAGCGCTGCCGTACGTCCGGAGTCAAGCACCAGGCGTAAATGCTCGATAATATGGAGCAAAGCGGTCTCGGTACTGTGTCCTGGCAGGAAGCCATTTTGGCTAGAGTCCAATATCTGATTACGGGCAAGGTGATCAGACAAGATAGAATTAACGTGGGCTTCGATGACTTTCGCAGTCCAAGGCAGAAGAGATATAGGGCGGTAGTTCTCAGGCAAGAGAGGGTCTGAATTTGCCTTTTTCAAGACTGGGGTAACTACCGCCTGCTTCCATGAGGAGGGGACCGTCCCAGTTGACAGCGACAGGTTAATTAAAGTGAGTATTGGAACTCGACACAACGGGGAAAGCGTGCTGATAAGGGCTGGCTTCAGCGGGTCCAGAGGAGAGCCTGATTTAACGCTGAGGCTAAATTTGTTAAAAGCCTCCGTAGACAGGTCAGGTAAAAAGGTCAAAGTCTCGTAACCCAAAGAATTAGGGTCAACTAACTCTGGATCCAGCCGACACAGGTCAAACCCCCGGTATATATTCTGCACTTTCTCCAGGAAAAAGGCTGCCAGGTTCTCGCAGTGGGAGTCCGTGCAGATCTCTACCGAAGTGGCTCTCTTATTCATAAGGTTTTTTAAGACCTTGAATATTAATTTGGAGGGATTGGTGCTGGCTTGAAATTCCTGAGCATAGAATGCGGCCCGAGTTCTGCAGATTGCCCTATGATAGGTCTTGAGTTTGGCAAAGTACAAGGTTTTCAGGACGGGATCGTAGGATCTTCTCCAGTCCCTCTCCGCTTTCCGGCAGGTTTTTTTAAGCTCGGCAAGGGAGTCATTATACCACGGGCTCGGTACCTTATAATGACCTTTCGACCAGCGCATGGGTATAAGGGAATCAAGAGCGTCTGAAATCCACGTGCAAAACAGTTGGTAGCCATGATCCACATTCAAAAAAGGGCTCAGGGGTTTCTGCTCCAGTAGCCTGTAAAACTCTTCAAGTTTAAGCTTATGCCAGTGTCTTTTAAGGATTAATCTATCCACAGGTTTAAATGGCTTGTCGTGAATAAGACAGAAGACTTCCACCAGCAAATGATCAGTCCATCCCACCGACAGCGGGTCAGACACCTTCACCCTCTCAAGCGTGGAAAAAAAGGGATCGAGAATATGTCCTCCAGTATGGGTGGGAAGTGTAACTAGCTGGACGAGTTGAAGTGCTTCAAGATCCGCGAGTAAGGTGTTAATGACCTGTTGTCAAAATGAATGTTGAGGTCACCCATGATGTTAAAGTTCGCACACCCGGGCGCTAAAGAGCTTACCATATCGGCAAGAGTGGACTTGAAGACTGTATCATTGCCTGGTGGGCGGTAGATGAGAATGCCACTAAACGTAAAATGATGGCTGAAGGCTACTTTAAAGAGGGCACTTTCACAAGCAGGCAGCTCAAGAGATTTCCATTCAGCAGGAAAGCAAGATTATACTGCCATGGCAATGCCACCTCCTCTCGTGGTCCGATTCAGAGTGAAGATCGTGTATTCCGATGGGATGGTAAGATTCAAGATGGCGACATCCGAATCCTGAAGCCAGGTTTCGGTAAGGAAAAAAAGATCAGGGCCATCTATTTCAATGAGGTCATGTATAAACTGGTGATGTTTAACCAGTGACCTCACGTTTAAATTCCAGATCCGAAGCCCCCGGTCCGAGGTAAGATTACGCTTGGTCGGGGTAATATCTTCCAAAGAGCGGATTTTAGTCGGGCTATCTAGAGACCAACCATTAGAGGTACAGACGTATGGGCCAGATAGGGGGTCCACAGGGTCGCATGAGCAGACCTCAGCCCTATTCCCAATAGTTAGCAAATCTGCCCGAGTGTAATGGAGCATTGGTGGAGCATGCATGATGAAATAGCAGCTAATGATCAGAGCCCTACCGCGTCTCGCGCTTCCTCGTCGCTGACGGGCGCAGACGGGCAGGACTCTGGCACGACTCCGGCTAAGCGAGGGCGCCCCTCCTGCGCGTCCCGCTGCGCGGGAGAGGAAAGCTTTAAATAGGCGATCCAAGCCCAGCGCGAGCGCGAGGAGGCTCCAAGATGTCGCCCGTCGATGGAGTTAGGAGCCCAAAGCAAGATGGCGCCTACACAGGACCACCCCCGGGACCCGGACTCGCCAAAACGGCGATGATTTAACCTTTTATATGCAGTAAGAGGGAGGGGAACGAAGCCCAGCCTAATCCCACTTAAAAGCAGGGAAAAAGTGAAATAATAATAAGAAATAAAATACAAAATCAGGGCGGGTTAAAATACACGAGCGCCAGCAACAGCGCGTGCGCAGCAGTGCCAGTACCTGTCAAGGCTGCAGTAAAGGTGAGTCCGCCTTAAATAGGCGATCCAAGCCCAGCGCGAGCGCGAGGACGCTCCAAGATGTCGCCCGTCGATGGAGTTAGGAGCCCAAAGCAAGATGGCGCCTACACAGGACCACCCCCGGGACCCGGACTCGCCAAAACGGCGATGATTTAACCTTTTGTATGCAGTAAGAGGGAGGGGAACGAAGCCCAGCCTAATCCCACTTAAAAGCAGGGAAAAAGTGAAATAATAAGAAGAAATAAAATACAAAATCAGGGCGGGTTAAAATACACGAGCGCCAGCAACAGCGCGTGTGCAGCAGTGCCAGTACCTGTCATGTATGTAGAAAAATATTCAATTGTATCTTATTCAAAAAGGGTACTTTTGTAAACATTATACAAAAAATGTGACAGAGAGGTAACAAAGTTAATTAAGAGCCTTCACTATGACATTTATAGACACCTTTTTTCTTATTAATAATAACAACAAATTATAGAAGAAAAGGTATTGGTCGACGTTTTGGTCTCTACGTTGCCATACACAAGACCATCTTCAGGACAATAGTCTTTGAGCTCCTGTAATTCAAAATAGGACCTTAATTCTGACTCTTCTACCACCTGTGTTTCCATATAAATTTGTTTAAAATGCGAGAGAAAAACCTCTGATATTACCTGTCTATCTATATCTCCTTCTAGTAGGCCAGTAGAAGGAATTCTAATATGACTAATTATTTGCGCCGCTTATAGACTTTTTGTAGTCCAGGCCAGGAATCTGCCAATATTCTGGCTTTCCTCATATAGCTTTTATTGTTGATATGCCTTGCTTCCAGAGATCTCTTCTAACAAAAAGAAATCATTTAATTGGTCTTTAGCTTTTAATAATTCTTGCTGTTGTGCTTTAATAATATGCTCTGCTGTTGCTGTCAAATTGACGTCTTATCTAGCTTTCTCCACAGCGGTCTGTAACTCCAGAATCTTTTGCTTGCGTTGTTTACTTATCCTAGACTTCTAGGATATCGTCTGTCCTCTAAAAGCAGATTTAAATGCTTCCGGGACCACAAAGACCGGGGCAGTATTTGCATTAAACTGGAAGAATTCCCTGATAAAAATTCTAGTTTCTGTCACCCAAGTATAAAGAAACTACAGAGTGATCAGAGAAAGAGTTGGCAGTATCTCTAATTCAGCAACAGCTTATCCACCAAAACAAAATCCAACCAGGATGCCTTTCTGTATCTTAAGGAGTAGCAGGTAAATTGAGAAAAACCACGGTGTTCCTGCCTCCAAGGACCCGCTAATACAAAGTCTATCGACAAACTTTTTGTTCACTTTGCAGTTTTAGGCTTTAATTGTCACTTTGCTGTCACGTTGCTGTAATTGAGGTATCTAATGCCAGATTTTGAATATAATAAAAATTGCCACCCAAGTTCAATATGACTTCCGTATTTGCTGCTAGTTGAAAGAATTGCTCAAGCACTGTAGTTTCATCCTCTATGGGGCCATAATAATTAACTAAATTTAGCACTGTACCCTCAAGTATTACCTTCACCCATACCCATCTACCCTTTCCATCTCACCGGACTTCCTCAACCTGCCAATCCAATGTGTTGGATAATAATATACCAACTCCTCGCACTGCTAGATTATCAGATGAGAAATACGCCAGTGCATATTTTTTAGGTATCGATATCTTGGTGGTGTCAGTCCTGAAATGCATTTCTTGTAGAAATATGATTTCAGGAGAGAGGGATAATTGCTAATATAAAAAAGCACAGCTTTTACACGGGTTCAACAATCCATTGACATTACAAGTAATCACTTTTATATTTAGCAACATTTAATCCATTTTAGAAAGCCTATCTCAGCTTTACCAACTCTGACATTTTCCCTCTGTAATTTTAACCCTTCTTTGACCATCACCTCTCACCAAAACCACTCTCTGCAGTATCTTGCTAACTTGTGAGCACATCCTTTGTAATTCACTTTACTCCTGCACATGTTTCCCTTGCTTATCCCTTCCCTAATCCTCACCGCCTCCCCATAACGCCCAATCCCTGCCAGTTGGGGATTAGCCCACCATACCCCCTGCCTCCCCTTCTGACGAGTGCCTAAGCTGGGTGCCATGTTATTGCACCCTGAGTAACCTATCACCCCCACCCATTAGCCTCCACACACAAAGAAGAAACAACAAGAAAAAGAAAACCCAAAGCAAAAAAAAGAGAAAAAAGATGAGAAGATAACATTCAGTCCTAAGTATCTATTTTTCTATAATAATTTTCTTGAAGGAGCTCCTATGCTTCATCAAGATTTCTGAACATACGGAAATTCACTTGCACAAAGACAAGTAGCTTAGATTGTTGGGTTATGGAGGCCTGGGCCCCCTGTGCCTTGAACGGGTAGAGGAGCATCACACATTCTTTCCAATGGCGAACAGCTGCTGCTGCTGACATATCATACAAAATGAGGCAGCTGGGGACTTCATGGGTAGAGAATTGCTTCTTTTGAATAGCTCTAGTCAATATCTGTTCTTTGACCCAAAAGCCTGTGAAGTTAACTAGGACTGTTTGAGGTAACTTTAATTACGATAATGTCTGGGCCGGGACCCTATATGCTCTTGTGATGGTAAGATCTCTGGAGAACTCTGGCAGTACATTATCCTTAATAAATGACTCAACCCACTGGAGAATTTGTGACCCCTCGCATCCTTCTAGGACCCCAACCAGCCGCAAATTCGAATGTCGAGTGTGATTTACAAGCTCTTCCAGCTTGCTTTCCAATAGATTTTTTTGTTTTTTATCCAAAGTAGCCTGGTGTAGCATCGAGGTCATCTGGTCCTCGCAGTGAGATATCCTGGATTAAGCTTCTTGTAATCTTGCCAGATAGCTAACGACTGCTTCTTCGATTTTTGATAAGCGAAGGTGTAATGCTGCAAACTCATTTGCTTGTGTTACTTTCAGCTTGCGATCTTTTCCAAAATGAGATTCAGCATGGTTTTGATGTCATATTGGAAGCTGACCCCGGGTCTCTGAATATTAAAATAGGGTGGTCTGTGACTGACCCCCCAGCCCCAGGGACAACCACCTCCCCAGGGCTTTGGAAATGTTGGAGGGGAGCCATGAGGCCCCCAGTGACCCTCAGCAATAAAGAGGAATGAATTCCTCAACTTAAAACGAGCCACAGGGCGTGTTTGCACACATGTCACCTCAGGCCCACCCCCTCCCTTCACCACTGTGCAAACGCGCCCCGTGGTGTGTTTTAAGTTGGGGGATTAACTCCCCTTGAATCCTGAACATCCCTGGGGTGCAACTAGCCCACCAGCTACCTCCATTAAGCGCCACAGAGTTGCGTTGCAGAGAAGTGTAAAAAGGGGTGTGACCTCGGGACATATATCTGCAACGCATCCCCTGGCGCATAATGGAGGTTCCTGGTGGGCTAGTTGGCCCCAAGGGACACCCAGTATTCAAGGGGAATTCATTGCCCATCTGCAAATGCTAATTCCTAACTATAACGTGCCTAAAACGGTGAGTAGCTAAAATATCGAAATTTAAATATTGACCTACAGTAATATTGATGTAATAATATCGAAGGGACAGAATATAGAAGGTAAGTAATATTGATTTTTTTTATATCAAAGGGACTGAATTTCGAAGGTAAGCAATATCGATTTTATTAATATAAATGTAAGTAATATCGATGTTATTATTAAAGATGTTAGTAATATCGATCTTACTAATATCGATGTTAGTAATATCGATGTTACTGATAACGATTTGTATATGATTTTTATGTATATTATTAGGTATTTAATATGTATGTGTCATTTTTTTAATGTTATTTAAGTTAATTTTGTATTTTAGTACAAGTAGCGGGTTGTGGGTGTATAGGGGGATAGGGTGGGAAGTAATTCAATTATACTAAATTAATTATAAATTTTTAGGAATTATAAATTCATTTTAAAAAATTTTTGTGTGTAAGTTCTGTATTGGGTTCTGGGTTTATAGGGGAATAGGGTGGGAAGTAATTTAAATGTAATTAATTACTAATTTATTTTTATTTATTGGTATAGCTTGTTATAATATGGTTAATTAATTATTAATTGGTAATTAATTTTTAATAATTGGTAATCAATGTTAATTATTTGATTAACTGATAATTATGTTAAGTGTATTTTTTATTAATATTGGAGTTTGTTATAAGGGCATAGTGTATAATGTAATTGATATGTAATTAAGTAATTATTAAATTTATAGTTGGGTATTAATAATTAATGTATTGGATATTAATTTTTTATTGGTAATTATTTAATGGTATACATTTTTGGTTATGAACATATATTTATTGTTGTTTAATCATTGATTGGTAATTAAATATTACTAAATAATATGTATTGATATTTTTAATTAATACATCAATAAGTAATTAATAATGGGTAATTAATGTTTGATAATTAATATGTTTGGTATAACACATAATTTAATTGTTTAATATTAGTTAATTGGTAATTACTTTTTAATACTTAATATGCTTTTGTTATCACATATATGTTATTGTTCAAGATTAAATAATTGGTAATTCATATGTATTAATTATTATTAATTGGTATTTATTATTTATTTATTGTTATTTAATTATTCATTGGTAATTATGTTTTAATAATTATGTATTGATATTTGTAAATAGTTTAGATGTATTTAATAATTAATGTATTTATAAGTATGGTATTTTTAACTTCTATGCTATCCAACACTTTCCCTCCTGTTGCACTATCTGGAGTTGGAATAGTAATTTTTACCCCTACGCTATCCAACACTTTCTCTACTGTTGCACTTTCTGTAGTGGGATTAGTAATTTTTACCCCTCCGCTAGCCAACATTTTCCTTACTGTTGTTTGTTTTGTAGTTGGAATAGTAGAATTATTCCCTCTGTTATTTAATATTTTTTTGCATTATTTTAGCTAATGTAGTAAATAATTAATTTTAAAAATATTAATAGTACATTTAATTTGGTTAATTTGTTTTACATATTTATTTAATTTTATTTTATGTTATTATTTTATGTCATTAAAATCATTATTAAAAGTTATTATTAAGTAAGTATATATTATATTTGATATGTATATGTTTGATTAATTTGTTATTAAAGTGTGTATATTATGTATTATTTTTAAATATTATAAATATTTGTAACTATGTTTATTATATTTATAAGTATTATTTAATTTATTTTACATATATTATTTTTTAAAAACCAATATGTTTTAATGATATTTTTACATTGATATTTTGTTTCGATATTTTTGTACTTACCATGTTGTAGATAGGATGTCAATATTGTTGACATCGATATTTTTGTTCCGATATTTTTGTATGTCGATATTCTGTCTTTCGATATTTTGTCAGATATTCACCTGAAACCTATGGTTTTTTCAGTGAATTTCAATGTTTTTTTAAATGCTAATTTGTAACTATGTTGTGCCTGAAACCTATGTTTTTTTCAGTTTATTTCTAAGGTTTTTTAAATGCTAGTTTCTAACTATGCTTACAGAGGTAGGACATGTGAAGAAAGAAGAAAAAACACACAGAAAGAAGAAAAAGAAATGCAGAAAGAAGAAATAGAAGTCCTCAAAGACGAAGAAAAGTGCAGGAAGAAGGAAGACATGCAGAAAGAACAAACAGAGGAGCAGAACAAGGCCTTGTTGCAAAATCATCCAGTACCCTCAACTTTTTCTGATGGGTAATGGTGGTAACTGACTCTGACTAACCAGTCCTAGAGCCAGTCCTTTGCTAAAAGACACTTAGAATACAGTTAAAACACCTACATACACTAGGGAACACTATGCATTGTGGTGCCCCTGTTATTAGCATGACCTCCTCTGTAAGCACCTAATATACAATATACAATACGAGGGGATTAAAACTATCTCTTAAAATGCGCCACAGGGTTCGTTTGCACACTGGTGAAGAGAGGGCGTCTGAGCTGACATGTACAAACCTGCCCTGTGGCCGTTTTAATTTGGTGGATAAAGTCCCCTTGAATCCTGAGTGTCCCTTGGGTACAACTAGCCCACCAGGTATCTCCAGTTAGCGCCACAGAGGTGTAAAAATGGGCACGGCCTGGACCACCTTTCTGCAACGCAGCGCAGTGGCGCTAACTGGAAGCAACTGGTGGACTAGTTGGCCCCCTGGGGGCCCTCAGGATTGAAGTGGAATTATTTCCCCAACTTAAAACGCGTCACAGGGCGTGTTTGCACACGTCACATCATGCCCCCGTCCCCTCGCTTCACCACTTTGTAAACACATCCTGTGGCCGTTTAAAGTTGGGAGATTAAGTTCATTTGAATCCTGAGGGTCCTTAGGGACCGACTAGCCCACTAGGTACCTCCAGTAAGTGCCACAGAGTTGCGTTGCAAAGAGGTGTAAAAATTGGCACAGCCTGGAACACCTCTCTGCAATGCAGCGCAGTGGCGCTTACTGGAAGCATCTGGTAGGCTAGTTAGCCCCCAGGGGCCCTCAGGATTGAAGGG
Organism: Lissotriton helveticus; assembly: GCF_964261635.1. NCBI lineage: Eukaryota > Metazoa > Chordata > Amphibia > Caudata > Salamandridae > Lissotriton > Lissotriton helveticus. Next base: position 63,391,754 of record NC_136060.1, on the reverse strand, counting down.
GAATTATTTGTCCAATTTAAAACGCGCCATATGACGTGTTTGCACACGTCACCTTAGGCCCCGTCCCCTCTCCTCACCACTGTGTAAACACGCCCTGTGGCCGCTCTAAGTTGAGAGATTAATTACCCTTGAATCCTAAGGGTCCCTAGGCTCAAACTAGCCCATTAGGTACCTTCAGTAAGCTCCACAGAGATGCATTTCAGAGAGGTGTAAAAAGGGGCGTGGCCTCTGAACACCTGTCTGCATGAAGCTCCCTGGCACATACTGGAGATACCTGTTGGGCTAGTTGGCCCTCAGGGACCCTCAGTATTGAAAGCGAATGAATTCCCCAGCTTACAACTAACCCTGGGCGAAACACTACGCTACATATATATATATACTAGCAGCCCGTCCCGATGTTGTCCGGGTATGAATTGCTGCTGGCCAGTAGTATATTGTTTTGTAGGATTTCGTTTTGATAGTATTTCTTATCTGTGACAGGCCTGTGAAACGCTCCGATTCACAGTGCACTGCTGATGCACTTAAGAGTGCGCGTTCAGTAGTGTGTGAACTCGAGTTTCCCTACCTTATTTTTCCTTGCAATATTATATAGCACGAACTCGACAACATGGCATGAGCACAATTTACATTACAGAAGAGCACATTCATTTGTGGTAGGCACGGGGAGACAAAGCTATTTGCCTAGAATCACAGGATGTTGAGCTGATGCCGAGATGCGAACGTAGCTCCCCAGCTCTAAAGTTCGCAATTCTAGAACTTGTGGCGGGAGGTGTGTCTAAAAGTGTATGTCTCCGCAATGCCATTATAACGCATGGCATTACATTTTATATGCTTTTACCAGGCATACATTTACAAAGAAATTCGTTGTAAATGCATGAATGGTAAAAGCATGTTTTTTTTAATGTTTGGATAAGGTAAGTATGGGTATAGGGGTATATGTTTTGGGGTAATGAGGTATATGTTTTGGGGTGTTTGGGTATTTTAAGAGTTCAGATATAGTTTTAGGTTATGGGGTACAGGGGTAGTTTTAGGGTTTAGGGATAGGTATGGGTTTTGGGGTACAGGGGTATTTTTAGGATTCAGGGCTAGGTCTGGGTTAGGGGATATAGGGGCATTTTTAGGGTTCAGGGGTAGGTTTGGGTTTTGGGGTACAGGGGTTTTTTAAGGGTTCAGGGCTGGGTTTAGGTTTTGGGGTACAGGGGTATTTTTAGGGTTCAGGGCTAAATTTGGGTTTTGGGATACAGGGGTATTTTAGGGTTCAGGGGTAGGTTTGGGTTTTGGGGAACAGGGTTATTTTTAGGCTTCAGGGCTAGGTTTGGGTCATGGGGTACAGGGGTAGTTTTAGGGTTTAGGGATAGGTATGGGTTTTGGGGTACAGGGGTATTTTTAGGGTTCAGGGCTAGGTTTGGGTTTGGGGGTATAGGGGTATTTTTAGGGTTCAGGGGTAGGTTTGGGTTTTGGGGTACAGGGGTATTTTAAGGGTTCAGGGCTAGGTTTAGGTTTTGGGGTACAGGGGTATTTTTAGGGTTCAGGGCTAAGTTTGGGTTTTGGGGTACAGGGGTATTTTAGGGTTCAGGGGTAGGTTTGGGTTTTGGGGTACAGGGTTATTTTTAGGCTTCAGGGCTAGGTTTGGGTTTTGGGGTACAGGGGTATTTTTAGGGTTCAGGGGTAGGTTTGGGTTTTGGGGTACAGGGGTATTTTAAGGGTTCAGGGCTAGGTTTGGGTTTTGGGGTACAGGGGTATTTTAGGGTTTAGGGGTGGGTTTGGGGTACAGTGATATTTTTAGGGTTCAGGGCTAGGTTTGGGTTTTGGGGTACATGGGTATTTTTAGGGTTCAGGGCTGGGTTTAGGTTTTGGGGTACAGGGGTATTTTTAGGGTTCAGGGCTAAGTTTGGGTTTTGGGGTACAGGGGTATTTTAGGGTTCAGGGGTAGGTTTGGGTTTTGGGGTACAGGGTTATTTTTAGGCTTCAGGGCTAGGTTTGGGTTTTGGGGTACAGGGGTATTTTTAGGGTTCAAGGGTAGGTTTGTGTTTTGGGGTACAGGGGTATTTTAAGGGTTCAGGGCTAGGTTTGGGTTTTGGGGTACAGGGGTATTTTAGGGTTCAGGGGTGGGTTTGGGGTACAGTGGTATTTTTAGGGTTCAGGGCTAGGTTTGGGTTTTGGGGTACAGGGGTATTTTTAGGGTTCAGGGGTAGGTTTGGGTTTTGAGGTACAGGGGTATTTATAGGGTTCAGGGCTAGGTTTGGGTTTTGGGGTGCAGGGGTATTTTTAGGGTTTAGACATAGGTTTGGTTTTTGGGGTACAGGGTATATTTATAGGGTTAAGATGGGTTAGTGTTTAAGGGTGTTGGGGTATTTTAAGGGGTAAGGGTGGGTTATGATTATGGGGTGCAGGGGTATTTAAAGGGAGCAGGGTGGGATTAGCACACGATATTAGACATGGCATGAAGGATGGAACACACCACACGCCCCCAGCTTTTGTCACGCCCCCAGCACACGCCCATAGCACAACGCAGACAAGCCCACAAGGGACTACTTTGCTGGCACGGTTCTTTTACCTTTTAAATGTATATGGTGGGCGTCTGCATAGCCTATGTCCTTCTGCTGCAACTGCCCTTTCCAACGCAATGGGTGTTGTGATTGGTGCTGTGGTTCCTGAGATTACCCGCCTCAAAGGTTTGGGCTCTCTCTTTATTATATTAGTATAGATATTGATATATATATATCACAGCTTCCAGAACACTAAGGTGGTGCACTCGCAGGTGGGTGATTCAAATGCGGGGGTGCCCCCACATATCAATTGCCGCTCAACTCTCCTCTCATCCCGACTTTCATCCAAAAAAGAAAAGCACTCGCGGGGGCCGGTTGGATCGATTTGTCCGCCTGCCATCCTGACGTAAAACGGGACCGCCGGCCATAAGGGCGGCGGTCCCGTGGGGGCCATTAGGGTGCGACCGCCACACTGTGAGGCTCATCCCGCTATAAGCACCGCCCGTCGCAATGTAGAAAATGCACATTGTGCACTTCAATGCACAATGTGACAGACACCGCGTGGTGCCTGCCACGTTGAACAGTGAAGTACACCATGTGTACCCCACACCCCCCCGGAGTCCCTGGGGGCCCGCAACGGGCCCCCACAAGACATTCCCGCATGCCTTTCCGTGGCGGCAAGCATGTCCCCACACACACCCTAATTTGGATGGCAGTGTCTGTTAGACATCGCCACAATATGAAACCCTTTTCCGCCTGGTCAACTCGTTGACCGGGCGGAAAAGCGGCAGATGGTCTTTCCGTCCGCCGCGGTCCCCCCGTCATAGTAATATGGCAGGGGGAAATAGGTGGTGGGCGGGGAAGGATGTTGGGTGGATTGCCACCGCCCACATGGCGGTGGCGATCCGTCCGACATCCTAATGGGCCCCTAAGTTTAGCATTAAAAGGTGCACTATTATCAAGGCAGCCTTAAGCCACTTAACGTGGCTTTAAGCCACGTTAAGTGGCTTAACGCTGCCTTGATAATAGGGAGCTGACCCTATTGCCACCACAACGTCTCAAAAAGTGCCGTTGTGGTGGCGTTAGGTGCTTGATAATATGCCCCCATGTATGTAGACATTAATCGTTTTGTTTACGATTTGGAAATACAGTGTGACTATCAGAAACTGTGAGCCACTGAGTTTTGAAGGTCAGTAGCCTGTATTCCAAAATGTTTCATCCTGGCGCTGACAGTCCCCCAACCCCTTTGAGATGCTACAGGGTCACAGTAGTAGGATATACACTGTGACAAAATAATAGATCATGGGAGAAGGAGAATACGGATGAAAAGACAGAAAAAGATAAATGACAAAATGTTATCAGATGTTGTTGTTGTCTGGGACTTGGGTATGTTGAGTCCTGGCACCAACGGGCCCCCAATCCCTCTGAGGTGGAATAGAATGACAGTAGTAGAATATACATGGCCGCACTATATCACCCCAGGAGAGAAGGTCAATAGGGGCGAGAAGAGAGAAAAAGATAAATTACTAAATGTTATCAAGTGTGTTACTGTTTTTAACTTTTTGTTGTTTGGGACCAAAAGGCCTCCAACTCCTCTGAGATTAAATAGAAAGGCAGTAATAGAATATACACAGCTCTTCTATATCATCTAAGGGGAGAAGAAGAATATAGACTAGAAGAGAGAAATGAAGAAATGTTATCAAGCGTCCTACTGGTTTCATGTTTGTGTTCTCTGGGACTCGGGAATGTTCAGTCCTAGGGCCAATTGGCCCCAAACTCCTCCGAGATGAAATAGAAAGACAGTAGTAGATTATACATGGTCACACTATTTCACCCCAGGGGAGAAGGACAATAGGGGCAAGAAGAAAGAAAAAGATAAGTGTCTCCTGCATTCTGTCTGTTTCTGAACAGGTGTTGCTGATGTTAGATATAAATGCAAATAAAAAACAATGTAGCAACTGAATATCAAACACACGTTGAACTTTTTAGAATCTTTTATAAAAATAGCTAAAGTTTCGAAATCTTGATACCTCTTGATATCCATATATATTAAAATTTTAAACTAAATATGATTATTTAAAGAAACACTTTTAGTTAGCTGTTTCCTAGAACACAAAAAGCAATTACAATGCTTAATTCCACCATTCAGATAAATAGTTACATTTTATACATGTCTACTATCCCTTAATCTAACAGTTTACAAGTCTGTAATCTCTTTTGTTATCGCAAAAGAAGAATCCGACGTTGGAGATGGGAAGCTGGATCGCTGACTGGAGTTAGGGAAATGACTTGCAAAAATGAAACTAATCAATTGTCAAAGGGCTTGGTGTGGTATATATAGTCTTTGGTTACAGAGTAGTATATGGAAGCAACATGCTGTGCACGCACGTAGATATCACGTTTTTTGGTTAACATGTGCTCACGTTCTGACTATTTGACATGTGCACATGTTGGGAAAAGGTTGAAAACTGTTAACAGCTGAAGCTTCTGATTTGCATCCTCACGCGTGTTATCTGTTTGACATGTGCACACGTTGGCAGAGGTTGAAAACTGTTAACCACCAAAGAGTCTCATTTGCTTTCTCTTGACTGAAAACGCCTAATACTTGCTATGATTATGAATGCAAGACATATGAATAAACTGTGATTCAGATCTCCTGAGGCGGAAAGCCGGGAGCGACGCTTGCTGCTAAAAAAAATTGTATTTGATTTTAAAAAACTGTGTGAATTTGTGTATTTTAACGCACTCTGCCCCCCTCCCCCTGCACTTACCTGTGTCACTGGAAACAGCGGATCTGAACGCTGTCTGGCACAGGACCCACTTGCTCGCCGCCATCGCCGGCCGCGAGGAGACTAGGACACGCCCCCTCCAGGTGGCTACGCCCACCTCAACCACCCTCCCTTTTGTGCGCATAAATAATGTGTCAGTTTAGGGAGCGCAGCGGACGGGCGCAGCGGACGGGCGCAGCGGGCGCGCCGTCAGCGCGCCAAAGGCGGGCCAAAGGCAAGCCCGTCTGGGCCCGTCCGGGCCCAGACGGACCTAGGCCTAGGGACTCTGCCAAACTGCACTCATGACCGTGTGGTGTACTCTGGAGAGGCGCTCCGCGCACTCCAACCTCAGAAAGACCTTGTTTGCTACCACACGCACACTGAGGGCACACCCTTCTCCAACTGTGCGCACTGCAATCCGACCCCCCGGAGCTCAACTAAATCCGAACTAAAACTTGGACTCCTTAATTGTCGCTCCCTTCCCAAACATGCCCTTGAAACCAACCTGCTAATACAAGATCTGGATCTGGACCTACTTTTTTTAACTGAGACATGGCTATCAGATAGCTCCGATTCAGACATCGTATCGGCCCTCCCCACTGGGTACCTCTGCCAAGCCTTACATAGACCAAAAGGGAGGGGAGGGGGGGTTGCCATAATCTTCAGGGACAAATATACCTGTAGAACCTCCAATGCCTACATTGAGGACTGCGAGAGCTGTCAGTTCTCCCTCCAAACCTCCCCAGCTCACTCTATGTCAGGGCTCTTAATTTATCGCCCCCCAGGTCCCCCCGGCAATTTCATCAACGCCGTCGTTGAGTCAGTGTCACAACTAGCATCTGCAACCTCCAACTTTCTCATGTTAGGTGACCTAAACCTCCACTTCATGGACCCTTCGGACCGGACAGCCTCCGACCTCCGGCTAGACCTGATGTCACTCGATATCCGATTGGTTAACAACAAGCCTACCCATGAGAAGGGACACTCACTGGATACCCTCTTTACAAACGTAGCGACTATCACCACTAAACCACCTGTGCCCCTTCCATGGACGGACCATTTTCTGGTCCCTATCGCCTGGGAAATTTCCACCATGAACCTCCCAACCACTAAAATTCAGGTAACCGACAGACGGTGGCATAAACTTACACCGGGGGAATGGGCCGCCGTCCTTGCAGAATCCACCCCCGAGCTCTCCACCGACCCTATTACAGCCGATAAGCAGCTGGAGGAGTGGATTACCGGCTCCCTAGACACACTTCTTCCTAAAACAGTGACCTTTAAACATCCCAAACGAATACCAGCGGCTCCATGGTACACCCCCGAACTTAAAGCTCTGCGCCAAGAGTGCAAGAGAACAGAACGCTCTTGGAGGAGAAATAAATCGAAGAGCGACAAAGATAGCTACTCGACCTCCCTTCTAACCTACAAAACCGCTATACGAAAAACCAAAAGCGCGTTTTTTAAGGAAAGAATAGAGAAAGCGGGATGCTCTAGTAAGGAATCTTATGTCATCCTTAAAGAGCTTTTGAAAACCCCAGAACAGGGACCAAGACAACCCACAGATCCCAAAGTCGATCAGGAAAAATGCCAACAACTGGCTAACTTCTTCCATAATAAAATCAAAACAATTCTTGACTCAATCCCCCTTACGAATTCGTGTGATGAAAACGATCCCCCATACCCCTCAACACCTACTTGTCTCTCCTCTTGGGGGCAAGTCACAACGGAGGAGGTAGGAAACACGTTGAATTCCATAAAGAGTGGATCTCCCAGGGACCCCGCCCCTTTCCGGATTCTTAAGGAAGTAGCTCCCACGATCACCCCCCTCCTGACACACCTGATCAATGCCTCACTCCAACAGGGAGTTGTACCCCCGAGCTGGAAGAAGGCCGTCGTAAAAGCCTTACTCAAGAAACCCTCCCTCGACCCCGAAAACTTGACCAACTACAGGCCTATTTCCCTACTCCCGGGAGTAAGCAAGATCGCTGAAAAGTTGGTCAACAGGAAACTCTCCCAGTTTTTGGAGAGCAACAACAAATTAAAGAGCTCACAGACGGGCTTTCGTCCAGGGCAGGGCACTGACATCGCCCTCCTGGCCGCGGTTGAGGAAGCCAGAACACTGCTTGACGACGGAGGATCAGTGGCAGTGATCCTCCTCGACCTCAGCGCGGCATTCGATACCGTCAACCACCAACTTCTCATCAAAAGACTCAAGAGAGTAGGTGTGGAAGGCTCTGCCCTTTCTTGGATCTCATCCTTCTTAGATCAACGGACCTATCAGATCTGGGAAAAGAACGCCCGCTCCTCCAAAATTCCCCTCCAATGTGGCGTGCCTCAGGGCTCTTCCCTGAGCCCCACTCTATTCAATATCTATATGTCCACATTGGAGGAGGTTATCACCCCTTTCGGAGTGAGCGTCGTCAGCTACGCCGACGACACACAACTAGTGGTGTCTCTATCCCACCCCAGACAACAATCAGCAGACTTATTTAACTGCCTTTCACAGGTCCATCTCTGGATGAACAACTTAGCCCTAAAATTAAATGGGACAAAAACTGAAGTTTGGCTCCTCGGTCCAAAAGGGCTCACACTCTCCCCGAACATCTGGCCAGCCTGTATGGGCCCCCCCCTGACCCGAAAGTAGAGGTAAAAAGCCTAGGGGTATGGCTCGACTCGGACCTCTCTTTCACTGTGCAGGCAAACAAAGTAGCCGGGACCTGTTTCGGGCTCCTGAAATCACTGAGGAAAGTCCTGCCCCTTTTGCCCTTCAACTCCCAAAAATTGCTTATTCAAGGCTTGATAATCTCAAGGCTTGACTATAGTAATGTGATATACCTAGGTGCCCCTGAGGCGACCCTCACCAAGCTTCAAAGAATCCAGAACACTGCGGCCCGGATTATCACAAATACCCCTGCCAGAACCTCCGCCAAACCTGCCCTCAAACTCCTCCACTGGCTTCCCATAAGGGAGCGGGTCAAATTCAAGGCCTTGTGTCTAGCCCACAAACTACTTCAAAAGCAAGGCCCCCCCGCTCTCAGTAAACTTATCACACCCTATAGACCCACGAGATCTCTCCGGTCGGACACAGAAAACCTCATCACCACCCCCAGATTTAAGAAAACCCGTTCAGGCGGAAGACGCTTCTCAGTCCAAACCGCACGCCTCTGGAACTCCCTCCCCCGTGACCTGAGACTAGAAACACGGTACCTTCACTTCAGGAAGCGGCTCAAAACTCATCTTTTTCCCCAATGACTCACGCCCACTCTAAACATTGATCCCCTGCCCCTCCCTTTCCTCCTTCTTTAACCTTCCTGAACCGGCCCAAACCAAAGAGATAGGGTGCCTAGCGCTGGGATACCTTATGGTGACTATGCGCTCTATAAAAATAAATAATAATAATAATAATAATTACAAAAAAATAAAACAACATAGGAAACATTTAGCATTAGAATTGTTTAATATGTTGATTAGTGCGAAGTAAGTTTTAATTGTGGTTGAAATATTGTTTACAGTAATTTTTTGAGTACAGAAGTATGGATGTATTTATGTAATTTACTGAAAAAAACATGGCTTTCAGGGACGTTATAGTTCGAAATTTGAATTTTAAAAACCTTAGAAATTCACTTAAAAACCATAGGTTTGAGGGATGTTATAGTTAGAAATTAGCATTTAAAAAACCATTGAAATTCACTGAAGAAAACCATAGGTTTCAGGTACGTTATAGTTAGTTAGTATACTTTTTACACGTACAAAACCAGAGAAATTTGGACGTTATAGTTGGTTAAGCTAACTATAACTGCGCCCCCGCAATGCACTGGTGATGATGTCACATATTACATCATTCATGACATGGCCAGTGACATCACTGATGACATCTCAATGACATCATTGATGGTATCATCCATGTGATAATCTGATGCACCTCCTCACACCCTAAGATAACCTTTAATACACCCACGCTAAAATACAGACTACCATTTTCGAAACCATAGACACACCAATACCAGTTACTACATACTCTCTCTGATTTCTGAGTCTACACACACATGTCCACTTATGCACCCGTACAGTCACTCATACATGCATTCCCTGATCAATACAGCACTATCATTTGCACTCATACACCTATACAGGTACTCACACATGGCCACTCATCCATAGAGTTACTCACTCACCTAGTCAATCATGCAAAGAATCATTCACACTCTCATTTACTCCCCTGTACAGTTATACACACACCACCTCACTAATTCATACATATACTAACACATACTTACTCTCTTATACAATCACTGATACAAGCTTACATTCATCCATACAGCCACTCTCACAATCACTCACTCTCACATATAGTCATGTATATGTTCCAACACTCATATATAGTGCGTTTCACATATGTAGTGACTCACACATGTACCACTGAGACAGGAATTCACTGACCAACACATTCATATACCCACCCATACAGTCCTTCACAGGTGCACTCTTAAAAGCATACACCCAGTGAATCACCCACTCACACATCTATGCACAGAGTCACAAACCAACACCCACCCACATAGACACTCAGGCCCCATACAGATACTCGGACAACCAATCAATAACCCATATAGACACTCATGTAGCTACTCACCAACCCATGCAGCTGCTTACGCACCAACTGACAGACTGATACAGACATTCACACAGTTTACTCACTAACCCATGCATTCAGTAAGACACGTTTAATCACTCACTTATACAGTCAGTGACGTACCTACTAAACCATCCATTTAGACAATGATACGCCCACTCAAAACACCTTGGCATTTATATATATAAAACATATTTAAACTTTACAGAAAAACACTGTCACTGAATGATGTCATCAGTGATATAATTTGAGATGTCATGAGTGATGTCACCAGTGATGTCACTGACCATGTCATGAATGATGTAATACGTGATGTCATTAGCAGGGCATTACGGGGGACGCGAGTTATAGTTAGCTAAACTCAATCAATCAATCATAGACATTTATAGAGCGCTCTACTTACCCGGAGGGTCTCAAGGCGCTAGGGGGGGGGGGTGCTGCTACTGCCCGAACAGCCAGGTCTTGAGCTTCTTCCTGAAGGCGAGGTGGTCTTGGGTCAGGCGCAGGTCGGTCGGGAGGGAGTTCCAGGTCTTGGCAGCCAGGTAGGAGAAGGACCTTCCTCCTGTTGTCGTTCTTCGGATGCGGGGGACGGCGGCGAGGGCGTGGCTGGCTGATCGGAGGTGTCGTTTGGGAGCGTAGAAGTTGATGCGGTTGTTGAGGTAGCTCGGGCCTTGATCGTGTAGGGCTTTGTGTGCGTGGGTGAGGAGACGGAAGGTGATTCTCTTGTTGACCGGGAGCCAGTGCAGGTCTCTTAGGTGACCGGAGATGTGGCTGTGTCGTGGGATGTCGAGGATGAGTCTGGCCGAGGTGTTCTGGATCCGTTGGAGTCTCTTCTGGAGTTTGGCGGTGGTTCCGGCGTAGAGGGCGTTGCCGTAGTCCAGTCGGCTGGTGACGAGGGCCTGGGTGACAGTCTTCCTGGTCTCGGTGGGGATCCACCGGAAGATTTTCCGTAGCATGCGCAGGATGTTGAAGCACGACGAGGAGACTGCGTTGACTTGCTTGGTCATGGAGAGGGAGGAGTCCAGGATGAAGCCCAGGTTGCGTGCGTGGTCTGTCGGTTTGGGTGCAGTTCCCAGGGCGGGGGGCCACCAGGAGTCGTCCCAGGCGGAGGGCGAGTATCCCAGGATGAGGACTTCCGTCTTGTCCGAGTTCAGCTTCAGGCGGCTGGTCGACATCCACTCGGCTACTTCTTTCATTCCTTCGTGAAGGTTGGCTCTGGCGGCGGCGGGGTCGTTGGTAAGGGAGAGGATCAGCTGGGTATCGTCGGCGTAGGAGATGATGTTCAGGTTGTGTTGGCGTGCGATGGCCGCGAGGGGGCTCATGTAGACGTTGAAGAGGGTTGGGCTCAGCGAGGATCCTTGGGGTACGCCGCAGATGACTTCGGTGGCCTTTGATTTGTACGGAGGTAGGCGGACTCTCTGGGTTCTTCCGTCGAGGAAGGAGATGATCCATTCCAGTGCCTTCTCCTGGATTCCGACGTTGTAGAGGCGCTGCACTAGGGTGCGGTGGCAGACGGTGTCGAAGGCCGCGGAGAGGTCTAGGAGGATGAGGGCCGCTGTTTCTCCGTTATCCATCAGGGTTCGGATGTCATCGGTGGCAGCGATGAGGGCGGTCTCGGTGCTGTGGTTGGCTCGGAAGCCAGACTGTGAGGGGTCGAGGGATCCGTTCGTCTCGAGGAAGGCGGCCAGTTGCTTGTTGACGGTCTTCTCGATGACTTTGGCTGGAAACGGGAGGAGCGAGATGGGGCGGTAATTCTTCAGTTCGGTGGGGTCCGCTGTTGGTTTCTTGAGTAGAGCGCTGAGTTCGGCGTGCTTCCAGCTCTCAGGGAAGGTGGCGGTGTCGAATGAGGTGTTGATGATGTCCCGCAGGTGGGGTGCGATGACAGCGTCGGCCTTGTTGAAGACGTGGTGAGGGCACTGGTCGGTCGGAGATCCGGAGTGGATGGAGTTCATCGTGCGGACGGTGTCTTCGGTGCTGATAGTAGTCCAGGCGCGGAGGTTGGTGGTGGGGGGCGGTGGTTCGGTTGAGTCGGACGTGGCGTTCGTCGGTTGTGTGCTGAAGCTGTTGTGTATGTCCGCGATCTTGTTGTGGAAGTAGGAGGCGAGGGAGTTGCAGAGTTCTTGCGATGGGGTGATGTCGTTGTTTCCGGCGTTGGGGTTGGAGAGCTCTTTCACGATGTTGAAGAGTTCCTTGCAGTTGTGTGCGTTGTTGTCCAGTCGGTCCTTGAATGCAGTTTTCTTGGTGTCGTGGATCAGCTGGTGGTGCTTCCGGGTGGCAAGCTTGAGGGTGGTCATGTTGTCCGGTGTTGGCTCCCTTCTCCAGGCTTTCTCGAGGGCTCGGCAGTTCTTCTTGGAGCTCTTGAGTTCGTCGGTGAACCATGGGGCCTTCTTGCTGCCGGGTCTGCTGGGCGGGGTCTTCAGTGGGGCGAGTTCGTCCGCGCAGTTGCTGATCCACTTCGTGAGGTTGACGGCGGCCTGGCTGGGGTTCGCTGAGCTGGCGGGAGGGTGCTGACTCAGGGAAGCGGCGAGCTGGTCGACTGTGATCTTGCTCCAGTTTCTGCGGGCGACCTGTTGCTGGTGGTGGTGGATCGTCGTTCTTCTGAAGGTGAAGTGGACGCAGCTGTGGTCCGTCCAGTGGAGTCCTGTGGCGTGGCTGAAGGCGATGTCTTTGCAGGATGAGGAGACGGCGTCGAGTGTGTGTCCGGCGAGGTGGGTGGGGGTGGTCACCAGCTGCTTGAGTCCGAGGTTGGCGAGGTTGTCGAGCAGGGTGGTGGTGTTGCGGTCGTTGTTGTTCTCCAGGTGGAAGTTGAGGTCCCCCAGGAGGATGTAGTCAGCGGAGGGGAGGGCATGCGGGCTGACGAAGTCGGCGATGTCCTCACTGAATTGTGTGCGTGGTCCCGGGGGTCGGTAGATCAGGGTGCCTCTGAGGGTGGTCTTCGGGTCGGTGTGGATCTGGAAGTGCAGGTGTTCGGCGGTGGTTAGAGTGTCGTCGGTGTTGGTCGTGATGCGGATGGTGTCCCTGTGGATGATGGCGATGCCTCCTCCTATCTGGTTGGTGGTGCGGTCCCTCCGGATGATCTTGTAGCCGTCCGGGATGGCGATGGCGATGTCGGGCGCTGAAGAGGCGTTCATCCAGGTCTCCGTGAGGAAGGCAACGTCAGGAGCTGTGGTGTCGATGAGGTTCCAGAGTTCAATGGCGTGTCTGTGGACTGAGCGGGTGTTGAGCAGGATGCACTTGAGGTGGTTGGTGCTGGTGTTCGTCTTGGCGGGTGCTGGTGCGAGGCAGGTCCGGATGCAGGTGAACTTGCAGGCGGTGCAGCAGAAGGGTCCGTGGGAGCGCCTCGGGGTGGCACGGTAGCATCCCGGGGCTCGTCCGTCGTTGAGTGCGATGAGGGTGGCGGCGTCGTACGTCCGGCGGGTGGGCTGGGATCTGCGGGGGCCAGGGGTCCTGGCACTGGGCGCGGTCCAGGCGCGGACAGGCGCAGACGGGCTTACCTTCGGCGCTCATTCGGTGCTCCCGCTGCGCGCGTCCGCTGCGCGGTCGCTGAGGGGGCGTCATAAGAAGGGATCCGGGAGGGCGGGTCAGGCGGGAGGCGGGGAGCGTGTGGGCCTATCGGTAGGCGGGGGGGCGGGGTCGCGTCAAAAACCGGCGCGAAATCCAGGCGGCCGGCCCTGCGGCGGCTGGGACGCCGGGCTGGATCGGCGATCAAGGCGGGCGGCCCTGCGGCGGCTGGGGCGCCGGGATGGATCGGCAGCAGGCAGGCAGGCAGCAGGTAAGTGGCAGGCAGCAGGCGGGGAGCGAGGGGGCAACCAGGCCGAGGGCACAGTGGTCGCTGCAAGTCTGGGGTCGGAGTCCCCTTAAGAAGGGATCCGGGAGGGCGGGTCAGGCGGGAGGCGGGGAGCGCATGGGCCTATCGGTAGGCGGGGGGGCGGGGTCGCGTCAAAAACCGGCGCGAAATCCAGGCGGCCGGCCCTGCGGCGGCTGGGGCGCCGGGATGGATCGGCGATCAAGGCGGGCGGCCCTGCGGCGGCTGGGGCGCCGGCATGGATCGGCAGCAGGCAGGCAGGCAGCAGGTAAGTGGCAGGCAGCAGGCGGGGAGCGAGGGGGCAACCAGGCCGAGGGCACTGGTTGCTAATTATAACATCCACATTTTCTGGTTTTGCAAGTAAAAAGTCTAACTAACTATAATGTACCTGAAACCAATGGTTTTCTCAGTAAATATATATATATCCATATGCAAAAGCCCGACAGTTGAGGCACCACTCACAAACATGTTTAAAACCCTTCTTTATTGACAGGTTGCAAGGACACCGGCATCCCTTAGAACAGTACGATATCTTCTCCAAACATGTTTCGGGCTGTGTAGCCCTTGGTCACTGGATTCACAGGAGGCACAGCTGCTGGGTGTTTCACGCTGTTCTTTGTACGGGATGATCGTAGTCCCACCCAGTGGATGTGCCCAAGGCTGCATTCGGGTCTCAGTAGTGGGCATAATAATCCATAGTGGAATGCAGCCGTGTCTCCAACTGAGTTTAAAACATAAAGCAGGTTGTTGCCCACAGGAACGCTGGGTACTTGCTAGTGTAGCCTGGCAAAGTGGTCACGCCGTTCCGCTGACGCTACCATCTAGACAGCGTACCGGATCTGCACTTCTGCAGCGGGGTGCCTCACGACCTCGGCAAGGCAGCTATATATCCATATGCAAAAGCCCGACAGTTGAGGCACCACTCACGAACGTGTTTAAAACTCTTCTTTATTGACAGGTTGCAAGGAGACCGGCATCCCTTAGAACAGCACGATATCTTCTCCAAACATGTTTCGGGCTGTGTAGCCCTTGGTCACTGGATTCACAGGAGGCACAGCGGCTGGGTGTTTCACGCTGTTATTTGTACACGATGATAGTAGTCCCGCCCCGTGGGCATGCCCAAGGCTGCATTCTGGTCTCAGTAGTGCGCATAATAATCCATAGTGGAATGCAGCCGTGTCTCCAACTGAGTTTAAAACCTAAGGTAGGTTGTTGCCCACAGGAATGCTGGGTACTTGCTAGTGTAGCCTGGCAAAGTGGTCACTCTTCTTCTGCTGACGCCGCCATCTTCACAGCGTACTGGGTCTGCATTTCTGCAGCGGGGTGCCTCGCGGCCTCGGCAAGGCCGCTATATATCCATATGCAAAAGCCCGACAGTTGAGGCACCACTCACGAATGTGTTTAAAACCCTTCTTTATTGATAGGTTGCAAGGAGACCGGTATCCCTTAGAACAGCACGATATCTTCTCCAAACATGTTTCGGTCTGTGTAGCCCTTGGTCACTGGATTCACAGGAGGCACAGCGGCTGGGTGTTTCACGCTGTTATTTGTACGCGATGATCGTAGTCCGGCCCAGTGGGCGTGCCCAAGGCTGCATTCTGGTCTCAGTAGTGCTCATAATAATCCATAGTGGAATGCAGCCGTGTCTCCAACTGAGTTTAAAACCTAAGGTAGGTTGTTGTCCACAGGAACGCTGGGTACTTGCTAGTGTAGCCTGGCAAAGTGGTCACGCCGTTCCGCTGACGCCGCCATCTTCACAGCGTACTGGATCTGCATTTCTGCAGCGGGGTACCTTGCGGCCTCGGCAAGGGCACTATATATCCATATGCAAAAGCCCGACAGTTGAGGCACCACTCACGAATGTGTTTAAAACCCTTCTTTATTGACAGGTTGCAAGGAGACCGGGTCCCTTAGAACAGCACGATATCTTCTCCAAACATGTTTCGGGCTGTGTAGCCCTTGGTCACTGGATTCACAGGAGGCACAGCGGCTGAGTGTTTCACGCTGTTATTTGTACGCAATGATCGTAGTCCCGCCCAGTGGGCGTGCCCAAGGCTGCATTCTGGTCTCAGTAGTGCGCATAATAATCCATAGTGGAATGCAGCCGTGTCTCCAACTGAGTTTAAAACCTAAGGTAGGTTGTTGCCCACAGGAATGCTGGGTACTTGCTAGTGTAGCCTGGCAAAGTGGTCACGCCGTTCCGCTGACGCTGCCATCTTCACAGCGTACTGAATCTGTACTTCTGCAGCGGGGTGCCTCGCGACCTCGGCAAGGCCGCTATATATCCATATGCAAAAGCCCGACAGTTGAGGCACCACTCATGAATGTGTTTAAAATCCTTCTTTATTGACAGGTTGTAAGGATACCGGCATTCCTTAGAACAGCACAATATATTTTCCAAATATGTTGCCGGCTGTGTAGCCCTTGCTCACTGGATTCACAGGAGGCACAGCTGCTGGGGATTTCACGCTGTTATTTGTACGCGATGATCATATTTCCGGCCAGTGGGCGTGCCCAAGGCTGCATTCTGGTCTCATTAGTGCGCATAATAATCCATAGTGGAATGCAGCCGTGACTCCAACTGAGTTTAAAACCTAAGGTAGGTTGTTGCCCACAGCAACGCTGGGTACTTGCTAGTGTAGCCTGGCAAAGTGGTCACGCTGTTCCCCTGACGCTGCCATCTTCACAGCGTACTGGATCTGCACTTCTGGAGCGGGGTGCCTTGCGACCTCAGCAAGGTCGCTATATATCCATATGCAAAAGCCCGACAGTTGAGGCACCACTCGCGAACGTGAGTATATATATATGCGCTGGCATCAATTGAATAAAAGCACTTTCTTGCACCAGCAATTAAAGGGTTCACTCTTCGTCATCTTTTGGATTTTCAGCAGTGGCAGTCTGCGGAGTGGCGAGTATCCAGCATATATATATATATATCACTGCAAATCCTTTCCAAGAAAAAGATCAGAGGCCACAAGGGGGGTTTTCAGAGCAGAGCACCACTTTATTTCATTAACCCCAGCGGCGGCGGATGCATTTCGGCGTGGTAGCCTTCTTCGGCGCCCTTCACTGTTAAGAACGCCCAAATTGACTCCTCCTGTCTAAATCACATGTAAGCACCTGAGTCTCCTCCCCCTCAAGCAATCAGCATACCAGCTGAAGTTCATGGTAGAATGAGATGAACTTTAATTCCCAGCAAGCACTGTCTTGGCAAAGTCGGGTTGGTGGCGTGGGGGAGTGAGAAACGTCATGGAACGGGTGCGAACCGCAGGTGAGTCTGGAGGATCAAGGGTCCGCTGAAACAAGGGTGTCGGCCCTGGGTCCCCTTTGCTTGACTGCAGTAGCCTGTTGCCCCAAGGTGCGCAATGAGTGGGGGACTTCAAATGCGAGACTGTGTGCCCCTTAGAGATCAAATGCCTCAGTCCAATCAAAGCTTCCTTGAAGTTTCAGGCGGACTCCGGGACTACCGATTCCTCGGTCTCGAAAATCGCTGCTCGCAGCGTGGCGCCAGTTGTATCCCGGGTCTCTTGTCACTGCAGGGCCATCTGTGCTGTGCTTCTGGCTAGCACAGTATGTATCACTGCAAATCCCTTCCAAGAAAAAGATCAGAGGCCACAAGGGGGGTTTTCAGAGCAGAGCACCACTTTATTTCATTAACCCCAGCGGCGGCGGATGCATTTTGGCATGGTAGCCTTCTTCGGCGCCCTTCGCTGTTAAGAACGCCCAAATTGACTCCTCCTGTCTAAATCACATGTAAGCACCTGAGTCTCCTCCCCCTCAAGCAATCAGCATACCAGCTGAAGTTCATGGTAGAATGAGATGAACTTCAATTCCCAGCAAGCACTGTCTTGGCAAAGTCGGGTTGGTGGCGTGGGGGAGTGAGAAACGTCATGGAACGGGTGCGAACCGCAGGTGAGTCTGGAGGATCAAGGGTCCATTGAAACAAGGGTGTCAGCCCTGGGTCCCCTTTGCTTGACTGCAGTAGCCTGTTGCCCCAAGGGGCACAATGAGTGGGGGACGTCAAATACGAGACTGTGTGCCCCTTAGAGATCAAATGCCTCAGTCCAATCAAAGCTCCCTTGAAGTTTCAGGCGGACTCCGGGACTACCGATTCTTCGGTCTCGAAAATCGCTGCTCACAGCGTGGCACCAGTTGTATCCCGGGTCTCTTGTCACTGCAGGGCCATCTGTGCTGTGCTTCTGGCTAGCACAGTATGTATCACTGCAAATCCCTTCCAAGAAAAAGATCAGAGGCCACAAGGGGGGTTTTCAGAGCAGAGCACCACTTTATTTCATTAACCCCAGTGGCGGCGGATGCATTTCGGCGTGGTAGCCTTCTTCGGCGCCCTTCGCTGTTAAGAACGCCCAAATTGACTCCTCCTGTCTAAATCACATGTAAGCACCTGAGTCTCCTCCCCCTCAAGCAATCAGCATACCAGCTGAAGTTCATGGTAGAATGAGATGAACTTCAATTCCCAGCAAGCACTGTCTTGGCAAAGTCGGGTTGGTGGCGTGGGGGAGTGAGAAACATCATGGAACGGGTGCGAACCACAGGTGAGTCTGGAGGATCAAGGGTCCGCTGAAACAAGGGTGTCAGCCCTGGGTCCCCTTTGCTTGACTGCAGTAGCCTGTTGCCCCAAGGTGCACAATGAGTGGGGGACGTCAAATGCGAGACTGTGTGCCCCTTAGAGGTCAAATGCCTCAGTCCAATTAAAGCTTCCTTGAAGTTTCAGGTGGACTCCGGGACTACCGATTCCTCGGTCTCGAAAATCGCTGCTCACAGCGTGGCGCCAGTTGTATCCCGGGTCTCTTGTCACTGCAGGGCCATCTGTGCTGTGCTTCTGGCTAGCACAGTATGTATCACTGCAAATGCCTTCCAAGAAAAAGATCAGAGGCCACAAGGGGGGTTTTCAGAGCAGAGCACCACTTTATTTCATTAACCCCAGCGGCGGCGGATGCATTTCGGCGTGGTAGCCTTCTTCGGCGCCCTTCGCTGTTAAGAACGCCCAAATTGACTCCTCCTGTCTAAATCACATGTAAGCACCTGAGTCTCCTCCCCCTCAAGCAATCAGCATACCAGCTGAAGTTCATGGTAGAATGAGATGAACTTCAATTCCCAGCAAGCACTGTCTTGGCAAAGTCGGGTTGGTGGCGTGGGGGAGTGAGAAACGTCATGGAACGGGTGCAAACCGCAGGTGAGTCTGGAGGATCAAGGGTCCACTGAAACAAGGGTGTCAGCCCTGGGTCCCCTTTGCTTGACTGCAGTAGCCTGTTGCCCCAAGGTGCACAATGAGTGGGGTCGTCAAATGCGAGACTGTGCGCCCCTTAGAGATCAAATGCCTCAGTCCAATCAAAGCTTCCTTGAAGTTTCAGGCGGACTCCGGGACTACCGATTCCTCGGTCTCGAAAATCGCTGCTCACAGTGTGGCGCCAGTTGTATCCCGGGTCTCTTGTCACTGCAGGGCCATCTGTGCTGTGCTTCTGGCTAGCACAGTATGTATCACTGCAAATCCCTTCCAAGAAAAAGATCAGAGGCCACAAGGGGGGTTTTCAGAGCAGAGCACCACTTTATTTCATTAACCCCAGTGGCGGCGGATGCATTTCGGCGTGGTAGCCTTCTTCGGCGCCCTTCGCTGTTAAGAACGCCCAAATTGACTCCTCCTGTCTAAATCACATGTAAGCACCTGAGTCTCCTCCCCCTCAAGCAATCAGCATACCAGCTGAAGTTCATGGTAGAATGAGATGAACTTCAATTCCCAGCAAGCACTGTCTTGGCAAAGTCGGGTTGGTGGCGTGGGGGAGTGAGAAACGTCATGGAACGGGTGCGAACCGCAGGTGAGTCTGGAGGATCAAGGGTCCATTGAAACAAGGGTGTCAGCCCTGGGTCCCCTTTGCTTGACTGCAGTAGCCTGTTGCCCCAAGGGGCACAATGAGTGGGGGACGTCAAATACGAGACTGTGTGCCCCTTAGAGATCAAATGCCTCAGTCCAATCAAAGCTCCCTTGAAGTTTCAGGCGGACTCCGGGACTACCGATTCTTCGGTCTCGAAAATCGCTGCTCACAGCGTGGCACCAGTTGTATCCCGGGTCTCTTGTCACTGCAGGGCCATCTGTGCTGTGCTTCTGGCTAGCACAGTATGTATCACTGCAAATCCCTTCCAAGAAAAAGATCAGAGGCCACAAGGGGGGTTTTCAGAGCAGAGCACCACTTTATTTCATTAACCCCAGTGGCGGCGGATGCATTTCGGCGTGGTAGCCTTCTTCGGCGCCCTTCGCTGTTAAGAACGCCCAAATTGACTCCTCCTGTCTAAATCACATGTAAGCACCTGAGTCTCCTCCCCCTCAAGCAATCAGCATACCAGCTGAAGTTCATGGTAGAATGAGATGAACTTCAATTCCCAGCAAGCACTGTCTTGGCAAAGTCGGGTTGGTGGCGTGGGGGAGTGAGAAACATCATGGAACGGGTGCGAACCACAGGTGAGTCTGGAGGATCAAGGGTCCGCTGAAACAAGGGTGTCAGCCCTGGGTCCCCTTTGCTTGACTGCAGTAGCCTGTTGCCCCAAGGTGCACAATGAGTGGGGGACGTCAAATGCGAGACTGTGTGCCCCTTAGAGGTCAAATGCCTCAGTCCAATTAAAGCTTCCTTGAAGTTTCAGGTGGACTCCGGGACTACCGATTCCTCGGTCTCGAAAATCGCTGCTCACAGCGTGGCGCCAGTTGTATCCCGGGTCTCTTGTCACTGCAGGGCCATCTGTGCTGTGCTTCTGGCTAGCACAGTATGTATCACTGCAAATGCCTTCCAAGAAAAAGATCAGAGGCCACAAGGGGGGTTTTCAGAGCAGAGCACCACTTTATTTCATTAACCCCAGCGGCGGCGGATGCATTTCGGCGTGGTAGCCTTCTTCGGCGCCCTTCGCTGTTAAGAACGCCCAAATTGACTCCTCCTGTCTAAATCACATGTAAGCACCTGAGTCTCCTCCCCCTCAAGCAATCAGCATACCAGCTGAAGTTCATGGTAGAATGAGATGAACTTCAATTCCCAGCAAGCACTGTCTTGGCAAAGTCGGGTTGGTGGCGTGGGGGAGTGAGAAACGTCATGGAACGGGTGCAAACCGCAGGTGAGTCTGGAGGATCAAGGGTCCACTGAAACAAGGGTGTCAGCCCTGGGTCCCCTTTGCTTGACTGCAGTAGCCTGTTGCCCCAAGGTGCACAATGAGTGGGGTCGTCAAATGCGAGACTGTGCGCCCCTTAGAGATCAAATGCCTCAGTCCAATCAAAGCTTCCTTGAAGTTTCAGGCGGACTCCGGGACTACCGATTCCTCGGTCTCGAAAATCGCTGCTCACAGTGTGGCGCCAGTTGTATCCCGGGTCTCTTGTCACTGCAGGGCCATCTGTGCTGTGCTTCTGGCTAGCACAGTATGTATCACTGCAAATCCCTTCCAAGAAAAAGATCAGAGGCCACAAGGGGGGTTTTCAGAGCAGAGCACCACTTTATTTCATTAACCCCAGTGGCGGCGGATGCATTTCGGCGTGGTAGCCTTCTTCGGCGCCCTTCGCTGTTAAGAACGCCCAAATTGACTCCTCCTGTCTAAATCACATGTAAGCACCTGAGTCTCCTCCCCCTCAAGCAATCAGCATACCAGCTGAAGTTCATGGTAGAATGAGATGAACTTCAATTCCCAGCAAGCACTGTCTTGGCAAAGTCGGGTTGGTGGCGTGGGGGAGTGAGAAACATCATGGAACGGGTGCGAACCGCAGGTGAGTCTGGAGGATCAAGGGTCCGCTGAAACAAGGGTGTCAGCCCTGGGTCCCCTTTGCTTGACTGCAGTAGCCTGTTGCCCCAGGTGCACAGTGAGTGGGGGACATCAAATGCGAGACTGTGTGCCCCTTAGAGGTCAAATGCCTCAGTCCAATTAAAGCTTCCTTGAAGTTTCAGGTGGACTCCGGGACTACCGATTCCTCGGTCTCGAAAATCGCTGCTCACAGCGTGGCGCCAGTTGTATCCCGGGTCTCTTGTCACTGCAGGGCCATCTGTGCTGTGCTTCTGGCTAGCACAGTATGTATCACTGCAAATGCCTTCCAAGAAAAAGATCAGAGGCCACAAGGGGGGTTTTCAGAGCAGAGCACCACTTTATTTCATTAACCCCAGCGGCGGCGGATGCATTTCGGCGTGGTAGCCTTCTTCGGCGCCCTTCGCTGTTAAGAACGCCCAAATTGACTCCTCCTGTCTAAATCACATGTAAGCACCTGAGTCTCCTCCCCCTCAAGCAATCAGCATACCAGCTGAAGTTCATGGTAGAATGAGATGAACTTCAATTCCCAGCAAGCACTGTCTTGGCAAAGTCGGGTTGGTGGCGTGGGGGAGTGAGAAACGTCATGGAACGGGTGCGAACCGCAGGTGAGTCTGGAGGATCAAGGGTCCACTGAAACAAGGGTGTCAGCCCTGGGTCCCCTTTGCTTGACTGCAGTAGCCTGTTGCCCCAAGGTGCACAATGAGTGGGGTCGTCAAATGCGAGACTGTGCGCCCCTTAGAGATCAAATGCCTCAGTCCAATCAAAGCTTCCTTGAAGTTTCAGGCGGACTCCGGGACTACCGTTTCCTCGGTCTCGAAAATCGCTGCTCACAGTGTGGCGCCAGTTGTATCCCGGGTCTCTTGTCACTGCAGGGCCATCTGTGCTGTGCTTCTGGCTAGCACAGTATGTATCACTGCAAATCCCTTCCAAGAAAAAGATCAGAGGCCACAAGGGGGGTTTTCAGAGCAGAGCACCACTTTATTTCATTAACCCCAGCGGCGGCGGATGCATTTCGGCGTGGTAGCCTTCTTCGGCGCCCTTCGCTGTTAAGAACGCCCAAATTGACTCCTCCTGTCTAAATCACATGTAAGCACCTGAGTCTCCTCCCCCTCAAGCAATCAGCATACCAGCTGAAGTTCATGGTAGAATGAGATGAACTTCAATTCCCAGCAAGCACTGTCTTGGCAAAGTCGGGTTGGTGGCGTGGGGGAGTGAGAAACGTCATGGAACGGGTGCGAACCGCAGGTGAATCTGGAGGATCAAGGGTCCACTGAAACAAGGGTGTCAGCCCTGGGTCCCCTTTGCTTGACTGCAGTAGCCTGTTGCCCCAAGGTGCACAATGAGTGGGGGACGTCAAATGCGGGACTGTGTGCCCCTTAGAGATCAAATGCCTCAGTCCAATCAAAGCTTCCTTGAAGTTTCAGGCGGACTCCGGGACTACCGATTCCTCGGTCTCCAAAATCGCTGCTCACAGCGTGGCGCCAGTTGTATCCCGGGTCTCTTGTCACTGCAGGGCCATCTGTGCTGTGCTTCTGGCTAGCACAGTATGTATCACTGCAAATCCCTTCTAAGAAAAAGATCAGAGGCCACAAGGGGGGTTTTCAGAGCAGAGCACCACTTTATTTCATTAACCCCAGCGGCGGCGGATGCATTTCGGCGTGGTAGCCTTCTTCGGCGCCCTTTGCTGTTAAGAACGCCCAAATTGACTCCTCCTGTCTAAATCACATGTAAGCACCTGAGTCTCCTCCCCCTCAAGCAATATATATATATATGTATTCACTGAAAAATACCATAGGTTTTACACACGTTATAGTTAGCTGGACATTTCACTCATACAAAACCTTTGAAATTCCACCGTTATATTTAGTTCAGCTAACTATAACTCACGTGACCGCAATGCACTGCTGATGACGTCACATATTACATCACTCATGACATGGTCAGTGACATCACTCATGACATCACTGATGACATCTCAAATGACATCACTGATGACATCACTGATGACATCATCCAGTGAATGTGTGTCTTTCTGAATAATAAATATTTTTATATATAAATATCTAAAGGTCGATGGAAGAATAAATGGGTAAATGATTGTCTAAATGGATGTTTTTTTGGTAAAATTGATTGTATAACTGACTTATTAGGTATATCTTAGTGAATAGATGTATTAGCGAGTAATGTTTAAATATTTAAATATCTTTATCAGTGTCTCACTTTGTACATAAGTGGCTGCATTGGTTGGTGAGTAGCTACATGAGTGTGTACATGGGTTATTAGTTGGTTTTTGAGTATCAGAATGAGTTTCTGTATGGTTCGGTGGGGGTATTACTTAGTGCACAGATGCATGAATGACTGACTCACTGTTTGTATGTGTTTTGAAGACAGCATGTGTGCAGGAATGTATGGGTGGATGAGTGTGTGTATGGGTGTGTTAGTGAGTGAATGACTTTCTCAATAGTATCTTTATTAGTAACTACATATGTTTAAACTAGTATATGTGAGTATTGATGTATATAAGTGAGTATATGTGAGAGTGAGAGATTGGAAGAGTTCCTGTATAAATAGGTATGTGTTTCTATAATTGTTTAAGAGAGTAAGTATGTGTACGTTTCTGTAGAAGTAAGTGTAGTGGTGTGTGTATAGCTATATATGCAAGTAATTGGATGTTTGATAGTTTATTTGCATGTGTGAGTATGTGTGTGAGTAACTCTATGGATGAGTATTGGTGTGTAACCGGATGTATAGGTGTATGAGTACATATGATGAGTGAGTACTTGTATGAGTGACTATATAGAACTGTTGGTGAATGAGTAGATGTGTATGTAGATGTTGGAATTACTGAATAGGTTCTTGTAACTGGTATTGGTATCTCCATTTTATGAAAATATTAGTTTCTCACTCACCTGCACTGCGCCTCGATCCCGGCGCTTGGATCCTTCCTGGCTGCCCCTTCCCTGCACGCGACCAGAGACCAGACCGCCGCCGCTGATCGCCCCCTCCTCGCCTGACTCTCGGAGGGGACGGGCGGCTCCACCATCTTGGGCGGGTCTGTCCTCGGCGCTGCAGCGCTTTTGTCTCCTCTCCCCTGCCACGCCCCCTTGACCCTCCCTCTTCATGTGTCGTCCCCACATAACTGTTCCTGTCTTCCGGCGGCGCAGCGGGCGGGCGCAGCGGGCGCGACGAAGGCGCGCCGAAGTTGCGCCTAAGTTAAGCCCGTCTGCGCCCGTCCGCGACGGGCCGGGACCTGGGGCCATCCACTCTGCCTCTCGCCTGGTTTATACTGCTGCCCAACTTACTGCACTATCTGCCTTTCCCTCTCCTGCCCCTCTCCCCCTTCATCACCTACAATCACTTGGTATTCTCTCCTCTTCTTTACTTCGCCCGACTCTTGTTTCTTCCGATTCCCTTCCTCTCCCCCCTATTTCCCCTCCGGTTACTCGTTCCCCTCTGGCCCCTACGGTTGCCTCTGCCTACCTACTCAACACCCGGTCCGCAGTTAAACACCAGACAGCACTTTTTAATCTTTTAACCACTGATTTTCCAGACTTTTTATTTTTGACCGAAACCTGGTTCACTTCTGACTCTCTCCCTGATCTGCTAGCCATCCTCCCTGACACCTACTATGCTCTCCGAGCTGACCGCCCGGATGGCAAGGCTGGCGGGGGGGTGGCGATGATTGTCCGGTCGCCATTTAAATTTCAGCTCCTTCCTCACCCCCCCATTCCTAACGTGGACTACCTGGTGGCCCGTTCCCTCAACCTTCCTTCCCCCCTCACTGTGGTTCTTGTCTATCGCCCCCCTCAATCGATGCCTTCCTTTGTAGCCTCCATCCAGGAGTTGCTGGCCACCCTTGTGGTCAACAACTCCTCTGTGCTCCTTCTTGGTGACTTCAACTTCTGGCCAGGAGACCCTAAGGAAGACCTTTCTTCAAAAGACTTCTCTGTCACTCTTCAATGTTTGAACTTTACCTCTTATGTCACAGCCCCGACCCACGTGCATGGTCACATACTTGACCAAATTTGGTCGTCTTGTCCCCTTGCTTCACCTCCCTCCATCTCTCCCTGTGTCTGGTCTGATCACTTTATTATTTATTTTTCTGTTCACTTAGGTATGGTTGTCAAACCCTCTCCCCCTAAAAACCTTCTAGCCCGCAACTGGAACCAAACCGATCTTGATTCCCTTTCACTCTCTTTGGTATCCTCTGCTCCTGATCTTACTTGTCTCCCCCTTGAATCTCAGGCCAAAGCCATAAGTACATGGCTTGCTGCTTCGTGTGACCGTGTGGCCCCGCTTAAAAAGATCAAAGCGGTTCGCCCATACGACGCGCACAAATGGTTCTCCACTGAGCTCAAGGTACTAAAACTTGATCTCAGGCGGGCGGAACGCCTTTGGAGACGTCAGTATTCTCCTCCTCTGCGAGTCCAGTACAGACAACTCCTTACCAACTACAAAAAAGCAGTCCTTAATGCCAAAACCTCTTACTTCACGGAGAGAGTATCGCTCTCCTTGAATAAATCTCGTGAAATCTTCTCTTTGGTTCGCAATCTTGCCACTTCTGATCGCTCCACCCCCAGCCTGGTTCCCTCCCAACCCCTCTGTCTGTCACTTAATAACTTTTTTATCGACAAGATTGCGAAAATTAAAGCTGACATTCCTATTGTGCCTCAGCCTACCCTCACCAGCCCTGTCACTCCCCCTTCTTCTTCCCTCGATACTTTCCCCCCCATCTCCCTTGACTTGTTTCACAACTACCTGTCTAAAGTTAAATCTGGCTCTCCTTTGGACGGTGTTCCTGCACGGATCCTCAAAATCCTCTTCACTAATTGTCCTGGTCCTCTCCTCTCTTTTCTCAACTCCTCACTGGCCTCTGGTGCTGTCCCCTCCTCCTTTAAATCTGCTGTTGTCCTCCCTATTCTAAAAAAACCTGGTTTAGATCCTTCCCTCCCCGCTAATTTCCGTCCCATTTCCCTTCTTCCCTACCTGGGTAAAATCCTAGAGACCCACGTCACCTCCTGCCTCTCCTCATACATCGAGGACAATGGCCTTTTAGCTTCCCACCAGGCGGGCTTCCGCCCTGGCCATTCTACAGAAGCGGTGGTTCTAGCGGTCTTGGATGAACTCAAGGGCAAGGCAGATGTTAACCTTCCCCAAGCCTTGGTGCTTCTCGACTTGTCCGCTGCGTTTGACACGGTCGACCATTCCATTCTTCTCGACCGTGTCTGCGCAGCGGGCATTCGGGGTGCGGCCCTCTCCTGGCTAGCATCCTTTCTTCAGGATAGGCATCAGGCTGTTCATCTCTCTGGTTTCTCTGCCCCTTTCTGTTCGGTCACTTGTGGTGTTCCTCAGGGCTCTTCTCTTTCCCCTCTCCTCTTTAATCTGTATATCTGTCCCCTTGTTTCCTCTCTTCTCAAGCTGGGGGTCTCTGTATATAACTACGCAGATGACCTCCAGCTTGTCTTTGATCTGTCCTCCTCTCCTGATTCTATTCCCAAGTTCAGTTCCACCCTTATCTTTATCTCGGAGTGGATGAGCGCCAACCATCTTAAGCTTAACCCCGATAAGACGGAACTTGTCCTCACGGGTGGTCCCTCTAACCCTTGGTCCCCTGCACATTGGCCCCCCTCTTTTGGCCCCCCCCCCACGCCCTCTCCCTCTGTTCGCACCCTTGGCATTAAAGTCAGCTCTGACTTAACCATGCACAGCCAGATCAGTTCTGTTGTGTCTTCATGTTTCCTCTCCCTCCGTCTTATTCGGAAAATATTTCGCTTTTTCACCATCGACGCGCTTAAAACCATAGTCTTGGCTTTAGTCATCTCACGCCTCGACTATGGCAATGGCCTGTACGTGGGTATCCCCTCCCACGAATCCCGACGTTTACAAGCCATTCAAAACCAGGCTGCCCGTCTCATTCTCTCCCTCCCCAAATCCTCTCACATTACCCCGGTTTTGAAATCCCTTCACTGGCTCCCCATCCGCTTCAGATCCCTCTTCAAACTTGCTTGCTTTGCCTTTCGCGCCCACTCCCGCTCTGCCCCTGCCTACATCACTTCCCTCATTTCTTCCTATGTTCCCAGTCGCACTCTCCGCTCTTCCTCTCTCTCCCTTCTTCACATTCCCCGCTTCCGCAAATCCAGATCCGGGGGCACTCGTTTTTCCGTCTTGGCCCCCCAGTTCTGGAATAGTCTCCCACTTCATCTTCGCTCCATTCCTATTTTCAGCCACTTCCGTAAAGCCTTAAAAACTTTTCTTTTTTCTTTGGCTTTTCCTTCTTAGGTCCCCTGTGTCCCCCTCCGTGAGTTCTGACCCAGGTCCCCCAGCGCCAGGAAGCCGCTTGGCAGCAGTGCGCTTTATTAAATATTGTTTTCATTTCATTTCATTTCTATTTTTGGATGTGTGTATGAAAGGTTATATTAGGGTGAGAGGAGGTCTGCCACTCTTTCACAAGGATGATGTCATCAGTGATGTCATGAGTGATGTAACTGACCATGTCATGAGTGATGTAATATGTGACATCATCAGCAGTGCATTGTGGTGGCGCAAGTTATAGTTAGCTGAACTAACTGTAACGGTGGAATTTCAAAGGTTTTGTATGAGTGAAATGTCCAGCTAGCTATAACGTGTGTAAAACCTATGTTTTTTTCAGTGAATTTCTAAGGTTTTTTAAATGCTAATTCCTAACTATAACGTGTGTGAAACCTATGGTTTTTCAGTGAATTTACAAGGTTTTTTAAATGCTAATTTCTAACTATATCTGGTCTGAAACATATGGTTTTTCAATGAATTTCAAAAGTTTTTAACATGCTAATTATTGTATCAATTTTTATATTTTTAATTATTTATTTTTCACAAACTGCCTTTGTATATTATAATGGATTGACTATATCCAGTAATATACAATGGCACAGCAAATTTTTATGTTTTGGTTAAAGTTGAACAGTATAGTCTACATCTTCTATCAACAATAACCACTCAAATTTGTATTTACTTTTTTTGTGTGATTTTTTTTACCGTGCGCGCACCTGCAATTTGTTTATTTTTTCTAAAAATTGTTTTTTTGCTCTATGGGGTCCTTCAGGGATCCCTAGAGAAAGCCTAGGGGGTCAGGGAGTCTCTTCCCTGCCTTCTTATTACATTTTGAAACTTTTTCGAAAATCGGGCAAAACGCCATTTTGAAGCGATGTTTGCGCACACTTTTGATTGGTTTATAGTAGTTACTGTCCCAGGATCTTCAAAAACCCCACCCACTTCCCTCACTATCTGTTTCACTCTCTTAGGGGACGGACCTTTCCAGCTTCCTTCAAGGATTGTTCCAGAGATTTCAAAAGATGGCAGAAAGAATGAATTCCTCTTCTGAATCAGATGTCCAGGAACATCAGACATCTACAAAGAAGACTAAACAATCATTCATTTGGCAATTTTTTATATATCCACAGGGGCCGAAAAAAGTAAATGCCCCAAAGGTGATATGCACCATTTGTGGATCTGTCCTCTCAAGGGGAAACCCTCAAAAGAAGTATTCATTCTCATTTTATACTATAAGGCACGTGAGGAATGTGCACCCTGCACAGTACGCATAGGTTTCAACCAGAGCCCTCGCGTCTCAACTACCATCTGCTGTGCCCAGCACATCAACAGGAGCACCTTATGCCTTACCATCTACATCAGCATTGGATATACGCCCGTTCCTGAGCAGAGTGAACATGAGGTGTAATATGTGCAATGAGATACTCTGCTACGGGGAGCAGGGCCTCAACTTAATCGAAATTAAAATGGTGCAGCCAAAGAGTGACTGAAACAAGTGGACTAAGGGTAGGGTAGTGAAGTAAGGTGAGTGAAAGAGTAAGGGAATGGCAGTAAGGAAAGGCAAGTGAGGTAGGGGGAGTGAGAAAAGGGGAGCATGGGACGTACACAGGGAAGGGGAGTAAGAGATGGACAGGGAGAAGTAGATCAGGGTAAAGGGAGTAAAGGTAAGAGAAGTGGAGTGATGGTGAGAGAAGGGGTATAAGGATCCGAAAAGGGGGTAAGTGAAATTGAAAGGTGGAGAGTGAGGGAGAGAGAAGTGGAGTGAAGGGATGAAGGGAGTTAGGAAAGCAGAGTGAGGGAAGGGGAGTCAGGATTTCAATGAGGAATGGAGAGTGAAGGAGAGTGAGGGTAAGAGACTGAAAAAGACGATGGGTGTGAGATACAGACAGGAGGATGTGTAGTGGGATAAGATGAGTGACGGTGAGTGAAGGACAGTGACACTTACGGAAGGTGTATGAGGGTGAGGGAAGGGAAATGAGAGAGAAGGAAGGAGATTAAAAGAGAGGAAAGGGGACTGACAGGTAAAGTAGGAGTGAAGGAAAAAGAAAGAGAGAGTCAGGAAGGGTGAGGGAGAGAATGAGAGAGAGAGAGTAATCGAGAAAGAGAGGGAGACGAAGTGATTTAGAGGGAATAAGGCGGTTACACTGAGTGAGACAGAGGAACAGAGAGAGAGAGAAATGTAATAAAGGAGAGTGGGGAACTAAAGGAACTTTATCATCTGACTCCAATGTGCAGTTTGCTGAAGAGCAGCCACGTGGTAACTAGACCCAGGAGTTCTTTATCTGGAAGATTTTCACCTTTTCAGAGGGGCACAAGAAAGTAAATGCACCAAAGTTCACCTGCAAAATGTGTGGTAGTGAGCTATCTAGAGCATACCGAAAGAAACACTAGTCTTTTAGTATACACACATTGATTAGACACATAATAAATGTATAAATGTACATTCTAACAACTATGCAAGGGCATCTAGCCAAACCCTTGCAGCAATCCCTCCAGTTGCTGTTCCCAGCACTTCATCTGCAGGAGCATCTCCTTCATCGACTGCTCTGAATATCTGACCACTTTTCGCCAATGTCAACCTCCGATGTAACTTCTGCAATGAGATTCTTTGTTATCTGTTAACTGAATAGGAGTAAAGTAGTTAGAGTGAGTGAGATAGAGGTAGAGAGGGAGAGAAACAAGGATATAAAAAAGAGTGAGGGAGTAAACGAAGGGGAATAAGTAAGATGGAGTGAGGGTGTGATGAAAGAGGAATAAAGAAAGGAAACTGAGGGAAGAGGAGTGACAGAAGCAGTGTGAGGGGGACTGAGGAAGAAGGAGTGGGAAAAGTGAAGTGGTGAAAAATACAGATAGGATGAAGTGCAGAGGGAGAAAGTGAATGATGATGAGTGAACAACAGTGATAGTTAGGGAAGTAATAAGTGGAAAGATGAGTGAGGGAAAAGGAACAAAATTAAGATACAGGGAAAGTGAGTGAGGAATAGAAGAGTGATAGAAAGAGAGAGAATAGGAGTTTAATGGTAAAGGAAAGGGAAGGATAGAGTGCGAGACAGGGAGAGGGAGAGCAAAGAACTGAGAAGCAGTGAGCCATTGAGACTGAGTGACACAAATGGAAACAGGGAGAGAAAAATGGATAAAAAAAAGAAAGGGAAGGAATAAGTGAAGGGGAGTAAGTAAGATGGAGAGAGGGAGTGAGGAAAGGGGAGGGAGGGAAAGTGACTGAGGGAAAAGTACTAAGGGTGAGTGAAAGGCATTAACACTGAGAAAAGTGGTATTAGGAATACGAAAGGGAATGAGAAAGAAAGAAGAGGAGATTAAGAAAGAGGAAAGAGGACTGAGGATTAAAGTAGAAGTCAAGGAAACAGAAAGAGTGAGGGAACGAGAGAGAGAGATAAAGTGAGAGAAAAAGAGAGGGCGAGTAAGTGACTGAGATGGAGGAAAGTGGTTACACTCAGTGAGACAGAAAAATAGACGGAGAGAGAAATGGAGTAAAGGAGAGTGGGGGAGTAAAGAAACTTCATCATCTGACTCAGATGTGGAGTTTGTTGAAGAGCAGACACGTAGTAAGAAGACCAAGGTGTCCTTTATCTGGAAGTATTTTTCCTTTCCAGAGGGACACAAGAAAGTATATGCAAAAAAGTTCACCTGTAAAATCTGTCGGAGTGTGCTATCTAGAGCACACCAAAAGACACACTAATCTTTTAGTATAGACACATTGATTACACTCGTAAAAAATGTAAAAATTTACATTCTAACGATTATGCAAGGGCATCTACCCTAACCCTTGCAGTGAACCCTCCAGTTGCTGTTCCCAGCACTTCATCTGCAGGAGCATCTCCTTCATCGACTGCTCTAAATATCGGACCACTTTTCACCAATGTCCACCTCCAATGCAACTTCTGTGATGAAATTCTTCATTATCTGTCAACTAAGAAGCAGTAAAGCAGTTACAGTAAGTAAGACAGAGGTAGACAGAGAGAAAAAAATTAAATAAAAAAAGTGAGTGAGGGAGTAAACGAAAGTGAGTTACTGAGATACAGTGAGGGTGTGATGAAAGAGGAGTAAAGGAAGAAAAGTGAGGGAAGGAGAGTGAGAGAAGCAGAGTGAGGGGGAGTGACAAAAAAGAAGCGGGGAAGTAAAGTGGTGAAAAATACGGATAGGATAAAGTGCAGTGAGAGAAAGACAATGTTAGTGAGTGAACAACTGTGATAGATAGGGAAGTATTATTAGGAAGAGAAAAGATGAGTGAGGCAGAAGGAACAAAATGAAGAGACAGGGAAAGTGAGTGAAGAATAGAAGAACAGTGATAGAAAGAGAGAGGATAAGAGTTTAAGGGTAAAGGAGAGAGAAGGACAGAGTGAGAGACAGGGAGAGGGAGAGCAAAGAACTGAGAAGGAATGAGCCACTGAGACTGAATGACACAGAGACAAACAGGGAGAGAAAAATGGATGAAAAAAAAGTGAGGGAAGGAATAAGTGAAGGGGAGTAAGTAAGATGGAGTGAGGGAGTGAGGAAAGGGGAGTGAGGCAAGGTGACTGAGGGAGAAGTACTGAGGGTGAGTGAAAGGCAGTAACACCGAGGAAAGGGGTATGAGGGTGATGAAAGAGAATGAGAGAGAAGGAACAAGATTAAGAGAGAGGAAATAGGACTGAAGGATAAAGTAGGAGTGAAGGAAACAGAAACAGAAAGACAGGAAGGATGAGAGAGAGAAAGAGAGAGAGAGTAAGAGAGAAAGAGAGGGAGAGCAAGTAACTGAGAGGAAGTTAGGCGGTTAGACTGAGTGAGATACAGGGAGAGAGGGAGAGAGAAAAGGAGTGAAAGGAAGTGTGGTACTAAAGGAATAGGAGTAAGCAAAAGTGAATGAGGAAAAAGGAGTAAGGGAAAAGGACTGACAGACATATTGAGCTAAAGAAAGTGAGGGGAGTGCGAAAAGTGGAGTGAATGAAAGAGACTGAGGGATGATTTGAAGAAAAATCAGTAAGGAGAGGCAACGAATTAAGGGAGAGAATTGAGCAAAAGGGAGTGAGGGAGTGAGAGAAATGGAGTGAGTGAAGATCAGTGAGGGTTAATGTTATGGAAAGAGAGTAAGGAGGGAGTGAGAAGAGACTAAATGATACAGTAACACAAAGGTAGTGATGTAGGAACATAGGAAAGAGAAGTGAGACAGACATGGGAAAGAGGGAGTTGAACAAGATGAGTGACGGAAAAGAGAGAGTACTGATAGTCACAGAAAGACTATAAAAGTGAATGAAGGACAATAATGAGAATGAGAAAAGGAGAGTAAAATGAGTAGAAGAAGAAGAGTAAGGAGAGATTAAAGAATAGGAAAGAAAGAAACACAAGTAAGAGAGTGAAGAAAAAGTATTTTCTGTTTGTCATACTTTCCTTATAAATAATGACAACTTAATAGAATTCTTTTGTTATAAATATAGTATCTGTGGAACTCACCTGGATTTGCTGTTTCCTTCGTGCACTGTGTGTGCAAAGACCTTGTTGCTGCCTGCTCGCTGCGCTGTCAGTGAGAGCCGACTGACCATCAGCGCTTCGTACTGCCGCCTCCCCGAGGACTCGCTGGTGTGAGCGAGAGCTGCAGTCGGCACGCTCTGTTCTACGCTCCCAGCTTGAGTCCACAGGGTCGAGGCTAGGGCGGAAAAAAACACCTTCAGCCCGGGGGACTGCGAGGACCAGCAACCCCTGTCGGGATCAGCTGGTTCCTCTTCCCCCAGGCGACACGCCCACGGACACGCCCACCGGCGAACTAGGATTTAACTTCGTGACACCCGCTTCGCGGGCGCCACTCACCTGGATTTGCTGTTTCCTTCGTGCACTGTGTGTGCAAAGACCTTGTTGCTGCCTGCTCGCTGCGCTGTCAGTGAGAGCCGACTGACCATCAGCGCTTCGTACTGCCGCCTCCCCGAGGACTCGCTGGTGTGAGCGAGAGCTGCAGTCGGCACGCTCTGTTCTACGCTCCCAGCTTGAGTCCACAGGGTCGAGGCTAGGGCGGAAAAAAACCCCTTAAGCCCGGGGGACTGCGAGGACCAGCAACCCCTGTCGGGATCAGCTGGTTCCTCTTCCCCCAGGCGACACGCCCACGGACACGCCCACCGGCGAACTAGGATTTAACTTCGTGACACCCGCTTCGCGGGCGCCACTCACCTGGATTTGCTGTTTCCTTCGTGCACTGTGTGTGCAAAGACCTTGTTGCTGCCTGCTCGCTGCGCTGTCAGTGAGAGCCGACTGACCATCAGCGCTTCGTACTGCCGCCTCCCCGAGGACTCGCTGGTGTGAGCGAGAGCTGCAGTCGGCACGCTCTGTTCTACGCTCCCAGCTTGAGTCCACAGGGTCGAGGCTAGGGTGGAAAAAAACACCTTCAGCCCGGGGGACTGCGAGGACCAGCAACCCCTGTCGGGATCAGCTGGTTCCTCTTCCCCCAGGCGACACGCCCACGGACACGCCCACCGGCGAACTAGGATTTAACTTCGTGACACCCGCTTCGCGGGCGCCACTCACCTGGATTTGCTGTTTCCTTCGTGCACTGTGTGTGCAAAGACCTTGTTGCTGCCTGCTCGCTGCGCTGTCAGTGAGAGCCGACTGACCATCAGCGCTTCGTACTGCCGCCTCCCCGAGGACTCGCTGGTGTGAGCGAGAGCTGCAGTCGGCACGCTCTGTTCTACGCTCCCAGCTTGAGTCCACAGGGTCGAGGCTAGGGCGGAAAAAAAATAAACACCTTCAGCCCGGGGGACTGCGAGGACCAGCAACCCCTGTCAGGATCAGCTGGTTCCTCTTCCCCCAGGCGACACGCCCACGGACACGCCCACCGGCGAACTAGGATTTAACTTCGTGACACCCGCTTCGCGGGCGCCACTCACCTGGATTTGCTGTTTCCTTCGTGCACTGTGTGTGCAAAGACCTTGTTGCTGCCTGCTCGCTGCGCTGTCAGTGAGAGCCGACTGACCATCAGCGCTTCGTACTGCCGCCTCCCCGAGGACTCGCTGGTGTGAGCGAGATCTGCAGTCGGCACGCTCTGTTCTACGCTCCCAGCTTGAGTCCACAGGGTCGAGGCTAGGGCGGAAAAAAACACCTTCAGCCCGGGGGACTGCGAGGACCAGCAACCCCTGTCGGGATCAGCTGGTTCCTCTTCCCCCAGGCGACACGCCCACGGACACGCCCACCGGCGAACTAGGATTTAACTTCGTGACACCCGCTTCGCGGGCGCCACTCACCTGGATTTGCTGTTTCCTTTGTGCACTGTGTGTGCAAAGACCTTGTTGCTGCCTGCTCGCTGCGCTGTCAGTGAGAGCCGACTGACCATCAGCGCTTCGTACTGCCGCCTCCCCGAGGACTCGCTGGTGTGAGCGAGAGCTGCAGTCGGCACGCTCTGTTCTACGCTCCCAGCTTGAGTCCACAGGGTCGAGGCTAGGGCGGAAAAAAACACCTTCAGCCCGGGGGACTGCGAGGACCAGCAACCCCTGTCGGGATCAGCTGGTTCCTCTTCCCCCAGGCGACACGCCCACGGACACGCCCACCGGCGAAACGTATAAAACTACATTTAGTCCCCCGCGAAGCGGGACGCGCGCGGGAGCAAGCGCGGAGCGAAGCCCGGGCAAAGGGCGGGCCGTCTGTGGCCGTCCGGGGACGATCGAGGACGGGACGGGCCAGCCCATTAACATCTTCGCCCAAAATATAACGTGATCATTGCGGAGACGAAATTGCGAAAAAAGGTAATAATCCCCTCTGGTTTGATACAAGTGGCACGAGATTCACACTAATGGGTCTAAAAAAATTACGTTCGCGCACAATATTCATGAAGCGAATGGGAACGGAGGAAGCTGTAAGAAAATCTACAGACAAAGCAATAAAATCTGGCCGCAGCACCTTAACCCCAGCAATCAGTGAATACTTCTCGTCTTTGCCAGCAAAAAAGAAACCGGAAAAAACAATGTCTGTCACTGAAAATAAAACATCTGGGAGTCTAGGGGATCGATCATGTTTATCCGAATCCCCCCATCTGTCTCATAATGTCAGTGATATGGTGTTTACCAATAAGTCTACTCATTCAATGAAAGCCCAACAATCAGAATACTGTAACTCTAGTGCCGTGAAATCATCTACGCCCATAAAAGGCTATGAGAGTCTATACAAAACAGAAGACTTGAATATACTCAATCCTAATTCAGAACAAAAAAGTCTGACCTTAAAATCACCCCCGATAAAGGGCAATGGGAGCCCACAAAAATTAAAGGATTTAAGTATATTCAATCAAAAACCAGTAGAAAATAGTCTTGAGTTAAAATCAACAAATGCAGACACAAAAAACCTATCTACACAAGAACATGATTCCTTTTTGGACCCTTTTCTAATGGAAAATAATAATCTTGAAAAATCTTCTATCCCTCTATCGAAGGCTCTCTTCTCACTACAAGAAATACTCGAATCAGTTCTCTCCTTTTTAGGAAACATCCTTGAAAATTCTGACCAAACCCTGGATGTCCAAATTGGTATTTTAAAGTTGCTAGTAGAAGAGAAAAGGAAAAAGGAATCCTCAAAAACAACAGAAGAAAAATCAGAGGATACCAATACACGAAAGAAAAATGAACATAAACAAAGTAACTGTCACTCTTCTACTCAGACATCGGATGAAGATGTTAAAGTAATTGACAAAAGGAAAAAAACGGAATCTTTTAATGAATCCACTCTCTACTCCTTAAAACGACTGTTTGGAGGAAAACCCCAAAAAAAGCAAAAGCAATTTCCGATCTTCAACAAACACAAGAAAAAGGATATCCATTACAAAGACACTGTAAAGGAAATTGAAGATTCATGTACAAAAATTAAAACTGAAACTCTTTTAGGAGAAATAACACCAAATAAAAACAAGGATGACGATCAAAAAGGAAAAAATAAAAGGAAGAAAAAATCTCTGAGAAGGATTCAAAAAAAGAAAACCCGCAAATTAAAATTTCAAAAAACTTATATACCACAAAAAGATCTACAGGAGAAAGACGATGAGAAAAGTATGCCACATATGAGTAAAAAAGGAGAATCCCCTAAAGGAACAAACATAGACATAAAGACAGCACTGAACCCAAAGGCGGATGTATATCTCCCAACAAATACTGCTATAAAGACAAGACATGAAAATATTGATACTAAAAGTAACATTGAGAAGGATATTGATTGCAGAGTTGATATACAGTCAAATGTACTTCAATTTGAAGAACTTTTCCCCACTGATAATATTCCACTCAATAGAGGCAGGATACTCAATCTCTTGCAAAATATTAAGTCTCTTCAATTATTGACAAGCGGTGACATAGATCTAGTATCTTTCCCAAAAAGATGTCAGAATAAAATCGCAATGGTTTCGTTTTGGTCTCCTGTAATACCAGGTATTATACTTAGGGAAAAAGAAATAATACATAGATACGGATATGATGTCATCGTGAAAGCTGAGTCCAAAGAAAACAAAAATTACACAACTATCTACAATAACATGCAACTATTCCCTAATCTGTATCTGAACGATGGTCACAGATCTTTTGGGGTTACCAAAGATTTAGGGGCTACCCATTTTAGAGATATAGAACAGGGAGAAGAGATCCTGAAAATTCGAGTGAAAAAAGGGGAAAGGGAAGTGTGGCACATGGAACCAAAGGAGAAAAACGCTAATGTAAATAATACTGAGAATTCATGGACCTGGCTATCAGGGATGCTGAACTGTAACAAAAGTACTAATCAATTAAAGTATCCTGTTTAACCTTGGTCTAAAGTTTACAACGTGGAACATTGCAGGTAGAACAACAAAGAAAATGAAGGAAGTCCTCAATAACCAGCCTGATATATTGACTTTACAAGAAACCTGGGCAACAGAACCCTTCTCACAAAAAGGCTACTATGTTTATAACATATGTGCAAAAGCCTCAAATCGGGGTCATGCCAAAGGGGGACTGGCTATTTTAATGAGAGAGGATTACCTATGGGCACAAGAGATAGTGGAGACCAATAGTGATAATGTGCAATGTATCAAACTTTCTCTGAAAGCCTACAACTCGACCTCACTAAGAGCAACGTTGATCTTTAATGTATACGCCCCTCCAGGAAAAAAGCACGACACCTTATATGAAGATACCTTGGAAATAATTATACAAACATTAGAAGCCCATATGTTCCCATCTTACATAATTATGGGCGATTTCAATGGGAACATTTCCAATCTTGAAATTAATAAGTGGGGAAGAATCTTTGAAGAGGAAAGCCTGGAATCTTTTATTCCTCAATTCCCCAGAGACATTCGATCTAATAAAAGAGGGAAATCATTGTTAACAGTGTTACTTTCTATAAATGGAATAATCCTTAATGGGAACGTGGAAGGCGACATCCCGGCATCTTACACAAGGCAGGGAAACGGGAGACCATCGATAATAGATTATATCATCTGTGGCAAAGATCAGTTTGAAACCATGTCTCATCTTTACTCTAACTTTACAGCAGACAGCGACCACGCCGTGATGCAACTTAGTACCAGTTGGTCGGCTCAGTCGGCAGCAGAAGGTCTGATGACCCTTGATAGGAAGGAAACTCTGGTAAACAGCGATCAGAGACGTATCTTTTGGAATCCATCTTCCTTGAACAAAATGTTAATACTGGTTAAGCATCAACATCTCTTAAAGAAACAATACTCTGAAGATCTTATAGAAAATTTTGAGAGCATGCTTACGGAGTTGAAGGAGGCATTAACAAAAATGAATCCTCGAAGAAACACTACTAACAAAAAGAGGAAAAATACTAATAACACCGAGAATACATTGACAAAGAAAAAATTAAACAAACTGATACAAGCTCAATATTTATACTCTTCTCCTAATAAAAAGAAAGAAATAAATAAACTGAAAAACCAACTGAGAAGAGAAAAAATAAGTAAGAAAAAAACCCTTCAAGATCGTAACTGGGTTGACTTACAAATTGCTGCTAAAGAACCAAACCAGAGAACCTATTGGTCTATAATAGCTAAAATATCAGGAACAAAAAAGAAATTACAAGCAGTACCTGTTCCTCCGAAAGAGTGGGGAATTTATCTGGCAGATCTCTACAAAACAAATGTGGACAAACTACAAGTAAACCGTTCAGATGAAGTAAAGGAAAAAATAAAAACATCAATTCCTAAAACTACAACAATAATGGTAGAAACCCACATTAAAAAGGCAAGAAGCACAGGAGCCTTTGGCCCCGACCAAATTCCTATCAAGGCCTTGCAGATGAATTCTAAGGAATGGAGTTTTCTATTACCCCACTCTTTAACTATATTCTGACCACTGGTCAAGTACCTAAATCATGGCAAGGGAGTATTATTATCCCTATTCACAAAAAAGGTTGCAAAACGGCAGCTGGAAATTACCGTCAAATAGCGTTGATGGACGCTACCGGAAAGATCTTTGCTGCTGAGGTACTATTGCAATTAAAAAATTGGGCTTTTTCGCAGGGTCTGATACCCATGTTCCAGGCGGGCTTCAGACCCAAACATTCTGTCACGGACAATATTGCAATTATCCAGTTTTTTCTTGACAAATATGTCACACGAAGAAAACAGACGGTCTATATGGCATTTATAGATTATTCGACCGCATTCGATCGTGTTGATCGTCCCACACTGTGGAATAAACTGAGGAGACTTGGAATCAACAAATACTTGCTACAGGTCATAATAAGTCTTCATACAACAACTTGGTGTCAAGTCCAAATGGGGGGCGAAAAAGGTTTAACGAAAGTAATAAAGACTGAAAATGGCCTTAAACAGGGTTGTCTACTTGCTCCCATGTTGTTCTCTTTATACCTGAGTGACTTGCCAAAACAGTTACAAAAGGGCTCAAGTCTGCCCCCAAAAATTAACCATCAAAGTATTCATTCGTTGCTCTATGCGGACAACATAGTTATGTTCGACCTCGCACCATTCGGTCTGCAAAATTCTCTCGACATTTTGTTTCGATACTCAAATGAAATTTTTTTAATCCCGAATATAAGAAAAACAAAAGTCGTAGCCTTCTCTGGAAGGAAGAAAGGTGCCAAATACAATTGGAGGCTGGGAGGTGAAAAGATCGATGAAGAAAAAGAATATATTTACCTCGGTATGATTCTTTCTAAGAATCTAACAAATACAAAGCATATAGATAAATTAACGAAAAAATCTGATCTACATGCAGGAGCACTCTCAAGATTATATAGTGCCACGGGGAGCAGGCATTTTTCCTCATTAATAAAAATATACAAAGTGAAAATTCCTGCAGTCCTGTCATACGCTACGGAATATATTCCTATCAAACAATGGGGTTTCATGGATCGCCAAGAGGGAAAAATTTTGAAGAAAATTTTGAAGGTCCCAATTGCAACACCAGTACAGGTTCTAAGGCTAGAATTTGGAATAACAAGTGCTTATGCCACGGCTGTGGCCAACATAATTAGATGGGCCTACAATCTTCTCCATGCAAAGGAGGGAACACTTAGATTCCTGTTACAAAAAGAAACCTTTGGCACAGAAGCAGTTAAGCAAACTTTTTTGGTGAATATGTCTGCGGCGTTCCGAATGGCTGAAATTACTACAGACATCCTACTGACTTGGTCCGTATCGCAATTAAAACTTTTTCTTAAATGTTTTACTCCTAGGTTGAGTTTTGATTTGGACTATGCACATAGCTCTAAACTAAAAACATTTAAATCTTTCACTGCGCTTATAGAGTATAAACATATTCAGCCTTATATTTCGTTTTCTCTTACTCATAGTGCAAGGAGGGTGATTTTGATGTTACGAACAGGGATCTTACCTGTTCAATCCTATAAATCAAAATGGACAGCTGGGGAACTCTCCTATTTTTGCTCATTATGTCAAGGGGGCGAGCAGACTGTGGAGCACTTACTATTTGTCTGCCCCAACTCTAAAGTAGTAGCAGCTCGTGCTCAATATATTGTTCCGATATACAGAACCTGCAGGTTAACTAAGGAAAAAGAAATATTAACAGTGGGCATAATGCCTCCGAATGAATTTGTATGTTATAATTTTTACAAATTTTTTAAATCTATGTTGTTTTTATATTAATCTGTGATATAAACATTTTCTGTTAAATTTTCTTGTTTTATATGTTATATTTGTGGTCCTCGGTCGAGTACCTACACAAATAAAATCACTTTTGACTTTGACTTTTGACTTAGTATCTGTGGAAGACAAGAAAAAAATGAGTTACAATATATTTTTCATAATACATAAGAAAGTAGAAGTGAAAAAAACAGAAAGGGAAAGAAAGGAAGGGTGAGGGAGAAACACAGAGGAAGAGAGGAACTGAGTAATGGACTGAAAGAAGTAAAAGACTAAAGGAATGAGAGTTACTAAAACGGATTGAGGAAACGAGATTATTTGAAGGGAATTGACGGAATAGGTACAAGAGAAATGGAATGAGAGTAATGCAGAGAGAGGAGAACATGAAGTGGAGGAAGAAGACTCAGATTGAGTGAAGGGCAGGGATAGTGAGGGAAGGGATATAAGAATGTGGGAAGGGGAGTGATGGATAAAGAAGCATATTAAAAGAAAGGAAAAAGAAGTAAGTGAGAGAGAAGGATTTATGTAAGAGACAGAAAACGAAAGGACGATTGGTGGAGAGAAAGGGAAACAGTAAAAGAGAGAAACAGAGGGAGAGTGACGGACTGTGAAGTAGTAAATCAGTTATACTGACTGATACTGAAGAACAGACTTAGACATGAATAGAGAAAAGGGCAGTGAGCGAAAGGGAGTGAGGAAGTGAAAGAAGTGGAGTGAGTGAAGGTCACTTAATGATCATATGAAGGAAAGAGAGTAAGGGGGCAGTGACAAGAGACTAATCGATACAGCAAGACAAGGGTAGTGATGGAGGAAGATAGGAAAGAGAAGTAAGGAACAGACAGAGGAAAGAGGGAGTTAGACAAGATGAGTGAGGGTGAAGGAAGAGTACTAATGGTGAGAGAAGCAGAGTAAAGGTGAATGAAGGGGAATAAGTAGAATGAGGGAAGAGGAGTAAGATGAGGGAAAGTAAAAAAGTAAGAGAGACAGCGAAGAAAGGATAGAGAGAAATAGAAATAAGAAAGTAATGAAAAAGTATTTTTTGTTTGTTGTACTTACCTAAATATATTATCTGGGGAAGAGAAGAAACAATTGAGTTATAATATATTTTTCACAATACAAAATACAAAATATTTTGTACAATATATTATATATTTTATTTTGCTGTTCTCAGAATATATTGAATGTCACTAAAAACAGTGAGTTCAATACAACTCATCATATGACAGCGGGCAAAAACAACCACAATCAAAAAGATTGTGTTTAAAAAACCCATTCAACATTTTCATTGACAATGTAACAATTAGAAAAGAACATATCTTAAATGTCTTTTTCAAACAGCAATTTCAGATGTAAGTAAAGAATGTGAAAAACATTCACAAAGTAAAAAAACCAATACTACTTCTTTCTTATACACTCTAAATAAAGTAATGTCCAAACATATGCTGATAGCATTTACCCGAAATAGTCATTTGTTTCTGATACTTTTCCTCATGGCCAAATAGTATCTGCAAAATCCTTAGTTCGGAAGTTACTTAATAGTACTCTTAAGTATCAGTCTCCCGACCTTCTGAAACAAAAGCACCCACATCTTTTGGACCATCTAACAATGGTTATACCTCCACCCAATAGTATTTATTTATTTATTTATTTATTTTATGCGATTTTTAAAGCGCGCAAATACCCTTACGGGTGTC
Source organism: Lissotriton helveticus (assembly GCF_964261635.1). NCBI lineage: Eukaryota > Metazoa > Chordata > Amphibia > Caudata > Salamandridae > Lissotriton > Lissotriton helveticus. The sequence goes on along the minus strand of NC_136060.1, from coordinate 63,349,179 downwards.
TCGGCGCTAGCGTTACAGAACTCTCTCTTGTGAAGAAAATGGTAGTTTATGCTGAGAACAGCCAAGTTTTAAGTTTCTTTCTGAAATTCAGAAGTGTGGGAGCGGTTTTAATATGGAGTGGTAACGTGTTCCAGAGTTTGGCTGTCGATGTGGTGAAACATCTGTCTCCCCAGTTGGACTTTCTTGTGCGTGGAACCTTCAGTAAGTGGGCTGACGAAGAGCGTAAGGTTCTTAAATTCTCAGGCGGGGAAAAAGCTTTTTTTAGGAATAGTGGACCCGGCTTGTTAATGGCCTTATAGGCTATGCATAAAGCTTTAAATTTAATCCGACTCCTGACCGGGAGCCAGTGCAACTGTCTAATATAGGGGGAAGTGGATGTGAATTTAGGGATGGTTAGTAAAATCCTGGCTGCGGCATTTTGCACCGTCTGTAATCTATTGAGGACCTTTTCTTGGGCATTCAGTAAGAGGGAGTTGCAGTAGTCTGTTCTTGAGAACACCAGTGTGCTGATTAAGGTTTTACCCGCAGATGGGGGAAGGTATGGAAGTAGTTTTTTTAATCCTTTTTAGAATAAAAAAGGCTGAAGATACCACCGAGTTGGCATGCTGGAGAAAGGTCATCTTGTTGTCAAATATTACTCCCAAGTTACGTACTTTAACTACCGGTTGGGGAGGTGCTCCCATCTGAGGTGGCCACCACTGGGGGGACCAGATGGGTTGCAAGTTCCCGAATGTCATCACCTCTGTCTTGTCAGAGTTTAATTTCAAGCAGTTAGATGACATCCAGGAACTTATAGCCAGCATTCCCTCTTGGAAATTTGCCGCGACTGAAGTACCGTCTTTGTATACTGATAACACCAATTGGGTGTCGTCAGCATAGGTTGTTAGGGCAATTCCATAAGATTTTATGACCCTCGCCAAGTCCGCGACATAAATATTGAAAAGCGTTGGACTTAGCGAGGAGCCCTGTGGTACTCCGCAGGGGAGGAAAAAGGTCTGGGAGGTGTAATTGCCCATCTTAACTGTCTGAGGACGGTTAGCCAAGAACGAGACCAGAAGTTCTTTGGCTTTATTTGTTATTCCCAATGCCGAGACACGGTCGATCAAAGTAGCATGATCGACCGTGTCGAAAGCTGCAGAGAGATCCAAAAGTATTAAAACCGCCGATCCTCCCTTGTCCATTGTAGTCCGTATCTCGTCTGCTGCTTTGAGCAATGCTGTCTCCGTTCTGTGACCTTGTCTGAACCCAAATTGGGTATCATCCAATAGGTTATTGTCGTTAATGAATTTAGAAAGTTGCGTGTTCATGATTTTTTCAAAAATCTTTGCTGGGAAGGGGAGACAGGCAATAGGTCTATAGCTGGCGGGAAGAAGAGGGTCCGAGGAGGGCTTTTTTAAAAGTGGCTTGATAATGGCCTCCTTCCACATAGATGGATATGTGCCTGTTAGGAACATTGCGTTACAAATTGTGGTTAGGGCAGGAGCAATAGCTTCCGGGATGCGATTCATGATCGCAGGCGGACACGGGTCAAGAGGTGAACCCGATTTAGTGCAGGCCACAAGATGTTGAATATGTTCCTGGGTGGTCGGTTCGAAAGCTGAGAAGTTTGGTAAGTTGTTGATAGGGGGTACCTTAGGGAAAGGAGAGGGAGAGGAGTGGGAGAAGGTCGAAAAGATGGAACTAACTTTCTCCTCAAAGAATTTGGCCAAAGAGTCTGAAAGAGCCTGAGATCCTTCTAGACGTGGGGCGGGGGGGTTGGACAGACGAGTGACCACCTGAAAAAGTTCTCCTACCGAATTTTTCGCCTGGTTGATTTGAGATGTAAAGTACAGGCTTTTTTCTGATGCAATGAGCTTTTTGTAGTTGGAGAGAGCATTTTTATAAATCATTTTATCAGCAGGGCTAAAATTGCGGCGCCACTGCCTTTCCAGGTTCCTGCAGTATTGTCTCTGTATTCATAAGGGTTCCGTGAACCACTGTGCTGAGGGGAGTTTTCTCCTGCGGTGAGAGGTTTTGATAGGAGCTAATTTGTTACAAGCTGTATTTAGATTACTCAGATAGTTGGATGATGCTAATGCAGGATCATGTTCGTTTGGGGTGATGCTATCGTGCATCAACTCTGCTAGCTGGTCAAGGTTGATATGTTTCCAATCTCTGAAGGAGACTGGAGTCGGAGATGTGGCAGGAAGTTTGGTGGAATTAATGTTGATAGAGAAGCAAACAGCTGCATGATCCGTCCAAATTAGGGGAATTACCTGGGTAACTGAAATATTCGGGTTGTTAGTGAATAGCCCATCTAAGGTATGACCTGCTTGATGGGTGGGTTCTTTTACCATTTGCAGAAGACCGGCTGCTTCTAGGTCGTTAATTAATAGTGATGTGTCCGGATCGTTGAGGGCTACAAGGTGAAAATTGAAATCTCCCAATAATGTAAAGTGGGGGGATCCTACCGAAGCCTCAATTAAATTGCCTAAGTTCGTAAGAAACTTTGATCTGGACCCGGGGGGTGGTAGATTAGGATACCCTTGAATTATGTTTTGCCTGAGAGGCCAATGCTGAAAAGATATGCCTCACACTCAGGGTATTTTAAGTCTGCCATTGTAAGTTTAAGGTGTTCTTTATAGATGATAGCTATTCCTCCGCCCTTTTTTTTATCTATCCAGTCTACATACGCAGTAATTTGTTGGAGTAGCTGCACTAAAATCTGGGCCGGAGGATTCGTCACTCCATGTCTCCGTAATGAATAGAAGATCCAGTTTATGTGTATCGATAAAATCGGATATTTCTACTTTGTGTCTGGGAAGAGATTGCGCATTTATTAGTGCTGCTACCACTTGCCGCGAGGCAGTCGAGGGGGGGTAGGGGTATCCTCGGTGCACATCGGACATTTGTGCGGGCCTATCATGGAGTTTGTATATTCAAGTTGTGGTGGGGCATGAGGCGTATTTGCCACATGCCTGAGGTTCAGGAGTTGGGAGAATGTATAAGTGCATCTTGCCATAATCGGGCTCAGGCATGGCACCGATGTAACAGGGAGGGTGGCCCTGGGCCCGTCCTCGGCGCGGACGAGCGCGGACGAGCGCAGACGAGCTTGTCTTATGCGCGCCTTTGGCGCGCAATCGTCGCGCCCGCTGCGCTCGTCTGCTGCGCTTCCGATACCTGAGCATATTTTATGACACCGGAAGGGTGACGTGGCGGGGGGGTGTGGCCAGCGTGGGTGGGCGTGTCCACTGCTGGGAATGGCGGCGTTGTCCTAGCAACAATCTACCGCGGCAGCCTTCCCTCGGCTGGGCGGTGTCTGAGAGCGAAGAGACAATGGCCGTGGGTAAGTTCTGATTAAAAAACAAGTTATCACACAAAGATTTAAAAGCACATAAGAACTCCCGGCTTTTCGCCTCAGGAGTGAGTTCGCAGAACACCGCGCTAGCAGTCAGCGCGCGTTCTTATGGTGTGGCGGGGGGGCGTGGCCAGCGTGGGTGGGCGTGTCCGCTGCTGGGAATGGCGGCGTTGTCCTAGCAACACTCTACCGCGGCAGCCTTCCCTCGGCTGGGCGGTGTCTGAGAGCGAAGACACAATGGCCGTGGGTAAGTTCTGAATAAAAAACAAGTTATCACACACAGTTTTAAAAGCACATAAGAACTCCCGGCTCTTCGCCTCAGGAGTGAGTTCGCAGAACACCGCGCTAGCAGTCAGCGCGCGTTCTTATGGTGTGGCGGGGGAGTGGCCAGCGTGGGTGGGCGTGTCCGCTGCTGGGAATGGCGGCGTTGTCCTAGCAACACTCTACCGCGGCAGCCTTCCCTCGGCTGGGCGGTGTCTGAGAGCGAAGAGACAATGGCCGTGGGTAAGTTCTGATTAAAAAACAAGTTATCACACAAAGTTTTAAAAGCACATAAGAACTCCCGGCTTTTCGCCTCAGGAGTGAGTTCGCAGAACACCGTGCTAGCAGTCAGCGCGCGTTCTTATGGTGTGGCGGGGGGGCGTGGCCAGCATGGGTGGGCGTGTCCGCTGCTGGGAATGGCGGCGTTGTCCTAGCAACACTCTACCGCGGCAGCCTTCCCTTGGCTGGGCGGTGTCTGAGAGCGAAGAGACAATGGCCGTGGGTAAGTTCTGATTAAAAAACAAGTTATCACACAAAGTTTTAAAAGCACATAAGAACTCCCGGCTTTTCGCCTCAGGAGTGAGTTCGCAGAACACTGCGCTAGCAGTCAGCACGCGTTCTTATGGTGTGGCGGGGGGGCGTGGCCAGCATGGGTGGGCGTGTCCGCTGCTGGGAATGGCGGCGTTGTCCTAGCAACACTCTACCGCGGCAGCCTTCCCTCGGCTGGGCGGTGTCTGAGAGCGAAGAGACAATGGCCGTGGGTAAGTTCTGATTAAAAAACAAGTTATCACACAAAGTTTTAAAAGCACATAAGAACTCCCGGCTTTTCGCCTCAGGAGTGAGTTCGCAGAACACCGCGCTAGCAGTCAGCGCGCGTTCTTATGGTGTGGCGGGGGCGTGGCCAGCGTGGGTGGGCGTGTCCGCTGCTGGGAATTGCGGCGTTGTCCTAGCAACACTCTACCGCGGCAGCCTTCCCTTGGCTGGGCGGTGTCTGAGAGCGAAGAGACAATGGCCGTGGGTAAGTTCTGATTAAAAAACAAGTTATCACACAAAGCACATAAGAACTCCCGGCTTTTCGCCTCAGGAGTGAGTTCGCACTCTTGAACATAGAACTTTAAACAAATAGCATGCTATCAGAACCTCAACATCATCTGGTATGCCGATCACACTCTGCTCATCCTTTATTTCACCAAGGAGCTGCATACCATTAAAAGAAACCTCTACAATGGAATAAAAAATGTCACCAACATCTCCAACAACTACAACAAATCTAAAACACCACTGCCTTACTCATGATCAACATTTCCTGTAATACTCACATCACTCACTATATGATACACTTACACTACCTCTATGACAAGTTTAAGTTTTCTTTATCTTGATCACCCTGATTAACAAAGTAATTCTCAGCAGCAGATCAACCTTTTTTTACAGCATTAATCTTCCTAGGCCAATTGTTTTCCCTAAAATTTTGGTTCTAAAGACACTAGGTAAGAATTTGGTCAAAAGGCAAACGGTGTTTAAAAGTTAATTGAGTGTCATTACAATGAGTCCAGCCTTTTGCACATTTTAAGTAAGCTGTATAATGTCCTGATGTTGTAGAAGAACCATCATAGAAAATAATTGCTACAGTTACAAAAGTGCTTCCTGAAATTGATATTTAAGGAGTCACAAACTTTTTAATTAAAGTTGTTAATTTTGTTCCATCAGGTCTGCATCGTTGGAGCATTAAAGTTACATACTGTCCATATCTTTGTATAAATAATGTTGGTAACATTTCTGAGTTACATTGGGTACAAACCATGTTTTGATTTGCTTCTCTAACTAGATTATTAAAAGTCACTGATTTGCAGTCTGGTAATGTCAAATATATAAATCTTACTGTGTCTATTTGAGTACTACTTGAAAACAAACAATTATCACAGTCATGTTGCCATTTATAAGATAAACCGAATAAATGTTCAATATCTATACCTTCATCTTGCAATACAACAAGCATATACATAAGAAATTCCTCACAATCTTGCTGAATATTCTGTGAAAATTGGTTTACTCCAGAACATATGTCTAAAACATTTCGAATTTCAGAAACACTTTCTATTTTTGTTTTATCACTGCTACATTTCTCAAAGACAGAATTAAAAAAACAACAAAATTTTTGATACCGATTATCAACAATCTGTTGCTGTAAAGTTTGAAGAAAAAAACAACATTAACCACTACATTAGCATAGCAGTTGACACCAGTACTGTTTTCAAACTGAAATCCAACAACCTCTTCAATCCTATCCTTTTTCTTTTTCCTTGCAATTACTGGTTCATCTAGTTTTTTTCTTTTCTCTACAACCTCACTACAATTTTTCTCCAATCTTCTTTTTCGATGTATCACAACCTTTTCAAATAAAGGATATTGAGGTAAATTTGGAGCATATTCTCTTCTTAACCTATTATACTCTTTCACACAATTCAGATCTGCACTAATCTTTGTCTAATCAAAATCAATCAAGTATAATCCAGATAAATTTCTGACTCGAGATAAAGCAACATATGCCATACCCTCTTTGAACACAGTGCTTCCAATATTCACCAAAGCACTATCTACACTCAAACTTTGTGATTTATGAAGAGTCACCGCATATGCCAAACAAACAGGAAACTGTTTTCGGCGGACATATAAATCTTTTACTAGCAAAAATCGAGTCGAACAACGACTCAATTGTTGTACCTCTTCAATATCATCAAATTTGATTTTCATAATTTCATTCTCATCTCTATTTGGGTAATTCACAAAACCAACAACATGTTTCATTGCTCCATTTACTAAACCTCTTTCCACATGTAAATTACATCGTAAAATTATCCAACAATTTAAACATACAATTAGATTATTATTTAAACTAGCCGATTTAGATATTGATTTCTCTAAAGAATTCAATTTTGACTTTAACTTTTCTGACAAAATAATAGTAGCTCCTTCATGCTCTATTCTATCAATAGCTTCCAATTTTATAATTTCTTGATTTTCTAACTTCAACATTTTTTCATTGAAGATTGCACATTATTGCAGAGTTGGCATTAAGCATATCACTGATTTATTTTCAGCAATATTTCTATATATATTCTCTGCACCAACATTTTCCTTTGGAAACAAACTGGAAAGTAATCGTGCCTGTAGAGCTTCTTTGCCATGTTCACTTAGTTTTCCAATTCTTATATCTTGAAGAATACTTTATAATGAGCATCCTTTGCCTGTCGCATATTTTGAGTGAGTTCTGTATATTTAAAATATAACCATATATTTACATTTCCAATGCTTCCCAGGCACTTTCTGGTATCTTCATGTGTAACAGTTTTAAACACTGGTTGTCCTTTCACAGGTGTTAGCTGTAGTAGATCTCCAAAAATGATGATGTGTTTTCCTCCAAACAACACATAATACTCTGTTTTAAGAATTTGTTGCATTCTTAAATGCACAAAGGCAAGCATTACATTTGATACCATGCTTACCTCATCCATGAGAAGTTTCATTTTTTTCAGGACTCTGGAAACTTCACAACAAGCTTCTCCAGATAGCTTGTGGTATTCTAATTTATTTTCGTGCTCTACTGGCAGCATCAACAAACGATGTAAAGTAATCCCTTTAATGTTATGTGCTGCCAACCCAGTTGGAGCGGTAACAACACAAGAGAGTGACAACTCTGTTCTTTTCTGTAGATAAGATGCAATTCCTTTAATTAGAAAACTTTTTCCAGTTCCTGCTTGTCCACTCACATACAGTCGGACAGGTTGAAATGACGTACATGAGCCCTCTTTTTTCTCATGAAGTAAACCATGCTCAATCTGCTCTGTCACTTCATCATATAATTGTTTTTGCTGAACATTTAGTTTTTTTTCCAATTCTTCTAAGTTTATTACATCCTCCTGAGCTTGTTCCATTGCTCTTTCCACCTCATCCATGGCAGTGGCTGCTTCATTTTGGATAATTGGTCCTCCTAATGGATCCTGACTCAACGAAGCAGAACTTTGACTGTCTTGAGAACTGTCTCTAGCAATCTCTGCTGCAATTGTAGCTTCTTGCTGTATTTCCTCGTTCAACATTTTTAGATAATTGGTGAAAACAGGACATTCTATAGTATTTTTGGTTGCGTTGAATGAATCTTCATAACTGAGAAAATCTCCAAGTAGTTCCTCTTCTGTACGCCATGGTTTAAAGAGTTGCACAAGAGCTAAATAGTAAAATTCCCTTTTGTCAGAAGTTTCACAACTCAGTTTTTGATGATTAATCAAATGTCCTTTTCTTTGTTTCACCAGACAACCTTCAGATCCAATCACAGCATATACTCCTTTATTGATATCTTCTGTAATGTTCTTCTTAAAAGTATAGCTTTGCAGTACTTCATAGAGACAAACATTCTCAAGATGATTACTTCTATTTGGATAGTATGTATCCAACATATTTGTCTTCAAAATATCTGTACTGTTTGGTTCTCTCTCTGCTAAATACTCAATTTCTTGTACAGATTTCAAAACTCGGTTTCTTGTTCTTGCAAGACCTACACTCACCCAAATGATTGTTCTAGATTTGGCATATAGACTTGCAGATGTTAAGCGATCTGAACATTCATATGCTCCGATTTCTCGATGAGACATCTTCAAACTGTAGCTGTTCAATTTCTTGCTTAGGCTCTTTTCATGAGAAATTTCTTCCCACATTTCCTTTAGTTCTGTCTTTTCAGATTTCATAATGTAAGAAGTTACATATCGAGCCACAGCAATGGAGTTATCTGCAACATATTGAATATCCATGTTTGCATTCCACATGGACAAAATGACTGGGTTATAGTCATTTATGTACTTTGACTCTTCATTTCTTCTTAAGTTATATGTATTTTTCGGTGATTTTCGTGTCACAGTATGTCGCAAAGATGACATAAAATTGTTCACTCTTCCTTTTGATGTTACTGGTCGTGGAAATCCAAAAACGACATTTTGTGTAGAACTTGTCCTTTGATTTGTACTTTCAACGACAGTGTTTTCGACAACGATGGGTTTGAAACCGCAAGACTTAATGTCTTAAATTCTTTTGTTCTGTGTTTTTAGAAACAGCACATTTAGAATACTGTTCAATAAAACTCATCACTGTGTCATCCGAATCTGTTCCAAATTTGGGGGCATCTTTGATCCATAGCAGCATATGTATGTGAGGAGCACCTCTTGCTTGATACTCCTTTCTCCATAAGAAATCCAGAACCTCTCCAAGAGGAGGATTTTTTTTGTTTGTTATAAAAGACATCATAGCTGCAAATCTATGATTGAAATACCTGCATACATTAACTGGATCCAAAGAGCACAATTCTCCAGGTGCCTTGTATTCTATATTTATTTTCAATGTTTGCATTTGCCTCTCGAAGAAATTGAAGTAAATCTTCCCAAGCATACTCAGCACAGCTTAGAGTAAGGAACCATGTAGGAGTTCCTAAGTTTCTTATCATACATTTCAATTCCCCATGACGACGGTACCAATACTCGTTAGTACCACACTGACATGCCATGAGAATAATTAGCTGAGAATCCAAAACAGTGTCTTTCTCTTGGACTTTATTTATAAAGTCCCTTGCCGAAACATTCTGCAGATGTACTCCACTTTTTAGTATGTGGTTCACTGCATAAGAAAGTCCAGACAAATCACTCTCAAACAGAAGGTGAAACAAATATGGAATACGTTGTCGAAATCTTGTATCTTCTGCATACAATCTTGATGTCCGGTATACAGATGCTGGTATCTGCACAGGTCGGTCATCATATCGTCCACCTCGACCTGTTGGTCGAGGTGGACGAGGTCATAATAGGCCTCTGCAGATGCACATCAAAGGATGCAGGCAGTGGGAGAGGGTTGGTGGAGACAGAAAATGAGATAAGCAGAGAGAGGTAGACTGTGAGGAGAGACAGGGCAGATTATAGAAAAAGGTGCAAATATAATTCTATATTTTACACAGACACTCAGTGTGATCCTGGACAAAAAGTTTAAAACCATACACTTTACCAAAACACATTTACCACACAAAAAAGTTTAAGAGACAGAACACAACCTATCTATTTCAGAACTACAATACAGTCTAGAAACCTGAGTCATTTTCAAAATACATTTCCAATTTACAGCATTACTTTTTTGCCAACATTACATCTAAACATGAGACACAATATCAGAAGAAATAACACAGTATAAGCAGGGAGAGGTACACTGTGAGGAGAGACAGAGAAAATTATACAAAAAGGTGCAAATATAATTCTTTAATTTACACAGACACTCAGTGTGATCCTGGACAAAAACTTTAAAACCATACATTTTACTAAAACACATTTATCACACTAAAACAATTAAGAGACTACGGGCTAGATGTAGGTAATTCGTATTTACCGATTCATAAATACCGAATTTTACCGATTCGGTATTTATGAATCGGTAAATATGAAGGGGGAGATGTAGGTATTTCTAGATATTGAAATACCGAATCGTTAATATTCGGTATTTACCGATTCGGTAAATACCGAATCAGTATTTCCTATTGATTCCTATGGGCTGTGAAGCCCATAGGAATTAATGGGAAATACCGATTTGGTAATTACCGAATCGGTAAATACCGATTTCTGCCAGGGTGCAGGGGGTGTCACTTTGACACCCTCTAGCACCCCAAATACAGGCATGTGTGCCATGTGTCACACAGATATGCCCTAAGGGCATGTCTGTCTGTCACATGGCATAGGTGTGCATGCACACATGTGCATGCACACCTGGATTCAGTATTTTACCACCCAATTGAATTGAGTGGTAAAATACCGAATCTGAAAGGCCTTTGGGACTCAGAAGAGTCCCACCTACATTTGGATTTACCGAATCGGTAAAATTACCGATTCGGTATTTTACAGAATCAGTAAATTTACCGAATTGGTAAATTTACCGATTCTGTAAAATAAAGGCCCCTACATGCCAATTTCTAAATACCGGTCGGTAACGGCCGAAATCGGCCGTTACCGACCGGTATTTTGGCTCCTACATCTGGCCTTACATTACAATGCAGAAACCTGAGTCATTTTCAAAATACATTTCCAATTTGCAGCATTACTTTTTTCCCAGCATTACGTCCAAACATGAGACTCACACTGAGACCTTAAAAACATAACAGAAATCCTAGCAATTCAGTCAAATGATTACTACAGTGAAAGGGGTGGAAGAGGGGACCTTGCTAGTAGTGATGTATAAAGAGAGCAAGCGTAAGGGAAACAGAAAGAGAGAGAAAATGAGAGTGAAAAAAGAAACAAAAAAAAATCAGAAGGAGAGAGGGAGTTAGAAAACAGGAGTGAAGAAAAAGAATAATGACAGTGAGGAAAAAGATATGAGGGTAAGAAAAGGAGAGTGAGAGAAAAAAAGCCATATTAAAAAAAAGGAAAAAGGTGTAAGGAAAACAGAAGGATTTATAGAGAAACTGAAGAAGGAAAAAGAACAGTGTTTGAGAGAAAGGAAGACAGTGAGGGAGAGTGAAAGAGCGAGAAAATGAGTAACATCCGTATTGCAACTCATTTTTATTATTAACTTAAAATGCACAACATATATCCCCTCACAAATTAATAACTCACCTTTAAAAATGCTTTTGAAGATTTAGAACAGTGTCAATCACACACCAGATTTTCTTAAGCAGAATCTCTGAAATGTACCTCAGACACTGCAACCACAAATGGCCCTGATTCCCTCTCATTTTACACTCATATTCCAGTACATAACCAATGAAATTTCTTCCCACACAAATTCAAATCCAAACTAACATTTTAATTGGTTGTACATTTCAACACTTTCAAACTCACATAATGTTCAACCTTCCCCCACTGCTCTCTCTGCCTGTTACCATGGTAACTCTCCATAGAACACCTAACTGAACTCAAAAGGTGAAAAGTTCATCTCTCAATGTTGCAAACCAAAGCAGCAAGTGTGTTTCACTTCTCAATATTCCAGCTTATCCTGTGCAATGTTCTTTGCAATGACTTTGTCTAAACCAACAGTATTATTCCTTTTAAAAAAACAGTAGTATGCACCCTAGTTTTCTATGTTAAATTATCAGAAACCACCAATCAATTATTTCTTGTTTTTCAAATGCACTGAATTTCAAAACTCCAAGTTTTCAAACTGCCATTTCATTTCCAGAGCCCATCTGAGTACAACCAGATCTGCCTTCAAGATGCTTAGAGTCTGGATTGTAGGACATAGCTATATTTTCTGGAGCGAAAGGTATGCAGAAATAGATGTTTTCTCAACCTTGATTTACCAAATGTGGATATTATATGGATTGGCCAGAGAGGATTAAGATGTCACCTATTGATGCCATTGGTAAATTCTTTATGCATCTCCCACACCCTGACCTCATAATTGTGCACTGTGGTGGCAATGACCTAGGCACTTTGACTGGGGTAGGTCTGGAAATGCTTTTAAAGGACACCTTTGGCCAATTGATGCCACTTTTTCCACAAACTGACTTTGTATATTCTAATATATGCCAAAGGCAAAAATGGAACTGGTCCAACCAATATTGTCCACAGATTGTGAAAGCAAGGAAACATGTGAGTAAGTCTGTTTCTGCTTTCCTCAGAGACTATGGCATGGGTTCTATATACCACAACAACTTGTGTTACAACATGCAAGGCATCTGTAGGAGAGATGGTGTACATTTTACAGATGAGGGGAGCAGAGTCTTCCTTTTAAACTTTAGACTCTGCATCGTACTTACTTGTAGGTACAAAAACACTCAAGGAACACAACGGCTCTTTTTAGAGCCACCCAACATCTAAACACACATACTTGTTATTTAAATCTATTTTTGTTGTTTTTTATTCTGACGTGCGGGCACCGTGCGCGCACCTCGCGATTTAAAAAAAAATATATATATATTTTGTGGGCCTTCAGGGGTCCTTCAGGGACCCACTGAGAAGGCATAGGGAGTCAGACTCTACCCTGCCTCCTTTTAAAAGAACCTTATATTACTTTTTAAATTAATTACAAATCTCACAAGGGTACGTCGCACGTAAACGCACCATGAGAGCACCGTAAGCACACCGTAAAACCTTTGTGCGCTTACCCCCGTAAGTTTTATAATCTTAAGTACGTTATATCTACGGATTTATTATAGATATTAAAGGTAGACATTATCTTGGATAATGAAGAAATCGTTTTTTTAAAACTTTTATGAACCGTATATTACTTTTTAAAGTAATTACAAATCTTGCGAGGGTACATCGCATGTAAACGCACTGTGAGAGCACCGTAAGCACACGGTAAGATCTTCGTGCGCTTACCTCCGAAAGTTTAATAATCTTACAAACTTAATATCTACATATTTATTCTAAATTTTAAATGTAGACATTATCTTGGATAATGAAGAAAATGTTTCTTTAAACTATTATGAACCGTAAATTACTTTTTAAAGTAATTACAAATCTCACGAGGGTACGTCACACGTAAACGCACCATCAGAGCACCGTAAGTACACCGTAAAACCTTTGTGCGCTTACCCCCGTAAATTTTATAATCTTAAATACGTTATATCTACAGATTTATTATAGATTTTAAAGGTAGACATTGTCTGGGATAATGAAGAAATTGTTTTTTTTTTCCTTTTAAGAACCGTATATTATTTTTGTAGGTAATTACGAATCTCTCGAGGGCACGTCGCACGTAAATGCAGCGTAAGCGCATCGTAAGAATACGTAAGCGCTCCGTAAGCGCTCCGTAAGCGCACCGTAAGATTACGTCCAACCATGTGACTTTAAAATAAGAGATTCTATTGGTTTATAATACTTCCTACTCCAATTGTTGAAAGACCCCTCCCATTTTAATCATTCTTCTTTGACTTTCACAGAAGAACCATCTTTTTTCGTCAGCTCCTCTGCTTCAGATAAAGACATTAAAATGGCTGGACTTCCAGAAGAACCTTAAGATCATTCTTCATCTGAGGAATTTGTGGAAGAAGACCCACAGTCCAAGAAAAAGAAAGAAGCAATTGTATGGAAATGTTTTACCTTCCCTGAAGGTCAAAAAAAAGTTAACGCCCCACTAGTCACACGCAAAATATGTGACACTGTTTTATCAAGGGGTAATGCCAATAAAAAATATTCTTTTTGCACAGCAAGCATGGAACGCCACGTTAAAAACCTCCATCCTAACAATTGGGCAAGAGCAGTTGTCAGATGATCAGAGGAGGAGCAGGGCTCTTCTCCAAGCACTTCAAGGGCACCACCACCATCAACACCATCAAATATGATCCCTTCTTTACAGCCAGAATTCAGAAACTTAATGGTTCGCTGCATACATTGAAACCAATTAATTTCATATAGACAACAGTCCATAGAAACAATTCTTCAAAAGAACAGGAGCCACAAATGCCCCAAATCATTTTTTTTAAGTTCTTTGTTCCTGTTGAACACTTGTTTCGTTTACAAATTTCATTTTTTCTCCTTTTTTGAAGCAAAAAAAAAAAAGTTATTTTCAGAACTTCCTCTACCGGTCAAAAAAAAGAACTATTTTTGTATGTTTGAATGTTTTAGTTTGTCATAGTGAATGTCTAGTTCATAAATGAATGAATGAATATGAAAGTGCAAAACTATAAGGATGTGGTACAGCATAAATCTATAGGGTGTTTACCTATAGTATACTGTAGTACTTCCAGGACACTTAAATGTAACATATGTATATAAATATGTTACAACTCTATGCTTCAATTTGCACTATTAATGAAAGTGCGTGGATGAATTTATATGTATTAAGGGCAGTTTTATAATCCCCTTGTGTCACTTTATTTTTGCCAATGTGACCCTTGACCAGGTCACTCCACTACCGCAAGGCCCCCGTGTGCCCGGATTCTGCTGCCACTGCCTGCTTGGCCCTCTTGCTGCAGCCTCTCCTTAGGGCCCCTGCTCTCCAGGCTTGCCCTTGCTCTCCAGGCTTGCCAAGGCTTGCCTTCGCTCTCCCCCGCTCTGCTTTCCTGCTCTTTCCAACCCCCCCTCTGCTCCCCGCCACTGCTCCCCTGCGGCCCCGCCCCCTTCTCCTGTCTCCTGCTCCCCATTCGCCGCCCCACTCCCGCCTCCCAGCTGCTCCTCCCTCCCACTTGGCCATAAATGGCGGGGACCGCGTGGCAGTGAGCTGTGACCCTTGACCCGGTCACTCCACTACCGGTCACTCCACTACCGCACAGCCCCCGTGTGCCCGGATTCTGCTGCCGCTGCCTGCTTGGCCCTCTTGCTGCTGCCTCTCCTTAGGGCCCTTGCTCTCCAGGTTTGCCCTCGCTCTCCAGGCTTGCCCAGGCATGCCCTCGCTCTCCAGGCTTGCCCAGGTTTGCCCTTGCTCTCCCCCGCTCCGCTTTCCTGCTCTTTCCAACCCCCCCTATGCTCCCCGCCGCTGCTCTCCTGCAGCCCGCCCCCTTCTCCTGTCTCCCGCTCCCCATTTGCTGCCCCGCTCCTGCCTCCCAGCTGCTCCTCCCTCCCACTTCGCCATAAATGGTGGGGACCGCGCGTACACGCAGCGGCCACGCGCAGCGGGTGCGCCGATTGTGCGCCAAAGGCAAGCCCGTCTACGCCCATCCACGCCTGAAACGCGCCCAGCGCCAGAACCCCTGGACCCCGCCAGAGCCAGCCAACCTGACTGAGCTACGACGCCGCCACCCTCCACGCACTCAACACCGGCCAACATCCAGCCTGCTACCAAGCCACCCCGAAACGCACCCACGGAGCCTTCACCTGCCACGCCTGCTACTTCACCTGCACTCTGTCCTGCACCGCGCCAGCCAAAACAGCCGCCAACAACAACCACCTCAAGTGCATCCTGCTCAACACCCGCTCCATCCACAGGCACGCCGTCGAACTATGGGACATCCTGGACAAAACGGCACCAGACGTCGCCTTCTTCGCGGAAACCTGGAGGAACGCCTCCTCAGCCCCCGACATCGCCATTGCCATCCCGGACGGCTACAAGATCATCCAGAGGGACCGCGTCAACAAGACCGGAGGAGGCATCGCCATCGCCCACAGAAACACTATCCGCATTACGACCAACACCGACGACACCCTCACCACCACAGAGCACCTGCACTTCCAGATTCACACAGACCCCAAGTCCACCCTCAGAGGAACCCTCATCTACAGACCCCCGAGATCACGCTCACACTTCAGCGAGGCCATCGCAGACGTCATCAGCCCGCTCGCCCTCGCCTCCCCCGACTACATCCTCCTAGGAGACCTCAACTTCCACCTGGAGAACGACCAGGACAACAACACCACTGCTCTACTAGACAACCTTGCCAACCTCGGATTCAAGGA
Source organism: Lissotriton helveticus (assembly GCF_964261635.1). Lineage (NCBI taxonomy): Eukaryota > Metazoa > Chordata > Amphibia > Caudata > Salamandridae > Lissotriton > Lissotriton helveticus. Next base: position 63,333,225 of record NC_136060.1, on the reverse strand, counting down.
ACTGGTCAACACCCCCACCCATTACGCCGGCCACACGCTCGACCCCGTCTTATCCTCCAGCAACCACATCTCCTTCAGCCGCACCACCGAGCTCCACTGGACCGACCACAGCTGCGTACACTTCAACTTCAGGAAAACAACGACCCACCACCGCCCTCAACAAACCCCCCGAAGAAGCTGGAGCAAGATCACCACCGACCGACTAACCACCTCCTTGAGCCTAAACCCTCCCACAAACACCACGGACCCCAACGAAGGAGCCCGCAACCTCACACAGTGGATCACCGACTGCGCCGACACCCTTGCTCCACTGAAAAACCCTCCCAGCAACCTCAACAGCAAAAAATCCGCGTGGTTCACCAACGATCTCAAAGACTCCAAGAAATCCTGCCGTGACCTCGAGAAATCCTGACACCACAACCAGTCAACGGATAACATGACAGCCCTCAAGAACGCCACCCGCAAACACCACCAGCTGATCCGCACCACCAAAAGGTCATCCTTCAGAGAACGACTGGACAACAACACCCACAACAGCAAGGAACTCTTCAACGTCGTGAAAGAGCTCTCCAACCCCAACGCCAGCAACAACGACATCACGCCTTCTCAAGACCTCTGCAACTCTCTGGCCACCTTTTTTCACCGTAAGATCATCGACATACACAACAGCTTCAGCGCTCAGAACTCGTACCCCACCACCGAACCTACACCCCCCACCCCACCCTGTGCACCTGGACTCAGGTCAGCACGGAAGATACCACCCACACAATGAACACAATCCACTCGGGCTCCCCAGCCGAACCCTGCCCACACCACATCTTCAACATAGCCGACTCCATCATCGCACCCAAACTTCGGACATCATTAACAACTCCTTCATATCCGCCACCTTCCCGGAGAGCTGGAAGCACGCAGAGATCAGCGCCCTCCTGAAGAAACCCACCGCAGACCCCTCAGACCTCAAGAACTTCCTCCCCATCTCGCTCCTCCCCTTCCCTACAAAAGTCATCGAGAAAACTGTCAACAAACAGCTGACAGCCTTCCTGGAGACGAACGGCTCCCTCGACCCATCGCAGTCCGGATTCCGAGCGAACTACAGCACCGAGACCGCCCTCATCGCGGCCACCGACGACATCCGGACCCTGCTGGACAACGGAGAAACCGCCGCCCTCATCCTGCTCGACCTTTCGGCTGCGTTCAACACCCTGACAACCCGCCTCCGCCACGCCGGGATCCAAGGAAAGGCCCTGGAATGGATCACCTCCTTCCTCTTCGACAGAACCCACAGAGTCCGTCTCCCGCCCTTCCTCGCAGAAGCCACCAAGATCATTTGCGGGGTACCTCAAGGCTCCTCGCTCAGCCCCACCCTCTTCAACGTCTACATGAGCCCCCTCGCAGCCATCGCACGCAAGCACAACCTGGCTATAAAAATTATGCTTAATAACATGTGTGTTACAATCCTTACAGTCTACCGCCCCCCTAACGCCACTCCTGGCTTTAACGACTCCTTCATGTCCTCTGTTTCCGACATGTGTTCTAGATATAGAAACATCATAGTCACAGGAGACTTTAACTTCCACTGGGACAAAGAACAGAAACAGCCAGCTGCTAGCTCCCTAGAGACAACTATGTCCGCTTTGGGATTTAGGCAGCTCGTAAATGCCCCTACACATACAAAAGGCCACACCTTAGATCTGATATGGACCACAGACTCCGGGGTGGCTTTAGCTGGAATCCTTCCCTGCATCTGGTCCGATCATTATCTGATCTATTGTGACATTCCTTTGGATACCTTACCCTCCCGTCCAACACCTAAACCCAGACTGACTCGCCAGTGGAAAAATGTGGATCAACATACACTAACCACGGCACTCAGGGGAATTATCCAGCCGACATCATCTTATAAAAACATAGATCAACAATGTAAGGACATGATGGACTACTTAGTAACAGCCATCGATCAGCTAGCACCCGAGAAACTCCAAACAAAAAGTTGTGGAATAAAGGGAGCCCCATGGTTTACACCCGCCTTGAGAGATCAAAGGAAGGCGCTGCGTAATTTGGAGAGAAATTGGAGGAAAAATAAGGACACAGACTTCTGTGACCAATATAAGAAAGCGCTTCGCAGCTATAAAAAATCCACCCAGGAAACTAAAGCCTCATTCTATGAGATTCGTATAAATAGGGCGACCAATGTTCAAAAGGAAACGTTCAAAATCCTGAAGGAATTAACTAAAAAAGCTCAGGATATAAACAGCAGCATAAATTGTGATACTTTCCAGAAATATTTTCTGGATAAAGTAGACGCCATTGTGCTCGAAATAAAAAATATGGGGCATGGCCCCGCCGAGCAACAGGCTATCTCATACCCTGCTGCCAGTTGCCTAGCATCATTTCCCCTTATGGACTCGCTAACCCTCGAATCACTGATGAGGAAGACTAAATCAGGTTCCCCAGCAGACCCCTGTCCTCCTAGCATTTTCTGCCTGGCACGACCTATGTTAGAGGACCATATCCTGGCCACAATGAACAAATCCTTGAGCACCGGCAGGCTCCCCACCAGCTTCAAAGAAGCGCGTGTAAGACCGTTGCTAAAGAAAGTGGGGGCAGATCCCAACGCCTTAAAAAATTATAGACCCATATCCCAGCTGCCTTTTCTATCCAAAGTCCTTGAGCAACATGTGCTTAAATCTCTGTCTAGCTTCCTGGAGTCTAACCATCTACTCCATGAGAGGCAGGCCGGCTTTCGTGCACATCACAGCACCGAGCTTGTCATGCTCTCGGTGCTGGATGAGCTCAGAAGGATGGCTGACAGTAAGAGATCGAGCGCCCTGATTTTGTTAGACCTATCAGCGGCGTTCGATACTGTCAGCCATACGCTTCTACTGGACAGGCTAGCTGGGGTTGGGATTCAGGGCTCAGCTCTTAGGTGGCTGGAATCCTTCTTATCTGGGAGAACCCAGAGAATCCAGATGGGAGATAGCATATCAGGAGTGGGAGGTCTGACCTGTGGCGTCCCCCAGGGCTCAGCGCTATCTCCACTCCTGTTTAACCTATATCTGCAGCCTCTGATTAACACACTAGCGCAGATGGGCTGTCGGGTGTTCAACTACGCCGACGATACACAGTTACTGTTGGGCATAGATGACACCGTACAAGCCCAGTCACACGCCCAGGACATACTTAGATATACAGTTCACTGGATGGCTACTAATCAGCTAAAAATCAACCCGGAAAAAACAGAGGTGCTGATAGTACCATCCAAGTGTTCGTCCTGGAGCGACATGTTCTGGCCCCAGGAGTTGGGCCCAACTCCACAGCCAGTTACCACAGTCAAAAGTCTTTCGGTTGTGCTACCGAACCTGTGGAACGCCCTGCCTGAGGCACTTCGAAAGGAGGGTAACTTACTCCGTTTCAGGAAAGTCCTGAAAACTAACCTTTTTAGAACAGCACACAACCTAGTGTAATCCTGTCCCTTCCTCTGCCCCTCTCAGTACTTTGGTTATCATGTCATGAGGTAAAAGCGCCCTGAGACCTGTAGGTGATTTGGCGCGATATAAACCCGCAATAACAAATAACAAATAACAAAATAACAACCTCAACATCATCTCCTACGCCGACGATACCCAACTGATCCTCTCCCTCACCAACGACCCCACCTCCGCCAGAGCCAGCTTCCAGGACGGAATGAAAGAATGAAAGACATCACAGACTAGATGAAGCTCAGCCACCTGAAACTGAACTCAGACAAGACGGAAGTCCGCATCCTCGGCCCATCCATCTCCGCCTGGGACGACTCCTGGTGGCCCCCTGCTCTGGGCCCCCCACCCAAGCCCACGGACCACGCACGCAACCTGGGCTTCATCCTTGACTCCTCCCTCACGATGGCCATGCAAGTTAACGCCGTTACCTCCTCCTGCTTCAACACACTCCGCATGCTCCGTAAGATCTTCCGCTGGATCCCCACTGGAACCAGGAAAACAGTCACCCAGGCCCTCGTCACCAGCCGTCTGGACTACGGGAATGCCCTCTACGCTGGGACCACCGCCAAACTACAGAAAAGACTCCAGCGCATCCAGAACGCCTCAGCACGACTCGTCTTGGATATCCCCCGACACAGCCACATCTCCGCCCACCTGAGGGACCTGCACTGGCTCCCCGTCAGCAAGAGGATCAAGTTCAGACTTCTCACCCATGCATTCAAGGCTCTCCACGACTTGGGCCCCGAATACCTCAACAACCGCCTCACGTTCTACACGCCAACCCGCCAGCTCCGCTCCACCAGCCTCGCCCTCGCCACCGCCCCACAGATCCGCAGAACCACAACCGGAGGAAGATCCTTCACCTACCTGGAGGCCAAGACCTGGAACACCCTCCCCACGCACCTACGACTCACCCAGGACCATCTCTCCTTCAGGAAGCAACTCAAGACCTGGCTTTTCGAGCAGTAGCAGCCCCCCCTCCCCCAGCGCCTTGGGACCCTAGCGGGAGAGTAGCGCGCTTTACAAATACTCTTGATTGATTGATTGATTGACCGTCCTCGTACGGGTGCGTTCACCGTGCGCGCACCTCATGATTTTTTCAACAAAAAGTATGTTTTTTTGGGCCTTCGGGGTCCTTCAGGGACCCCCTGAGAAGGCCTAGGGGGTCAGGAGGTCTCTACCATGCCCCCTTTTCGTGTTTTCCACCTTTGTTTTGGGCTCTCTTGTGCCTCAGTTCTCCCGAGAGACAAGATGGCGGCCAACACTTCCTGGTTTGGACAGTTTGGAATGTTGACAGACTACTGACAGCCAATCACAATTTCGCTTGTGCACGCCAGGGTCCGTGTACGGTGTGAGGACTGTGCGCGGCTCTAGATATATACATTTTTTAAAACTTGATTTTCTCAACAACTACTGGACGGATTTACACCATTTAAACAAAAGGGTGATCTGCGAATAAGACTCTACCATTTTGCCAAATTTCATGTAATTCCATTCAGCCGTTCGGGCTCTAGCCGTGTCTAATCGTCCTATGGAAAATTGCATGGGGAAAACACATTTTGGGACCCCCCCTTTTTTCTCAGCCCCCACTTGACGAATCCCCCCAAAACATTCAGGGAAGGAATGGAGCGGGCCATCTTCTTTGAGAAATTCGCGAAGATTCGTCCACCGGCTCCAAAGTTATTCTCAATAGAATGTTGTGGATTTCCTAGGGAAACTAGGTCCTAACTATAACTACCTACTGGCGACCGCCAGTAGGTAGTTATAGTTAGGACCTAGTTTCCGAAGGAAATCTGCAACATTCTATTGGGAATAACTTTGGCGCCGGTGGACAAATCTTCGTGAATTTCTCAAAGAAGATGGCCCGCTCCGCTCTGCTCCTTCCCTGAAAGTTTGCGGGGGATTCGTCAAGCGGGGGCTGAGATATTTGGGGGGTCCCAAAACATGTTTTCCCCATGTTAATTTCCATAGGGCAGTTGGACTCACTTTTAGCCCGAACGGCTGAATGGATTTCCACCAAACTTGGTAAAATTGTAGGGACTGGTAGCCCGATGTGCCTTTGCTGTGTCTCAAGATATGTGCTCCAGTGGATTTTGAGTAATTTAGGTTAAAAAAATATATATATCTATAAGCGCGCCCCGGTACGCGCACCGGGGCGCGTACCAGCACGCTACGCGAGTACGCGAGCGGAAAGCTGATTGGCTCTCGGGTGTCTGTCAACATTCCAAACAGTCCGGAGCGGCCGCCATCTTGTGTCTCGGTAGGATCGAGACACAAGAGGTGGCAAAAACAAAGGGGGAAATGACCAAAAGGGGGCAGGGTAGACCCCCCCTGACCCCATAGGTTTGATGTGGGGGCCATAAAAGGGCTTCGCGGGGCAAAAAAGTATTTTTTTTTCGATTTTCGCGGGGGGAGCGCCCGGTACGCGCACCGGGGAGCATACCGGGGAGCGTACCATGGGGAAAAAAGAATGACAGAGTTTTTAAAAAATTTAGCATTTTTTTATAAATTAGAGGTAGTTCTAAAAAGAACTTTTTTTAAATTCTTTTTGTTGTTTTATATTTTTTATTTATTTTTTGAACATTTTTTACTTTTTTTGGCTTTTATGAAGAATTTAATATTTTTTTGTATTTTTTATGGGGACAAACAAAAAACAGGGAATTGTAAACGGCTCAACTGGAGCAAAAAAATAGGAAAAAATTAAGGCTTCTTTGGGCACTTGTGGTTGTCACCAGCAAGGTTGATGAGATTAATACTTTGCTCACCATAGGTAATTGTTTTTCCACAAAATATACAAACGAGTTTGATGCAAAATTGTACTAATGTTGTTAATTCCTGTGATAATGATTTATGTTTTTTAACCCTTGTGATGCTTTTATGGTCAATGTACCGAAATAAAGCTTTCAACTACTACTACTACTACAAACGATTTTGTATCCACCAAAGTTGGTTGTATGTTTGGGACCATCTCCCTTGCCTCTGGACCCGATGGAGTGGGTTATTTGCTTGTTGAGGTTCTGGAAGACGATTGGGGAAGGTTTCTGCACAGTTCTCTCACCTCTGCTGCAGAATAGTCATTGGGGTGCAATCGTTGCATGTGGCGAATCATTGTGTGATTCCCAAATGAATATTTTTTGGCAGGGTTCCCCCTGGATAGTACAGTGCCACAGATGAGACAGGTCACCTTTGCAGCGTTTACCTTCTTTCCACCCCTTCGGATTTTAAAAAACTCCCATATAAAGTGCTCCTTAGGTTTATATGGGGGATTGTCTTCAGGCAGGAACTGCGTTCTCTCATCCTCCTCCTCCTCCTCCTCCTCTTCTTGTTCACCACCAATGTGATGTTGTGGTGGTCCTTGTGGTGGTGGTGGTGGTGGTGGTGGTGCAGATGCTCCAGCTGCTGCTGCTACTGTAGCCATTTCTCTATCAATAGAAGCAGGTCTTCCTCACTCAAAGAACAAAGTGAGAATGAGGAAAAAAGGTGGGGCGTTTCTTCATTTGGAAAACAAAACTGTTCTGAACCAATGAAAAGTGTTATTTTCAGGTCACATGACCCGGGCTTTCATCATTTGGAAACCAAAACTGTTCTGAACCGGGCGCTCGTACGCGATACGTCACGTTGATATTTTCGTTCGCAGCAATGGCGCTAACGGGATGCTCACCGGCACGCGCACCTAGCTATAGAAATTAGCTATTAAAAAACCTATGAAATTCACTGAAAAAAACATAGGTTTGAGGCCCTATATATAGTTAGGAATTAGCATTTACAAAACCAATAAAATTCACTGAAAAAACAATAGGTTTCACACCAGTTATAGTTAGGAATTAGCATTTAAAAAACCTAGGAAATTCACTGAAAAAACCATAGGTTTCACACCAGTTATAGTTAGCTGAAAGTTTTACTCGCATAAAACCATTGAAATTTCCACGTTATAGTTAGTTGCACTCACTATAACTTGCCCGTGCAATGCACTGCTGATGACGTCACATATTACATCACTCATGACATGCTAATTCCTAACGATAACTGGTGTGAAACTTATGGTTTTTTCAGTGAATATATATATATATATATATATATATACATATACAATCACAATCCTGGCCCACCACTTTCCTGATGAGAACTTCCAGGTATAGACCATCGGACGTGGAAAAGTTGTTTATGAAATAAAGTGTCTTATTGTTCAAATCGCACACAGTTGGCTAGCGCCTACTGTGATGCGTTTCAACCGCCAAAGCGCGGCCTTGATCACATATTTATATATATATATGTGACCAAGAGCCCGTGAGCTCGAAACGCGTCTGTTTATGCCCTGAAATAAACAAATCTTTCCGGTACCTGGTGGTGTGGCTTGTCATCCTTTTTCCTGAATTGAAGAGGAATCCGTGGATATATATATACATATATATATATATATATATATTACCTACTGGCGATAGCCAGTAGGTATATATAGTTAGGATTTTTTTCCTATGGGATTTTTGAAAATTCTATGTCGAATAACTTTGGCGTTTGAGGACAGAATTGGCTGAAATTTTCAGGAAAATGGAACATTTTGTTTCTGAGCAGCCCCTGAAAATTTGGGGGGGTTTCGTCAAGTGGGGGCCGAGAAAAAAGGGGGGTCCCAAAACGTGTTTTTCCCATGCAATTTTCCATAGGGCGGTTGGCCTCACTTTTAGCCTGAACGGCTGAATGGATTTACACCAAACTTGGCAAAATTGTAGGGACTGGTAGCCCGATGTGCCTTTGCTATGTCTCAAGATATAGGCTCCAGTGGTTTTTACGAAAATTAACTTTGAAAAATATATATTGGGCTACATTGGGCTATATATATGTTGGAGCCCAAATGTAGCCCAATGTAGCCCAATGTAGCCCAATGTAGCCCAATGTAGCCCAAAGATGGCCACCAGAGACAAAAAAAAACAAATGTAGCCCAAATATCAGCCAGATGTAGCCCAACTATAGCCCAATGACAGAATGTCCCAGAGTGTTCTAAAGAACAACTAGAGTGCTAACAGTCCTACTTATTACAAAGGTATGGCACACCTGAAGCCATCTTGATTGGAATAAAGTGGTAACTCTTAAAACATTTAATTTAAAAAGGAACAAAATGAGGGGGTTCATTTTGCCATAGAAAGTATGATTAGCGAATATATGACGAAATCCCGCATACCATCAGTCCGCAAAAAAAATCCCGCATGTACTATTAGGCCGCAAATTAAAATAACGAAAACTTTTAGAACGAATATGCCTTTAGCATACACTAAACAACTAAACTACCCTAAACCCTAAAACACTACCCCCAGCATGACCCTACACTACACAAACAGTACAACACTACCCTAAACCCTAAAACACTACCCCCAGCATGACCCTACACTACACAAACACTACAACACTACCCTAAACCCTAAAACACTACCCCCAGCATGACCCTACACTACGCAAACACTACAACACTACCCAAAACCCTAAAACACTACACCCCAGCATGACCCTACACTACGCAAACACTACAACACTACCCTAAACCCTAAAACACTACCCCCAGCATGACCCTACACTACACAAACACTACAACACAACCCTAAACCCTAAAACACTACCCCCAGCATGACCCTACACTACGCAAACACTACAACACAACCCTAAACACTAAAACACTACCCCCAGCATGACCCTACACTACGCAAACACTACAACACTACCCTAAACCCTAAAACACTACCCCCAGCATGACCCTACACTACACAAACACTACAACACTACCCAAAACCCTAAAACACTACACCCCAGCATGACCCTACACTACGCAAACACTACAACACTACCCTAAACCCTAAAACACTACCCCCAGCATGACCCTACACTACGCAAACACTACAACACTACCCAAAACCCTAAAACACTACACCCCAGCATGACCCTACACTACGCAAACACTACAACACTTCCCTAAACCCTAAAACACTACCCCCAGCATGACCCTACACTACGCAAACACTACAACACTACCCTAAACCCTAAAACACTACCCCCAGCATGACCCTACACTACGCAAACACTACAACACTACCCTAAACCCTAAAACACTACCCCCAGCATGACCCTACACTACGCAAACACTACAACACTACCCTAAACCCTAAAACACTACCCCCAGCATGACCCTACACTACGCAAACACTACAACACTACCCTAAACCCTAAAACACTACCCCCAGCATGACCCTACACAACGCAAACACTACAACACTACCCAAAACCCTAAAACACTACCCCCAGCATGACCCTACACTACGCAAACACTACAACACTACCCAAAACCCTAAAACACTACCCCCCAGCATGACCCTACACTACGCAAACACTACAACACTACCCAAAACCCTAAAACACTACCCCCAGCATGACCCTACACTACGCAAACACTACAACACTACCCAAAACCCTAAAACACTACCCCCAGCATGACCCTACACTACGCAAACACTACAACACTACCCAAAACCCTAAAACACTACACCCCAGCATGACCCTACACTACGCAAACACTACAAAACTACCCAAAACCCTAAAACACTACACCCCAGCATGACCCTACACTACGCAAACACTACAACACTACCCAAAACCCTAAAACACTACCCCCAGCATGACCCTACACTACGCAAACACTACAACACTACCCAAAACCCTAAAACACTACCCCCAGCATGACCCTACACTACGCAAACACTACAACACTACCCTAAACCCTAAAATACTACACCCCAGCATGACCCTACACTACGCAAACACTACAACACTACCCAAAACCCTAAAACACTACCCCCAGCATGACCCTACACTACGCAAACACTACAACACTATCCTAAACCCTAAAACACTACGCCCAGCATGACCCTACACTACGCAAACACTACAACACTACCCTAAACCCTAAAACACTAGCCCCAGCATGACCCTACAGTACGCAAACACTACAACACAACCCTAAACCCTAAAACACTACCCCCAGCATGACCCTACACTACGCAAACACTACAACACTACCCTAAACCCTAAAACACTACCCCCAGCATGACCCTACACTACGCAAACACTACAACACAACCCTAAACCCTAAAACACTACCCCCAGCATGACCCTACACTAAACAACCACCACAACTCTACACTACACTAACACAACACTACACTACACAACACTACACTGCACTACACAATCACTAACCCACGAAAAAATTAACACAAACCCACTTACCTCTCTCGTCATCGTGGTTTTCACAACGCAAATGCATTTACCATACATGCCTTTAAAACGTAATTCTTTGTAAAGGCATGCGCGATAAATGCACATGCGTTTTGAAAAAATGCGGGATAATGGTATGCGAGGTCAATGACCTTGCGGGATAATGTTATGCGGACTGAAAGTCTGCGGGATAAAAAATGCGGGAAAATGGCTGCAAACCATGATTAGCAGCAGACTTCCCTGGTGAGCACTAGCTTTACTACAGTGATCTAATGAGCAACTAGAGTGCTAACATTCAGAATTTATGGCAAATGTGTGACACATCTGAATGCCTTCTTGATAGAACCAAAGTAAACAAGCATTGAAAATGCAATAGATCTCGCCCTCGTTTAAGTTAAAGCCATTCTGTTTGTAATGAGGTGGCTTTTTAGCTTTGCTTTTATTAGTGTTTTTAAAACTTTCATGTAAATAACATGCATATGTATGCATATATGTATATGTATGCATGCATTTATATTTATATAGATATGCAGATTATATATGTTTATATATGTATATTACCTACTGGCGATAGCCAGTGGGTATATATAGTTAGGATTTTTTCTCTATGGGATTTCTGATAATTCTATGTCTAATAACTTTGGCGTTTGTGGACGGAATTGGCTGAAATTTTCAGGAAAATGGCACATTTTGTTTCTGAGCAGCCCCTGAAAATTTGGGGGGGTTTCGTCAAGGGGGGGCCGAGAAACAAGTGGGGTCCCAAAACGCGTTTTTCCCATTCATTTTTCCATAGGGCCGTTGGACTCACTTTTAGCTCGAACGGCTGAATAGATTTACATGAAACTTGGCAAAATTGTAGATATGGTTTGCCCGACGTGCCTTTGCTATGTCTCAATATATGTGCTTCAGTGGATTTTGAGAAATTAACGTTTAAAAAAATATATATATCTGTGACAGCGCTCCGGTTAGCGCCCCGGTTCGCGTACCTGACGCATAACGGAACTTCGCGAAGCGAAGCTGATTGGCTCTCCGGTGTCTGTCAACATTCTAAACAGTCCGGAGCGGCCGCCATCTTGTCTCTCGGTACGATCGAGAGACAAGATGTGGTGAAAAACGAAGGGGGAAATGAAGGAAAGGGGGCAAGGTAGACCACTCCTGACCCCCTAGGATTGATGAGGGGGATATTAAAGTGCCCCGCGGGGCAAAAAATCAAAACATTTTTTTTTTTGTGATTTTACGCCGTAGAGGCGCGTCCTGGTACGCGAACCGGGCAGCTCACCGGGCAGCTCACCGGGCAGCTAACCGGGCAGCTAACCGGCAGCGTAGCTGTCAACATTGTAAACAGTCCGGAGCGGCCGCCATCTTGTCTCTCAGTAGGTTCGAGAGACAAGATGTGGTGAAAAAAGAAGGGGGAAATGAAGGAAAGGGGGCAAGGTAAACCCCTCCTGACCCCCTAGGATTGATGAGGGGGATATTAAAGTCCCCCGCGATTTTTCGCGGTAAGGCGCTTCCCGGTACGCGAACCGGGCAGCTAACCGGCAGCGTAACGGGAGTCCGCCATCTTGTGTTTTTGGAGCGTCCGGTTCGCATACCGGGTAGCGTCCCGGTAAGCGCAACAAGGGGAAAACCAAGAGAAACAGTAAAAAAAAAATTAAGGGAATAGATTTCCAGCAAACTTGGCAAAATTGTAGGGACTGTTTGTTTGATGTGCCTTTGCAAGGCCTCAAGATATGTGCACATGTGGATTTTGTCTAATTAAGGTTAAAAAAAAATATAAAACTGTAAGCGTGCTCCGGCACGCTTACGTTACGGGTTTTGTTTGCGCTGCAGAGCCGATACGTCACGGTTATGCGACGCGTCATGAGGCGTCTCACGTGGCTACGTGATACGTCACGTAATAAAGAATATATTTTACAGCTATAGATATTAGCTTTTAAAAAACCAATGAAATTCACTGAAAAAACCATAGGTTATAGACCATATATAGTTAGGAATTTGCATTTACAAAACCTTGAAAATTCACTGAAAAAACCATAGGTTAGAGACCATATATAGTTAGCTGGACATTTTATTGACATAAAACCAATGAAATTCCATATATAGTTAGTTGCACTAACTATATATCGCGCACCCGCAATCCACTGCTGATGATGTCACATATTACATCATTCATGACATGGTCAGTGACATCACTGATGACATCACTGATGACATCTCAAATGACATCACTGATGACATCACTGATGACATCTCAAATGACATCACTGATGACATCATGACACACCAATATCAGTTACTACATACGCACTCACTGATTCCTACGTCTACACACACATTCACTCATTCACCCATACAATCACTCATACATACAGTCACTCATTATTACAACACTATCATATGCACTCATACACCTATGCAGACACTCACACACTGCCACTCATCCATGGAGTTACTCACACACCTAGTCAGTCCTGTAAAGAATCAATCACACTTCCATTTCCTCATCTATACAGTTAAACACAGAACACCATACTTCAGTGACATCACTGATGACATCACTGATGACATCTCAAATGACATCACTGATGACATCTCAAATGACATCACTGATGACATCATGACACACCAATACCAGTTACTACATACGCACTCACTGATTCCTACGTCTACACACACATTCACTCATTCACCCATACAATCACTCATACATACAGTCACTCATTATTACAACACTATCATATGCACTCATACACCTAGTCAGTCCTGTGAAGAATCAATCACACTTCAATTTCCTCATCTATACAGTTAAACACAGAACACCATACTTTTCACACATATACTAACACATACTTACTCTCTTATACAATCACTGATACAAGTACACATTGATATGCACAGAGTCACACACCTCCCAGCCAGCCACACACACACTCAGTCTTCCATACATCCAAACATATTTAAACTTTACAAAAACACACAGACACTAGATGATGTCATCAGTGATGTCATTTGAGATGTCATCAGTGATGTCATTTGAGATGTCATCAGTGATGTCATCAGTGATGTCACTGACCATGTCATGAATGATGTAATATGTGACATCATCAGCAGTGGATTGCGGGTGCGCGATATATAGTTAGTGCAACTAACTATATATGGAATTTCATTGGTTTTATGTCAATAAAATGTCCAGCTAACTATATATGGTCTCTAACCTATGGTTTTTTCAGTGAATTTTCAAGGTTTTGTAAATGCAAATTCCTAACTATATATGGTCTATAACCTATGTTTTTTTCAGTGAATATATATATATATATATATATATATATATATATCAGCAGCAGCTCGCAATCTCTCACCCGCTTGAAGCGCGGAATCACGGGCACAGACCAACTTTTAGTGCAAGCATTATTTTATTTCCTTACATCTGTCAAGGCGCGTTTCGGCTGTCCAAGCGGCCTTGATCACCTGACCATGCGTATTGACTCACCCATATTTAAAGTGCTAGTGCATTGCTTTTACTGGTCGACATAGAAAAAATACTAATATCTGTGTAAATACATTTTCAACATTTATTTGGCCACAGAAATGTAGTTGTGTTCAATAACAGCTTCAATGCTTACAAAACAAACAAATCATCAAATTTTATAAAATACGTCAATTATTAGGGATTTATTAACACTGCAATGCTGTATACAGTCGTAGCCATCTTATAGCACTTTATGCCCACTTGGGCAGGATGTTATGCTAGTCCGTCCAACAATATGTACCATACTGTATATATATGTTTTAGCACTAAGATGTGGTTTTGTAAAATATATTTCTCCTGTTGCTGTTAGACAAGCATACAGCAGAGAAGAAAATATATATAGATATACGCTATAGTAGTTGAGGCAAGGAATTGGAATATTTATTGTTTTATGGCAGTTCTATTTTGTAATTGTTTTAATATTATTCGCAATTGCCTCATACCTTTCACAGTGTGCATATTAGACGGCCAATACATTTGAATTGATTGATTTTGCATAATCATTTTGTGTTAAATGTTGGTTTTGACTGTTGGGATTAAACCTTTAAGTGTATGCGATAAGCGTTCAAGACAGTAATAGTACCTTTTCCAGCTTCATTGTGCCAATTAATCTTGTGCACTTTAAAAAGGGTGATCAGCCCCCATGACAGTGTCATGTGATCAAGGCTTGGTGAAGTCGAAACGCGTCATGGCGTTGGGTCTCTAAATAAAATATTCTTGCACTACCTATGGGTCTGGCATCGTCTACTTTCCGAGCTGCTGTTTTCTTGAAAGGCGTCTACATACCGAAAATATTTCCGGGACTGCTTCCTCGGAATCTGCGAGACCCCTCCACAATCTGAGCAGGAACGGCTTGAAGCTGCTGTTTCGTTTTTCGGAACTTTCTTTCGTTGTACTCCCGGTGAAGGAGTTGCCGTCAGAGCCCCAGGAGAAGCGGATATTCCATCAGCAAAACAGGAAGGAAGGTGGTGGTTCCGGGTCAGAGGTCGGCGGAAGCCGATCGTGGACGGGAGCCGCATCGAGAACACCTGGGACGCTGAAGGATCCCAAGAAAAATCCTGTGTGGAGTGTGCAAGGCGTCTACTCTTCAGCACAAGCTCAAGTAAGAGTATAGATAGCCTTTGAATTGACTGTACCCAACTACAACAACTACCATGTCCGCAGACACGGTCAGGGGGCGTGTGGAGACATCGAAGGGCATGTTCACGGATTCCCCGGCTGGGGAATGTCCGACCGGTGCAGCCGCTGCTACATTGCCTGAGCCCCAGAACAATGTTAAGAACTTATTTAAAGCCCTGGAAAAATGTTGCAAACACGAACAGGCAAAATGGAGGGAACAATCTTTCCTGTCTGGATACCTGGAAGTGGGCAGAGTGCCCCGTGGGCTTAAAAGCATGTTGACCCCTTCCTATGAAAACCCTGACCCCCAAATGCTCTCGGACTAGGCTCAATGTAACCTTGACTCATCGCGGCGCCTTATGTTAATACTGGTACAATATGCCGAAAGTGATTGAGTGAAACTTTTGGCTGAAATAGATCGAATCAATGGAGAAATTGAGAAACTACCCAGTACTCCTATCATAACCAAGTACCGGGAAGATATGGAAATAAGGCTAAAACGCGAGGAAGAGGTGATAAAAAAACGCAAGGCATTTAAATTCCAGCGTGATCGTCTTGACTATGAGAATGGACAAATATTCACATTCTCTAAAAAATATGATAGCTTGAAAGCGGGCAAGGCGATCAGTAGCTCTGTCAGCGAGAAACCCACTGGCTCAGCAACCAACATCAGTCAGGCTGAACCCTCATCTATTTCAGAGGAGAGCTCGCAAATAGATAGCGAATCTGACACTGAGCAAAAACGAAAAGAAAGGTCGGGGTTTCGAAAATTTACCATGGGACAGGAGATGGAGGTAATGCAAATGGATCAAAGAATGACCCTCCGATCTGGTACCCAGGGAGCAAGCACAAACAAACCTGCAGTAGGAAACGCGCAGAAAGGCGCAAATGTAATCAGAGGCGGAAATGCAGGAGGGAGACAGAGAAGGCAACGAGCACGGTGGCAGCGCAATCAGGCGCAACAATAACTGATGCACAGACAGTTATCAATTTGACAGACCTTGCACTTACTCCAGGAGAAACCTCCATTCTATCTTTAGGTTTGTCCTACAGTGCACGTGGAGATTTTGATTATGCCAGCACCAAAATAGCCTTTTTTAATATGTCCGCAAATTGAAGCTTAAAAAATATCATGCCACCACAAATCCCAATGAGGTGTCTGCAGTCTTTGCACCTGATTATCCTGCGATTAGGGGGATGGCCCTGACGCAGGAATTAATGGAACTTCAACAAATAGATAAGGTATCAACGCAACCTGTTCCAGGTGAGGGATTAGTACCAGCTATACAATCTACCCCATTCAAGCCTAAATCCAAATTCTGCCCACTGCTATTGAAAGACAACTTGGACAGTTTCCATGACATGGTGTCAACTGACCTCAAGAACTTGCATGTTAAGATGGCGATGGCAGCCAGAAGAAGAAACTACAGGGACTCAGAATATCATAAACTGATCAAGAAACTTAAGGCAGATAAAAATGTTATCATACGCCAATCGGACAAGGGCGGCAATGTCGTCTTATGGACTAGGAAACAGTACATGGAAACGGCACTGGGTCAACTTACAGACCGTGACTGTTACAAAAGAACTAATGTCATGGAAGTACAGCAGGCACACAAAGATATTTACTCTAAACTGATGGCGTGGAGAAGTATAGGCCTGCTTACTTTGGAGGAATATAACTATGTAAAGGTGGAATGTCCCACTACCCCTGTTATATATTTTAGTCCGAAAATTCATAAGGACCCACTTTGCCCACCTGGCCTCCCTATCATATCTGCACGAAACAGTATTTTGGAAAATGTTAGCAGGTATATAGATTTTTTCCTGCAAGAACATGTTAAAGCTCTACCTTCATTTGTCCTAGATACTGGTGATTTGCTTAAAAAGATGGCTAATTTCAAGTGGAAACAGGGATACCTTCTAGTGGCAATGGATGTGTCATCCCTTTATACTAGTATTGTACATAGGCACGGTATTGGAGCAGTTGAGCATTTGCCTAAAAACAGACCCCAATACTATCAGGAACATTCCAAAATGTTATCGGCCATGATCACACTTTGCCTGGAAAATAATGTGTTTCTTTTCTCAAACCAGCTGTTCTTGCAGACCAGGGGAGTAGCAATGGGGGCCTGTTTCTCTCCCAGTTATGCATGTTTACACTTGGGTTACTGGGAGGAGCAGGTCCTCATGGTGGATTTTAACATGACCATGACCACCAAGGTCAAAACTTAGTGGAGATATATAGATGACCTCTTTTTCATCTGGGAGGGCTCCATGGAGGATGCATCTGTATTTATAGGGGAACTTAATGTAAACAGATTAAACCTACAGTTCACCAGCAACATGAGTGAGGAATCTGTTGTGTTCCTCGATGTTGAATTCTTTATTAGCAATGGTCAGTTGGAAAGCAGGCTCCACCGCAAACCTACGGCTGGAAATGCCCTATTACATGTGAGCAGCCATCATCCTGCACATTTGATAAGGAGTATCCCCTATGGGGAAATGCTCCGGATCAGGAGAATTTGTAGCAACAGTACGGATTGTGAAAGAGCACAGAATGCATGCAGGGTTAGATTCCTGGACAGGGGTTATACGAACTCATGCATTGATAATGCCATGAAAAGAGCGAACAAGTGTGATAGAAAGATCTTGTTGGACTCAGACACTAGTTCTGTTACGGTCCACAAACAAATAGCACACAATGAAGTTCATTTAATTATTGGATATAGCAACCAACATCAGGCCATACATAAAATTGTCAAGCAACATTGGCCTTTAATTAAAAGTGACCCAGTAATAGGCAAATTGCTCAACAAATCTCCTAACATTACCTTTAGAAAAGCTAGGTCCATGCAGGATAGTCTTGTTTCAAGCAGTCCCGAAATAACCACGGGCTCGTGGTTGGACGGCAGTAGGGGTTTTCTGCGCTGCTCTTCATGTAAGGCATGCAGGAATGGGGTTAGTAGATCTGAATACCTGTCCCCACTGTTTCCCACTCCTATCAAGCAAAAGTTGAATTGCAGATCGGAATATGCAGTATATGTACTAGAATGTCCATGTGGTCTGAGATATGTGGGGAGTACCAGACCACATGTGTACAAAAGGATCTTACAACACTTGCGAGCCATCACTAATGCAGATCCAGCGTATCCGGTCGCAAGACACTTCGATAAGGTTCATGCTAGAAATGCCTCACTTTTGCTGTACTTTGTGATTGACACTGTACCCCCGCAGAGAAGAGGTGGAGACAGGGAGTCCTTACTTAGGAAATTGGAGACTAGGCATATCATCCTCCTAGATTCAAAGATACCTAACGGGCTTAATAACAGTGAAGACTGTTACACCCATTTATGAACTGGCGGCTCCCGAGTATTTGGTCTTACAGTATATTGTATTAACAGCTGTAAATACTGTTATTTGCTGCTACTGAGTAAATAGTAGCAAACAAAATGTGAATCACCCCAAGAATAAAACATGAAAATTAACATCGTACTCATGATTTTAATTTCACAGGTAGCACATTTACATTCAAATTGCACAATGGAGTATGTCTTGTAATCATGTATAATGATTATAGCGCATTTTTGCAAAGTGTGTTTTGCCCACTCGGGTGTGATTTATTAACACTGCAATGCTGTATACAGTCGTAGCCATCTTATAGCACTTTATGCCCACTTGGGCAGGATGTTATGCTAGTCCGTCCAACAATAGGTACCATACTGTATATATATATATATATGTTTTAGCACTAAGATGTGGTTTTGTAACATATATTTCTCCTGTTGCTGTTAGACAAGCATACGGCAGAGAAAAAAATATATATAGATATACGCTATAGTAGTTGAGGCAAGGAGTTGGAATATTTATTGTTTTATGGCAGTTCTATTTTGTAATTGTTTTAATATTATTCACAATTGCCTCATACCTTTCACAGTGTGCATATTAGACGGCCAATTAATTTGAATTGATTGATTTTGCATAATCATTTTGTGTTAAATGTTGGTTTTGTTTGTTAGAATTAAACCTTTAAGTGTATGCGATAAGCGTTCAAGACAGTAATAGTACCTTTTCCAGCTTCATTGTGCCAAATAATCTTGTGCACATTAAAAAGGGTGATCAGCCCCCATGACAGTGTCATGTGATCAAGGCTTGGTGAAGCCGAAACGCGTCATGGCGGACTGGTATTGGGTCTCTAAATAAAATATTCTTGCACTACCTATGGGTCTGGCATCGTCTACTTTCCGAGCTGCTGTTTTCTTGGAAGGTGTCTACATACCGAATATATATCTATATATATATATAGTCACTGAAAAAACCATCGGTTTCACACCAGTTATAGTTAGGAATTAGCATCTAAAAAACCTATTAAATTCACTGAAAAAACCATAGGTTTCACACCTGTTATAGTTAGCTGGAAGTTTTACTCGCATAAAACCATTGAAATTCCCACGTTATAGTTAGTTGGACTCACTATAACTTGCGCGTGCAATGCACTGCTGATGACGTCACATATTACATCACTCATGACATGGTCAGTGACATCACTCATGACATCACTGATGACACCATCCTTGTGACAGAGTGACAGACCTCCTTTCACTGTAATGTAAACTTTGAAACACATATTCAAAAATAGAAACTACATTTTTTTTAAAAATGGAGATACCCATACCAGTTACAACAACCAATTCAGTAATTACACCATCTAGATACACATCCACTCATTCACCAACAGTTCTATGTAGTCACTCATACATATACTCACTCATCATATATAGTGATACACCTATATATCCTGTTACACAACGACAGTCATCCAAAAGATACTCTCACACATATTCACACATGCAAATAAACTATTAAACATCCATTTATTTGCATATACAGCTATACACACACTACCACTTTACTTCTAAGGAAACTTACACATACTTACTCTCTTAAACAATCACTTATAGAAACACTTACTTATTTAAACAGGAACTGTTACAATCCCTCACTCTCACATATACTCACTTATATACATCAATATTCACATATACTAGATTAAAACATATGTAGTTACTGATAAAGACACTAGTGAGACAGTCATTCACTCACTAACATACACATATACACACTCATCCACCCATACAGTCCTGCACATATGCTGTCTTCAAAACACATACAAAGAGAGAGTCAGTCATTCATGCATCTATGTGATAAGTAATACCCCCACCAAACCATACAAACACTTATACTGATACTAAGAAAAACATCTAATAACCCATATGCCTACACATGTAGCTACTCACCAACCCATGCAGCTACTTATACACAAAGTGAAACATTAATAAATATATTTAAATATTTACACATTACTCACTAATATTTATTTTTCAGAAAGACACACATTCACTGGATGGTGTCATCAGTGATGTCATGAGTGATGTCACTGACCATGTCATGAGTTATGTAATGTGTGACGTCATCAGCAGTGCATTGCACGCGCAAGTTATAGTGAGTCCAACTAACTATAACGTGGGAATTTCAATGGTTTTATGCGAGTAAAACTTCCAGCTAACTATAACAGGTGTGAAACGTATGGTTTTTTCAGTGAATTTAATAGGTTTTTTAGATGCTAATTCCTAACTATAACTGGTGTGAAACCCATGGTTTTTTCAGTGAATTTCATAGGTTTTTTAATAGCAAATCTCTATAGGTATAAAAAATAAAAAATGTTATAACGAATTTTATATTGTATAATTATTTAATAGTTTTTTTTAATTTTTTGCCCCGGAGCGCTCCCGGGGCGCGTACCGGTGAACGCACGCGTAAGCGCAATGTTGTGAGCGTCCCGTTAGCGCTATTCTCGCGAACTAACATCGTGACGTTTCGTGTAACCGCGTGATGCGTCATATGACGCCCTGCGTAAGCGCACCCGGAAGCACGCGAGCGCATACGATCGTGCAACGTCCTGACGCGCTTACGCTACGCGCCCCAGGGCGCGCTCCAGAGCGCGTAGCGTAAGCGTAACAAGTCATATGACCTTGAAATAACTCTTTTCATTGGTTCCTAACTTTTTTTTTTACAAAGACTGAAATCCCCACCCATTTCCTTCACTTCTTGTTTCACTTTTGTGAGTGCAAGTCCTGCTTTTGGCACCTGTGTCATATTTACTTCTATTATCATGGCTGCAAGAGCATCCAGCAGCAGAGATTAGACTGAGGATTTCATTGATGAGGAGGTTCCTGAACGAACTGTGAAGGAACATTTCATTTGGAAATTTTTCAAAATTCCAGAGGGGGAGAAGAAGGTAAATGCTTCAAAGGTGGAGTGTAAAATATGCCACACCATCTTATCAAGAGGAAATCCCAGAAACAAATACAGCTTCGGGAACTGGACGATGATACGCCACGTGTCAAGGAAACATCCCCAGAACTATGCACGGGAGAGTGTCAGGGCTCTGGCACGAGAGGCTCCCAGGGATGGTGGCTCTACTTCTACCGGTGGAGCAACACCTTCTGTGCATCGGCGTGAGCAGGAGATGATACCAAATATTCAGCCTGCTTTTAATCAGGCTATATTAAAATGCCAAAAATGTGACCATCTTCTTTGCTATGGGGAGCAAAGTGTCACACTCATGGTTCGAGCTCTCGAGAACCACCGCTGCTATCCCCAGGCCTAATTTATTTATTTTTCTGGGCTCCTGTTGAGCTGTTTCCAGTTCCCTGTTTTTGTTTTTGTTAAAAAAAAAGAAGAAAAACAAAAGTTTTTTTCAGAGCTACCTCCAATTCTCATCAAAGAGCTGTGTTCTTAAAAAAATGAAAAAGAACTACCTCCAATGTATTAAAAAATGCTACATTTGTAAAGAAGTCTGTCATTGTTTTTTCTCCAGGGTACGCTACCCGGTACGCGCACCGGGGCATGTACCGCGCGCTCCCCCCGCGAAAATCGATTTTTTAAAAAAATTTTTATGCGGCGGGGCCCTTTTATGACCCCCACATCAAACCTAGGGGGTCAGGGGGGGTCTACCCTGCCCCCTTTTGGTTATTTCCCCCTTTGTTTTTGCCACCTCTTGTGTCTCGATCCTACCGAGACACAAGATGGCGGCCGCTCCGGTCTGTTTGGAATGTTGACAGACACCCGTGAACCAATCAGCTTTCCGTGCGAAAGTCGCGTGGCACGCCCGGAGCGCTCCCCGTTGCGCGTACCGGAGCGCGCTTACAGATATATATATTTTTTAACCTAATTTGCTCAAAATCCTCTGGAGCACATATCTTGAGACATGGCAGAGGCACATCGGGCTACCAGTCCCTACAATTTTGCCAAGTTTGGTGAAAATCCATTCAGCCGTTCGAGCTAAAAGTGAGTCCGACCGCCCTATGGAAATGAACATGGGGAAAACACGTTTTGGCACTCCCCTTTTTTCTCGCACCCCGCTTGACGAATCCCCCCTAAACTTTCAGGGAAGGACTGGAGCGCCGCGAGGCAAAGTTGAGGAAAATTTCAGGCAGATTCCTCAACCGGCGCCAAAGTTATTCCCAATAGAATGTTGCGATTTCCCTATGGAAAACAATCCTAACTATAACTACCTACTGGCGACCGCCAGTAGGTAATATATATCTATATATATATATATATATATATATATATATATATATATATATATATTCACTGAAAAAAACAAAGCTTTCAAGAATCATAGAAATGTAATAGTTCTGCTTACCTGAGCTAATTATAACTTATGCCCTGCAATGCAATGCTTATGACCTTACATATTACATCATTCATGGCATGGTAAGTGATATCAGTGATGACATCACTGATGACATCTCAAATGACATCACTGATGACATCATCCAGAGAGTGTAAGCGTTTTTAAGAGGTTACGGGTGTTAACCATATATACTAACCTATTTCAAAAGTTAAATTAGCATATTAGTTGTTCTACTAATGAATAATATTATCTCTAACATGTGTGATCTGAGTGGGTGTGTGACTTTCTCTTATCTGTCTAAGAGTGGCTGTGTAACCGACTGTATAGGTGTGAACCTGCATGCATAAGTGACTGTATGGGTGAGTGAGTGGATTTATGACTTTGTCTGTAGGTGAAGGAGTGGTTGGGTGGGGAGCTAGCAGGGACCTCGGGCCTTCAGCTTCCCTAGTTGTCCCCATCAGTGGTAAGTGGGTTCCCTGGCTGGAACCAAGTCACCTTTTACCAGGGCGGTCCCCTCCCCTCATTTCTTTAAAAAATAAAATGTCTGGACCCTTGGAGATGTTGTACCTGGGCCCAAACTCGGCCAGGGAAGGGGACCCCTTGGCCCCCTCCCTTTATTTAAAAAAATTGAAAATGGCCAGGCCCACCTCCCTCATTGAAAAAATGCTTGGCCCAGGGGAATGTGTCTCCCCCTCTAAGAAATAAACAGAAAATAATAAGAAAAAATGCCCAGGGACATGCATCCTACCTCCCCTATTAAGTAAACAAAAAATAATAAGTAAAAATGACAAACAAAACACTGGAAGCCCGCTTCCTTTCACCACTACTCTGCAAATGCCCATCCTGACACACTGCTGGTT
This sequence comes from Lissotriton helveticus, assembly GCF_964261635.1. Classification (NCBI taxonomy): domain Eukaryota; kingdom Metazoa; phylum Chordata; class Amphibia; order Caudata; family Salamandridae; genus Lissotriton; species Lissotriton helveticus. The sequence continues at coordinate 63,309,276 of NC_136060.1, read as the reverse complement.
GAGGGATGAAGTCCCCTTTGCTGCAGAGGATCCTTGGGGGCCAATACACCCTCCTATTACCTCCAGTAAGTCTCACACAGCGGCTTTGCTGAGAAGTCAGCAGAGGCCACGCCCCCTTTCTCCACCATTCTGCAAATGTGCCTCTTGGCAAACTGTTGTTTGAGGGAGGAAGTCCCCTTTGATGCTGAGGTTCCTTAGGGGCCAACAAGCCCTCCTGCTACCTCCAGTAAATCCCCACAACGTGATTGCTGAGAGTACTTCAGAGGCCATGTACTTTTCTCCATCACTCTGCAAACGCTCCTCCTAGTGCACTGATTGTTTGGGTATGAAGTCCCCTTGGCTTTAGAGTGTCTTTGGGGGCCAGCAAGAATCCATTCACCTTCAGTAAGTCCAACTGAGCAAAACTACTGAAAGGTCTTTGGAGACCAGGCCTCCTTTCTCCAGCTCTCTGCAAACATGACTACTAGTAAAAAACAGCATAGAAATTCACTTAAAAAACCAAAAGTTACGGGAGCGTTATAGTTAGGAAATATTATAAAAAATCCATAGACATTCACTGAAACAACCAAAGGTTACAGGGACAATATAGTTAGTCTCAGATTTAGCTCGTGCAAAACCAGTGAAATTCACCACTTATAGTTACCTGATCTTGACAGCGGAAACAGACATGCTCCACTTTCAGCAAGTGAGACCATTGTCTGCTTTTGCTTTCAGAAAGCAAAGCAGAGTTTGCTATGGCTTGGCGGGAGCACCACTCCCACCAAGCCATAGCAAACTGCAAAGTTCCAGGGGTGGGTACCCTGTGTGCAGTGTCAAAGGACACTGCAGGAGCTGGCCCTAGGGTGGTAATCCCAAGGGCCATGTAAGGCTCCATGAGGCAGACCGCTCGACCCCCTCCTCTTTTAACTAAGCCCCGGAGAGGTTGTGGTCCCCGGGGGCATCAGAGAATTTTAAAGACTTGCCCTGGGGAGGTGGTGGTTCCCGGGACTGAGTGGGGGCAGAGCCCCCATGCTTTAATAAATCATTATAGCTGATGGGATGTTGGCAGTACCCAGGGCTGTGGGGTAGGCCATAAAGGCCTTCCTCACATTCATTTTAGTCAATAGCCCCAAGGAGATGGTGATCCATGGGGTGCAGGCATGAAACATGGGCACCCTCCGCATTACTATAAAAACTTGCCCCTAGGACCTGGCCCATCAGGGGCCTACATTTAGCGAAGTGCTGGAGCCCGCGCTTCATTTTTTTAAATTTCAACAGCATCCAATGTACCTGGTTTGAAGTGTCGGCAGCCAATCAGATCTCAGCTGGAGATCAGGAGTGCTCGCTGATCCACTGCATCCCTATATATACTACTGGAAAGTTCTTTAACTTTCTTAACAACTACTAAACGGATTACATAAAGGCACTTCCTTGAACAAATATCTATCTTCCTGCCAAATGTGGTGTAATTCCGGGTCAGCACTTCGTGCTGTAGCCGTATCTAAAGGTCCTATAGGAATTAACGTGGGGAAAATGCACTTTTAAGCAGCCCCTGGTTCTCGGCGCCTGCCTTGATGGGCCACCACAAAACTTTCAAGAAAGCAGCTGAAGTGAGCATCGTATTGGTTTTGAAATTTAGTGAAGAATTGTTGAATGGCACCAAAATTATTAGCAAAAAAAACGCTTTCCCTATGAAAACTAGGTCCTAACTATATATATATTCTCTGAAAAAACATAGGTTTCAGCCACGTTATAGTTAGGAATTAGCATTTTAAAAACCTTAGAAATTCACTGAAAAAAACATAGGTTTCACCCATGTTATAATTAGCTGGACATTTCTCTCATACAAAACCATTGAAATTCCCCCGTTATAGTTAGTTGAGCTAACTATAACTCGCGCGCCCGCAATGTACTGCTGATGACGTCACATATTACATCACTCATCACATCGTCAGTGACATCACTGATGACATCTCAAATGACATCACTGATGACATCACTGATGACATCATCCACTGAATGTGTGTCTTTCTGAAAAATAAATATTTTTATATATGTATATCTAAAGGTCGATGGAAGAATAAATAGGTAAATAGTGTCTAAATGGATGTTTTTTTGTAAATTTCATTGTATAACTGACTTATTAAGTGTATCTTAGTGAATACATGTATTAGCAAGTAATGTTTAAATATGTAAATATCTGTATCAGTGTCTCACTTTGTGTATAAGTGGCTGCATGGTTGGTGAGTAGCTACACAAGTGTTTATACGGGTTATTAGTTGGTTTTTTGAGTATCAGAAGAGTGTCTGTATGGTTTGGTGGCAGGTATTACTTAGGGCACAGCTGCATGAATGACTGACTCACTGTTGGTATGTGTTTTGAAGACAGCATGTGTGCAGGACTGTACGGGTGGATGAATGTGTGTATAGGTGTGCTAGTGAGTGATTGACTGCCTCAATAGTGTCTTTATGAGTAAGTACATATGTTTTAAAATAGTGTATGTGAGTATTGATGTATATAAGTAAGGATATATGACAGTGACAGATTGAAAAAGTTCATGTATAAATAAGTATGTGTTTCTATAACTGATTGTTTAAGAGAATAAGTATGTGTACATTTCTGTAAAAGTAAGTGCACTGGTGTGTGTGTAGCTGTATATGCAAACAAATGGATGTTTGATAGTTTATGTGCATGTATGAGTATGTGTGTGAGTAACTGTATGGATGAGTATCGGTGTGTAACAGGATGTATTGGTGTATGAGTACATATGATGAGTGAGTACATGTTTAAGTGACTATATAGAACTGTTAGTGGAGGAGTGTATGTGTATGTAGGTGTTGGAATTACTGAATAGGTTGTTGTAACTGGCATTGGTATCTCCATTTTTTTGAAAATGTTAGTATCTATTTTTGAATGTGTGTAGTATAGATTATATTAGCGTGAGAGGAGGTCTGCCACTCTTTCACATGGATGATTTCATCAGTGATGTCACCAGTGATGTCATTTGAGATGTCATCAGTGATGTCATCAGTGATGTCATTTGAGATGTCATCAGTGATGTCACTGACCATGTGATGAGTGATGTAATATGTGACGTCATCAGCATTGCATTGTGGGCCTGCGAGTTATAGTTAGCTTAACTTACTATAACAGGGGAATTTCAATGGTTTTGTATGAGAGAAATGTCCAGCTAACTATAACATGGGTGAAACCTATGTTTTTTTCAGTGAATTTCTAAGTTTTTTTTAAATGCTAATTCCTAACTGTAACGTGGCTGAAACCCATGGTTTTTTCAGTGAATTTCTAAGGTTTTTTATATGCTAATTCTTAACTATAACGTGCCTGAAACCTATAGTTTTTTCAGTGAATATATATATGCACTGGAAAACTAAACACCCACTTCCTTTACAAAGAAATGGAAAATTTGCATCTCTGCAACCTCTCTAATTTTTCACCTTAGTCATCTTCCACTCAATGAACACAACAACCACAAATACACATACCTACTTGCTACCATTCTTGCCTAAGCTTATCAATTATTCTTCTTTAATTCAAAATCAAAGTGCAGGCCCTTTATTCAGCCTTCTTGGTAACTACTACCCGTGAATAGCAGTAGGTAATTTGACACTTCTGTCCTATCTTGCGTCTTTTCTACCACACACTGCGACAGGTTTACAAGCCCCTTGCACCACTTTTGCATCATTTTTCCCACGACCTTGTAAATCTGCCCAACTGTGTGTACTTTATGCACTAGCTTTCTTCCTTAGTTGTTGTACTAGTTTCTCTTGCTCCCACTACGGAATCCAACACCCTATCTGTGTAATGACCTGGAAATCCAAAGATCCACTTCACTGACAATGCAGTGGGTAGTTTGCGTCTCTCCAACCTTTCTTATTTTTCACGTTTTTCATATACCACTCAATCTACACATCATCCACACATACACACATCTAATTGCTGCATTCCTTAGCTGTGATTATCAACTATTCTTCTATTTTATATTCATATTCAAAGTGCAAGCCCTTTATCGAGCCTTTTTGTTGTAACTACTGTTCCAGGAATTCTGCTCATACACAGAACTGTGCATAAAGACTTAGGACCTCAGTGAATTACGGTGTTCCAAAACCCACCTTACTACACAAACCCCCTACCAAACCAGCAATCAGTGACTCATTGGTTCTTCGCCCTAGAGCAAAACCACCAATGACTAGTCAACCCAGAACATGCAACTTAGATAACATGAAGTAAAGTGGATAACAAAATCACTCTTTCAATATAGTCTTACACCAGTCCAAAAGAAGATGTAAATAAAGACACGTGCAACTTTGAAATGTTTATTTCTAACGCCATAATCTCATGCACAGTACCTTAGAAAATACAACCAAACATATTATTAGAAACAAGCTTGTTAGCATTGTGACTATTCTATGAAATACAAATGGAAAAAGCATCCTATAATGCTAAAGGTAAACAAATTTAAAATATACCTATATTTCACCCTACCTACCTAGCAGATTAGTTTATAACTACAGAAAGTCTCATAGGATTTCATGGGCAGACCCATACCTCTGGTACTCAGCAGTAGTGGATCACATTCAGTGCGCCACAAACTGTCAAGATACGAATGTTCTCCAACTGTGTGTAACTTTGCCTCCACAATGGATTATGAAACGCGCAGGTATCAGAGGTGGCCACAGCTCCATATGTATTATGGCTCGAACGTGCGAGGATTATTCTGAATATCAGACACAGTATTCAGGATAACCTTGATGTTCCATGCTCTCACTATACACACAAAACCAGCGAGGCAGTTTACAAATCTAGCATACCAAATTATTCTCATATAGAGCAAAATACTCAGCCTTCTCAAAATAATATCACAAGTACGTGTCGTGTGCAAAGCAGAGCAGGAAAGCAAAAATAGCGTATAAGCTTCTAATAAACCCATGCTAACTTCACAGGGTGTAAGTTCAACGCTCAGCCCAGGGCACCCTTTCTTGATCAAAGCACGTGATATAATCGTGGGCAAATTAGAAACGCAGAGTCCAAGCCTAAAAAGCAGAGTCAAGTTCACATTTCCAAAAAAAAGTTGTTCGCTCTTTGATAGAAAGCAGTAAATAAATAATAAAGAATACGTACAAAAATCAAAGAGTCTTAATCCAACAGCGTGTAAGCACAGAATGTAGCAACAGCCTCCAACAGGAAGTCATTGTTCTCATCTGAAAACATTTCAGACATCCAATTCAATAGTGGGAATGAACATACATGTTCCTCAACGACCGGAGCCTCTATCACCACCGGAGGAAAACTCGGGTCATCTTTAATGTAACTGCGTGCCAAGAACTCAAGCGCTGCTGCAAAAACATTCCAACGTCCCATTATTCCATGTGTCGCTGCTAAGGCCATAATCCTGCCACCAGAACAGAGCACGTCATGAACCAATAAGGGGCTCATCAGCTGGTCATAATCCGCGTTGGGAGACACCGTACTGCAGAGACACAAATCCAGGGCCCAGTCGAAATCACAGCTCAGGCAATGGAAGAATGGTTGAACGCATGTGAAAAAGGAGAATCTAAACGATAATCCATAAGCTGCACTCAATGATGCAAGAGGCAGCGCTTCATAGTAACTAATCATTCGGTTGCGAAGCAGCAACAGCCGGGACATATTATCGTCTGCTGCAGGATGTGCATCCATATTTATGTAAACAAATTAATAAAAGCACACCGGCAACTAATGCGAGTATTAAGCGCAAACCACCAAAGAAGCTGGAAAAAATCGAATGAAAAAATCCAGAAAAGACATCAAATATACTTTCTACAGAAGTCACAAGACCACTGCTTGTAACTTTAAAAAAGTAAGGTAACCCCGTAGTCAAGGACACATTAAAGATACTCTAAATTAACTCCCCAAAATTCAAGAGCACGTCTGTATTTAATAAATCATGCACTTCTGTGTGGGTGTTTGCTACATGAAGGATAAATGTTTCTGTACCAGATATAAGAGCGACCTCTTTTTGAGACAATAGCGCTCTTATATGACTCATTTGGTTGACTCTGCTTTCAGGGTCGAAATCGACAGCCAGATGGAAACATCCAGCTTCCCATGCAGAGGAGTTAACACAACTTTTTTTTAATCAAACCACACGCTCAGTTACCATAATCATGTAGGAGATGCCTGCTAACATTGCACAACAATCTCCATTATTTCAAAGTAAATAACTCCCGTTTCCAGTAAAGTGAACGTTGTTATGATAGCAGGTGTCGGACTACCTTTCAAAACTCAGTCCAAATTAGGCGCATCTTGTATACAAGAGCCATGCAATTGTACGTGTCTACAAATTAAGTAGTGATCTGGTACTATTGTGCAATCCTCGCCATTCACATAGACTTCTTTTCCCTCCCTCAGACACCTATATGTAAATGGTAATAAACTAGCTTCATGCAGATAAGCGCTGCCTAAACATCCATATCTGCCTATAGCATAGTATTTCATGCAAACCTCAAACTTAACCAGGTTAAAAAATAACGTTATGATACTGTGGATAAGCCACACACCTGAATTGAATCTCCAATGAGTCAGCACTACTAACCATTCTCATAGCGCGCCCTGTGCTCTGATTTACGCTACGAATACCCTTTGACGTTACACGTCGCATCAAAGCTTCCGTGTGACGTCATGTACAGCGCCCAGTACAAAAAAGACGCAAATGTTTTTATTTGTTTAAAAACATATATTCATGTTTTTAATGAACATACTAACAGAAGACTTAATCTAGGATAATTATGGAACATTTTTTTTTAAGTTTTAAAAATCCTATATTACTTCTATATTGTATGAGTGCAGCTGCGTGCCCCTCTGCCTGGTACCCTAGACTCCACCACGCCCACACCCGGTTCATAAGCACGCGTGATCGTCACCACAAAACCAATAGCACGCATATCGCTTTTCCACACATGCTTTTACAACTAATATGCATTTACCACACATGATAAATGCATAATCTTAATAATGTTTTTTGTTGACAAACACGTGTTGTAATGCCTGTGCCTTACGTCCTTCAAATTAGTTTCTAGCTATACGTGTGACCAAGTCTGATAAGGTCGGAGACCAAGGACAAACACCGTGGTATCTGTGGCACGAAATCTCATCGATCACAGAGAACATATGCACAGGGTAAAATGAAAGTAACAGGTATAATAAAAAGAACGGAGAAAAACTAATAAAATGGCGGTTGGACGGAGTATGTAATCAACGTTTGGTGCCTCGACACTACATTTCAAATAAATATACATACAATATGTTTATTAATATATTACAAAAGTATAGCACCGGATGACACACACCACCCGGGAAAAGAAAGCGGCAAATTTAATACCTAAAATCAGGAGAAGTTTGCTTGGCGATCTTGAAGAAAAAGAAAAAAAAGTGCACTTGCAAACAAGGCTGCGCATGCGTAGAGAGTACAACTGATGCAGGGAAAAAAACCTGAAAGTTTTACATACTGTCATAGAAATAAAGCTCTAAAAATTGCCCCCGTAATTTGCCCCCCTCCGGGACCTAATAAACAAAACGGACTTCTAGTTTTTTTTCACCTTTTCCACCGAGTACAAGTACTGCACGAATACCCCGCCATTTTTTTTTATTTAAATTAAAAATTGAGCCGAAAGCTCCATGTACCATCCCCCTGACCAAGACTATAGGGTCAGAATGTTTCTACCCTGCCCCCTTTCCTTATTTCTCAACTTTGTTTTACAGTTTTCTTGTGACTCGGTTCTCGCGACAAACAAGATGGCTACCAACATTTCCTGTTTTGGAGTATTGACAACCAATCAGCATGCAACTCTTGCTCGTAATTGTACGTATTTCCATACGTGTTCGCCGCGATTTTCCTTTAAAAAAATAAAAATAAAAAATAGAGCCTAAACATCCATGTACGACCCCCTGAGCAAGCCTAGAGGTTTGTAGCTTACCCCCTTCCCTTATTTCTCAACTTTGATTTACTGTTTTCTTGTGACTCGGTTCTAGCGAGGCAAAAGATGGCCGCCAACACTTCCTGGTTTCGAGTGTTGACAGACAGTTCACAGCCAATCAGCATGCAGCTCGCGCTCGTAATTGAACAGATTTCCGTACGCGTGCTGAACTCCGTCTCTAGATATCGCTATGATTTTACTTGCAATTTTCTCAGAAACTACTGAATATATTTACACCATTTAACAGAAAGCACAATCTGGAAACAGAACTCTACCTCTCTGCCAAATTTCGTGTAATTCCGTTCAGCCGTTCGGGCTGTAGCCCTGGCTAAGGGTCCCTATGGAAAATTGCATGGGGAAAACACGTTTTGGGACCCCCTTTTTTCTTGGCCGCCACTTGACGAATCAACCCCAATCTTTCAGGGAAAGAGCAGAACCAAGCAGGCCATTTTCTTGGAGAAATTCACGAAGATTCGTTCACCGGCGCCAAAGTTATTCCACATAGAATGTTGTGGATTTCCTATGGAAACTAAGTCCTAACTATAACTACCTACTGGCGACCGCCAGTAGGTAATATATATATATATATATATTCACTGAAAAAAACATAGGTTTCATGCCTTATATAGTTAGGAATTAGCATTTAAAAACCTTTGAAATTCACTGAAAAAACCCATAGGTTTCAGGCCTTATATAGTTAGGAATTAGCATTTAAAAAACCTTGCAAATTCACTGAAAAAACCATAGGTTTCAGGCCTTATATAGTTAGGAATTAGCATTTAAAAAACCTTTGAAATTCACTGAAAAAACCATAGGTTTGAGGCGTTATATAGTTAGGAATTAGCTTTTAAAAAACCTTTGAAATTCACTCAAAAACTATAAGTTTTAGGGGTGTTATAGTTAGCTGGACATTTCACTTATACAAAACCATTGAAATTGCTCCTATATAGTTAGTTGTACTAACTACATTTCGCGCACCCGTAATCCACTGCTGATGATGTCACATATTAGATCATTCATGACATGGTCGCGTACCCCGCGACTTTTTAAAATAATAAAAAAAAAATTTTTTTTGCCTTGGGGATCCTTGTGGGACCCCTTGAGCAGGCCTAGGGGGTCAGGGTGCTTCTACCCTGCCCCCTTTTTGAGTTCTACACATTTGTTTTTCTGCTTTCCTGTACCTCACTCTACCGAGGCACAAGATGGCTGCCCACAATTTCTGTTTTAGAGTGTTGACAGACAGTGGCAGCCAATCAGCATGCAGCTCGTGCACGTAGGGGTACGCGCACGTACGCGTACGTACACGTACGGTACGCGTACGTACACGTACGGTACGCGTACCGGTAAGCTTAGGGGTAAGCTTAGGGTGAGCTGCTATAGATATATATGTGTTTTTGAAGGTAATTTTCATAAAAACCACTGGAGCAATTTTCACTAAACATAGCAAAGGCACATCTGCGTACCAGTCCCTACAATTTTGCCAAGTTTGGCGTAATTCCGTTCAGCGGTTCGGTCTGTAGACTTGTCAGACCGTTCTATGGAAATTAACATGGGGAAAACATGTTTTGGGACCCCCCTTTTTCTTGTCCCCCACTTCACAAATCCCCCCGAAACTTTCAGAGAAGGGGCGCAGCGGAGCTGGCCAGAATTTTGGAAAATTGCACGCAAATTGCTTAACAGGCGCCAAAGTTATTCCCAATAGAGAGTTGCGGATTTCCTATGGAAAACAATCCTAACTATATATACCTACTGGCGACCGCCGGTAGGTAATATATATATATATATAAGAAATGTGTCAGGCTATGGACAATGTTTGGAATGAAATGCCGGTTTAAAAGTAAAGTTTCTGATGAAACATCATTTGCGGTGTGCGCCTGATATTTTGAACAGCAATTTGGAATTATATATATATCTATACTACTATTATAAAGAGAGAAGTCTGTCCTTTGAGCCAGGTAAACTCGAAAAGTACACCACCAATCTAAACACCCAAGACATCTATGAAAACCTCAGGGCAAGCAGAAGGACATAGGCGATATAAAAATAAAAAATATACATTATTTAAAACATTTACGAATACAAATAAAGAAGTCCCTAGAAAGTAGCACCGGCCGCGACGTCTGCGTGATGACATCAGGAGCACGGGGAGGAGTGGCGTTCAGGAGCAACAGGAAGAGCGGAGGACATGAGCGCGGGGAGGCGCTGCGGAGGACAAGCCGAAAGGAGCGGTGAGAAGCGAAGAAGCGGAGGAGCAGTGGCAGCGCGGGGAGGAGCGGCGGATGAGGTGAGGTAGCGGACAAGCGGTCAGGAGCGGCGAGAAGTGGAGGAGCAGTGGAGCGGTAAACACAACAGCGCGGGGAGGAGCGGCGGATGAGGTAAGTCAAGCAGCCGCGGGTGCGCAGCAAGGGACGGGTGGGGGCCATGAACAGTCAGTGATAAAGTGTGCGCAGCGAGGGACGGGCGGGGGCCATGAACAGAGAGTGATAAAAAAGCATTTTACACAAAGTCGGGATGTCGGGGGAAACAAAGCGTGGGCAGAAGCGGCCAGGACCAACAAAACGGCCGCTCTGCTGCGCCTCTCCTGCTGCGATGTTGCCCCCAGTCCCTTTCTGCCCCAGGCAAGGCCGGGCGGGCTGCTAGTATATATATATATATATATCTGTGGGATAGCCCCGGGTGCCAGAAACTCTAGCTACGCCACTGGGCGTGCATAAAAATCTGAGGCATGGTGTAAGACTTTCCACCGCCTACTTACACTCCAGAAATTGGTATTGCATTCGCTCAAAGAGTTGATTTATCATAATTCTCACAGTAAATTCAAAATTCAGAAACCGCTAGGGCAGTGGAAGGGGCGGTTCAGAGAACTTAGCAACATGATTGAAAATGGAACACACCCCTTAAATAAACGAATAATGATATTATATGGGTGTGAGTAACTCTTAACCCCGTCACATTTTCGGTTGGTGTCCGAGGCGGCAAGCTGGAACAGAGGGTTTCTAGAAACTGCGAAGGACCTTGTCCACTAGGGGCAAAAGGAAACCAGTAAAGATTGCCGCTAATTTTAATGACTGCTAAGAAAGAATTTATTTCAAAACTAGCACACTGCTAGGATGCGTTCAACATTCAAATGTATAAAGAGTGTTGCTGCCCTTTGTCATTAAAATACTGCTGTACTGCAAATCGTAATGCTGCAATTTAGTACGTGAAATCGTATAAATGTGTGCTCATGAAAACACCATCTGGGGAATGTGCTCCCAGCACGGCAAACATAAACACAAGTGTATTGTTTTGCATCATTTATAAATGTGATTAAAGGCAGGGCCAGATGCATTCCTGCTTGGCGCTAAAAGGCAGCAGGTTGTCAAAGCGTCTTCAAGCTGGGCAGACTGCAAGCATCCATAAGCCTCCTGTTGCTCTCTGAAAAACATTTGGGATGGGGACTTTCCGATTTTGTACTTCATTGAATTTCTATTATTTTCTTTGTGTATTAATTTATTGCTCTGATAAATTGCTTTAATCTAAACCATTGCAAATATTGCACTTCATTTTTGCCCTGGGTTCTATATTTGTGTAACCTAAGTACTCGTTTGTTTCATATCTTAGGCTTTGTCTACATCAGACTTTCAAAGAGCGACATTGTCGGGCCACAGCCCTTCCTCGGGGAAGAACATCAAAGCAATCTTCGCTGTTTCACAGAAAAAACGTAATCTTGCTACCAGGCGGTGTTATCAAAAAGTGCTGACGATGTGCATGCATTCTGTGGCCTTCTCTCACACACAGGAAAACCATCAGAGCTTTTTGACTTTCAACTGTTGTTTTCATGATTACATATTTTCTTTTTAATTACAATACAAATGTGTGTGACTGTGTGTATAGAACAGGCAACTCATTTACTAGCGGTCTGTGCCACCGGTGCGTCCAAATTTTGGACGCAACGCAGGCCATACACCATATTTACAATGTGACGCACGTGTACAAATGCATCACTCATAGTAGCCTTGCATCGGAATGTAGCTGCTCCACAACCAGATGTGCAAACGAGAATGTGCAAGGTTGGTGTTCCCACGCTAAAACTAGCGTAAAACTGACGCTGTCATATTTATGGGTTTTCAGAAAAATGTCACATCATCGGCAAGTGGCACGCTGAATCTGAAATGCATCAAAAGCCCTGTGCTTTGACAACTCGGTCCTAGGGAATGATACGGAGGCTGAGGCATAGCAAAGTTACCAGCTGAAGTCACTTAACACGTTATAATCATCAGTTATATCATATCCCATTTACTAATAGTAGTCGTACACATTTAGCAATCTACTAGTAGGACCCCTTGAGCAACATGGGGCCACGGCACCTTATATATTTTCAACCACTGCAGCACTGCAATCAATATTATGCAGTGCACAGCACGTAAGGGACAGGCCAGGCCAGTCTTGCCACATATACACATAGGAATGGCTCCACAAGTCCACCCAAGCCTACTGTCAACCACACAATGTAGGTAATCATAAGGTAGGTGATATAGGATATGTACCATCACATAACATCACCTACTTGTATCCTCTCACAATGATGCGTCACTCAAAATGTCACACCTACTTAGATATATTGCTACTCATAAGCAAACTATAGCCACTGAAAAGTCACACACCTGCATACTGTAGCCTTTGTCTGTTATTCCTCTAAGCCCATTTGAAGTATGTCCTCCATGTCTTAGATTTGTACATTGTGCCCACTTATTAGGTCAGTTGCGTTACACTGAACCCACATATTGCCTATGTTGCGTGGCTAATTGCTGAAGTTGAGCTAGTTGCACGCCCAAATTCAGCCGTGCCATTCTTCCCACAGATGAGTCCACGGGGCATATTATCAAGGACCAGTGTTAAAATTATCACCGTTTTATCGGCAGGAAACTGCAGATAAAACGGCGATAATGGGCTTGATAATACGCCCTTGTTAATTCCCATAGAATCCCATGTTGTGGTGTCAATATGGGCTTCTATGGGAATTAACAAGGGCGTATTATCAAGCCCATTATCGCCGTTTTATCTGCAGTTTCCTGCCGATAAAACGGCGATAATTTTAACACGGGCCTTGATAATATGCCCCCACATTTCTGACTCACCTTAGGAGCTTGATTCGTGGTGCACCATACTTTAAATATGGTGCATCGATGTCGATATTTTCTGTCATAGCTCGGCACAACTTTTTCTGATGCATCGCTGCCTTGCTACAGCAATGTGTCGGTTTTTGTAAATGAGGCCCTCAGTTTCAAATACAAACCCATTATTAGATTTTGAGCCATTTCGCCAGTCTGTATGGAAATTGGCACTAAGTTGATGCATCTGGCTAACTTTGGCATGTCACATTTCATGCAGGTTTGTCCAGTAGGAAACACTACAGAAGGGGGAACAAACATTGTAGGCCTGATTCACAAAGATGAACTTACACTTTTGAGTAAGTTCAAGTTTATTTTGGGAGAGTTTACGAGTACAGACGTTCCACAAAAGGGGCAGAGTACTCCTTACATAAAAATATATGACATGCCTATTTATTTTGTGTACGGAGTATGCCTCTAGTATCTGCCCCTTACCTGCAGGGAGGCTGGAGAAAGAGAAGTGAGAGATTTGATTTTGACTGTCATATGAGTATTTGCATATATTTAACAAGGAAGGAGGCTATGCTGTCCCTATCGTTCTTATAATTCTCAATACAATTACTGAAATTCTACTCAAATATACCTAAGAGTTACACCAGAATTACTCTTGAACTTGTTTCTGCATTATCAACTGGCAAACATACATTTTGAACATGTTCAATATTGATTACCTGTTCTCTGGTAGATACTAATTAGTCTTAAGCTTCTAGATTAGCAGATCGTGAAACTCTGAACTCAGATTTCCAACTTGAAAGGAATATTAACTTGAGACTGTCGGGAATGTTCCCTTTAAGTTGTGTCCCTTTGAGTTAGATGAAGAGTTATCCGTCTCTAGATATTTTCACTCTACGTATTTTGTACTTATTTTAACATAATGATTCGGGAAAATACCTTTCTTCCATCATGGGAATGATCAAGTGCTCTTACCACTCAGTTGCTTGTTATTTTAGATATGTATTCCTCGTATCGCAGCAATAAACTATGTCTCAGATTCATAAATCTGGACTGGGAGAACGACTCCTTTGTCTTCTGTAGTTGTGTGTCCTTCGGACTAAAACATCTTGATTGCTTAGTGCGATCAATGGATATGCCGCTCTTTTCTCTGAATAAATGGATGCTAGTGAAAGGGTAGGGGTGCACACACGATAAAGTACAAGCTTTTGTACAGGATATTCTACTCAGTCCTGTAAATTACAAGACTTGAGCCAGTCTCCCCCTCCATTTTTTTTAAAAGGTTGCAGAATTTACTGTAGAATCCAGATGGGTGTCAGTGTTTAAGCACTTTCAATTGTTAAACACGTGTGCATAATGTGGGCTTATTTGATTGATTTCTCAGGCATTTCTCAGGCACATAGTTCCTACTTTTATCTGCCTCCGAAGTTGAATACTACATTTCATGGTTAACCTGTCTTTTTATAGCATTCAAAGACTATTTTATGCCAATTTTAGTATTCAATAGTGTTCTTTTTGTGAAGGCTAGTGCAGGAAGACCACAGATATGTGAGTGGTACTTCTTGAATACTAACAGAATACTAAGCACATACTTATTTGTAATCGCATAGTCTTCATTTGCAATGCAGAACATTTAGTGAATAAAAACAATTTGAATACTACTGGACTTTACACAGACTACTATTAACATTCTATTCAAGCTGCATGCTGAATGGTAGATCTGTGCCTTATTTATTGTACAATTGTTTTTTGTTTTTATTTTATTGTTCCACAGTAGAGTACAAAGACAATACAACTTATAACAATATAACAAACTCATATATGGTCAGCAAAAGCACCACAAATTCTCAAACCAACGTGACGTTTTTTTGCACCTTTCTCAGCAAATAAGCTGAATTCTAAATTATACAGATTATACATTTTAGCCCGCCATACATCAAATGCAGGGGGTTCGAGTTTGAAGCCAATTAGAAGCAATGCACAGCCGAGCGACTGTCATTGCAACAAAAATCAAATAGCGATATTTGTATAATGGACTACCTTTATCAGTTTTTGACCCCATCCCTAATAACATTATGGTGGGTGTAACCCTCATCGTTCTCCCAGTTATTGTAAACATACATTTCTCTATATCCACTATAAATCTAGACAGTTTACAACAACTAAAGTAAATATGAAGGCTATCAGCATTAACCGCATGACAGCGGAAACATTTACCATCATGAACCCCCCCCA
This sequence comes from Lissotriton helveticus, assembly GCF_964261635.1. Taxonomy (NCBI): domain Eukaryota; kingdom Metazoa; phylum Chordata; class Amphibia; order Caudata; family Salamandridae; genus Lissotriton; species Lissotriton helveticus. Next base: position 63,293,984 of record NC_136060.1, on the reverse strand, counting down.
CTTCAACATACGAGCAGGGGTATAATACAAATCAAACACAGTTTTAAAAAATTGCACTTTCAAATTGGCTGACATTAACACAGCCCGAGATCTGACAATGGCATTCTCAATAGATATATTATGCTCACCAAAGATTTTAGGCCATTTAGCATTATGTTTCCCTAAATCATCTGCTTTATATGATAATAATATCTTATACAACACCCCAATTTTCTCTTGCCGCCTTACAGCCTCTACAAGAGAATTGGGTTCAAACATAACTTTCTTCCGGGATAAGTAATCACGAATTTGGAGAAATTAAAAAAACTGAAGATTAGACAAATTATAAAATCTCCCTGGTGCTTTAAAAGAGATAAGTAACCGCCCTTTGCAAAAAAATCCCCTATTATTGTAATACCTTTATTCCTCCATGCGTGGGCAACATTGTCCCAAAAAATTGGAGGAAGGATCTTCACAGCATTCATGCGAGTGTAATATGATAATTTCTCCAATAAACAACGTACATCAAAAAAGATTATGTGTTCAAGAATCACAACAACAATCAGGACATTGATTTTTCGGACACAAGCTCAAACAGTTAAAGTTCAAGTAGGAATAGCAATCAGGGAGCAAGAGGAGGGACACCATCCCCCAGAAGACCATATCCACATGGCGGGAGAGGTTGGGCACCCTATCAAGGGCCACCAGGCTACATGCATGGACCCCCAGGCTACATGCAATACCCACCAGTGCCAACCTATATGGGCAATCAATTCCAACCATGGGACCAACCGGCACCTCCATTTAACTACTATGGCCCACCGCCTTTTTTAGGCCAGCGCCAATGACCCCGAAGGGGCAGAAATCGAAAAGGCACACAGGTCCACTGGAACCAACAAACCAGTGGTGCCACCGGGTGTGTCAACCCGGAGCCAAACAGCATCAACCAGTCGGGGAACCTAGTGGTGAACCTGTCAGACCACCAATTAACAGAGGCCCAAGAGAATGTTCTGGGAAAGGGGTTAGGCTTTGTCCCAACCAATAAGATGGACAAATTCAAAGTATGTCAAGAAATGAAGGAGTTTATGTGGAAATTAAAGCTAAAAGCCTTTTTTCAAAACTCTGACAATGAGACCGCTGACCAATCAGACACAGGTCTAAAGAAGAAATCCACTTTCACCCCAGTAGACTCCACAATACCAGTTGAACTTCTGGTGTTTGAGAAAGCACTCATGGAGGATCTGGAAAACTTGCCCACAGACGCGAGCGACACCTACCAAAACACTACCAGATTGGAGAGAGACGCACTCCATGAACTTGCTAACAATCAAGATATCGTAATTAAGCCAGCTGATAAAGGCGGGGCTACGGTCATACAGACCTATGCGAGTTACGACAGAGAATGTAGGAAACTGTTGGAAGACAGACGCAACTACCAGGTACTCAAAGAAGACCCAACAGAAGAGGTCAGGATCTGTATTCTCATAATGATTGAGGAAGCCAGAGCACATGACTGGCAAACGAAGAAATAGAGTGGCTTCCTAAATCAGGACAATCCTAAAACACCCTATTTTTACACTATACCTAAGATTCATAAGGATGCCCCCTATCCACCAGGTTGCCCCATAGTATCTGGGATTGAGTCAATCCTTGAACCTTTGTCAAAATTCGCTGACGCATTCCTTAGACCTATAGTGCAAGCGACCAACACCTATTTGAAGGTCACCAAGGCTGTCCTACAATTGGTTAAGGAAGTACTATTTGATCCAGAACAGGACCTCCTTTTGGGCTTAGATGTGGAGAGCCTCTACACAAGCCTCCCCCACCAAGAAACCTTGGAAATAATAGAGGAAGTCCTTTTCTCCACACCTTGGAAATACCACACACCAAGACAGGTGGTACTTGAATGTATCTCTCTATCCCTGTAGAAGAACTTTTTTCAGTACGAAAGTACGTACTATTTACAGAAACACGGCACAAGCATGGGGAGCACATGTGCCCCCAGTCTGGCCGGTCTGTACCTACACCACCTAGAGACAACAAAAATCCTCAGCGACCAAAATCCCTACAGGAACCATGTGGTGACTTGGAAAAGGTACATTGACGATGTGCTAGTCATCTGGAGGGGTGACCAAGACTCAGTCAACCATTTCATGACCTGGCTGAATCAACAAGACCGGTTCCTTAAATTCACCCACACAGTCTCCAAGAAGAACCTTGTGTTCCTTGATTAAAACATCTATTCCATTGATGGGAGATTAGAAACATGTACCCATTTCAAACCTACTGCCAAGAACAGTCTGTTACTTTACAGCAGTTTTCACCCGCGACACCTACGCGACAATCTACCCTATGGCCAATTTCTTCGCCTGCGGCGAAACTACAGTGACATCAAAGATTTTAAAACACAAGCAGCTGATCTAGAGCGCAAACTACTGAACAGGAACTACCCAAGAACTGTTGTCAACAAAGGCCTAAAAAGAGCTTGTAATAACAACAGAGAGGCTTTATTAGAACCAACAGTGATAAAAGAACCTGACCTACGCCCCATCTGCGTTACAACGTACAATACCAACTCTAACCGTATCACTAAGATTGTGAACAAACATTGGAAAATGCTAAACTGCGGCAAACTAGACTTTCCAAAACCCATGTTCTCACACAGAAGGGGTAAAAATCTAAAGGATCTGTTGGTCCACACGAGACCAAAGAACTTCAGCAATGATGACCCTCCAAAACTAACAGCTGTCAGTGTGCATCATCCATGTGGCTCATGTGCGTCCTGTCAAAACACACATAAAAGCCGCAGCATCACCTTCTCCAATCAATCTACTTGGGAGCAACGTTCCTTCACTAACTGTAATAGCCGCAACGTGGTCTATCTAATTACTTGCCCCTGCAAGAAAGAATACGTGGGCATGACCACCAGGCCAGTGAAAGTTCGTATGGGGGAGCACCGCAGCAACGTGCGTTGCAAAAAAACCACGACCAGAATGGCGACACATTATATGAAAATGGGACACAGTATACATGATTTGAAATGGACAGTCATAGAGGCATTCAGGAACGACAAGGACCTCTTATCCAAGGAGCAACATTGGGTGTACCGTTTAGGTACGCACCAGACAGGCCTTAATGACGAAATACCCTGGTCCCAACTCAAAATCTAAATGATCCATGTGCCCTTCTGCCATTGTGTATAATGTTTGTCACACTCTCTATACCTTTAATAATGGCCCAGACCCTTATTGTTCGTCTTTTTGCCCACTTTCTGGAATCAGTGACACAGTACGCGCATGCATGTAAAAGTAACACCTTACCGCACATGCGCACTAAAAATCGGGACACGCGTAGCAGCAGCCTTTCACCGCGCATGTGCACTCCAATCGGAACCCCGCTTCACTACGGACGATACCTTCTCCGCCCTAAAAGCATGTCTTAACAAACTATCAAGTCAGCGGGTACCCGCGGCTGACTTCCATGCGAACAGAGGCTTTTAAATACGGTTTTTGAGAAATACAACAAATACTATATCTACATCCAACAATGGCCGCCGCACTAACCACGATTTTGACTCGTTCTCTAGGACACACCTGTCCCGAGTCCGAGTCGTTAATCAATCATCCCGCCATTATTCAATTAACCCCACTGCATATAAACCCACCTTATCACGGCTTTCTCACAAACACGGAGCCACGGACGAAGGAGGAAGCACCGACGTGCTGGGGGTTGAGTAAGTACGACATAGCCGATTGAAACAGCTGAGAGCTCATCTTGCAACCTAATGCAGTAAAAAACCATTTAGCCTGTAATACAACAACCTAGAACAAGAATACATTTCTTTCTTTCGTTCCCATTTTTTTCCCTTTTGCAGTTGGACCCTCAAAATACCCTTCGCCCAGTCTTGGCTCATGGGGCACTGACTCCAACCTTCCTAAGTATGTATCTATGACAGAATACATGCTTTTTTCAAGCTAACTTACTGTGTTCTAATGTATGTGTGTTTTACTGTTTGTTATTTAGCACTTCACTGTCCGACAACAGAGTACTTTCCAAATCATCTAGGATACCAAGTACCATAGTCTATATGTTTGTTCGCTTTTCTTTTTCTTCCCGTACAGGTGACTATTAGTCTAGCGCAATGGGATCCGCGCATTAATGACCATGTGCTCTTGTTTTTTCAGGCTTACTACATCAGAACTTCTGATAAAGCTAGGGAAACGAATATTTATAATTTATATTTATACACATTGATAAAGAGTACATTATCACTTTTCTTTGTACATACACCTTAATTTTACTGTGGTAAAACATTAGTGAGTGACGGGGGATCTGACCCCGGTCCTGACGAAGGGGCATGGCGCCCCGAAACATGTTGACCCGCACAGGAGAGTAAGCCCATTAACTTGCTTTACCTCTCCGCATCACTTTTTTAACAATACCAGCCAGTGTCTATTAAATAGTTTTTTCTACCACTAGGCCAGGTATTTTTTAACATCACTTATATATTATCACTCCTGACCCTACTGACACTCACTCCTATTCACTCACATAGCACCCACAATAAAAAGGTGCTCCAGCGTAGTCGCTTGTCGCAGCACTGCCCTGTCCCGTAGCGGGGCGGGAAGACCCCAATGATGAAGCATAACACCAAGTGCCCTTTTGGTGTGTGAGGGGTATTTTAACACACATTGTGTATTCCATGAACACCAGGATACACACTAACTCTATGTGAGGTGGACCTTGTAGATGCCTAAAACATAACCAGTAGTCAAAATCCATGAAGCTATCTGGTAAGATTACCTCTCAAAACACTTTGACCAACATGGAAGTGTGCTGTATGTAGATAAGAGTGTAATATGCTAAGCAACAGTCTCACCAGAGTTGAGTTTCAAAACTCCATCAGAGCAACACAGGCCTCTAACCCTCTGCACTTTTGGGCAGAAGCAATCGAGTGCTACATTTCGAGAAGCCACGAGATGAAGCTGCAGGTCCAAATGTCATTCCAATAGCCATCTCTAAGGTGGACAAATCGTTCTGGGCAAGCAATCTGGAGCCAGTATACAGGAGCAGAATCACTCTAAGCTCCATCCCCTCCACTTGGAAAGTTTCTACCATCTCTCTGATCTATAAAGGCGGTAATGACTGTGATTCTTCCAACTAACAACTCATAGCTCTAATGGATGTGGATTCAAAACATTTTACCACTGGTCTCCTTGAGGAGTTGTCATCCCCTATACAGAAAGGCATTTGATTCCATTTGATCAAACAGGGTTTGCCAAAGGCATGGGCACAACATCAAACTTGATAGCTCTAGCCTTGCTATTCAACAAACACAGGAAAACCAAACAGTACCTCTACCTGTGCTTTATAGAGTGCAAAGTACAAAACAACATTGGATTGGATGGATGGAGGAAAGCATTGGAGCAAACTTGCCAGTTGTAAAATACCTTACCCACTGCTGCAAGCCTTGATTCTACTCCACACCGACACCTGGATCAGAATAAAGTTAAGCAATGGTGCCCATCTATCAAGAAAGAGACGGACCCACCAAGGATTAAGGTAAGGGTGCGTACTAGACACCACACCCTTTAACCTTTTCTTGGTAGACCCCCCTACTAGCCTCGCCCAGGTAAACACACAACCCCAAAGTTGGGAAACATCTTGCTGCCCTGCCAGATGTATGCGGATAACGTAGTCTTGCTTACCCACAAAAATGTTGGTCTTTAGAGGATTTTGAACCCCACAGCCTCATACTCTAGCACAAATGCTATGGAAATCAACCTAAAGAAGTCAAAGGTTATGGTTCTGGGGTAACCATCATTGAGCCTCTACCAATAATATTTGGAAAAGGATAAAGTTGTGCTGGTACCAGAATTGAAATATCCTAACATGCTACTTGACAGGCAAGACTCCTCTAAGCAACATCTGCAACTCATGCGCTTCAAAGCAAACACCCTCACTTCAGTCTTCAAATGCCTAAAATCGTCAATAGCAACATCATCATTCACACCTCCTCTGAAATAATACAAACCAAAATAGTTCAATCCATATCCTATGGCAGTGAAGCCCTAAGGGTTTGAGATGTCACTCTTCTGAACAAAATCATCACAAACTCTTTCAAGTCCGGTCTTTCGATACCGCGTCACTCGTCTCCAGTCTAGTTGAGACTAGAATTTGGTCTAACCAAACAATCCGTAGCGAGACAAAGAGCATTTGTCAAATTCTCTTACAAATTAAAGAATGCAAACAACAGAACCTTGAATAGTTATCTCTGGCAAGAAATTTGCAGCAGAAACCACTCTTCAGCAAGATCCGATCTTTTCTTGTTCACTAACCACTCTCAGCCTAACTGAAGATTCAATTTCCAACTACTCCCTAGTGAAGGCCACTGTAAACAAGAGAAAAACGAGAAACCCGCTGCAGCAGACAAAGAAGTGTTAACATGGAGGCAGCATACCCCGCTCACAATAGCATCCTAAGATAAATTAGCAGCTCAACCGTATCTGGGCACATGCATCAAAGTATTGACCATAACATGTTATGTTATGTTATGTGACATTTTTAATGCGCACAGATGCTCCAGCAAAGGAGCGTCCTGGCGCAGGGAAAGGCAGACACAACACAACACTAAAACCAGCAACAAAAAGCAGAGCACTAAAAACAGGGAAAATTTAAAACAGCAAAGTTTTCAAGGCCCTACGGAAGGATATTAGATCATCCAGAAGACGGATTTCCAGGGGGAGCGCATTCCAAAGAACTGCAGCTTTCACTCGGAAGGAGCGTCCTCCCATCCGGCTGAGTCTGAACCGGGGAACAACCACCAGGGATTGTCCAAGGGAGCGAAGTGAGCGAGTTGGCACATAGGGAGAGATCAATTTATTAAGTAGCAAAGGTGCCGACTCTCGAAGAATTTTAAAAAACAGGCTGAGGGCTTTGAATTGGATTCGTTTATTCATCGGGAGCCAATGTAGGGACCGCAGAGTGTTGGAGGTAGGGCAAGTCCGGGGCAAGCCGACCACCGCCCTAGCCGCAGCATTCTGGACTCGCTGTAAACGGAGTATCTCAGCTTGGTTCGCTCCTAAAAGGAGTGAACTAGCATAGTCCAGGCGAGAAATAATCATCGCTTGAATGACCAGCTGTCTTGTAGAAGCATCGAAGAATTTGAGCAGGGGTCTTAGCCCGCGTAATACTCCAAAACAGCAGGCCGCCACTCTCTTCGTGTGAGTCACAAAGCTCAACGTATGGTCAAGCCATACTCCCAAATTCCTGAGTTCCAGTACAGGGGCTGGGGCCATCTTTTATGAAATACCACCTGAACTGCCTATCATCACTTGTATGCTTACCCACCTGGAAATGCACCACCAGCAGAGAGGCCGGCCGACTTTGTGGAAAATCCCCTGAAACTATGGGCCACGTTCACCAAATCTGTATATGCAAAGCACGTGTGGAGGTTCAAAAAACTATTTTAAAAGCAGCTTTAAACCAGAGGGGGTTACACTGCTACAGGCCAGCCATCAAAGCTTGCTTTAAACCCGCAGATATTCATCTCAATTGCAGACTGACAAAATACCTGACAAGGCTACATCAGAAAAGGAATCTCCTACTGATCGTATTACGTCTGAATAAGTCTCAGATATTTTGATTTTGTTTACTGCACAATTTTATATTATCCCAGTCATACTATTCCGAATAAAACTGGAACATAGAAGGTCAGTAGGTATTAGGTGAGAGCACATTCATTCTGGACTCGCATCATGACACCATTTGCACAATATCCTGATTGCACTGGTACTTTATTGTAAATTCCATCCTAGTCAAACACCTGGATTTGTTTACAGTCCATATTAGAAAGACTTACAATGAGTTCCCTCCACTTCAGCACAGTCAGGACAACAGCACGTCATGCACTTTAAACAGATCAAACTGTTCAGTCAGGTCAAAGGATGCAGCCTTTCCGCATGCTACTTGTCCACCTGACCAGAAATTAGCCGTGCGTCTTCAAACAGTGAAATTAATGCACTGTATCGTATCTATAGAGTGTTTTATACACTGATGCTACTGATACAAAGTATTGCACTTTCAAATACCCTAACTGTGCGCTGTTAGTCCTTTTTCTGCTCCCATATTTTAGTACTATGGCAAGGTTTTTAAGTGGTGAAATTATTGAACAGAACCAGTAACCATTACAATATTATATCTTTTTGCTGTTTAATCAAATAATGAATTTTATACTTAAATATTTATACTCTGTACAACTGATCGTTTGCTCTATAGCAGCATTTTAGTTAAATGGTTTAATGAATGTGTCTGGTCAATAATTTTAGTGCAACGGTTTTAATTAACTAAGCACTTAAATAAAAATAAACATTCCTATACAAGTCTTTCTATATAGATAAAAGTCAATGGGCCAGATGTACGACCCACCAATTTGCGAGTGGGAAATTGTGTTGCATTTGAGACTTGCAAATTGGGATGCACAGCAATGTCTGCGACACTGTTTGCGATCCCCAATGAGGTTGCAAATTGCATGCCTCACGCATATTAATGAGGCTGTCGCAATTTGCGACTACATTGTGAATGGGCTGGCACTCCCAGAGATGGTGGCCTGCTGGGGACAGCAGACCCCCATGTCTAAGACTGCTCTCCCTTAAAGGAAAATGGGACGCATTTAAAATTTAAAATGAAACTTTTCAGTTTCGTTTTTTAAGGGCAGGCAGTGGTCCTTAATTAAAAATATTTTAGTGCCACTCACAAAGGGTAAGGGGTCCCCTGGGAACTCCTTCCCGTTTGCGAGTGGTATACCACCCTTCTGTGAAGGCTGCTAAACTGCGACTGTTTTGCGACCGCAATTGCGGTCGCAAAACAGTGATACATAACTTCAGGAGTTGCTATTAGGAAGGGACGCCCTTGGAACGCCCCTTACTAATAGTGAGTCGCTAATCCTATTCTGCGAGTTGCAAAATGATTTGCGACTAGCCAAATAGGATTAGTACATGGGCCACATGTTTTTTGCGGTCGCAAAAGATGTTAGTACATCTGGCCCTATATTTTTATATAGCTATATATATATACAACTTGATCTATAGAAGTCTTTATCTATAAAACTACCAATATAACTCTATCTATACAGCTCTATCACAGCACTATCTATCTATAAAAATCGAGCCATCTGTACAGTTCTATACGGCTCTGTCTATCAAACACTATGCATCTGTGTTCACAAGCTTCCCTGTCTGTCTACATTTGCAAGCCTCTCTTTTTAAAGAACGTTTTACAAAACCTTTTGATTTTTCTTAAGTGTTATGTATAACATATTTACTTATAGGGGTTTTCAGCCAGACTTCATCCATTAGTCTTTTGCTGTGTCATTTGCATTTTTCATGCACCTACTACAATATGCATCAGGTGGCAATTGGCCAGCGAACTTCAGCCACTAGCTGGGCTGATTAGACAGCATGCTGCCCTTTCACAAGGTATGAAAACAACAATGTCCCAACTGGTATTAGTTAAAGACAATTAATAAAGATATGTAAAATACATTATCTAAAAGGAAAACAAGGAGTCTCTATGTAATTCTGACAGGTGCTAAAAGCATCATTTTATGTATAAAAGATTTTTTGAAAAAGGGACAAAATTATACTAAACAGTTATAGCAGCACTGCAGAATATAAATCACAATAATTGAGGAAACAACCCAAATTGTACGAGGTGCTCTAGGTGTGACAGTGAAAACCAAGATAGCGACGCAGGTGACAATGTGCAACAGCGTGAGTGGCGCAAGGTGACTGGTGAATATATATACAGTGTATTCTTTAGCATACGGCGGTTTCAGATGGATTAGAGATTCATTTTTCAGATATTCAAATGTTCAACCGCTTCATATTTCGCGCCAATATTTACGCTGAAAGGTCGACGGCATTTCGATCCAGATAACTATAGGATCTTCATCAGTACTGGGTCGTGGGCAGTGCTGGTGGTCAAATTACGAGTAATCGGTCGCCGGATTGAGTGGACAACAAATGCTTTGATCCGAGCTGTACTTGAAATGCTTGGCCAGGGTTTGAGTGATTGGGTCCCGTGGCAATCCCAGGGGCGGGATTGGCAGCAATGTAGCCCAACACACACGTATATTAAAATTAGTGGTGAAGACCAGGGTCAGAAGTGTAGAAGTGACTACCGATCGTGGAGCAAGTTAGTTGCCAGGGCGCCGATCCCTGACGTGGACGGCTAGTTGAGAATCAATCTCTAACGAAGACAGCTTCACGGTCTATCCGGGGGAGCAAAAGTCTCTAGAATCTCGAGACTTTTGCTCCCCCGGATAGACCGTGAAGCTGTTGTCCTGATGAAGATCCTATAGTTATCTGGATCGAAACGCCGTCGACCTTTCAGCACCACTCACGCTGTTGCATATTGTCACCTGCGTCGCTATCTTGGTTTTCACTGTCACACCTAGAGCACCTCGTACAATTTGGGTTGTTTCCTCAATTATTGTGATTTATATTCTGCAGTGCTGCTATAACTGTTTAGTATGATTTTGTCCCTTTTTCAAAAAATCTTATATACATAAAATGATGCTTTTAGCACCTGTCAGAATTACATAGAGACACCTTGTTTTCCTTTTAGATAATGTATTTTACATATCTTTATTCATTGTCTTTAACTAATACCAGTTGGGACATTGTTGTTTTCATACTATTACGCCCCAATCCCAACACGGTTGACGGGTACTGTACTCCTGTTTTATCTATAAGCCCTTTCACAAGGAGCACATGAACACACCTACAGTATCCTTCTCTGTTAGAGGCTGGTATGGGAAAGTCTAACATTTTGAAACTAAAAAAATATTGTTGCCTTTAGCCAATGATGACTTTAGATTGATAAGAGCTCTGCTGATTCCCCAACAATAACGTTTTGCAAAGAACATGACAGAGCCAAGCCTGAAGTGCAAAAGCCAAAAGGCTGGCATTCTATTGGCTTTGCTAATGCTTATTTGTTTTGCTATTAACATTGTCATTGGTTGACAAATCTTCACAACAATTTGGCCAATAAACGTGGTGTACTAAAACATGTTAATTTGTATAAGATATTTAAGGAAGTGATACAGAAGAAATGACTGAATCGGATTATACCAAATTTGACAAAAGTTCGAACTTTACTCTGAAAGCTTGCGTTTCTTGATTTGGTATAAATCCATTCAGCCATTTCAGGGAAAAGTGTGTTGAAAGAGGTGATCAGGGTGGTAGGGAAGGGGCAGTTGGTCCCATCCAATGTAAGAAATTGTGTTCTTAGTTGTTAAGGGTGTGGGTCCTACGCAAGTAATAAGTCCAAAAGTATCTGTTAACTGGGAACCAAGTACTCCATTGTAGCACTTGGTTCGCTCAGGGTAGCGCAGCAGAGCAGTCCAAGGCCTACTCAAGGACGGTGGTGCAGACTAGTACTCTTCATTTGCTAGCACGCAATAACAGTACTCATAACATTATTTTTCAGTCAGTGCCTTTCTTCAACAAGGAAAAAGACATATATTACAATCACTACAAAATACTATGCATTAAATTACAAACAAATACATAAGTTAGATGGAAAGACTTTTGGTGACATCCTCATTTCATGTTACACCCCTAGTGGGTCCTGAACCTCATTATCGCAATACACCAAACTATACCAGATGCAATTTCACAATATAAGAGGATGTCATTTTAAATAAGGCAGACCTACTGGCTTTGTCAAGGTGTCTCTACAATAATGATGTAAGCCAAATGTCATGATGTCACCATAACATTAAAAGCAATGACAATAAAAACATTCAAATATAGTCATCGGAAGCATTGTAGCATTCATAAACAATATTATCAGCAAAGTATTTATAATCAAAACAACCACAAACATGTGTCAGGGTCTTTCTCTTATACTCCACATGCCACATAATGCAGCTATAGGGACCATATGCAGTTGGTCTTGTCGGCCATCAGAGGAGTATGTCATCAATGGAGACAAAGAAGTCTCTGTCACTGCCATACTGAAGTACCACCTGACTCTAAATGAGGCAGACAGACCTGCAGTTTGGAAGAGAGGCTCCTTTGTCTCCATTAGACAGAGTACCCTCTTCTCCACACTCTAAATCAGCCCCAAGATTTAGAGAGACCGAGCATGGGTAGTAGGAGGGAAGCAGAGGCAAAGATAAAGAGAGACACACAAACATGGTGAAAGGCAGGGAGGCAGCTAGAGATGAAGAGACAGATAGAGATGAAAAGAGATAGAGTAGTAGCAATAAATAGACAGATAACCAGTCAGATTGAATGAATGGTGGATGTAGTGAGTTCAGAGGGTGCCTATCTCGCCTTTTCTTTCCCTGGCATCCTGTGTTTTTTGTGTATCCCTATCATCCCTCTATATCTCTGCCGCTCCTTGTGTTTTTCTCTTCTCCCGCTTTCTCTGTCTTTCTCTCTCTGTTTTTCCCTTTCCCTAACTATCTCCCTTTACATCCCCCTATGGTTATCATTCTGTATTTGCCTGTCTTTCTCAGGCTTTCCCTCACTGTTTCTCACCCTCCATGTCACTCCTTTGCAGGTTTTTCTCCTACTATCTCTCCATGTCGTTATCTCTGTCTGTCTTTTTCCATCTTTCTCTCAGCATCTCTTGCTGTCTTTCTCTGTCTCGCTTAGTCTTTCTGTTCATATCCATATCTCTCTTTATTGTTCTATACTTTCCATGACTTTATGTATCTGTCTTTATTTTTTCCTCCCTGTCTCTCTGGCTATCCATTTTTTTTATTCTGCCCCTCTTCCTCGCATTCTCGGTCTCTGCCTTTGCATGTCTGTCCAAGTCTTTCTCTCCATCTCTTCCGTGTCTCTCTCATCTGTGCCGCTCTCCTTCTGTCTTTTTATGTCTTCCCTGTCTTTTTATGCTGGTCGCTCTCACACTCCCCCTAACTTTTCTCTCTACTTCTTGCTGTCTCTCTCCCCACCCCTCCTTATGCTATTCTAACTTTATATGTCTCTCTCTTTGTCTTGTGTCTCTCCCTCCGTGTCTCTTTCTTTTTTGAACTCCCCGTTTCTCCCTTTCATAGGCCGTTCTTATTATAATGGACAAATTACAAATATATTGCCACTTTGCACATTATTTTTGCAGCCTATTTTAAAAATGAAATGCTTCAGCTGTGAAAATCATTGATTAGGCTTTGCTTTTTAAATAATGGCTGCTGTGTCAAGTGTGTCAGACTGGGATTAAATCCACTTCCTATGCTGACGACATTCAGCTACTCTTTACCTTCGATACCCCCTCCGCTTCTGCCTTCGACCCGCTGAAATCCTGTCTTAGGGCCATCTCCAGCTGGATGGATGCCAACTCACTTCGACTCAATGCAGGAAAAACGGAGATCCTGTTTTTCAACTCACCATCTCCTCTAGATTCTAGTCTGTGGTGGCCAGAAGATCTGAGCCAAGCCTCCACGCCCAAAGACTCGGTGAGAAACCTAGGAGTTCGTTGGGACAACCACCTCAGTTTTAACATTCAGGTACAACCAGTAGCAGCCTCCTGTTTCGCAAAGATCAAGACCATCAAACGGCGAATCAATTACCTGCCAGCGGACTGCCGAAAGACTGTGATCCAGGCATTAATAACATCCCATCTTGACTATGCCAATGCCCTTTACCTTGGCATCACAGCTGGCCTATGTCATAAACTTCAGACGGTCCAAAACGCCGCTGCTCGGCTGGTGGAGAGAATCCCTGTTAGACATCATATCTCTCCCCATATCCGTAAATTGCATTGGCTACCCATTGCTAAAAGATGCGTTTTCAAGGCAATGACGCTGGCGTTCCGAGCGTCAAAAGGCAACGGGTCGGCCCATCTGAAAAACACCCTGCGACCGTATGTCCACTCCAGGGCATTACGCTCCAATTCCCTATTTTTCCTGGATACTCCACGATTTCAACGATCTCGTGCAGGAGGAAAAACCTTTGAGGTCTGTGCCACCCACCGTTGGAACAAGCTCCCGGTAGCCTTACGCACCTGCCAAACAGAATCAGCATTCCGTAAGTCCTTGAAGACCCATCTCTTTTCCTCTTAAATCTGGCTTCCCGATCCTATGCCCTCTGGTTCCAGAGTTCTCAGCGCCGGGACGCCCCGTTGGGGCAGCTGTGCGCTTTATAAAATACACAAATAAAATAAATAAATAAGTGTGGTCCGCATCTACAGAGGAATCTTTTTTGTTGTTGTAATACTGCCTTCTGTCCTTGCATCGACAGGGACTGACACGTCACCCTCTTATATTTCAAATATGCTTTTTGGCATTTATAAATGTTGTATGCAAATAATCCTCTTACCTCCTTTACCACACAAGATCTCAGTATTTGTTCTTCCTCACATATTCCATATTCTAAACCTCCAATTCCCCCCTTTTTTCCTACTTTCACCTCAGCTCATTCCATTTTCTCCTTCATTTGAGAGGCTCTCTGTTTTACATCCTCATATTAAACTCTCCAAGCCTTCAATGCTCTCTTTTTAAAGACTCTTCCTTCTCCCCTTCTGACCCTTAAACGTCCCAGTCTCCAGTCCTTTCCTGCATTTCTCTATTTGCAGCTCACATTACCTTCAGTGAGAGCACCTCACAGGCTACAAAATATCTCGATGTTCATCTTTTGAAAAGGACCAGAGAGACATTTGTCTCTTTTACTGAGTGCAAACACCCGAGGCAGCTGTGGACATGGACAGAAGGAATTCTCTTTGTGAATCTACATGTACGAGACGAACACGGGCACATTTAACTTTACTATGCGCCTTAAACTTACACATGTTGCTTTGTTGCTGTTCATGTAAATCGCTGTGAGCTGGAGGTTACAATGAGTTAGCCTCTTTTTGGACACCTAAAGCCCCATTCTTGCTGCAGCCAGGGTCTCAGATCAGTGACACCTGAAGCTCTTGTCTAAGGCTTCTCAAAGGTGTTTTCTGTGCACAGGGCCCATCCCCCAGTCTGCAGCCTAAACTGACTTCAGGAGATTCCGGCGCACGGGCCTCTTGAGATGCTAATGGCCCTTTTGTTATGCACAGGTGTGTGTTTGCATGGGGGTCGATGCCCATCCCAAAGTCAAGCCTTGAGCTTCCTTTCTAGGCAGAGAATATTACCATCTTCAATGGACTGAGGGCAGCGCTTTGTGTACTCGAAGGAGAGCAAAGTAACGGATCACATGCTTTAACTACCTTTCAAATGCAGTCAGAAGAAAGATTCCTTCATTAAACAGATAATTCTAAGTTTCATAGCGATATGCATTCACGTTTATATTACATGACCTATTATAAATGCAAGGATTTATATACAGAGGCTTCTGAAATCAGATATTAGTTTAAGAGGGGACTCATATTTTAAAATAATACTTTACGTATCGCATCCACTTTTCAAGATTCACGACTTCAGTGTCAAGGTTCCTCCTATTTAAAGCTTGTGATAAATAGAAAATGTTTCTTAATGGAAGGCTCTAGGTGTGAAAATAACGCCCAACAATGAACACACGTTTTGAAACAGAAATGGGATGTGTAGAATAACATAAGCGCACAACTTAATGTTAGTAAATTCATGTTTTCTATAGAGTACAATTTAGTTGTTTTATTCAAACTTTTAATCTTGGAGGTAAAAGTAATATTTTGAACATAATTTGATTAACATTTCTTAAACAACCTGCGCATTTTCTATAGGCATTCTAACATGTCCCATAGGCAAAATTGCAAGTAAATATTGCAAGATTGCCTTAATTTTAAATGTGTCCGTTTTTTGTTTTTGTGTTAATTTGTTGAACTCTTACAATCTTTTTCTTCACTGCATTTTTTCTGCAGTGGCCCTGAGTGCAATCTCTTTCCATCGGGGTCATTAAATAAGCCAGCAGTCCTGCCTAATACTGCACTGGTGGATGAGTTCCTTTCTGGACATGAAAAGTGACTCAGGAGACTCTTCCACATCAGTTGTATTAGTAAATCAAAAAAATAAATCAAATCCCGGCTGTTCACTGAAAGCATGTTTATCCAGCTAATATATTATTTCAGAGCAAGTACAGAACAATAAATGTTTGCAACCTACATTCTATTTTACTTCCTCAACAAAGGAAAGTTTGATTACATTGTATTGTAATTTCATTTATATAGCGCTTACTATCCCTGAAGAGGCGTTGAAGCGCTTTTTCAGTGAGTAGCACGCTACTCCGGAACCCATAAAGAATTAGTGATGAATTAGCTTACTGAAATATGAAAGTGATTTGAGTGGTGGTTACGTTAGTCAGGTAATTGGATTGAGAAGGATAGTGGAGGGATAGAAGAGGAAAAAAGGTTTGCATTTATATTGCGCTTGCTACTCTTGATGGGGTGTTGAAGCACTTTTTTCAGCAAGCTATTCTGGAACCCATAAAGTCTTAGTGGTGAATTAGTATAGTGAAATATGAAAGTTTTTGAGTGGTGGATATGTCAGTCAGTTATTTGGACTGAGAAAGATAGCGAAGGGATAAAAGAGGGAAAAAGGTTTGCATTTATATAGCGCTTGCTAACCCTGATGAGGTGTTGAAGTACTTTTTCGGCGAGTAGCACGGTACTCCAGAACCTGTAAAGGATTAGTGGTGAATTAGTATAGTGAAATATTAAATTAATTGTAGTGGTGGACAAAGTAACTATTAGACCACATCTCCATCAGAATGGCATTTAATGTTATTGTCTGCCTAAAGATGGTGTGTGATGATGCTTGCAAAGGTGGAATGTTATCATCATAGTATCATAGTCTCTTCAGAGATGCTGTCTAGTACCATAAAGAAAATCCCACAAGAAGTAGCATGTGAAGATAATGATGTTCAAGTCCCCACAGAGATAGTGTGTGATTATAGTGATGTTCAAGTCCCCACAGATATGGTATGTGGTTATAGCGATATTCCATTCCCGACAGAGGTAGTGTGTGGTTACTGGGGTGTTCAATTCCCACACAACATTGGTGTGTGATTATAGCAATGTTCAAGTACTCACAGATTTAGGGTATATTGTGCTGAAAAATGGTAGGGATAAGGGTGATTAGCACATAAGGAAATTGAGTGATTTGCTCTGAATCACACAATGTGGTCATGTAGAAAACCCCAAATTATGTTTAGATTTGCTGGTGCTATTGACAGACACATAGCCATCACATCACATCACATCACATCTCCTCCAAGGGAAGAGCATGTAATGCTGATTTAATTTTTTTGTGTTGATAGAAGTGGGTTAGTACTCAGAACACAGAGATAGTGTCTGATAGAAATGTTCAATTGCCCACAGAGATGGTGGGTGTTCAATTATAAAGATTTTGAAGTTCCCTCAGATATAGTTTGTGATTACAGTGTTGTTCAGAAAATGCATAGGCAGTGTGTGCATACATTGTTGTTCAAGTCCCCACAGATAGTGTGTGATTACACTATGTTTCAAGTGCCCACAGAGATAGTGTGTGTGTGTAATGTTGTTTAAGTCCCCACAAAGTTGGTGTTTGATTACAGTGTTGCCTAGGTCCCCACAAAGATAGTGTGTGAGTACAGTGGCATTTAAATTCCCACAGAGATGATATGTGATTAAAGGACAGAGAGATACTGTGTGATTACTGTGTTCAAGTTCTCACAGAGATAGTGTGTTGTTACACTGTTTTTCAAGGTCATCCTGCATCATGTTTCACCAGGCGCCTGAACAAATCTCATTATATCTCCTTAGGAAGAGCATGTAATGTTCATGTCTATATAAATGTTGCTTGTGTTGACAGTAGTGGCTTAGTACTCACTGCACAATGGCTATATGAATGTTTGTGTTGACAGTAGTGGCTTAGTACTCACTGCAAAGAAATAGTGTATGATATCAATGTACACTAGCCTACAGAGATAGTATTTAATTATAAGGACATTGAAGTTCCCTCCGAGATAGTGTGTGATTAAAGTGTTGTTCAGAAACTGCATAGATAGTGCATACTTACAGTATTGTTTAAGTCCCCAGAGAGATAGTGTGTGATTACACTATATTTCAAGTCCCCATAGATATGCTGTGTGTGCAATGTTGTTTAAGTCCCCACAAAGCTGGTGTATAATTACAGTGTTGCTTAGGTTCCCACAAATATAGTCTACGATTACAGTGTTCCTTAAATCCCCACTGAGATGGTATGTGATTACAGGGCAGAGAGATGTTGTGTGATTTTCTAAAAGTGGCGTTTTTCAAAATTGTAATCATAAATCTAACTTCACCATAAGAGAGGACTTTTCATTGCAATTTCAAAGACACCAAATATGAATTGGTTGCCTGTTCCCTTTTGGAAGTTACAGTTTTTTAAAATGTAATATGGTAATTCCAATGTTATCCTATGGGAGAGGCAGGCCTTGCAGCAGTGGCGTAGCAAGGTCAGGTGGTACCCGGTGCAGAAAATTTCTTGTCACTCCTGGCTTGACAAAATGGCAAAAAAAGTGTTTAAAATATATTTTTACCATTTTGTCACCCCCCTCAGTGATGACACTTGTTACCCCGGCTTGACAAAATGTCAAAAATATGTTTTTAAAACAAACGACAATGTACACTGTGACTGTTTGGGAGCAGCTGGCTATTTGATGGGAGACAGAGGAGATTTCGACTACATGCCGAATATGCGGTTGTACTCGTACATTATCATCTCACAGTTTCATGCAATGCCAGATGTGATTGGCGAGTTTCTACGCACAAGTGGATCCAGTTGTGTCCTCTGTCCTGTGGTGTAAATGTTGCACTTTGTACCACATTGTCATCAATGTTGATGTGCTGTGATTGCTATGTGTATGTGATGCATTGTGGGAGAGTCGCCCCTGCAGCTCTGATTTAGCGGCCCCTTATCCCTAAGAGGCGGTGTGCTTTTGACTTGTGTGCTTTTCGGGTGCTGAGGTGTGGCCAACTTGGGTCATTTGTGCTCTTGGATGGTTTTTGTACTCTTGTGCATTGTTTGTCTGCAGGTTTGTTGTTGACGTCAGGGGTTGTATGTGCACGTGGATGTGTCAGAGTGTGACCTGCTACTTTGAGGATGTGATCCACACTGGAACACCTCAGTGTTGTGTCGTGAACCATGTCATGTATTTTGGCTGCAGGCCATGCTATCAGTCATACAGTGTCACTTGCATTGCCAGTGTGGCTCACAGAGCTGCGGCTTTGCTGGATTCAGCACATGTGCATGGGTAGGTTGTGCGATTGGTGATGGGGATGGGGGCCCCTTTGTGCACATTGTGGACGGGGGCCTACTCTGTGTTTGTGTGCTGCAGTGTGCCAAAGGTATCAATTTAAATTATATTTGCAATATTCAAATCATTTCGGGAATTCTATGGTGTTCCTGTTTTGCAAAATGTCTGAAATTACAAAATTATATCATTATGGAGGAAGTGATAACTCTAATGAAAAAACAACAAGTAGAATTTTGTCCAAGGTATGAATAATATGGAGAAGTAAATTAAATTTCTCACTATCCCGCATTAGCCCTATTGTGGAATATCGATACACTGCTATAGAGGTGAAACTCCACCCGTGGTTTATCCTGTTTTTTAGCCCTTGCACCACAAATTGCCAGATTTATTTTATTAATGACCTCTTAGACAGGGTTTATGGAATGATTTAAAGTTTATTTGTAAATTACATCTGTCTATATACCAAGGAGGTGGAAATTCCCTCACCAGGAGCCCAATGTAGGAAGCCTAATACCGGTCGGTAACGGCCAAAATTACCGAATTTCGACCTTTAGCAATCAGTATTAGGCTTTTCTGACGTAGGGGCCTAATCTTGAGGAATCTGTAAATTACTGAATTCTTAAATACCTATTCGGCAAATTACCGAATTCCTAATGTAGGGAGCACTTAAATGAGTGCTTTTCCCTTGTTAGGATTCGTTATTTACCACCAACTACAAGTTGGTGGTAAATAACGAAAACTCCCAAAAAAGCTATTTCATGCAAATTATTTCAGTGCTATGTGGCAGACATACATGCCCTTAGGGCATGTATGTCTGCCACATGTGCACCCATACACAATTGAGGGGTGGAACAGGGTGTCAAAGTGACACCCTGCCACCCTTCAATGTTTTCCCCCTTTTACCGAATCGGTATTTAATGATTCGGTAAATCCCATTCATTGCTATGGGCCTCCAGGCCCATAGGAATGAATGAGGCATACCGAATCGGTAAATACCGATTCGGTAAATACTGAATCTTCACCATTCGGGAATACTTACCAAATTTTTCCCTACATAGCATTTACCAATTCTAAAATACCGAATCGGTACAATTCGGTATTTTAGAATCAGTAAATGTCCCTCACCTACATCTGGCCCCAGATGAATCTCTACTGGTGGAGATTCTGTCAGTATATTACTTGTTTTATGTTAGACCTATGATCAGGGCCACTGGAAATATGCAGGACAAAATTATGCAGTAGGGTTGACTAATTTATGTGGCAAGCAAGGGCAAGTTGTGCAGTGTAATGCTGCACATTTTGTGACAATATTACTTGATGATTTTGTCTTTTTTAGATGGCAATATTGTTTGGGCTAAAGTTCCACCTAATTAGCAATAGACAACTGAAAGGTGACCAGTCAACATTTTTCTGCATTTGTATTAACTTTTGATCTGTTTGGCTTGAAACAGCTTTTTTTTTTTGTAAAATCTGCAAATTATGCAGCAGTTGTAAGATTATGTGCCAAATGTGGGAAATCCATAACTGCAGAAAATGCCATGGCTACTGAATTCCAGTTGCCCTGCCTATGATGAAGGTAACAGGATTCTGTGTTAGAACCCAACTCGGAATCAGGCTGTTAATCTAAATCTGCCTTAGTTGCGTTATCTACCAACAATGGGGATAAAAACATTTGCCTAAAAATGTCTGAAAAAGGCCTGATTCAAAGTTAAGTGGGAATTGAAGAATCTGGGGCACATGCATCAAGCATTTTTGCCTTCGCAAATGGGCCGATTTGCAGAATCGACCCGTTTGCGAACACAAAACAGTTTTTTTAGATGCAGCAAAGCCCAATTTGTGATTTGGTAACCTGGTACCAAACCGCAAAATGGGTTTGCTATTCGGTATTTGGAAGGGGCGTGTTTAGGGTGCCTCGTCCAAATACTGAATCCTACCGGTATGCATGTATGTTTTGTGACCGAGAAAGCGGTCGCAAAACATTTGCATATTACCACCTACTTCAAGTAAGTGGTAACCCTTTTGCAAATGGGAGGGGGTCCCCAAGGAACCTCTTCTCTTTTGACAATGGTTGTAAAAACATTTTTAAGAGCAGGCAGTGGTCCCACGGACCACTGCCTGGTCTTAAAAAATCTAAAGAAAACGTATCATTTTACTTTTTGTAAAGCATCTAGTTTTTCTTATTTGACCACCACAAAATAGCCACAAGGATTCACCGCACACCAGGAGAATACTCACTTTAGACTTTTATTTGCATGTGTGAAAATATCATCACATCTACCACCACCACCTATGCGTTTCAACCCACCACAGGTCTTGCTCCCGGTATACTGAGACCATTTTTACTTTCTCTATTTATAGTTCTGGCCCTGTCGTGCCCATAATGAGGCATTCTGGGACATGTTGTTTTTCATATCCAGGTACCATTCTCCATGTTTTTAAATCAAGCGACGTTTGTCCTGGATTCTGAAACCTGTGCTTATTGTATGTTACATTGCTCAGTGCTGTTCACAGTTTAGGACACAGGTCTCATAAATTATTTAGTGGGATTGACATTGATCATAGATACGGCGCTTTCTCCTTGATCAGTACTATGGGGAGGTGCTTTTTTCAGGTCACCTCAGTTCAAGAGAGTCCATTCTCTGATTGAATTCTTTTTATTACTGTTGCATGTCAGCATGTTGTAATTAGTTTAGTACTATTACTATGGCATGTCGTTGTTTCCATAGATAGGCCTGCCTTACAAGTTTTATGATCGCTAAGTGCCAGTAGTGATTCGACTCTATGTTGGTTATTGGTGGTCCATTTGTTCCAGTTAGGATTGTGAGCACTCCACTCCACTGAAATTTCCCTCATTCACAAAGCTAACTTCATAGAATCAGCCGATTGCAACTTTCTCTGAGCTATCATACTACTGGACTATCTGCCACATTTGAAACCATTAATCACCTACCTTACTTTTACTCCTAAGGCCCATAAGCTTCATTGGCTCGACAGTGAACTGGTCCTGCCACCTATTTGGCTGGCCTGCCTCTGTGGACTGGCAATCCATCAAATCATTTCACACCACCAACTACCAGCTAATGTCCAACAAGGTTTTGACGTTGTTCCTCTCCTTCTGTTCCTTTACACCACCTTCCTTTACACCACCTTCCCAACTCTTTCACCCCTTCTGAAGCCTCAGATATTAGACATACTATACAAAAAAATGATGCCTAGGGAATAATTAACAACAATCTATTTCCAAAGGATGGGACAAATGAATAATTCCTTCCTGTGTGAAGTTAATCACCTCCAAAAAATAAATTCTATCCGATTTCTAAACCTCCAAAACCCAACTATATATATATATATATATATATATATTGACTAAAATATATTTGTCAAAATGGTATTTAGATTGTCTCTTGGGAATCATGTTCTGTTTTATTAAGACGTTTCCTCTCCATCTATGACAATGCAAATGCACTGAGAAGGAGATTAGAAGGGTTGGAGCAGCAAAGGTGTATTTTCTTGCACTAGTCTCCTCTTTTTGAAAGTTTGGTTTTGCCATGCTTAAAATGTTCAAGTATTAAATGCAGGAGCTGGGACATTCTATGAGCCAGCAGGAAGGGAACTAGCAAGTCGCAGTGCAATAGTCAATGTAGTACATACTTTTTTAAAGGTCTTGAGCAAGGATAAATATGTAGTATTCTTAAAATAACCATGACCGTTGCTGCATTAAAGTATGTATGATAGCAGTTTATAGGTTCTGGATTTGGTTGCAACTTCCCTGGCATTATTAACCAATGCAGAGTTAAGCTGTCTTTCAGAAAAGTTATTTTGTGTGCGAGATGTGTCCTCCTGAAATCTGAATGAGACTCTTTGAAGTGAATCACCTCATCCTCAAGTAGAAGACTGATATACAGTGTGTGTTCTGATAGCGTAGTCCTAACCTCAGTAGGTCTACCATATGTGGGGAGAGGAGCTGGCCTAACGGCTAAGGCGCTCGACCTCGGACCTGGTGATCTGGGTTCGAGTCTCGGTAACGACGCCAAAACCTCCTGTGATTCTGGGCAAATCACTTAATCTCCCCGTGCCTAAAAATGAAAGTGTGTCTTCATGTAAAAAAATAAAACAACGTAACTTGTGCTATGTAAAGCGCTCTGATACCTGATTTGGTTCGGGTCTAGTTCGCGCTATATAAAACTCCACGAAAAAAAAAAACTAATAGACAATACAAATTTCTAACTGCTCTTTTATTTTCTCATTAGTTAGAACAATTAGAAAAGGTTTTTTTTTAGTTTTCCAACCCATATTTCTATACAAAAACAAACAAACACATATAAATACATCACTTTTCACACAAATATATACACAATATATATGTATTAATACATTGACGTTTTTTTTCGTTTTCATATGTCCTAGCCCAAATTTTTGAAAAAAGGATGCTTTATAAACATAAAGCCAAGCATTCCTATAAAACAAGATCTACCAAACCGCAAAAAGGAACAAAAACGGTCTATATTATTTCAACCTCTCTAATTATAATACTCCTTATTGATTTTATTTATACAAAATAGTTTTTTTTGGCTGTTGTCTTCTCATAAATGTCGACGCGTTTCAGCCCATTGAATACGGGCCTCATTAGGACAAGGGCTAATAGAAATCCGTCGTAGTCTGTGTACTCCAACTGATTAGTCAATCAAATTATTCCAAGATGTCTTCTTATTCTGATTATAGGCAGCTAAACCGCTCTGTGGCTCTCGATGTTGAGATACCTTCGTAATTACCAACGTGCCTCAAGAAATCTGTACTCGGCCGCTCTCTCCTATGTAGGAGGACCACTCTGTACCGCGTATCGATCACGGGACAGATGAAAATGCGGCACTTTTTCTCGGGAGAATTTCTTTATTCTCTATTATCTCGCTCCATATAACTATTGCACCTCGCTATGTCGATCCGCTGTATGCCATACTGGGTCTTTGGCGTGAACTGGTCCTGCCACCTATTTGGCTGGCCTGCCTCTGTGAATTGGCAATCCATCAAATCATTTAACACCACCAACTACCAGCTGATGTCCACCAAGGTTTTGACGTTGTTCCTCTCCTTCTGTTCCTTTATACCACCTCCCTTTACACCACCTTCCCAACTCTTTCACCCCTTCTGAAGTCTCAGATATTAGACAGCCTTGAAGCAAGGTATTTTCTGCATAAACCAGTCTTACGTAGGCAAAACAATGGGAAAATGCGTACGGTGAAAAATGTGTGCAGTACAACATACTGATTTTTGTCAGTTTTGCTAGTGTCATTACATTTAAGCCCATGCTTACTACTGAAAGTGAAGGGCAGGAAAGCCTAGGATAGATGGACACAGGCACATAAATAGTGAAAGCAGCCCAAGGAATGACTGCTCAGGGCACAACGATAAGAAGAGCATTATCAGGTGCCTTGCAAATTTCCAAATTGCTACTCAGTTGAGACTCTCTACTGGTCATTGTCCCAAGGGCACAGCAGCAGATTGGAGATGTATGCTGAGAGAGAAACCTGAGACTCATATTTTCTTTCTGAAAGGAATATGTCACTAAAAGTTGTTAATTCCTTATTTTACAAAACTGTACACCTTGTATCAAGAAGCAATTCAAGGAACAGAATATCTATTGCTCTAAAAACAGAAATATCACATTTTAAAGTTTAGATTGATGTGTTTTTACTATCAAGTATGTAAAGATTTTAGACCCGCCTGACCCTTCCCCTCCCCCCACCCAAGGAGACCAGTAGCCTTCACCTGACGTGAGTCACCCCAGAGTCGGACCCCGTTAACCCCCTACGTCATGGGCAACCTCCTGCATGTCCGGCCATCTGTGGGCTTCTCCCCCCCCCCCCCCACCCCCCCCCGCCTTTACATCCGCTGCCGTCCTCCCTCTACCTAGACCCTGCTAACGCCTTCATGCTTCCCTCCCACAGTTCTGTTACCCCCCTGTTTACTGGTAACACTATTATGTGCACGGTACAGATCCAGATCCAGCGCTGTTATGGCATGAGAGTGCCCATTTGATCTTCTTCATCGCCCCTATGGCGATACCGTCCCATCACCGCTCAGCCTGCAGGAGCCTTTATGTGATTATAATGCACAGACTCGTCGAAGTCATGTTTATGTGTACCAGTTCTATATAGCAAGAAAATGTTGCACACATAGCTGATCGTGGCTGAATGTTGAGGCCACGTCGGCGGACTGTTTATGCTGTATTGAGATACTTTACCGCAACAATAAAAACAAATTTAAATAAAAAAAAAAAAGTATGTAAAGATTTTAGGTTGTAACATAAAAAGCTTTTTTCTTGGTTTTTCTTTTGAAGGAAGTCAAGTATATACTTTAAGGGGCATCCAAAAGTTGTGTTCGAGGCAGGTTCTGGCAATCACCTATTACAGTACATATGCCATTTTGATGTGAGGGATAATTTGAAGGATATCTGTTCAGTGTGAGAATTATATTTTTGATATTTGTAATTCTGAAATATAGCTGTGTTCCATCAAGAACAAGCACTCAAAGGTATATGTAACAAGAGGGGAATCACTCTGTGTTATGTCTGAGCCTGTAATTAGTACTCTGTAATACCTGAGCCTGTATGAATATTTGTCACCTGAGATATGTTTGAGACAAGAGATAGTTGATCTTTGTAACCTTTGTATTACTTTGGCTATTATTTGCATATGTGGGGCAGTGGTTTAGCATAGGATTAGTATGTGCCCGGGGCCCTCACGCAGTATTTTCTAGTTTGTGCCCTATGGATTTGTTATGTGTCTGGAATAGGTGTGGCCTTGTCACTCTGGTACATCAGTGAAATGGAAAAGTTTTCAAACTTTGATTTGTCTTGTTATATGCACTATACAATCAGCACAGGTTTCAAAAGTATTCCTCACCTGCATCGACCATTTACAATAGCACTTATTGATCTTACTCTGTTAATAAAATGAATAGTCTAATGGGGAGCTGAATTGGTGTTATAGCCAAAGCTGCTCACTTTGGAACTGGGAAATGCGGTTTGAGTCTCAGCGATGGCTCAAGATCCTTTGATTATGGGCAAATCACTTAATCTCCGAGAGGCAGATTTACAACAAAGTAATGCAGCACAGTGCGGCAAGTCATTTTGCTGCACCGTGCTGCGTTAGTTTGGAAAGCACAGAGATGCAACATATTTCCAAGAATATGTCGCATTCCTGTGCACTCCCCTGCGCTGGCGCACAAACTGCAGCCATGCTCCGGCATAGACACTTTTGCACCATGGTGCAAGGGTGCCTGCGTCGTGGGGAGATTGTTTTTGTGCAGGAAGGGACACCTTCCTGCACAAAAACAACCACAAGAGGCTTTTTCCTCTTTTAATGTGTGCTGTAGAATACAGCACAAATTGCAAGAGGGAAAAAAAACGAGGAGTATTGAAAACATTTCTCCTCGTTGCGCCTCGCTCCGCCACCTCTAGGGTGGCGTAGCATTCAGACACATCTCCAGATTTACAATTTCTCGTAAATCTGGAGATGTGCTTGTTCCATGGGTGTTGTGTGGGAACACCCACAGCAACATCAATGGAACGCCCCTTCCAAGCACTGTGCTGTGTGTGAAGGGGCCATATTTACGAGGAGAGGAAAAGTCACGCAGGGTGGATTTGTCTCTCCTTGGAAATATGGAGGAGCCCCCTGCGCCACCAGTACGTCATGAAAAGTGAGGTAGTGGGGGCGCAGGGGGCTTGTAAATCTGCCCTCCAGTGCCTAAAACCAAGCGTGTCCTTGTGTAATGTGACTGATGCTCATGTAAAGCGCTCTCGTAACAACGGGTCAAGTTTGCGCTCCATAACAATGAAAAATAGATACAACAATAATGTGCTAAATTATTATGCAACTATCTTTATCTCACTGACTCCCCTAAGAGAACGTGTGCAGATAACTTCCGACTAGCTCCATTTATTCCGTTCAGAAGCAGGACATGACTGACGAGTTTAAGGGAGTTGAGGAGCTGATCGCGTCCATTCAGTCGAAGGTGATGGTCTTCCCTTTAACCTGAGGCCGTGGGAGGAGGGGATGGCAGGCTATTCATTTTGAAAGGAGCAATTAAGGTCCCTTGAGCGAGCTGCTCCTAAGCTTTCAAATGCAAATTGAACTTGGCCTCGAACAGTGTTTTTAACTTCCCAGGCTGGATGCACTTCATTCCTGAGAATGGTTTGACGAATTTAAATTTGAGCATGTATTCCAAGTGGCTTCCTGCGCACAGATATTCCGATTGACGCTTTAACAAGATGAGAAATGCCGTTTTATGTGTTCTCAGAAATTACACTCTTGCACGCTGTTTAATCTATACTAACACAAAACAAAATAAAAACAATTTCAGCTTTTCTAATACATTTACAGCTACACATGGCAATATGCTTTCATCACATTTTAGAGTGCCTCTCATTTTACTTGGGCTGAGCGTTGTGATACAGAATAAAATGAACAGCAGCTTAGATTGGGGAACATTTTTGCACAGCAAATACATGTTTAATGTAACCATCCGGATCTCCTCAAACTTACAATTGATATAAATAAGAAATAAGGCAACGTGACCAACATGCTTCTATTTGTGTGGTTTATAAACATATTTATTTCTATCAGACTTTCTAATCGTGACTTACAATTTGCATACCAGGTTTATGTAGTAATGATGTCTTCAGACAGATGATGTTGATAAATGGTTTAATAGAAGTTAGGTAGATAAGATGGTATAAACCATACAGACCCCAACAGGAACATCCTGCATGATGCTCAGCCCCAAGCTAACTGCTAGCCTAAGCCCAGAGACTGCCAACATTCCACAGAGCATCATAGCCAGAACATTCTATAATAAAAGGGGATAGTGCAAGGATACTACATTATCCTCTCCCTTTACTAACGGAACACAATAAAGTTAAAGGGAAAGAAACAAAGAACAGAAATATCAAATAATTGTAAAGAAATCTGTAACCCAGGGATGTAATTAAAATAACATCGCGGGAGGGAAAACAGAAATACAAAAATAATTAAAGAAGAAAGGAAGAAAGTGAAGAGAAAGGATACATCTCACCATCCTCCTCCTCCTCTAATATTGAACAATTTTAAGATGTGTAAAATCCTGAGCTCAAATAAAAAAACTAACATCTAAAAAAAAAACTGAGAAGAGTTCATCAAAACTCAAGAAAGTACCCTAGACACAAGCACCACCATAGGACTATAACCTACGTGCAATAGAAAGAAACCAATAAAAATTAAACCATCAAATAGGAATAAAACAGTGAAAAATATGAAGGGACTAACACCCCTATCTTGCCTTAAAAACTAAGAACCAAAAGTAAAAATAGGACCAAACCCAAAATCCACTTGTTGATCAAAAGACTGTGAATGTAAATATAAAGGGACCCTAACCCTAAACCTGTCCCAAAAACAAGGGACCAAGAATGATAAACAAGAAAAATAAAACCAATTACTTTGGTAATGTGCTTCTCACATGAGAAGACTGTGACGTAGCCAAGAAAAACGCCACCCCTGTCTTGAGGGACACTAAAAGCCACCCCTGTCTTAAGGGACACTTAAAGGACTCAAACCCTAGTGTAACGTTACTTAGGTGGGACTGACACCCCTAAAAAAACACAAAGGTGGGACAAGTACCCCCTCTTAAAAATTTATCATGAACCAAGGCAATGGGACTAAAACCCATTCCAATATAATACACTTTTCACAAATTTAATATGAACCAGGGTAATGGGACTGAAACCCATTCCAAATTAATACCTCTCACTTCTCGAACAGAGAAAAGTGAACAAATGGTGTAAATAGAATATGGGAGTACCTAAATAGGATATTAATCCAAAACCCAATCCTAAGGAACATGGGACTACAACCCACTCCTTCACAAAGTGTGTGTCATCACAAAAAGAACTGCAAAGAAACACTAAACACTGAAATATAAGATGACAACTAGTCAGACACACATGAAAAGAACTGTATAGAAACACAAACACGCTACAACCCAAAGCGCTACTACTTAAGATCACAGCCAGTCACACAGACGATACCGCAACATAATACTTTCTCCATTATAAAATGGCCAGCAAAATACAATAAGAGTAAGTCTATGCTCCGGTGAGCGATCTCTCACCCGAGGTCTCCAAAGCAGATCGTTGATCTTAATTTTGTAGTAGCTGTAATTTTTCCGACTACAAGATGTAACTATAATTCTTTTTTTTTTTTAAAGATTGGACTTCCAGGTAGTCACCGACATTTTGTTTTGATCCTCCTCAACGTTTCAATCAGTCTACAAGAAGAACAAACACTCCGCCTGTTCGTTATGTCACATGTCTCTCACTTTCGTTGAAGGATCGATAGTCAAAAATGACGTGCTTCTCCTTGTATGATAGTTTCCATGGTGACAATGAACTATTAGACTCTGTTCACAAAATGGTGTCACGTTTCCTACGCTGCACCGAGTGGCTCTCCGCACAGCATTGCTTTAAAACGTGAAGATGAAGCATATTCCCATACCGTCACAAAGTGCTCTGGAGTAAAGGTAAGCCTTGCGTGTTTCTCGCGCACATTATCAAGATTTGAATTGACAGTTAATATCTCATGCACATCGCATGGCGCAGTAGAAAATAGTGTTTTCATCAAAAACGTTTACGATGTATAATTAACACTTCCAGTTCCTCTAGTGCCCTCTCATGTTTTTCTTCCTGAGACAGTTCAAGGCACAGCTTCACACACCTTTTAAACGCTATTAATTTGACTTGACAAAACTGCTGCAACTTTAATTGTTCATTTCTATGCCAATTCCCAGTATGACGTTACGAGATGTAAACAGTGCTTCCAAAATAAACTCACCCCCTTGCGCTTGGTGTCAATTTGCGATTAATGTCTTTTATGCCATTTAAAATCATACGATGAATTTCAACACGTCTATGTTAAACTTGTGCTAATGAAAGTACCGGATTTTCATGTACATAAGCAACAACAAAAATGTTTTGTGTAGACAGTGTACAACATGCTCTAGCTGGCAGAAGATTCAAATGTTTCATCGCAGGTCGCACTGAATTTCAAATCGCCAAAAACAAGTAAAAATAACATCATGCTTACTTTTGATGCATCTGATGACCATATGTACAAGGAAAACCACTCACAGCACGTTTTGGTAAGGGCCGTCCGATCTGATGGACACTGGTGGGGTCGTTTTTTTTTTTTTTTTTACTGTGCTGATGTTTCTTTAGTGGCTCCTCACTCTGAAGATGGTATTTCTCTTGGTATATCTCTTGTCTTGTACTGTATCTTTTGGCTCTTGTTCCTTTAATCTTTATCTTCATGTTGGCGCTTGTCATTGTTGCTCTACTGAAGGATTTTCTTTTGAAGACTACTTCTGAGTTATATTTGTTGAATTTTGCTTCGTCCAGTACGTGGGAAGGTCGTCCTCGTCGCCATAAATATTGTAGTAATGATGTCTTCAGACAGATGATGTTGATAAATGGTTTATTAGAAGTTTGCTAGATAAGATGGTATAAACCACAAAGACCCCAACAGGAACATCCTGCATGATGCTCAGCCCCAAGCTAACTGCTAGCCTAAGCCCAGAGACTGCCAACATTCCACAGAGCATCATAGCCAGAACATTCTATAATAAAAGGGGATAGTGCAAGGATACTACAGTTTAACTCTTTAGGAACACTGAAAATGTTATCGGGGATTCCAAATTCACACGTTTAGAAAATTATTACAGGCAAGAACAAAAAATTTTCCAGCACGAAGACTGTCTGTGGAAGAGTCACTGTCTAAAGTGGGCTGATCCATTGCCCCATATTGCATGCTTGATGATTGCGCTTTAAGGTAAAGTAAGATCTTAAATAGTGAATCGGTTAAGTGTTGAAAGTGTTAAAAATTCGGATTTAATTAATTGTTCTTGCCAATGCTTTTCAAAGAAAATAGCCGCCAAACAAAATAAAAGTGCATTGCCTGTAGCTGCATTTGCTTCTAAAAAGGTGGAAAAAAGGTTCCATACAATTAAAAAGGCCATTATATTCAGGTATTATGTGTCTTATGGATATGCTTCTTTAAAATCACTGTCCTCGGTGTTGCTAGATAGGATCAAATTGCTGAAGTGTGTTTAATATGCTAAGTGTGTTTAAGGCTGCAGAACCACCTCCTGTCTACAGGGACAGAGCGAGCAAAGAACATAAACACACTTGGTGAAACACAGGTCCCCACAAGGCAATTTTTACAAAAGTTGTAAAAATTGGCACATATGCTTTTGAAGTCATTTCCAATCATTTAGAAGACTTTACCTTGTGGGGACTTGGGTTCAGGTCCCCACAGTGCAATCAAGTCCCCACAGCGTGAGTGTGTTATCATACTCAAGTCCCCAAAAGGATGGTAACACAAACCCATGCACACGCGCCCACACCCACACACACACACAAATATAAATAACAGAAGAAAAGAAAACTCTGTGCCTCTTCTCCACCCCTTCAAATCCACCCACGGTGAAGGTGCCGAACAATGAGCAAAGAAAACCCATACACATTTAAACAGTGTGTTTCTCGCCCTCCAAAGTAAACAAATTAGTCGCACTCCAGAATGTATTTTTGAAGATAAGTGCTCAACGTGTTTTTTGGTAAGAAATTGGAATGCAGCCCCAGAGTGAAAATCTAATCAGTTGAACATAACAAATGGAATTTCCTATATCATTCAATGCTAAACATGCCACCTATGCCTACAAAAAAAGTCGCTTAATAATTTTCTTTTAGTACCTGCTGTGCCATACATAGCAGTCAACATTGCAGGCCTGATTACATACATCCTGTCTGTCTTGAGCAGTTAGGTGGCAACGTCATGCGAGGTCGACGGAGGTCAGATATGTAGACATGAGGTAGGAAACATTATTGACTTAGTAAGTCTGTGAAAATAAGTAGAGCGTGGATGGGTATTTATCATGTGAAACTATGCCCGGTCATTTCGGCTCCCTTCCCGTAATTCTCTTTCCAAGGTTTTGGTCCATGACTGGTTTGAATTATGTTTTTGCGTCTCCTGGATTAGAAAAGATTGTCTGAGCCTGGGGGCTAAGAGGGAAGAGGGAAGGGTTGATGACGGGTTCAGTTTATGCAAGTGCCATACAACAGATGCTGCACTTGTGCCCAAGTGCTAGATTCTAGTCTTTTATTTCAGTACTGCTCGCCTTCAATGCTGTACATTTTAAGTGTTTAACATTGCTATGCCTCGGTAGTTTGCACCACTCTTGTCGTGAACACGGCTACGTGGAAGGGTTAATCCTCTATCCGTCACTGCGTTCAGTCAAGAAACTCTCCCAGCTTGTTCTTCGAATCTTCGCGGAAATGTTTTAATTTGGAGTAAGCTCATAGAATTCCCCCCCCATTGAGAGCTGCAAATAATTCAAAGTATTTTTTCCCCAAAGTGGTTGCAAATGTTGTTTTTATTTGTGTTGCTAGGCGTAATGATGCCTATTAAAGATGAATGAAAAAGACACCTGGCCTAATTTAGTGGTGGGCAGTCAAGGAGAATCCACACAAACAAGTATAGTTCTCACATCCAGTGGTGCACTAGTTCTATTTACTGTTTACCTGGGGGTGGACGTAGTGCTGTCGGAGAATCTCCAACTCCCCCAACAGTTTAGTCATTTCAGAGTTATTTCCTTCAACATGGTAGCCCAGTTAATCCTGTGAAAACCTTACATAGGCAAATATTTTCAGACTTTCAGGGAAGGGTCAGTACTGTCCCTAAATGCTTTAACAAAGTCAGGATGTCAGGGAGGGCGAATATGTGATCACTACTATGTACCCCACCCTGTGGGTGCTTTTTAGTTCCCCACATCAGATAACAGAGACTCATCAGTGATGGGCATTGGCAGAATTTCCTCTAGAGGACTGCTTTGAACATTCTCCCCAGTGATTGACGTAATGTCCTCCACTCACACTATAATTCAGTCTGATACTTAGGGGCCCATTAGGATGTCAGGCGGATCGCCACCGCCATGCGGCTGGTGGCGATACGGCAGATATCCTTGCCCGCCTGCCATCCATTTCCCCCCCGCCATATTACTATGGCAGGGGGACCGCAGCGGGACCGGGGCTGAAAAGGGTTTATATGGTGGCTGTGTCTGCTAGACACCGCCATCCATATTAAGATGCAGGCGACAGGGTGCCTTTCCGTGGCATTGCCGCTACGGAAAGGCATGCGGTCTTTCAGTTTGGGGGCCCATTGTGGGCCCCCAGGATGATGGGGGTTGGGTAGGCACATGGGGGGTACCTATGGTACCCCCCTACATGTGCATGCACAACATGGCAGGCACCGCACGGTGCCTGCCACGTTGTACATGCACATGCACGACATGCATTTTTATCATTGTGGTGGGCGTTGCTGAGAGCACCGCCCGCCACAATGTTAAAAATGCAGGATGCGCCCGCCACTGTGGCGGGTGCATCCTAATACCCCCCACGGGACCCCCACCCTTATGGCGGTCCCATTATCCGATAGGATGGCGGGCAGACAAAGTCCGCCCGTCATCCTGATGGCCCCCCTTAGTTTAGAGAAAAGATGAAGTAATTTGTGGGAGATGTAAGCACTATTTTCTTAAGTGAGTTTTTTCTACTGCAGTCACAACATGCTTTCCTGCAACATTCAGCACGCCATGCATGCTTTCCCTTTCTGAGGAGCCCGGGACAATTGTGGACGCTTCTTTGAAAAGGTCTAGCATTGCCAAGAGTTTGAGGATTGGCATTGTACATTTTTTTTGTGTTAATTAGCAAAACAGATAAATAAAAGTCATTGTCATTTACAAGGGAAAGAAACAAAGAACAGAAATATCAAATAATTGTAAAGAAATCTGTAACCCAGGGATGTAATTAAAATAACATCGCGGGAGGGAAAACAGAAATACAAAAATAATTAAAGAAGAAAGGAAGAAAGTGAAGAGAAAGGATACATCTCACCATCCTCCTCCTCCTCTAATATTGAACAATTTTAAGATGTGTAAAATCCTGAGCTCAAATAAAACAACTAACATCTAAAAAAAAAAACTGAGAAGAGTTCATCAAAACTCAAGAAAGTACCCTAGACACAAGCACCACCATAGGACTATAACCTACGTGCAATAGAAAGAAACCAATAAAAATTAAACCATCAAATAGGAATAAAACAGTGAAAAATATGAAGGGACTAACACCCCTATCTTGCCTTAAAAACTAAGAACCAAAAGTAAAAATAGGACCAAACCCAAAATCCACTTGTTGATCAAAAGACTGTGAATGTAAATATAAGTATAAAGGGACCCTAACCCTAAACCTGTCCCAAAAACAAGGGACCAAGAATGATAAACAAGAAAAATAAAACCAATTACTTTGGTAATGTGCTTCTCACATGAGAAGACTGTGACGTAGCCAAGAAAAACGCCACCCCTGTCTTGAGGGACACTAAAAGCCACCCCTGTCTTAAGGGACACTTAAAGGACTCAAACCCTAGTGTAACGTTACTTAGGTGGGACTGACACCCCCTAAAAAAACACAAAGGTGGGACAAGTACCCCCTCTTAAAAATGTATCATGAACCAAGGCAATGGGACTAAAACCCATTCCAATATAATACACTTTTCACAAATTTAATATGAACCAGGGTAATGGGACTGAAACCCATTCCAAATTAATACCTCTCACTTCTCGAACAGAGAAAAGTGAACAAATGGTGTAAATAGAATATGGGAGTACCTAAATAGGATATTAATCCAAAACCCAATCCTAAGGAACATGGGACTACAACCCACTCCTTCACAAAGTGTGTGTCATCACAAAAAGAACTGCAAAGAAACACTAAACACTGAAATATAAGATGACAACTAGTCAGACACACATGAAAAGAATTGTATAGAAACACAAACACGCTACAACCCAAAGCGCTACTACTTAAGATCACAGCCAGTCACACACACGATACCGCAACATAATACTTTCTCCATTATAAAATGGCCAGCAAAATACAATAAGAGTAAGTCTATGCTCCGGTGAGCGATCTCTCACCCGAGGTCTCCAAAGCAGATCGTTGATCTTAATTTTGTAGTAGCTGTAATTTTTCCGACTACAAGATGTAACTATAATTCTTTTTTTTTTTTAAAGATTGGACTTCCAGGTAGTCACCGACATTTTGTTTTGATCCTCCTCAACGTTTCAATCAGTCTACAAGAAGAACAAACACTCCGCCTGTTCGTTATGTCACATGTCTCTCACTTTCCTTGAAGGATCGATAGTCAAAAATGACGTGCTTCTCCTTGTATGATAGTTTCCATGGTGACAATGAACTATTAGACTCTGTTCACAAAATGGTGTCACGTTTCCTACGCTGCACCGAGTGGCTCTCCGCACAGCATTGCTTTAAAACGTGAAGATGAAGCATATTCCCATACCGTCACAAAGTGCTCTGGAGTAAAGGTAAGCCTTGCGTGTTTCTCGCGCACATTATCAAGATTTGAATTGACAGTTAATATCTCGTGCACATCGCATGGCGCAGTAGAAAATAGTGTTTTCATCAAAAACGTTTACGATGTATAATTAACACTTCCAGTTCCTCTAGTGCCCTCTCATGTTTTTCTTCCTGAGACAGTTCAAGGCACAGCTTCACACACCTTTTAAACGCTATTAATTTGACTTGACAAAACTGCTGCAACTTTAATTGTTCATTTCTATGCCAATTCCCAGTATGACGTTACGAGATGTAAACAGTGCTTCCAAAATAAACTCACCCCCTTGCGCTTGGTGTCAATTTGCGATTAATGTCTTTTATGCCATTTAAAATCATACGATGAATTTCAACACGTCTATGTTAAACTTGTGCTAATGAAAGTACCGGATTTTCATGTACATAAGCAACAACAAAAATGTTTTGTGTAGACAGTGTACAACATGCTCTAGCTGGCAGAAGATTCAAATGTTTCATCGCAGGTCGCACTGAATTTCAAATCGCCAAAAACAAGTAAAAATAACATCATGCTTACTTTTGATGCATCTGATGACCATATGTACAAGGAAAACCACTCACAGCACGTTTTGGTAAGGGCCGTCCGATCTGATGGACACTGGTGGGGTCGTTTTTTTTTTTTTTTTTACTGTGCTGATGTTTCTTTAGTGGCTCCTCACTCTGAAGATGGTATTTCTCTTGGTATATCTCTTGTCTTGTACTGTATCTTTTGGCTCTTGTTCCTTTAATCTTTATCTTCATGTTGGCGCTTGTCATTGTTGCTCTACTGAAGGATTTTCTTTTGAAGACTACTTCTGAGTTATATTTGTTGAATTTTGCTTCGTCCAGTACGTGGGAAGGTCGTCCTCGTCGCCATAAATATTGTAGTAATGATGTCTTCAGACAGATGATGTTGATAAATGGTTTATTAGAAGTTTGCTAGATAAGATGGTATAAACCACAAAGACCCCAACAGGAACATCCTGCATGATGCTCAGCCCCAAGCTAACTGCTAGCCTAAGCCCAGAGACTGCCAACATTCCACAGAGCATCATAGCCAGAACATTCTATAATAAAAGGTGATAGTGCAAGGATACTACAGTTTAACTCTTTAGGAACACTGAAAATGTTATCGGGGATTCCAAATTCACACGTTTAGAAAATTATTACAGGCAAGAACAAAAAATTTTCCAGCACAAAGACTGTCTGTGGAAGAGTCAGTGTCTAAAGTGGGCTGATCCATTGCCCCATATTGCATGCTTGATGATTGCGCTTTAAGGTAAAGTAAGATCTTAAATAGTGAATCGGTTAAGTGTTGAAAGTGTTAAAAATTCGGATTTAATTAATTGTTCTTGCCAATGCTTTTCAAAGAAAATAGCCGCCAAACAAAATAAAAGTGCATTGCCTGTAGCTGCATTTGCTTCTAAAAAGGTGGAAAAAAGGTTCCATACAATTAAAAAGGCCATTATATTCAGGTATTATGTGTCTTATGGATATGCTTCTTTAAAATCACTGTCCTCGGTGTTGCTAGATAGGATCAAATTGCTGAAGTGTGTTTAATATGCTAAGTGTGTTTAAGGCTGCAGAACCACCTCCTGTCTACAGGGACAGAGCGAGCAAAGAACATAAACACACTTGGTGAAACACAGGTCCCCACAAGGCAATTTTTACAAAAGTTGTAAAAATTGGCACATATGCTTTTGAAGTCATTTCCAATCATTTAGAAGACTTTACCTTGTGGGGACTTGGGTTCAGGTCCCCACAGTGCAATCAAGTCCCCACAGCGTGAGTGTGTTATCATACTCAAGTCCCCAAAAGGATGGTAACACAAACCCATGCACACGCGCACACACCCACACACACACACAAATATAAATAACAGAAGAAAAGAAAACTCTGTGCCTCTTCTCCACCCCTTCAAATCCACCCACGGCGAAGGTGCCGAACAATGAGCAAAGAAAACCCATACACCTTTAAACAGTGTGTTTCTCGCCCTCCAAAGTAAACAAATTAGTCGCACTCCAGAATGTATTTTTGAAGATAAGTGCTCAACGTGTTTTTTGGTAAGAAATTGGAATGCAGCCCCAGAGTGAAAATCTAATCAGTTGAACATAACAAATGGAATTTCCTATATCATTCAATGCTAAACATGCCACCTATGCCTATAAAAAAAGTCGCTTAATAATTTTCTTTTAGTACCTGCTGTGCCATACATAGCAGTCAACATTGCAGGCCTGATTACATACATCCTGTCTGTCTTGAGCAGTTAGGTGGCAACGTCATGCGAGGTCGACGGAGGTCAGATATGTAGACATGAGGTAGGAAACATTATTGACTTAGTAAGTCTGTGAAAATAAGTAGAGCGTGGATGGGTATTTATCATGTGAAACTATGCCCGGTCATTTCGGCTCCCTTCCCGTAATTCTCTTTCCAAGGTTTTGGTCCATGACTGGTTTGAATTATGTTTTTGCGTCTCCTGGATTAGAAAAGATTGTCTGAGCCTGGGGGCTAAGAGGGAAGAGGGAAGGGTTGATGACGGGTTCAGTTTATGCAAGTGCCATACAACAGATGCTGCACTTGTGCCCAAGTGCTAGATTCTAGTCTTTTATTTCAGTACTGCTCGCCTTCAATGCTGTACATTTTAAGTGTTTAACATTGCTATGCCTCGGTAGTTTGCACCACTCTTGTCGTGAACACGGCTACGTGGAAGGGTTAATCCTCTATCCGTCACTGCGTTCAGTCAAGAAACTCTCCCAGCTTGTTCTTCGAATCTTCGCGGAAATGTTTTAATTTGGAGTAAGCTCATAGAATTCCCCCCCATGGAGAGCTGCAAATAATTCAAAGTATTTTTTCCCCAAAGTGGTTGCAAATGTTGTTTTTATTTGTGTTGCTAGGCGTAATGATGCCTATTAAAGATGAATGAAAAAGACACCTGGCCTAATTTAGTGGTGGGCAGTCAAGGAGAATCCACACAAACAAGTATAGTTCTCACATCCAGTGGTGCACTAGTTCTATTTACTGTTTACCTGGGGGTGGACGTGGTGCTGTCGGAGAATCTCCAACTCCCCCAACAGTTTAGTCATTTCAGAGTTATTTCCTTCAACATGGTAGCCCAGTTAATCCTGTGAAAACCTTACATAGGCAAATATTTTCAGACTTTCAGGGAAGGGTCAGTACTGTCCATAAATGCTTTAACAAAGTCAGGATGTCAGGGAGGGCGAATATGTGATCACTACTATGTACCCCACCCTGTGGGTGCTTTTTAGTTCCCCACATCAGATAACAGAGACTCATCAGTGATGGGCATTGGCAGAATTTCCTCTAGAGGACTGCTTTGAACATTCTCCCCAGTGATTGACGTAATGTCCTCCACTCACACTATAATTCAGTCTGATACTTAGGGGCCCATTAGGATGTCAGGCGGATCGCCACCGCCATGCGGCTGGTGGCGATACGGCAGATATCCTTGCCCGCCTGCCATCCATTTCCCCCCGCCATATTACTATGGCAGGGGACCGCAGCGGGACCGGGGCTGAAAAGGGTTTATATGGTGGCTGTGTCTGCTAGACACCGCCATCCATATTAAGATGCAGGCGGCAGGGTGCCTTTCCGTGGCATTGCCGCTACGGAAAGGCATGCGGTCTTTCAGTTTGGGGGCCCATTGTGGGCCCCCAGGATGATGGGGGTTGGGTAGGCACATGGGGGGTACCTATGGTACCCCCCTACAT
Organism: Lissotriton helveticus; assembly: GCF_964261635.1. NCBI lineage: Eukaryota > Metazoa > Chordata > Amphibia > Caudata > Salamandridae > Lissotriton > Lissotriton helveticus. The sequence continues at coordinate 63,254,610 of NC_136060.1, read as the reverse complement.
GTGCATGCACAACATGGCAGGCACCGCACGGTGCCTGCCACGTTGTACATGCACATGCACGACATGCATTTTTATCATTGTGGTGGGCGTTGCTGAGAGCACCGCCCGCCACAATGTTAAAAATGCAGGATGCGCCCGCCACTGTGGCGGGTGCATCCTAATACCCCCCACGGGACCCCCACCCTTATGGCGGTCCCATTATCCGATAGGATGGCGGGCAGACAAAGTCCGCCCGTCATCCTAATGGCCCCCCTTAGTTTAGAGAAAAGATGAAGTAATTTGTGGGAGATTTAAGCACTATTTTCTTAAGTGAGTTTTTTCTACTGCAGTCACAACATGCTTTCCTGCAACATTCAGCACGCCATGCATGCTTTCCCTTTCTGAGGAGCCCGGGACAATTGTGGACGCTTCTTTGAAAAGGTCTAGCATTGCCAAGAGTTTGAGGATTGGCATTGTACATTTTTTTTGTGTTAATTAGCAAAACAGATAAATAAAAGTCATTGTCATTTACAAGGGAAAGAAACAAAGAACAGAAATATCAAATAATTGTAAAGAAATCTGTAACCCAGGGATGTAATTAAAATAACATCGCGGGAGGGAAAACAGAAATACAAAAATAATTAAAGAAGAAAGGAAGAAAGTGAAGAGAAAGGATACATCTCACCATCCTCCTCCTCCTCTAATATTGAACAATTTTAAGATGTGTAAAATCCTGAGCTCAAATAAAACAACTAACATCTAAAAAAAAAACTGAGAAGAGTTCATCAAAACTCAAGAAAGTACCCTAGACACAAGCACCACCATAGGACTATAACCTACGTGCAATAGAAAGAAACCAATAAAAATTAAACCATCAAATAGGAATAAAACAGTGAAAAATATGAAGGGACTAACACCCCTATCTTGCCTTAAAACTAAGAACCAAAAGTAAAAATAGGACCAAACCCAAAATCCACTTGTTGATCAAAAGACTGTGAATGTAAATATAAGTATAAAGGGACCCTAACCCTAAACCTGTCCCAAAAACAAGGGACCAAGAATGATAAACAAGAAAAATAAAACCAATTACTTTGGTAATGTGCTTCTCACATGAGAAGACTGTGACGTAGCCAAGAAAAACGCCACCCCTGTCTTGAGGGACACTAAAAGCCACCCCTGTCTTAAGGGACACTTAAAGGACTCAAACCCTAGTATAACGTTACTTAGGTGGGACTGACACCCCCTAAAAAAAACACAAAGGTGGGACAAGTACCCCCTCTTAAAAATGTATCATGAACCAAGGCAATGGGACTAAAACCCATTCCAATATAATACACTTTTCACAAATTTAATATGAACCAGGGTAATGGGACTGAAACCCATTCCAAATTAATACCTCTCACTTCTCGAACAGAGAAAAGTGAACAAATGGTGTAAATAGAATATGGGAGTACCTAAATAGGATATTAATCCAAAACCCAATCCTAAGGAACATGGGACTACAACCCACTCCTTCACAAAGTGTGTGTCATCACAAAAAGAACTGCAAAGAAACACTAAACACTGAAATATAAGATGACAACTAGTCAGACACACATGAAAAGAACTGTATAGAAACACAAACACGCTACAACCCAAAGCGCTACTACTTAAGATCACAGCCAGTGACACACACGATACCGCAACATAATACTTTCTCCATTATAAAATGGCCAGCAAAATACAATAAGAGTAAGTCTATGCTCCGGTGAGCGATCTCTCACCCGAGGTCTCCAAAGCAGATCGTTGATCTTAATTTTGTAGTAGCTGTAATTTTTCCGACTACAAGATGTAACTATAATTCTTTTTTTTTTTTAAAGATTGGACTTCCAGGTAGTCACCGACATTTTGTTTTGATCCTCCTCAACGTTTTAATCAGTCTACAAGAAGAACAAACACTCCGCCTGTTCGTTATGTCACATGTCTCTCACTTTCCTTGAAGGATCGATAGTCAAAAATGACGTGCTTCTCCTTGTATGATAGTTTCCATGGTGACAATGAACTATTAGACTCTGTTCACAAAATGGTGTCACGTTTCCTACGCTGCACCGAGTGGCTCTCCGCACAGCATTGCTTTAAAACGTGAAGATGAAGCATATTCCCATAACGTCACAAAGTGCTCTGGAGTAAAGGTAAGCCTTGCGTGTTTCTCGCGCACATTATCAAGATTTGAATTGACAGTTAATATCTCGTGCACATCGCATGGCGCAGTAGAAAATAGTGTTTTCATCAAAAACGTTTACGATGTATAATTAACACTTCCAGTTCCTCTAGTGCCCTCTCATGTTTTTCTTCCTGAGACAGTTCAAGGCACAGCTTCACACACCTTTTAAACGCTATTAATTTGACTTGACAAAACTGCTGCAACTTTAATTGTTCATTTCTATGCCAATTCCCAGTATGACGTTACGAGATGTAAACAGTGCTTCCAAAATAAACTCACCCCCTTGCGCTTGGTGTCAATTTGCGATTAATGTCTTTTATGCCATTTAAAATCATACGATGAATTTCAACACGTCTATGTTAAACTTGTGCTAATGAAAGTACCGGATTTTCATGTACATAAGCAACAACAAAAATGTTTTGTGTAGACAGTGTACAACATGCTCTAGCTGGCAGAAGATTCAAATGTTTCATCGCAGGTCGCACTGAATTTCAAATCGCCAAAAACAAGTAAAAATAACATCATGCTTACTTTTGATGCATCTGATGACCATATGTACAAGGAAAACCACTCACAGCACGTTTTGGTAAGGGCCGTCCGATCTGATGGACACTGGTGGGGTCGTTTTTTTTTTTTTTTTACTGTGCTGATGTTTCTTTAGTGGCTCCTCACTCTGAAGATGGTATTTCTCTTGGTATATCTCTTGTCTTGTACTGTATCTTTTGGCTCTTGTTCCTTTAATCTTTATCTTCATGTTGGCGCTTGTCATTGTTGCTCTACTGAAGGATTTTCTTTTGAAGACTACTTCTGAGTTATATTTGTTGAATTTTGCTTCGTCCAGTACGTGGGAAGGTCGTCCTCGTCGCCATAAATATTGTAGTAATGATGTCTTCAGACAGATGATGTTGATAAATGGTTTATTAGAAGTTAGGTAGATAAGATGGTATAAACCATAAAGACCCCAACAGGAACATCCTGCATGATGCTCAGCCCCAAGCTAACTGCTAGCCTAAGCCCAGAGACTGCCAACATTCCACAGAGCATCATAGCCAGAACATTCTATAATAAAAGGGGATAGTGCAAGGATACTACAGTTTAACTCTTTAGGAACACTGAAAATGTTATCGGGGATTCCAAATTCACACGTTTAGAAAATTATTACAGGCAAGAACAAAAATTTTTCCAGCACAAAGACTGTCTGTGGAAGAGTCAGTGTCTAAAGTGGGCTGATCCATTGCCCCATATTGCATGCTTGATGATTGCGCTTTAAGGTAAAGTAAGATCTTAAATAGTGAATCGGTTAAGTGTTGAAAGTGTTAAAAATTCGGATTTAATTAATTGTTCTTGCCAATGCTTTTCAAAGAAAATAGCCGCCAAACAAAATAAAAGTGCATTGCCTGTAGCTGCATTTGCTTCTAAAAAGGTGGAAAAAAGGTTCCATACAATTAAAAAGGCCATTATATTCAGGTATTATGTGTCTTATGGATATGCTTCTTTAAAATCACTGTCCTCGGTGTTGCTAGATAGGATCAAATTGCTGAAGTGTGTTTAATATGCTAAGTGTGTTTAAGGCTGCAGAACCACCTCCTGTCTACAGGGACAGAGCGAGCAAAGAACATAAACACACTTGGTGAAACACAGGTCCCCACAAGGCAATTTTTACAAAAGTTGTAAAAATTGGCACATATGCTTTTGAAGTCATTTCCAATCATTTAGAAGACTTTACCTTGTGGGGACTTGGGTTCAGGTCCCCACAGTGCAATCAAGTCCCCACAGCGTGAGTGTGTTATCATACTCAAGTCCCCAAAAGGAGGGTAACACAAACCCATGCACACGCGCACACACCCACACACACACACAAATATAAATAACAGAAGAAAAGAAAACTCTGTGCCTCTTCTCCACCCCTTCAAATCCACCCACGGCGAAGGTGCCGAACAATGAGCAAAGAAAACCCATACACCTTTAAACAGTGTGTTTCTCGCCCTCCAAAGTAAACAAATTAGTCGCACTCCAGAATGTATTTTTGAAGATAAGTGCTCAACGTGTTTTTTGGTAAGAAATTGGAATGCAGCCCCAGAGTGAAAATCTAATCAGTTGAACATAACAAATGGAATTTCCTATATCATTCAATGCTAAACATGCCACCTATGCCTACAAAAAAAGTCGCCTAATAATTTTCTTTTAGTACCTGCTGTGCCATACATAGCAGTCAACATTGCAGGCCTGATTACATACATCCTGTCTGTCTTGAGCAGTTAGGTGGCAACGTCATGCGAGGTCGACGGAGGTCAGATATGTAGACATGAGGTAGGAAACATTATTGACTTAGTAAGTCTGTGAAAATAAGTAGAGCGTGGATGGGTATTTATCATGTGAAACTATGCCCGGTCATTTCGGCTCCCTTCCCGTAATTCTCTTTCCAAGGTTTTGGTCCATGACTGGTTTGAATTATGTTTTTGCGTCTCCTGGATTAGAAAAGATTGTCTGAGCCTGGGGGCTAAGAGGGAAGAGGGAAGGGTTGATGACGGGTTCAGTTTATGCAAGTGCCATACAACAGATGCTGCACTTGTGCCCAAGTGCTAGATTCTAGTCTTTTATTTCAGTACTGCTCGCCTTCAATGCTGTACATTTTAAGTGTTTAACATTGCTATGCCTCGGTAGTTTGCACCACTCTTGTCGTGAACACGGCTACGTGGAAGGGTTAATCCTCTATCCGTCACTGCGTTCAGTCAAGAAACTCTCCCAGCTTGTTCTTCGAATCTTCGCGGAAATGTTTTAATTTGGAGTAAGCTCATAGAATTCCCCCCCATGGAGAGCTGCAAATAATTCAAAGTATTTTTTCCCCAAAGTGGTTGCAAATGTTGTTTTTATTTGTGTTGCTAGGCGTAATGATGCCTATTAAAGATGAATGAAAAAGACACCTGGCCTAATTTAGTGGTGGGCAGTCAAGGAGAATCCACACAAACAAGTATAGTTCTCACATCCAGTGGTGCACTAGTTCTATTTACTGTTTACCTGGGGGTGGACGTAGTGCTGTCGGAGAATCTCCAACTCCCCCAACAGTTTAGTCATTTCAGAGTTATTTCCTTCAACATGGTAGCCCAGTTAATCCTGTGAAAACCTTACATAGGCAAATATTTTCAGACTTTGAGGGAAGGGTCCGTAGTGTCCCTAAATGCTTTAACAAAGTCAGGATGTCAGGGAGGGCGAATATGTGATCACTACTATGTACCCCACCCTGTGGGTGCTTTTTAGTTCCCCACATCAGATAACAGAGACTCATCAGTGATGGGCATTGGCAGAATTTCCTCTAGAGGACTGCTTTGAACATTCTCCCCAGTGATTGACGTAATGTCCTCCACTCACACTATAATTCAGTCTGATACTTAGGGGCCCATTAGGATGTCAGGCGGATCGCCACCGCCATGCGGCTGGTGGCGATACGGCAGATATCCTTGCCCGCCTGCCATCCATTTCCCCCCCGCCATATTACTATGGCAGGGGGACCGCAGCGGGACCGGGGCTGAAAAGGGTTTATATGGTGGCTGTGTCTGCTAGACACCGCCATCCATATTAAGATGCAGGCGGCAGGGTGCCTTTCCGTGGCATTGCCGCTACGGAAAGGCATGCGGTCTTTCAGTTTGGGGGCCCATTGTGGGCCCCCAGGATGATGGGGGTTGGGTAGGCACATGGTGGGTACCTATGGTACCCCCCTACATGTGCATGCACAACATGGCAGGCACCGCACGGTGCCTGCCACGTTGTACATGCACATGCACGACATGCATTTTTATCATTGTGGTGGGCGTTGCTGAGAGCACCGCCCGCCACAATGTTAAAAATGCAGGATGCGCCCGTCACTGTGGCGGGTGCATCCTAATACCCCCCACGGGACCCCCACCCTTATGGCGGTCCCATTATCCGATAGGATGGCGGGCAGACAAAGTCCACCCGTCATCCTAATGGCCCCCCTTAGTTTAGAGAAAAGATGAAGTAATTTGTGGGAGATGTAAGCACTATTTTCTTAAGTGAGTTTTTTCTACTGCAGTCACAACATGCTTTCCTGCAACATTCAGCACGCCATGCATGCTTTCCCTTTCTGAGGAGCCCGGGACAATTGCGGACGCTTCTTTGAAAAGGTCTAGCATTGCCAAGAGTTTGAGGATTGGCATTGTACATTTTTTTTGTGTTAATTAGCAAAACAGATAAATAAAAGTCATTGTCATTTACAATGCCAAATAATTTAAACTTTGGCAAAAGCGAGACCTATTGCATTGCAAATGCTAGTTTTTCCTCCCACTTAAAACCCTGATGTCAAGCTCTTCCATTCCTGGTGCTTTGCAGCAGTTTTAAGATGATCTTAGAGTTTCTCGTTGCTCAAATGGCTGTAATTTCTGAAATGTCTATGTTTCCCGGATCTTTATTGCTTGTTTGATCCTCTCAACATTGGCACTTCAGGCTCAAATGAATTATATGCTCTTAATAAAAAGCATGTGTGGTAGCGAATGAATGTGGGAATTTGAATTGTCGTACCATCAATGGTATGGTCTTACAGTTACAACTGTTGACTTTGAGGCTGGGTGCCCGGGTTCGAGTCCCAGGATCGGATCCCCATCCTCTGATTCTAGGCTCATAACTTAATTGCTGGATATCAGGTAATGCTTCAGATACTTATGCAGGAAAGTTGCGATGATAGGATGAGCTGTTTGGTCTTAGTCCCCTACTAAACCATGCTTTGCATGACTACCCCTCTTTTTCTGCCTGCCCTGTGTGCAGTGGCACAGAGTGGGTCACTGATGAAGTGTCCTTGGATGTCCAACGTTGGCTTTAGGAAAAGGGTAGCTCTAAATAGCACTACATGGCTTTAGAGGCTAGACGAATGCTCCAAATATCGTAAAAGTCAGTGATACTTGCTAATTACAACGAATACTGTGGCAGCGCTACATAAAAGTATATATTCAGTGACAAGTTGGCTTAGTGAATGTGATCATTTTTTCTTTTTTTTTCTTTTCCTTTGCCTCTTTTGGCGGCACCGTACTCAGAGGTGCAGCACCAGCATCCACGCACTCAACTAGTGTCACCGAAGGCAGGGCTGACAGGGTCCAGGGCTGCAGTAGTCACCATAACCGAACCGCTCTTGTGTCTGGACTGTCTGCAGCCCGGAGTACAGTGCGGGACAGACAGGCCACACCCAGGAGAGACACAGCCAGCACCGACACCACAGACACAGGTGAGGAGTAGTGCCACCCCCTGCACAACCCCCCCTGCGCCAACCCCCCCTGTGCAAACCCCCCTGCACAACCCCCCCACCAACCACCCCAATTAAGCTTTAGACAATAGTCACTGTGATATTTAGCTGCTTAGACTTTATTGATATTTTTCACACGAATTACAAAAGAAAAAGCATATAGAATGAAAGGGAAAGGAGGGGTGAAAAGAAAACATGAATAAGGTCATACCATAACCTTTTTTATAGTCGCCATTAAGTACTCAGAGATTTGAACGAGAGCTAGAGGTTCCTAGGCATTATAGTAAACAAGCATTTGCAATGCAGTAGTTCTCACATTAGCAAGAGTTTGATCTATTGACACTGTCAATGACAATGCATTTTATTTATGTGTTGGTTTTAAAAATATAAATAAAAGGCATTGTCATTTACAATCCAATAGCTTAAATTAAACTCTCAGAAGTGCAAGACTTATTGCTTTGCAAATGCTTGTTTTTCCTACCACCACTATTTCTGAGCATCAGCTGCAATGTGTTGCCATAAATTGGTACTCTGGGATACAGTCAGTGTTGTGTTGGAGGGCATGAGGTGGTGAGTTCTCTCCAGGTTTCAGAGATAGTCCTCAGTCAGATGTGGATGCCTCCTTTTGATCCAACTGGGACTGGTGTTGAGGCTAATTTAGGAAATTAAACAGCAATCTAGTTTTGGTTGGGAGCATGTGGTGACTGTTGCCATGTTATCATTGTGCCTTGTTTAATCTCCAACCATATATGCCCAGGAGTTTCGTTGGCTGTGCAATTTAAGGATATCCCTGCCTTTCTTGCTCTCCGGTAGCTGAGAGGGGAGCGCGCTGGATAGGTTGCGTGGCCCAGCTATGGACCCTGTGTTATTCTGCGGAAGCAGTGCTGCTGATTGCCTCAGCAGGTGGTCAGGTAATTATCTGCAGATGGGGGTTGCCTAAAGTGACTGCAAGCTGAGATGGAATTAGCCACCAACAACATTCGTAAACTACGGCAGGTCAGGACGAGGAGCAGACTATACCACATCCACATTATTCTATTAGCGTGCGCTCCATGTCCAGTCAAATTCCGTCTGCAACATGATGGATGCAACAGGCTTTTTTTTAACCTCATTTGGGTCACGTTGTGTAGGAACTTAGTACTTTACCTGCAATAATCCGGGACCTGGGAGATGCGCCAATCGCAAAAATACCCTTGTGTAATAACTCCTGTTGGATTATCGTGCGGGCACCTTCCTGTCTAGTAGTCTGTACAAAACTTACGAACACACAGACGTTCACAGGTGACACTGCACATAGCTTGCCCCACTTCAAATACGGATTTTCAGAATACATTCTCGTAAAGAAAGCAAGGTAGATTACACTACACACACGCCTAACAAGCAAATAAATAAATATATAAAGAGAGCACGGTGTCCCTGAAGCGGGGCCGCTCCTCGAATTAAAGTAAAAATGAATAAATACATAAACAGAGCGCAGTGTCCTTGAAGAGGGCACCACGCTCCGCATGCACATACAACAAAAAAAAGCAGCCATCATTGCCAATAAAGTAAATAGTGTTCACCCCCTAGATAAAGCATGCTGTGTTAGAAGCAAAGTAAAAGGTCCAGTCCTTATGGGCGGCAACAAATGGAGACAAGGCAGTACCAAAGCGGGACTGAGAAGCCTCTTAATGAATCAGAAGCCAGCGTTTACCAAGGACAATGACACCAGCCAAAATAAAATATGAAAGGTGAGTTAGCAAGGCTTTCTAAAGCATACTCCACTACAGCATACCTAGCAGAGCGAGCAACGCTTGTGCTGCACCGCTAGGCTCAACCTAAAAACACTTTGAATAGCACTGTTCCTTACATAGTAAAGAAAAGCAATGAGGGGGAAGTCCACTCCTCACCCGAAAGCAGAGTCCTCCGAACAGGAAGTAACAAATGCTATATCCATGGTCCGGTCAATCAGTCTAAGTATAACACACAAGTAAAATGCCAGACTTGGAAAAGAGTATAGCTGCAAACGAGCAGCGGTCTCATCATGGCAGATAGGAAATAAATGAGACCCATATTGAGACATACAATTGTGCTTGCTCAGCCATTTGTTAAATAAGTCTTTCATGTGAGGCAGCTGACACCATGCCCTGTAGCCAATCAGCATGTGTGGGAGAGTTACATTGTCTCCCTGTTCATAAACTACACATCTTTGATATCAGTCTTTTTATGCTTGGATAGATTTGAAATGTCTAATGTAGTATGTACAAAGATCAGGTCCAATGAGTTGCCATGGCTATCACTTACTGTTCCCATGTAATTGGTAACTGTGAGAAACTGAGTTACTGGTTGAGGGGGATGAAACACTACTCAAGGAGCAACCACAGTCCTTGCTATGGTAAAGTCCAAGCAAACCTCAAATTAACTTCTGTTCATCTCACTGGTAACTTGGCTTAGAACAATTTGTCCCAACTTAGAGGCAATTTGTAAAGTAAGCATGCAGCTATTCACACAGTAATAAAGTGAACATAACACGAGAAAAATCCCACACAATTTAGAAAAATAATGTAAAATGGAATAACTATTTTGAGACCAAAATAACAAAGATCCAATCATTAGATTTAGGTAAAAATGGCACCAAAAAAGCACAAAATGCCAGCTTTGGTCACGCAGCTGAGATTCAAAAGACCTGTGAGGTTGCCATGCAAGGTCAAATCATCATCAAGGTTTTCCTCGACAAGGGGCTTGATTTACAAACTCATGTGTTGGTCACCAGCTGGTTCAAAGATGCTGCAGGGCTGCAATGTGTATTCCCGCATTGTCGTAGCAGATACCTTCAATGAGGGGCTTGTGATGGGAAGGCCTGTGTCGAGGATGTGTTGTATAGAGGTGGTTCAAAGGAGACTGCGGCTGCAATGCCAGGTCCTACATTGGAGATGTGTCACACAGTGGTTCCGATTTGGAGTGTTTCGAGACAATGCATCTCACTGCGTTACTTCTGCCCGGACCACAGATATGCTGACAAAGCACCTTCAGGCCCACTTCCAAAGGTCCAGAACCCTTGTAGGACCACTTGGGGGACCTATCTCAAAGCTGTCAGTCAGCCAACTAGCCCTTGGCGTCACTCTGGTGGTTCTGGGTACAAGAAGCAGGTTGTATCCTTCTCACTCAGGCAGGAAGGAAGCAGGGCAGCAGGGCAGCAGAGTGGCAATCCTTCTAGTAGCAAATCAGCACAGAAGTCCTTCTTCAGAGTTTTCCACAGGTCTAGATGTGTACTAAAGATTTGGGTCTGAGAGCCCATTATTTAAACCTGGTGCCTACTTTGAAGTAGGAGAATGTTCTGGAGGTTTGCAGCCCTCTGAGCTCTCAGGGATCCCCTTCTTCCCTGCCCTGAACTCAACTTGTCTGGGGACTCACAGGACTAGTGACAGACCCTTTGTGTGTGAGTTCAGGAAGAGACTTTGTGATGTTCAATTATGAGAGGTGACAGCTCCTCCCTCTCAGCACGTCAGGGATGGATTATCCTGCAAACACATATGGTCCTTTGTTTCACTGTCTGGGAACAATACACAAAGACTAATTGCCAACTACACCTAGTTATGTGACCCAATAAACAGGCTGCAGGCACCAAATGCTTATGACAAGAAAATGCCAACTTTCTAAAAGTCACATGATGTGCTGTATGTGCACTCTATACAATATTCTGAGTACTTAAGAAATAATTTGTTTACTGTACTGTCTTGGGGTGTGCACTGCCCCAATAGCCTACCCTGAAATCTGAAACAATCGCTGGTAGTGAGCCCACATTCCAGTCCCAGGATGCACAATATGTGTGATCCGTAGATTCTCCAAAGTTTATGCCACTGTATTAAAAGTAATATACAAACAAGCTTTATGTGTTGATCGTTCTTTAAAGTCAATTGAAATGTGCTATTATCATCATATCAATTGTGGTTTCATCAATCTCGATGAACCTTGAAACGCCTTCTCTAACATCCTTGATATGACCCTTGATTTACAATGATGGATTTCAATATTATAGTCCAATAGTTTATTTCACCCAATTCATTTAGTGTTCATAAACCATCAGTGGTAACTACAACAAAAAGAGCTATATTGTCTAGTTGATGAATTAATACACAAACTTCCTTAGCTGCTTCTGATGTACATGCTGAAGTTTCAGCTTTGTTTAATGTGAACTGTACTATGTCTTCAAATTAAAACTTCAACTTAGATGCCCCAGGGATTAAAGGACAAATTCATAAATCAAAATCACATGATGATCCGTATGTACACTGTGTCCTATAATCAAAAAATCATCTGTTTTCTGTGCCTTCTTGGTGCATGCACTGTCCCAATAGCACACCCTGAACTCAGAAACATTCACTGGTAGTGAGCCCACTGCCCATCCCTAATGCAGTGTGAGCACAACAGACCTTCAGTAAGTACTACAGCACTACACGATGGATGTCCACTCACATTGTCTTACCTTAAATCAGTATCTATTGTTGAAGAGTCTCTTCTGTGGCAGCCTACGTGTGTGCAGATACCATGCAGTGCAAGATGGTTTTCTCACACAGGCAGGCCAGAGAGGTGCACATGCAGGTGCTTACTTGTTCACAAGTAACCAACACAGAGCCTCTTTCAGGGCCTCTTACTTTAGCTGCACAGAAACACACTTATCCCAAGAGGTGGGCAGTGATAGTCAGAGCGCTTAGTCCTTTGACTGTGAATTTACCATGAATGAGACTTACAGCAAAAGTCCAAAACCCAAGCACTCACCAGCAATAGATGCAGGGGGATTGCATGGGTAGAACCCGCTTTGCTACAAAGATTTTGTGGACAGACAAAACATTTCTCCACATGCCTATTGAGGTTCCGTGAAAATCGTTACGGTGTTTTGGGCATTGCCGAATATGGACGAGTTTGGTATCTATGAACCGTAAATGGCGAGTTCGGTAAGTGTACGCGTTTTCACTACACTTCCTGGCATGGTTCGCCTCATTTACGTGGTTCTACATCTGGACCCTTGGGTTCCATTTCGGATACGGCATCCATTTTGTTTCTTGCCCTCACGTAGTCAGTGAACAGGAAACTGTCCGCATCGTGACCTGTTAGTTCCCAAGCCATACGGAAGACGCATATTCCTTTCATGCGTCTTTATGACCGGAGGAATGACACTGCAGAGGCAAATGGCTCAGCTTGAGGGTAATCTTGCCATACCAGCCTATTGTTTCAGCCATGCACGTGCTGGGATCAAGCTCTTTGATCCTATGTTCATGTTTCCAATATTACCCCCACACTCTTTTCTTTAGGTGTGCCTGACTTCCTAGCAGCTGTTCTTGTCTCTTTACTCTTGCTCATTTACAACTCAAGTGGAATGTACCTAATGATGGGAAGATGTGCTTTTACAGTTGGAACTGTTGGTGTTAATGTAATTATGTTCCGGGGTTCTGAATACATGAAAGCGATCCTTTTGAATTTTAGTGTGGGAACTGAGCCGTAACCTTTTGCTTACATATTGTGCAATGACAAGATCTTGTATAAAAGAGAGCGAACCACAAACACAAGTTGAAGCAGACTCTTGGAACCTACACTCTGTTGTACTTCCCATGACTTTTGCATCCCTGCAGTAAATAAACGCTGATCTTTGACGCCGAAGGAAGTCTCCCGTGTCTCTGTCTTTAGTGCGCCAGAACAGGTATCCCACGAAGGTTGTAGGTGTTGTTCCCTGGCACCGCTGGGCCTTAAATAGTCCAGTCCTTCAGTATGCATGTGTAACTCATCTATGCTTTTCACTCAGTTTTACTTTCTATAAACACCTGGATGATTTGCAGGATTGCAATTTATGTGGTGTACTTGAAAGCTTCAGATGTCCATTAGTATTTAGGTGCATACATCTAAATACCGCCTTAGGAGGGAGACCACACATGGCATGGTAGGGAGACCCATGGATGACATGAATGCCATTATTCAAGAATAAAATAAATCTGCACATCAGGGCAGTTCAATGTATTCTTGCTACTAGAGTCATAGGTACTGATGTAGACTTTGCGGACTTTGGGTCCATCTATTGAAGATTACTACTTTAGTTTAGTATGTAAATGCACTACGTGTTCAGTGTACAAAAAAAAACAATTACTTCTGGGAGGTTGTGTAGGAGTATGAGCACAACCTACACATGGAATCGTCCCCCCTTGCATTTCATAATAGTTACTGTGTAAAAAAATCATGTACAAAAGTGAACCAGCATAAGGGGATGGAGTTAGATATCAAGCTATTTCCAGTGGTTTGTATGTATTTATCTTTCCCTCCCCTTTCTGAAAATATAGGTCTTAAATTGCAACATCTGTTTCTAGAATATAGACACTGTACTAACATTTTTTGGAAGTTTGACAGTATCGCAAAGCTCAGACTTGCAGTGTTTTTTTGGTATGTAAACTGCTTAGGTCTCATATGATATCCCAAAGACCAAAGCACAGACAGCAGGATCGTCTCTTTGCAAAATATGATCAACCTGGATGGTGGTGTCTATGAACGTAGATTACTACGGGTGGATCTAGGAGGGTTCAGCAGAGCAGAGGAGGTAAACATATAATTTCACATGAATTTGTCAAGTCCCGAAAACCTTAGAAATGCCAGTAATTTGCCACTTCTACATGAAAAGAAGACCAGGGCGCCAATGGTATTTCTAATATCCCCTTTAGATTGTGACATGGTGGCAGAGAGGTGCATATCTTAAGGAGAATTACCATTTTGCGACAGTTGTGACTTCCCAGACCTCGGCATTCAGGATCATGATCAAAAGCTAATGAGAATACAGTATAGGAATAGGCAGAGATGCAAACAACATCTGCACCTCAAAAGGAACTAAAAAGACAAGATGGGATTCATCATTCGAGACAATACGATTTATACAGTTTATCAAAAGGAAACACCATTGTCACAAGCATGGTTTTACGTTTTCCTGAAGAGAAGCACATGCTAGCTCATATCTAGAACCAACAAAAATCTATATATTAAACCAATCAGGTAGCCATCTCAGAAGATAGCCTACTAATTTATAGAATCAATGTGATCAACGTAACAAGGCATTTTAAATCAGACGAAATAAAGTGTACTCATCACCACAAAACATGACATTATAGAGAAAATGCAGACAAAGTGATCTTAGTTTTATTTGGCCTGGATGATATTGTTATTTTGACCATAATCTCACGCTATTCTGTTTTTTGGGTTTTTTCTTTTAGTAGAAAGGGGTGAGAGTATTTTTTATACATGTTCTACATATTTTTTGCAAGCAGGAATTTATCTCGATCAAGAAATGTCCTTTAAAAGTGATGTGTGCCATGGCAGAGAGAACATGCTCTACTCCAAATTGTTTTCCACCCAGCAATTTTCACACAGATGTGGTAGCTTTTTCTAAATGTAGTTTTGGGTGACACATTATTTCTGAATACTAATGATTTTTAAAATAATTCTAGTCATAATCAATGAATTATTGATGTTGGGCTTGAAACAATTTTATTAGGAGTTTAGAAGTGTGTTTATTAATGTTGTTTAGTTGTACCACATTAGGAGGCTTCATTTCATTAGTATGGATACTGTTTTGTTGTTCTGTTCATCTTGCTCTAAACCAGTGGGATAAAGTGGTAACAGAGAAAACAGGCAAACAGGTAAAGCGCTCATTTAGACAGTGGCTTGAGAACAAATGGGACTGAGAAGAAAAATGCTGGAGGGAGGCTATGATTGAGTGTGTAATGGTCTTTCCTGCTATATTTAGCTAATAAAACAAATGAGAAAGACAAGGCAAATAAGAAAGAGAAGCAGAATAATTGCTCTGATGAGGACGGTATTTTTATGAGCTTTCAAAGTCTAGACCTCTTGCATATGTCGCGAAACCAGAGGGAAAAGTGAAACTAGCTCAGGACCTGAAACGAGTGCTGAGGGAGTTGGTGGAACAGTTATGCAGTGCCCTCCTGCTAAAGTACTGGCACAAAGTGCACCGACAGTGACAGTGGTGACTGTTCTGCCTAGAACAAATGGAGATACAAAATTGAGAGTTCAGACTCAACGTGCTGCACCTTTAAGAACTGTTGTTATTTGAAGAAGCTCCTAAAGAATTAATTTTGCATTTTAAACATTTAGGGCATTATTAGGATGGCGGGCAGGCTCTGTACGCCCGCCATCCTGTGGTAGAATGGGACCGCCAGCCATTGGTGCGGGGGTCCTGTTGGTGACATTAGGATGTGCCCAGCACACTGGCAGGAACATCTTGAATTCTTGACATTGCGGCCGGCGGTGCTGAGAGGACCGCCCGCCGCAATGCCAAGAAGGCATTTTGTGCAGTTCCCTGCTGAACGTGGCAGGCACTGCGCTGTGGCTGCCATGTTGTACATGGAACTGCATGGGGGTACCATAGGTACCCACCATGTGCACCACCAATCCCCAGAATCCCTGGGGGCCCACTTCAGGCCCCCAATGGCGAGAACCGCCTGCCTCTCTGTGGTGGCATTGCCGCCATGGAAAGGTAGCACCCCGCATGCATCATTATATGGATGACGGTGTCCACCAGACACCGCCACCATATTAACTGCTTTTCCACCTAGTAGGCAATCAAGCGGATTGCCTACAGGCGGAAAACCGCAGCCATCCTGTTGTAGAATGGGACCACCCGCCATTGGTACGGGGTTCTTGTTGGTGACATTAGGATGTGCCCGACACACTGGCAGGCACTTCTTGCATTCTTAACATTGCGGCGGGTGGTGCTCTCAGCACCGCCCGCCGCAATGCCAAGAAGGACGCAATTTGTGCAGTTCCCTGCAGAACGTGGCTGGCACTGCGCTGTGGCTGCCATGTTGTGCATGGAACTGCATGGGGGTACCATAGGTACCCACCATGTGTACCCCCAACCCCCCGAATCCCTGAAGGCCCGGAATACCCCGCATGCATCATTATATGGATGGCGGTGTTTACCAGACACCGCCACCATATTAACTGCTTTTCCGCCTAGTAGGCAATCAAGCAGGTTGCCTACCGGCGGAGAACCGACAGACGGTCTTTCCGTAGGCCGGGGTCCCCACCGCCGCAGTAATATGGTGGGGGAATTGGCATGCGGGAGGGCACAAATGTCGGGCAAATCGCCACCGCCATGCGGGAGGTGGGGATCCGCTTGACATGCTAATGGGTCCCTTAAATTGGTGAAATGCTGCAGGAAAATATTGACTTAAATAAGTTGTTGATTTGCAATGCTCATAAAATAAGATATTTGATGAGCAAAACAGACAGATGTGTACAAGAGGCATTACAATTAGTAGATGAATTAGAGGTTGGCATCAGCAAGATGAAAAATGTGAAATAAAATTACAAAATAGATCTCACACATGATAAAATGAATGAAATTTGGTTTGATTATATTGAGAGCCCAAATTAAAGATTTATTTGATTTAATTGATAAAACAATGGATTGGAGGGATGGAAGGAGTTGACTGCAAATACAAAAAGAATGAATGCGACTGAAGGTAGGGCAAGTTGTGTTGCAAGTGATTTTAGAAGTTGAGACAGGAACTGTTTTCAAATTTCCCTTGTGAGAGGTTTATGGAGGAAATTGTGTGCGTGTGCCATGGACTCAAACTGATTTCTATGCACTTGATAATAAATTTCCAGCAAAATGGTATGATGTGGTACACCAATTGACACACATATCTTGTTTTGTCGACAGATTTGAATTCATTGTTTGAGATTGTAGTTCAAGGTGATTTGTGGCTGGAGTGCAAAGTTGTCATTGGATGGCCAAAACAAAAAACAGCTAGAATTGTTCCTAACAATGCTCCAGCTGCAGAGGTAGCAGACATATATAAGGCTGTGACTAAGAATTTGAAGAAATATGTTGCTGAAAAGGATATAAAGTAGCAAATATTTCCGAGAATGTCACAAGAGCCAACATTCATTTCATGAAAGGCTTCTGCCTATTGTTTGACCTAGCCATTCTGCAAATGTTTTGCCTTCTTTATCCAATTTTTTGACCCTCCTTGTGTTGATTTTAGGACTCTGGGTACTTTAGCACTGCTAATTGGTGCTAAAGTGCATGTGCTCTCTCCTCTAAAGATGGTATGATTGGTTTACACCTATTGGTATATTTAATTTACTTTGTATGACCATTGAAAGGCCTGTAAATTAAATGCTACAGGCGGGCCTGCACCACAGATTGTGAAATAGACAGAAGTAGCCTTTCAAACCTGTCCCAGATCTGCCACTGGAGAGCCTGTGTGTGCAGTTTACTGCCAAATTGACAAGGCATTTGAAACTAATTTCCAAGCCTTAACCTCATCTTTTATTGCACATAGGTCACCCCTAAGGTAGGCCCTAGGTATACTGTAAGTGTGCTGTGTAAGTAACAGGTAGGACATGTGCCTTTATTGTGTTGCATCTCCTTGTAGTGACAACCTATTTTGTTTCTCATTGCTGTAAGGCCTACTCCTCCTACATGCTAGCATTGGGAATTCCCTTATATTCTTTAAAGTGGTCATTTCTATTCTGAAAGGAGTAGACTTAGTATGTTTGGTATGTTTAGAATGGCAGTGATACATCTTGCTTACTGAAGTAATTGGGTTTTACATTACTATTTTAGAAATTCCTCTTTTAGAAAGTGGGCATTTCTCTGACTCTTATGACTCCTTGTGCTTTGCAGCATGACTCCAATCCACGTAAGGGCTTTGGCATCAGCCATACTTTGTGCATTCTTTCCAAACAGCCACAACACAGGAAGGGCTGGGTGTGACAGGGTTACATCTGCATTGATCTACATGCTGATGGTATTCCTGGTCTGGGAGAGGAGAAGAGAGTTCACACTTAACATTAGCATAGGCTGTGTCCCGTCCTTCCACAAAGGGCTGATTTACCCCCTACTCATGTCTGGAGCCAGGGTTGGCTTTGAAAGGGGATTGTTGAGCACTTCTAAAGGTTCTTTTGAAGTTCCCCATTGAACATACAACATTTTGAGTATAAGTAGAGGGTCTCTGACCCCATGTTTTGAGACACTGTATGGGTCTTATAACCTGATGCTGCTGGCTCTACAGGCTGCACCAGAGGGCTTCTGTGATGCCAGTAGGAACTGCCATTTGGACTCCTTGTTCTATTTTGTTATACTGCTGTCTGCTAGGTTGCTGAAGGGACTCTGTGTGCTGGTCTGCCTGCCTACTGCCCCCTGAGTGCTCCCCAGTGTTATCCAGGGGCTAGTTGCTGCTTCCCTCTCTCCTTTATGTTTGAAAGCCTGGGGTTTATGAGGATCCAGAAAGATTCCCCCTTTTAGTTGCACATTGCTCAAAACTAGCGCATGGTGAGTGCTTCATATTCACTTCTCCAGCACGTGCTGATTGCTTTATGCTCTTAGCCCATCTTCCAGACTCACCAAAGTTTGACTGGTGTGGCGTGATGCAGTTCAGTGCACACCGCCTTTTCAAATGTGCAACATCTGACCATCGTGGTGCTGCAGACCTAGAACCACTTCGCCTGCAGGGGAGGAAAGACGCTACATTTGCCCTTCATTCTCTTTGTGATTCAGGCTGCTATCAGAAGCATCATGGACAGCCTTGGGACCGCTGAGATCTACAGGATCTCCACAGTATACCGGTGCGTGTGAATGGCCTGCCCAAGGCGGGTGTTACAAACTCCCATAATCTGTTTGGACCGGCTCTCCATCCTTGCTCACACTGTTGGGGGGTGCGATTGCCTTCATTTTCCCAAAGCACAGAGGTTCCGATTCCCAATGGGGCTGAAAGGTTTTTCATAGGAGTACTCTGGCACGTCCCACATGGCGGAGAGCAATTGCTGTGGAGGAAGTATAGTTTACTTCCTGAAGTCATGTATATGTTGGAGACCCAGTGAGGTCCTCCTATTTGTTTTGGCATTTGGCAGCAGCAGTCAAGATGCCCCGGAGAGGTCCCGAACATGCTGTGAGTTTGGAGTGGCTTGGTTAATTTAAAATCGCCACATTTATTTTGGCAGCTACACCACCCATACGTGAGCAGTGCCTTTCTTTGTGTGGTTCAGGGGATCCAGCAAGGTCTCCCCCAGGTGCCCTTAAGTGTAAGTGTGCCCCCTGTGTTGCAACATACCTCGGGGCATTGGATTGTGTTGTTTTTGGTATATGAATTATGTTTAATATATTTTTATATAATCCTGTGTGAAGTCTCTTTTGTGGTGTATTCATTGTGTTTCTGTAGGAATGTGTTACGCCAATGCTTTACACATTGTCTTTGAGGGTAAGCCTGACTGCTCTTCACCAAGCTACCAGGGGGTGAGCATAGATTATCCTTGGTGTGCAACTTACTTGACCTGACAAGTAAGTAGGTTCTGGCTAGCTTAAGGCATACCCTAGCCAAAAAATAACATTTCTAACACCTATCTATAAGACACACAGCGAAGTAAAAAATCCCAAGAAGGATGTGATCAGGCTACAGCAAATGTTACAGTTAAAACTGGTCAGATGAAAAATAAGCGGCAGGTTATTTTGTGTTATTCAAGTCCTGTGAACTTGTTGGGGAGGAGCTTTCCCTTGCAAAATGAACTGTGTAAAATATTGCACACTGTATGATGTTATGACTGAAAAACAAGAGGAGGATACAATGTTCAAGATAAATTCATCAGATTCGAGAGTTGTCTTATTCCCAGTTTTAAACAAAGATGACCTTTTGTATGACAGACGCATGCATGGCTAAACCAGTCATGCCTCTACTACGCTGTCTAAACCATGAAGGCATCCGAATAACGCATTCCTTTACCATGCATCAGGCATGATTGTATCACACAATTTTGTGGTAAAGGCATGACTGGTATAGGGATGCATGGTAAAGATCACATCTAGCCACCTGCCCTTAACCCTAACAGCCCCAACCCCCCCAGCCCTGCTGTCCACGCATACCTCTACTATGCTGCCTAAACCATGAATGCATCTGAACAACGCATGACTTTATCATGCAATTTTGTGGTAAAGGCATAACTGGTATAGGGATGCGTGGTAAAGACCACACCCTATGCCACCTTCCCTTAACCCTAACATCTTCCCCAACCCCTCAAGGCCCTACAAAGTACCATGACCCCACCGTGAGCCCTTAAAACTAACCTGACCCCCCAACCCAAAAAACGTCTCTGCTCTCCTGCGCCCTGAAAAGTACCTGGCCCCCTCCTGAGCCCTAAACAATACCCTGAAATCAGCACTAAAAATGACCCCAACCCGCCCATGAGCACTAAAAGCAACATGACCCCATCCCTAAAAACAAACCCACCCCCAGCCCTAACCCTGAGCCCTAATAACTACCCCCAAACTTTACACCTGGCCCCACTTACCTCAATGCATCAACTCCAGTTCCTTCCTGTTCCTGGCCCCGCCCATCTCAGCATTTAGACCTCATGCTGCCTTAACCACGCATATTTGTGGTTTAGGCATATGTGTGGTTAGGGCTAGTGTTGTTGCGGTTGAGTTGGAACAGCATGCATGGCACAGCTAACGTTATTCAGGCTGTTCCCATGATCACCTGCCTCTGATATACAGTAGGTTAAGGAATTTACTGGCAACAAGGTTTGATTGATTAAAAAAGCCAACCAGTCAAAAGATAAGTGAAGCCGCATACGATATTTCCTAGAACTTTACTTACAGACATATAAAAGAGGCAGAAGAGAGAAGGAAACCAGTGGCTGAGAAGTTAGTTGAGCAAGGAATTCTTTGGGAGGTGCTTGGTAGTCTTTGTAATGCTCCTGTGATGGGAATTAAAAAGCCAACTGGCAAGGTGAGAAATTTACAAGAGCTCCATATGATTAATGGGATTGTTGTATGGAGTTCAGCAGTGATTTTGTTTGCAGCAGCAGTCTGGTATACACTCATCAATTTATGCCAAGTGTTCTTCTTAGTTTCTGTACATGAGGAATCCTAATTACTTTTTCCATTTCCATTTTTAAATAAAGTTCTCATGTGGTGAAAAATACCCCAAGAGTATATACATTTTTATCCAAATCCAGAAGAAAGATCTATTGAGTTTGAGGGTGCCTTGCAATCTTAGTGCAATATACTAATGGTCTACTGGTCACATCTAAAACCAAAGAGCACTGTAAACTTTATGAAATTGCCCTGCCATCAAGCTTAAAATGAATATATATTTTCTCCGATTAAAATACAGTATTGTAAGATAACTGTGATCTACTTTGGACACCATATTAAAAAAGGGGCGAAAAAAGTCTTAAAAATGCTTTTCTGCAATTCTGAAAATGAGTCAGCTGACAACCCAGAGGGAGGTTTGGATATTTCTTGGAATTGTTGGGTACTGTGGTCGGTGGATTCTAAAGTTTTCCTTGATTGCAAAACCTTTAGTAAGTTCGACATGTAGTGATATTCAAGATCGGTTATCATTTGACAATGCATGCTTTGATGCATTTAAGAATTTAAAAGAGAGTGTGTGTCATGCATTCGCACTCGGAAAACTTTTTTACAATTTGATGCTTTTTCTGTTCTGTCATGAAAGTAATGGATGTGCACAGAAACATGGAGATGTAATACACCCAGTGGCTTATGTTTGGGAGACATTCTTTACCACAATCTGACTTTACAATGTAGTCAATAGCCTGACAATAGCCCAACGTTAATATTACCAAGAGTTCCTTTACCACGTAAGTTGTTACGATGACTTGCTTTAGGGGACGCTTTGTTGGACTAGTTTCAGATTTTCAAGTTCAATACCTTACCTACTGTTGCATAGACTGTAGTTGGAATAGTAACGTATACTATTCCAAAGTCCAGCACCCCCCTAAGTTAAGTTGTTGCGATGACTTTGATGGTATAGTAATGTGTGGTAACCTCGCAGTTGGGGTAGAGCCTTCATTGTAAAGACGTGCGTGGTAAGTACATTGTCATACTTCCCATATGCTTCTGCTATGCTGAATCCAGTATCTCCAAGTCTTCCAGGTTGCTTGAAATTGGTTGCCGCTGTTTGCATTGCTATGGAATAAAGTGAAGAAATGTTTTTGAGCCATACTTCAATTGTATATTTCCCCTGTTTGGTCAACATTCTTTTCACCAGCATATAATCAACAAAAGACTGACTTGTTATTTATTAGCAGGTCATACTTTCAGCCGAAAACATATCTATTAAGAGAAGGAATGTTTTACAACCAGCGACATTCCTTCCTATTTTCGACTAGAGTCAAAAAGAGAGATAAAATGAAAAGATTGATGAAGAACCAGACCCATAATTGTGTAGAAATGACTGCGTTATGTACAAAGCCAAGACCAGACATTAAATAAACACCTTTTTAAATGTCTAATCTGAAATAGCTTGTTTGTGGATCATTCTTGCTCAAGAGACCAGTATGGAGCATTGAGAGGGAATATGCGAAGTTACATTGCATGCAATACATCGCATGCCACTACAACACGGTTGTTACAATGACCAGCGTGACAGTTCTCAAGGATAACACTGGCTGGGACATGGTTGTCTACTTTGTCAGCTAACCTTCTAGTGGTTTTTAGGATTGAGAGATGGTATGGAGGCATACTATGAGAGTTGAAAACTACTACCACCAGAGTGCAACATGACCACGCCCACTAAGGCGAGAAGTCAATATAAAGTGCTGCAAACATGGCGCGAAAACACGCAGCCTTCCTCCTGAAGAATACAGTGACCAAGGGCTGTAGAAGCCCGAAACGCGTATGGACTTTCTACTTTGCTGCCTGGTAATGCCGTTTCCCCTGCCACCCAGGAGAATAAAAGGTTTTTAAATGCTGATGTGTGGCACCTCATTATTAGGGCAGTGTCAGATGGAATATATATATATATATATATATATATATATATATATATATATATATATATATATATATATATATATAAATATATATATGTTTTCAGCAAGACTCTTGAAAAGAGAAAACGCCGCACACTACTTCAATTGTTGATCTTTAGTTTATTTTCTGTAGGTTCCCCACCTACGCGTTTCGGACAACAACTGTCCCTGATCACGGTTACAAACATGTGTCCATCATTTGTGTTTACCTTAAATACCTGATGACACCACATGGCTATTAAGATGCATTGTGGGCTCAGTAGTTTTAGGTTTGAAATTGCTCCAAACAATGCGCTGTGATTTGCCGGATCGCGGCATTTTGGCGGCACGCTTCAAACTATATAAATGTATTAAAGTAATACTTTTCAATTGCGCATAATGTTACTCAACATGACGTTGTGTCTCAACAATATTATGTCTACGTCTACGCATATTAGATGGCGCAAAACGCTGGAAAAGTTTTCCAGCGTTTTGCGCCATCTAATATGCATAGACATAATAATGTTGAGACACAACGTCATGTTGAGTAACATTATGCGCAATTGAAAAGTATTACTTTAATACATTTATATAGTTTGAAGCGTGCCGCCAAAATGCCGCGATCCGGCAAATCACAGCGCATTGTTTGGAGCAATTTCAAACCTAAAACTACTGAGCCCACAATGCATCCTAATAGCCATGTGGTGTCATCAGGTATTTAAGGTAAACACAAATGATGGACACATGTTTGTAACCGTGATCAGGGACAGTTGTTGTCCGAAACGCGTAGGTGGGGAACTTACGGAAAATAAACTAAAGATCAACAATTGAAGTAGTGTGCGGCGTTTTCTCTTTTCAAGAGTCTTGCTGAAAACATTGTTTGCAAGGGTGTCCTGAACCTTGCCTCCAGCACCAGTCACTGTTGCTCCTCTCATCTTGGGACATTTGCGAGTACACATATTTGATTTATGAGAGAGAGCCCAGCATTATCGTCTTGCTTAAAAAACATAGGAAGTGTGTATCGCCCTTGAAAAGCCTTTTGAAATCACAGCGGCTTTGAACGGACTCGAACAATTGCCGTACCTTGCTTTTCCTGCGGGCGGACCTTCACGCACGAACGAAAACAGACACGCGAGCAAAAGTAATCTGTCATTCCACCGGTTAAGCGCCGACTGGAAGTGTCGGAGGGCACCACCAGCGACGGGAGACTCCCGGGTAAGTGAAACGACGGGAAAACACAGATTTAATTGCCGATGCATGTTTAATGCTGTAGCGAGTGATCTAAAAACGTACGCTTTTGAACCATTAAAGCCGACCTTTCTTCTGCTTCTGAATGAGAATCAGACATCACTTACTTCGAGTTGATCAAGTTTTCTGCATTGGGTATGAACAGTTTTGTTCTGCATAAGAAAATTAGCAAACATCCCCACATAACAAACACATGTCACGAAAGTCACGAACGCACTATTTGCATTTGAAAACTAATCAATTGAACAAACTTGGAACCGACACTAACACCTCCTCAAAACAATGGAACAACGAACAGCAAAACGCCTAGGGAAAGCGGAAAGCATGTTTATTAGAAATGCGACTGGATCCAATGTCTCAACTGCCAAAGATACGGCAAATACAAATGTCAAACTAACTACTAAGCAGTTATTTCAACAACTCGAGAAATTACAAAGAAAAGAAATCTCTAAGAGTTGGGAAATAATAACCTTAGATAAATACACTGAACTAGGATTAGTCCCAAGAGGGCTACGCATCTTCACATTACCAAACCATCCATACACCAGCTCAGAAATGCTAGAAGAGTGGGGACAGAACAATATGGACTGTTCGCGAAGAATGATCCTCATTATCTTGAAACATGCCAAAAAGGATGTAGACATTCCACATGCAAAGATAAAAGAACTTGAAGACCAAATTCAAGCACAAGGTGAAAGTGAAGAAACTATCAAAAATCTACGCCAAAACATGGACAAAAACCTAGATATGTAACAACAACAAAAGAGTGTTCCTGTTCTGGTTCAGGTGGAAAAAGGCACAGAGCACAAGGAAACAACAAAGCCCAATAGGTTTGTTAGGAAAGCCCTCACTCACCGACCTGGTCGGTGACTTGCTTCATCATCGGGCCCCACCGGGTGTGACCGAATGTCACCCCGGTGTGCTTCGACGCCAGAGTTACTGCGGAGCTGGTTTTCGTGATGGGAGGGCTATGTGGAAAATTACGTGAATAGTGTCAAGTGGTGAGATTAAAATTGCCTTGTATGTGTCAAAAATTTAATTTTAATCAAAGACCATCAAGGGCAAGGTTAAAAAATGTGTAGGTGAGTAGAGCCAACTAATTGGATGGTCTTACTCCCTCTAGCATTAAGTGAATATGTGAATGGTCGGTCGACATGGACATGTTTCAGCCGGTGTGGTATCATTAACCTGGCATTCGTCAGGACCTATGGTGTTAAACCTCGGCGGTATGGGCACTCTAAGGCCCACCCTACCAGAGGGCTTGAAAGTTAAAAGATCTGTGAAGTGCACAAAAACACAGAGGCGGGCTTCACCACCCGAAGGTAGGACGCACACACCTCCAGCCTCTAAAATTTAGAGACTAAAAATAAAAAGGCACTTCACCAGGGATGAAAATCCACCCCATAGACCGCGGGAGGGAGGGGACGGCGCATTTGGCACATCGCCCACGGCGTCCGTCTCCTGCAGATAAGCCTACACGCCCTCAGGACCGGGTCTCGTCGAAAACCTAGATAGACATGACAATGAAATCCAAGAGAGAAAGCAACGCAAGTTCAAACGTGACGAGGCAGACTTCGAAAATGGGACCATCTTCACGTTTGCTAAAGGCTTTGAAACGCTTAAACAACACCAGGCAGGACCATCAAATCTACAATATGACACTACTGTCAGCGAAACTGAGTCAGAAGCAAGCGAGGGAGAACAAACCAAAGTGGGACCCAAAAGACTTACTTTTTTAGAGGAGATGGAGATGCTCTACAAAGACCAACAGACCCCAAAAACAAGGGGAAGAGGACGTGGCAGCACAAGAGTGAGAGGAGGTGGAAGGGGACAGGTGACAAACCCTACCCAAGGAGGAAAACCCGGAGAGGCAGGAAATCAAAGATATCCTCTTCACAACAGGACATTCAAAAAATAAATAAGGCAACCAAACCTGATCCCAAGCTAATAATCAACCTATCTGACCATAATTTAACAACAACAGAAGAGACCTTACTGAGGAAAGGCTTGACTTTTTGCCCTGATAAACATCAGGATGAAGTTGAAACCAGAATCGACATATACAAGTATGTTCGAAAACTTAAACTTAAGAAATTCTTTTCAAGGAACAAACGTGGTGAACAATCCACTATAGCAACTGAGTCAGTTCTGGACATAGAACCAGAAAATTAACCTGCTCTCTCTTTCAATGGGAAAGCAGATTGCTTTTCGTCAGAGAGAGCAGCATGTTAGCAATGCCGGCTCCCGAAGGACGCGGGGAGCCTGCTGGGACCATGGGGGTATTGAGGCACCCCCCACGGTCCCCAATGTTATATTTCAGTTCCGGGGGATGGGGTCCCCAGGGATTATAAAAAATGAGTGATAGAGGCTATTTTTTTTGTTCACGGTAGATTCACCGAACGCGTACCATGCACGTATGTACGACAAACGGTGCAAAGTCTGTAAGTCGTCCTGTAAGCGTACCTTAGCAAGAAAAAAAATATTTCTAGATATTTATGAAGTGTATGTCTTTTCATGTTGGGTGGCTCTAAAAAGAGCCCTTGTGTTTATTGGGAGATTTTAGTACCTACACAAGTAAGTACCGATGCAGAGTCTAAAGCTCATGAGGAAGACTCTGTTCCCTTCATCTGTAAAATGTACACCATCTCTCCTATAGATGCCTTGCATATTGAAATGCAGATTGTTGTTGTAAATGGACCCCATTCTATAGTCTCGGAGAAAAGCAGAAACAGATTTATTCACATGTTTCCTAGCTTTCTCAATTTGTGGACAAAATTGATTGGACCAGTTCCAATTCTGCCTTTGGCATATATTAGAATAGACAAAGGTAGTTTGGGGGAAAAGGGATATCAGTTCTGTAAAGGTGTCCTTCATAAACATTTCCAGAGCTACCCCAGTCAAATTGCCTAGGTCATTGTCATCACAGTGCACAATGATGAGGTCAGGGTGTTGGAGATGCAAAAAGGATTTCACCAATGTCATCAATTGGTGCCACTTTAACCCTCTCTGTCCAATCCATTTATTGTCTACATTTGGTAAACCTAGGTCTTTGTGATTTCCTTTCTGTTCTGCGTACCTTTGGCTCCAGAAAATATAGCTGGGTCCCACAATCCACACTCTAAGCATCTTGAAGAGAGGTCTTGATGCACTCAGATGGTTTCTGTAAATTAAGTGGCAGTTTGATTAGTAAGATTTTTCCAAAATGGTGGATAACATGCATTTCTGAAAAAAGAAAATACATTATTGGTTGTTTGAGATCATTCTACACTGAAAATTAGAGAGCAAGTTTCAGTTTATGGAATCCTGATTTTTTTTGGTTAACAAAAACAGATTTAAAAGAACGTTAAATGAGATTAGCTGGTATATTGACAAGTCAAGCACACTTGGTGTTTTGATTTGCAACAATGTGTGATGAACTTTTGACCTGTGTTCTCAGTTAGGTGTTTCATGAAATGTTTATATGGTAACAGGCAGAATGGGGGTAGGGTAGAAGGTTATGTCATTTGGAAAGGGTTCAAATGTTCAAATAATAGAAATGTGTGTTTGCTTTTGAATTAATGTGGGAAGAAATGTAATTTGTTATTTATATGTATATGTGTGTAGATTGAGTGTGTAGATTGACAGGAAAAGTTTGCTATTTGCTAGAGGACTTCCTCACCCCTAGGGCTGCTCAGGGGGTTTCACAATGACCGCCAAGGACACATTTTTTTGTTTGTTTTTTTTTAAATCGCGGGATACGCATAGGGTACACGGACGCCGTGAAAAAAAAAAGAAACGAAGCCCGCTTTATTGTTAATTAGCCCCCGGGGGGGTCAAATCCCGGGGGCAATGTTTTTATTTATAATGGGGGGCCCAGAGGGGTCCCCCAGCCCTGGGGAGCACCACCCGCTCAGGGCTTTAACAATATGTATGCGTGGGGGCTCACGCCCCCCCACACCCCTGGGGACTGCCAACCCCCGGGGCTTCTTTTTAAAAAAAAAAAAATTTTTAAATCTGGGTGGGGGCTCAAGCCCCCCACACGCCATGGGGACCGCCACCTCCCCAGGGCTCTAATATTAAAAATAGGGGGGTCCCCCAGCCCTGGGGACCACCACCCCCCGGGGCTTTTAAATATTGGGAGGGGGCCGGGCCGCCCCCCCTCCAGCAGCCTTGTGGTGGCCTGGGGGACCACTACCCCCCAGGGCCATGTCCTGCAGTGTCCCGGGGTGCCCACCCCCGGGACACTGCTGTTTGCTATGGTAGGGCAGGAGCCTCGCCGTTCCCGCCCTACCATATCAAACTGCTTTCCTATTAGGAAGAGAGAGCAGGTTAACCTGCTCTCTCTTTCAAATAGAAAAGCATATTGCAGCATGTAAGCTGTTCTCTCTGACGAAAAGCAATTTCGGCTCCCGAAGGACGCGGGGAGCCAGCTGGGACAATGGGGGCATTGGGGCTCCCCAACATTTTATTTGAGCCCCGGGGGATGGGGCCCCCAGGGATAATACAAATTAGTGACAGGGGCTAGTTTTTTTTACGGTAAATTTACAGTACGCGTACCAAGCGCGGCCATACGATGTATGGTGAGAGGTTCCTAAGTCATCCCATACGCGTACCTAAGCAAGAAAAAAAGAATTAAAAAAACATGTTTTACAGATATCTATCAAGCTTATGTGTTTAGATGTTGGTTGGTTCTAACAAGAGCTTTTCTCTTTATTGGTACTTATAAGTACGTATATTTTGCAGAGTTTAATTTTGTTGAGGAGGAGTGTTTTACAGTGTGCTGAACTTTTGACCTCTGTGGACAGTTGACTTTTGCATGATCTGTTGGAGGTAGGGTTTAAAGTTATGTCAGTTGGAAAGGGTTCAAATGCTCAACCAATAGAAATGTGTGTTTGGTTTTGAATTAATGTGTGAAGCAATTTGATTTGTTATTAACATGTATATATGTGTAAATTGAGAGGGAAAGTGTGCTATTTTCTGGTTTTGCTGCGAACACTGAAGTAGAGAGATTCTGTATAAGAATATCTGTTGTGTGAGGGGCACTCTTCTTAATCTACAAATCAATTTGAAAGGTGAGTTGATAACTTGTAAGGGTATGTATGTGGTGCATTTTGTTTTTAGTAAGAGTAATGTGTTTATCCTTCTAAAGTGTATAGAATCACATTCTGAGTTTGTCTGCATTTGGATAACTATTGTGATAAAACCATTTGGTAAGTTAATGTGTTTAGTGAGTCAGCTTTGTGCAATAAAATGCAGTACTAAAAAATGTACAATGTGTGCAGTCACTTCTTCAGTTGTCGAGTAGTTAATAGTGTTACTTGTTTAGAATTAGGCTTATTTTTTAAATCTACAATTTTCCATTCTATATGCATACCGTAAATTCTCTGGGATATATTTACCAGCCTCTTGTGTGTCTTTGTGCTGCCATTGCATTACTTTTGGATGCAATGTTCGCACAAATAATGCAGCAAATTGTTTATGTATTTGCAAAATGACTCATGGTTGTACAGTAAAATGTAGTAATTATATTTCTGTAATGTGTGCACTCATATTAGCCCTTCAAGAGTAATTAATTGTGTTTTTTGTCTATAATCAGACTTGTGTTTTAAATCTACAATTTCCCAGTTAGTATACATACACTGCTGCATACACTCTGGTGCAGATTTACAAGCCCCTTGTGACTCTTTGTTGTTGTATAGTGTCACTTTGTTGATGTAATGTTGGCACAAAAAATGCATCAATTTGCTTATGCATTTGCAAAATGAGTCAGGATTGACCACTGAAATGTAGTAGTTATATGCATGGAATGTGTGCAGTCACTTAAATGTTTCTAGACTAGTAAATGTGTTTTGGTAAAATGCAAGGTGTAATATTTTTTGTCTAGAATCACACTGTGCATCTTTGTGCATTTAGGAATTGTTCTGAGAGAAGCATTTTTGTATGTTTTGTGTTTTCAGATACATAAGTGCTTATAAAGCTATCCTTTTTTTCTAGTTTTGATAGAATTAACCTCTTGGATGCTAATGACAAGGTCAGCTCGTCATGCAGTACCACTGGAGCTGTGCTTATGACGAGCTGACCTTGTCATGAACAAGGCAAATTTGGAGCTTTCAGCACAGGGGAAAAATACCCTGTAGCATTGAAGGTGTTAAAAAATGGTTATTGGTTTTGTATTTGGAAAATAACTCATGGTTGTACAGTAAAATGCAATAATTATATTTCTGTAATGTGTGCAGTGATATTAGCCCTTCAAGAGTAAGTAGTAGTGTTTTTGTCTAGAGTCAGACTTGTGTTCTAAATCTATAGGGGCAGATTTATGATGGGAATGCGCCACGTTTGCGGCGTAAGCGTGGCGCATCCCTACGACCCATTTACAACGTGACGCATCTAGGCAGATGCGTCACGTTGTAAAGCCCTGCGCCACTTGTGGGCGTTCCGGCGCAGGGTGGGCGTTCCGGGGCAGGTGCGCCTCGCAAAAGTGGCTGAGTGAAATCTATAAGATTTCACTCAGTCACTTTCAGGCCAATGCTGCGTCAAAAGCCTGCGCCTGCTTGAAGCAGGCGTAGGTCTTGACGCAGCATTGTATAGATGGGGCACCCCCGAGCCTTGCTGGAGCTGCGTCGCGCTTGCGACGCAACTCAAGCAATGCGCCACCTTTACGGCACAGATGCGTCACGCATCTGTGCCGTTTTTGCCCCATGGTGCACCGCCTGATGTAATGTTGGCAAAAAAATGCAGCAAATTGCTTATGTGTTTGCAAAATGAGTCAGGGTTGTCCACAGAAATGTAGTAGTTATATACATGGAATGTGTGCAGTCACTTAACCGTTTCTAGACTAGTAAATGTGTTTTGGTAAAATGCAACGTCTTATATTTTTTGTCCAGAATCACACTGTGCGTTTGTGTGCATTTAGCAATTATATTCGCCCCTTTTTCCACATTCTCCCCCTTTCGCCTCATACTCCCCCTCTTTCCTCATAGACACCCCTCTCCTTATACTCCCGCTCTCTCCTCACACTCCCCCTCTCTCTTCTTATGCTCTCCCTTCTCTCCTCATACTCCTACCTCTCTCTTCAAACTCCATTCTCTCTCCTCATACTCTCCACTCTCCTCATACTCCCCCTCTCCCCTCATAGTCCCCCTTCTCCTCATGGTCCCCCTCTCCTCATAATTCTCCTTTCCTTATACTCCCCCTCTCTCTTCATACCCCTTCACTCCTCATAATCTCCCAGCTCCTCATAATCTCCTCTCTCCTCATAGTACCCCCTCGCTCCTCATACACCCTCTCTCTTCTTATACTCTTCTTTTGTTCACATTCTCCCCCCCTCTCTTCTCATACTCTCCCTTCTCTTTTCATACACACCCCTCTCTCCTTATACTCCTCTTTTCTCCTCATACTCACCCCTCTTTTCACATACCCCCCTCTCTCCTCATACTCCTCCTCTCTCTCCTCATACTCCCCCTTCTCCCCTCACATTCCCCCTCTCTCTCCTTATACTCCCTCCTCTCTCCTGGTATTCCTCTCTCTCTCCTCATACTCCCCTCTCTCCTCATACTTCCCCCTCTCTCCTCTTACTCTGCCCTCTCTCCTCATACTCCCTTTCTCCTCATATTCCCCCTCTCCTCATAGCCCCCCTCTCTGCCCTCATACTCCCCCCTCTCTCCTCATATTCCCTCTCTCTCCTCATTCTCCCCCGCTACTCATATTGCCCCCTGTCCTCATTCTCCCTCCTCTCTCCTCTTACTCCTCCCTCTCTCCTCATACCCCTCTCACTCCTATACTTCCCCCATCTCTTCATACTCCTCCCTCTTTCCTCATAATCCCCTCTCTCTCCTCATACTCACTCCTCTCCTCATATTCGTCCTCTCTCCTCTTACTCCCTCTCTCTTCATTATCCCCCTCTCTCCTCATACTCACCCCTCTCCTCATACTCCCCCTCTCCCCTCATACTCATCCCTCTCCTCATATTCCACCCTCTCCTCATATTCCTTCCTCTCCTCATACTCCCCCTCTCCCTACATACTCCCCCCTCTCTTCATATTCCCCCCTCTCCTCATACTTCTTACTGTCTCCTCATACTACCCCCTCTCTCCATATACACCCCCTCTCTCCTTATACTCCCGCCTTTCTCCTCATACTTGCTCCTCTTTCCACATACTCCCCCCTCTCCTCATACGCCTCTTTCTCTCCTCATACTCCCCCTTCTCCTCACACTCTCCCCCTATCTTGTTATACTCCCCCCTCTCTCCTGATGTTCTCCCTCTTTCCTCATTCTCACCTCTCTCTCCTCATACTCCCCCAGTCCTCATACTCCCCCTCTCAGTCCTCATACTCCCCCCTCTCTTCTCATATTCCTCCTCTCTCCTCTTTCTCCCCCCTCTCCTCATACTTACCCCTCTCGCCTCTTACTTTTCCTTCTCTCCTCATACTCCCGTTCTCCTCGTATTCCCCCCTCTCCTCATAGTCCTCCTCTCTGTCCTCATACCCCCTCACTCCTCATACTAACCCCTCTACTCACACCCCCTCTCCCCTCACACTCCTCCCTCTCCTCATATTCCCCCTCTCCTCATATTCCATCCTCTCCTCATACTCCCCCTCTCCCTTCATACTCCCCCCTCTCTTCATATTCCCTCTTTCCCTCATACTCCCCCCTCCTCCTATTCCCCCTCTCCTCATACTTCTTACTGTCTCCTCATACTACCCCCTCTCTCCTTATACACCTCCTCTCTCCTTATATTCCTCTTTTCTCCACATTTGTACCCCTCTCTCCTCATACTCCCTCCTCTCTCCTCATACACACTCCTCTCTCCTTATGCTCCCCCTTTCTCCTCATACTTTCCCCTCTTTCCACACACTTCCCCCTCTCACCTCATACTCCTATCTCTCTCTTCATACACCCCCTCTCTCCTCACACTCTCCTTCAATCTCATTATACTCCCTTCTCTCCTGATATTACCCCTCTTTCCTCATTCTCACCCCTCTCCCCTCATACTCCTCCCTGTCCTCATACTTCCCCCTCTCTCCTCTTACTCCTCCCTCTCTCCTCATACTCCCCCTTCTCCTCGTATTCCCCCATGTCCCTATACTCCCCCTCTCTGTCCTCATACTCCCCCTCTCTCCTCATATTTCTCCTCTCTCCTCATTCTCCCCTCTCTCTCCTTATACTCCCACATGTTGTCATACTCTCCCCTCTCTCCTCATACTCCTCCTTCTCTCCTCATAATCCCCCTTTTCCTCATATCCCCCCCTGTTCTCATAATCCTCTCTCTGTCTTCACACTCCCCTGTCTCTCCTCATATTCATCCTCTCTCCTCATTCTCTCCCCTCTCTCCTCATACTACCCCTTCTTCTCATACTCCCTCCTCTTTCCTCTTACTCCTCCCTCTCTACTCATACCTCCCCCTTTCCCAGTTAGTATACATACACTGCTGCATACACTCTGGTGCAGATTTACAAGCCCCTTGCGCTTCTTTGCTGTTCTATTGTGTCACCTTTTTGATGTAATGTTGGCAAAAATAATGCAGCAAATTGCATATGTATTTTCAAAATGAGTCAGGGTTGTCCTCTGAAATGTAGTAGTTATATACATGGAATGTGTGCAGTCACTTAACCGTTTTAGACTAGTAAATGTAATTTGGTAAAATGCAATGTGCTATTTTTTTTGTCTAGAATCACGCTGTGCATCTGTGTCCATTTAGGAATTATACTGGCCCCTTTTTCCACATTCTCCTCCCTCTCTCCTCATACTCCCCCTCTCTCCTCATACATACCCCTCTCTCCGTATACTCCACCTCTCTCATCACACTCCTACTCTCTCTCCTCATACTCTCCCTCCTTCCTCTTACTCCCGCCTCTCCCCTCATACCCCCTTCACTCCTTATACTCCCTCATCTCCTCATACTCCTCCCTCTTTCCTCATAGTACCCCCTCTCTCCTAATACACCCCCTCTCTTCTTCTACTCCCCTTTTCTCCACATTCTCCCCCCTATCCTCATACTCCCCCTCTCTCCTCTGACTCCTCCCTTGTTCCTCATACTCCCCTTCTTCTCATATTACCACTGTCTTCATCTTCCCCATCTCTGTCCTCATATTCCTCCTCTCTCCTCATTCTCTCATCTCTCTCCTTATACTCATCCCTGTCGTCATACTCTCTCCGCTATCCTCTTACTGCTCCCTTTCTCCTCATACTCCCCTTCTCCTCATATTCCCCCCTCCTCATACTCCCCTCTCTGTCATCATACTCCCCCTTTCTCCTCATTTTCCCCCTCTCTTCTCATTCTCCCCCCTTTCTCCCCATACTCCCCCCTGTGCTCATACTCCCTCTTCTCTCCTCTTAGTCCTCCTTCTCTCCTCATACGTACTCCTCTCCTCATACTCTGCCCTCTCCTCATACTCCCCCCTCTCTCCTCATGCCCCATCTCTCCTCAGTCTCTTCCCATCTCTTCATAGTCCTGCCTCTCTCCTCATAATCCCTCCTCTCTCCTCATACTATCCCCTCTCTCCTCAGAAACCCCTTCTCTCCTTATACTCTCCTCTCTCCACATTCTCCCCCCCTCTCCTCATACATCCCCCTCTCTCCTTATATTCCTCTCTCCTCATACTTGCCCCTCTCTCCACATATTCCCCCTTCTCTCCTCATACTGCCATCTCTCTCCTCATACTCCTTCCTCTCTACTCATAGCCCCCTCTCTCCTCATACCCCCCTCTCCTTATACTTCCTCTCTCCCCTCATACTCCCCCCTCTCCTCATACTCCCCTTTCTCCTCATATTCCCTCCTCTTCTCATACTCCCCCTCTCTCCTCCTACTCCTCCCTCTCCTCATATTCCCTCCTCTCCTCATACTCCCATCTCTCTGCTCATACCCCCTCACTCCTCATACTTCC
The DNA here is from genome assembly GCF_964261635.1 of Lissotriton helveticus. NCBI lineage: Eukaryota > Metazoa > Chordata > Amphibia > Caudata > Salamandridae > Lissotriton > Lissotriton helveticus. The sequence goes on along the minus strand of NC_136060.1, from coordinate 63,219,277 downwards.
CCATCTCTTCATACTCCTTCCTCTGTCCTCATAATCCCCCCTCTCTCCTCAAACTCCCCCCTCTCCTCATACTCCCCCTCTCCCCTCAAACTCCCACTCTCCCCTTGCTCCCCTCTCTTCTTATACTCCCCCTCTCCCCTAATACTCCCCCCTCTCCTCATACTTCTCTCTCTCCTCATATTCCCTCCTCTTCTCATACTCCCCCTCTCTCCTCCTACTCCCCCCTCTTCTCAAATTCCCTCCTCTCCTCATACTACCTCCTCTCTCCTCATACAACCCATCTCTCCTTATATTTCTCCTTTCTCCACATTCTCCCCATCTCTCCTAATACTCCCTCCTCTCTCCTCATACACACTCCCCTTTCCTTATACTCCCCCTTTCTCCTAATACTCGCCCCTCTTTCCACATACTCCTCTCTCTCTCCTAACACTCTCCCTCTCTCTCTCCTTATACTCCCCTTCTCTCCTGATATTCTCCCGGTCTCCTCAATCTCCCCTCTCTCTCCTCATACTCATCCCTGTCGTCATACTCCCCCCTCTCTCCTCTTACTCCTCCCTCTCTCCTCAGACGTCCCCCTCTCCTCATACTCCGCCCTGTCCTCATACTCCCTCCTCTCTCCTCATACTCCACCCTCTTTCCTCATACACACACCTCTCTCCTTATACACAGCCGTGTCTCCTTATACTCCCCTCTCTGTCCTCATTCTCCCCCTCTCTCTTCATATTCTCCCCTCTTTCCTCATACTCCTCGTCTGTCCTGATACACTGAAGCACTTATACATTCAGTCAGGCACTCTCCTTACGGAAGTGTAATCATTTAGTCAGTACCCAAGTATTGATGCAGTGAAGTAGGCCTAAGCAGATGAACTGCTTCAATCCCTTATCCAGTATATATGCATTTTTCCATTCATCTGCACTCTTGTGTTTCACATCTTCAATTCTCCATTCCGTATCCTTATACTTCCATCAAACACTCTGTGACTGTTCTTGCACTATTGTAGTGACCCATTTAGCAGTCTGTGATAATTGTTTCAGTGTACTAACACTCAAGCACTAATAAATTCAGTCAGGTACTCTCCTCACAGAACTGTAATCATTTAGTCAGTACCCAAGTACTGATGCAGTGAAGTAGGCTTTAGAACATGAACTGCTTCAAACCCCTATCCAGTATATATGCATTCTTCTATCCATCTGCACACTTGTGTTTCACATCTTCAATTCTTCCTTCTGTATTGTTATCCTTCCCCCACACACTCTGACTGTACTTGCACTACTGCAGTAACCTATTTAGCAGTTTGTGATAATCCTTTTACTGCACTAATACTCAAGCACTTATAAATTCCGTTAGGCACTCTTCTTACAGATGTGTAATCATTTAGTCAGTACCCAAGTCCTGATGCAGTGCAGCAGGCCTTAGGCCATGTACTGTTTCAAACCCCTATCTAGCATATATGTATTCTTCTATCAACCTGTACACTTGTGCTTTATATCTTCAATTCTCCACTCTGTATGCTTATACTTCCACCAAACAATCTGTGACTGTTCTTGCAGTACTGTAGTGACCAATTTAGCAGTCTGTGGTAATCCATTCACTGCAGTGACACTGAAGCATTAATACATTCAGTCAGGCAATCTCCTTACAGAACTCTAATTATTTAGTCAGTACCCAAGTACTGATGCATTGAAGTAGGCCTTAGGCCATGGACTGCTTCAAACCCCTATACACTATGCATGCATTCTTCTATGCACCTGCAAACTTGTCTTTTATACCTTCAGTCTGCTGGTATAGTATGTGTTTCCCCTTGTACTGTTTTAGTGATGCATTTAGTAGAATGTACTAATACATTCACTGCTCAAAAGTTCAACTACAGATACATTCATTAAGGTAGTCTTCTTCCAGATGTAGTTCTTGAAAGTTGTATGCAGTGTGTATGCACTTATGTTATCAGTTAAACAGTTGTTTTACATTGTATTTATTTAGTAATAGAATAATGTATTTCATATATTTATTTTTATAATGTTATATATATTTTTTAGGCAAATAACAAAGGGATCCCTTTTTCTGGTTTAAATAGCAGCTAGGACTAGATGAATAGTCCCCCTACTGAACCTTATTCTATGGTGATCATGTCAGAAAAATCCAAATTAGGAGTGTTACCACACAGAATAACAAATTTACAAATCTAACATGATTTAGACAATTTTTGAGTTATTCTATGGCAGACTGTTATGGTACAAGTTCGGCAAAAAATGAGGTAAAGATAAGTTTTGCAATTCTTAGTATTTATTATCAAAAGAGATTATTAGTCTACTTATTTGTCATCGTATTGTTAAAATCAAGTTTTCATACAATTTATTCAAAACATAACATTACATATTATTTCAACACACATTTTTAAAAAAAAACATATTTTATATAAAACAAGAAAAACTGTTGACGCGGCGTTTCGGTGAAAACGTTGGTCACCTTCTTCAGGACAATGCTTTCTTTTATAAAAACAATCTAATTTGAAAAATATATAAAAAACATTTTATTACAATGATGTACCAGTTCTTGTGGACAAAACCTTCATACCATAATCTATGATTTACCATATGCTGACATAATTCAAATTTCTCTAATACAGCAATTCTATATGTATTTCATTACATGGAAGAAAAAACTGAGTGTGACTTTCTAAAGACTAAAAACCACACCAGTATATCTCCTAACATTTGTTATTCTATGGACTCCTGTTTGTTTGAAACATTGAGTTGGATGCACTGTCAGTTCGCCCTTTTATATTCATTGTAATTGAATAATTGGATGTTGTTTTACAAATAAGAAGACTGACATCAATGCAATTAAGGTAATATACAACTATTCCTCTATCATGAGAATTAATGAAAAACAAAATAAAACCATTAGTAATACCAGTAGATCGTGTTTTTACAGTAATTAAAACAATGGCATAATGACCGCCTGTCCTAGACTCCGGAAAACCATATAACATATTACTTGAGGTAAGAACAGCACCCTTCTGTTATAGAGCCCTGCTCATTTAGAACATTAGCAAAAAAGCGATAATCCTATTTGTCTGTTCATTTACTTAGAACTTACCAGAAACTAAATCTCAAACTGGAGGAACAGACATCAGCCTAGTCCATTAACCGGATAGTCATTAAAAACAGAACTCCATAATACCACTGAAAGATATTTTAACGAAGGTCAATACGAAAAATTATTCAACCAATTAAGAATACAAAAATTAATTTAAAACTGAAATCAGAAAAACTTTCTTTCAACAGTGAGGTGAAATATTTGACCTCCAAACCCACAGGAATTAAATTAAAAAGCCTGGGTCAACTGGACATACCGAAAGAGTCAGCCCGAACAAGGTATAAAAATGACCTGCAGTAAATTTAGTGACAGATCCATTATTGTATATCAAAAACATTGATTAAATTCATTGTCTTGTTATAGTACTACGGAACAGGTGGTAGAAATAAACGGGGTTCCAGTACGATACTTTTAAAAACTTAAGCTGCAACTTGGAGTATATCCACAAAGTGAGTACAGCTTTATGCCCAGGATATACTTTATAAGCTGGAACCCAGTTCCTTTGTTTATTAATTAATGTGTCAAACAAACAGGAGTCCATAGAATAACAAATGTTAGGAGATATACTGGTGTGGTTTTTAGTCTTTAGAAAGTCACACTCAGTTTTTTCTTCCATGTAATGAAATACATATAGAATTGCTGTATTAGAGAAATTTGAATTATGTCAGCATATGGTAAATCATAGATTATGGTATGAAGGTTTTGTCCACAAGAACTGGTACATCATTGTAATAAAATGTTTTTTATATATTTTTCAAATTAGATTGTTTTTATAAAAGAAAGCATTGTCCTGAAGAAGGTGACCAACGTTTTCACCGAAACGCCGCGTCAACAGTTTTTCTTGTTTTATATAAAATATGTTTTTTTTTAAAAATGTGTGTTGAAATATTATGTAATGTTATGTTTTGAATAAATTGTATGAAAACTTGATTTTAACAATACGATGACAAATAAGTAGACTAATAATCTCTTTTTATAATTAATACTAAGAATTGCAAAACTTATCTTTACCTCATTTTTTGCCGAACTTGTACCATAACAGTCTGCCATAGAATTACTCAAAAATTGTCTAAATCATGTTAGATTTGTAAATTTGTTATTCTGTGTGGTAACACTCCTAATTTGGATTTTTCTGACACGATCACCATAGAATAAGGTTCAGTAGGGGGACTATTCATCTAGTCCTAGCTGCTATTAAAACCAGAAAAAGGGATCCCTTTGTTATTTGCCGATTATCGACCCATTCCCTTTTTCTCAAAGGGTGCCTCCCAATACAACTTTTTGTGTTATATATTTTTTAGAACAGATTCTATTTATCAACACTAAAAGAAATTCATCATGCCTTCAAAAAGTGAAAAGAGCAAACAACATAATAAAGCTTATTATTTAAAGAGAAGTAATCCACAAGATTTACCTGAATAACAAGAAAAAAAGCTCCTGGTAAGACAACAAAGGTTTTTTTGAAGAAGTTATCAAACACTAGGAGTAGTGTGGACAATGTGAAAAATACAAACAGTGTATCTGCAACAAAAAAGAAAACAAGAGAAAAAAGAAAAACCATGGGAAATCATCTTCTAAACAAACACTGTATAGTAAAAGGAGAAAGAAAAATAATGTTTTATAATAGAGTTGTTTTAAATTTGATGAAGGAAATGAAGAAATGTAAAAGAAAAACAGTATTTTATAAGAAAAAAACAGTATAGAAAATATATTCGAGAAGGCTTTTGAATTTAAAAAGAAGTTGTTTATTTTAGTAATCAATAGAATTCGATCACTAGATAAGCCAATCCATTTAATGAAGGCCAAAAGTAAGTGGAGAAGGGTAGTTAACCAAAGTAATGTTTCTGATTTTTTGTGAGGGAATGGAAACTTAGTTCAAGTTCTGAGCCTTTTTTTAATGAAGAGAGTTATTTTCAGAGTAATGATTTGTTGCATGCAGTTGACACTAGTAGACGTGCTTATGGGGTTAGAAATGGTTGTCCTATTGAGAAAGAGAAAATTGTTCCTAGCAATGCAGAAGAGGTGTTAGCTGATGAAGTTTTAGGGAGACGTCCTAAAGCTCCAGTGTACACTTGGAATTGCAGTAGTATTTGTAGTGTACGGCAGGAATCTATTGATTTTTTACAGAATTTCTCAAGTAACTATACTAAGAAAAGTGTTAAACAAAAGATTAAGATGTTGCAAGGACTAGACCCTTGCCGAGTGAGAGAAAATACTGGTTTGCAAGGTCATTCTCTTGCTTGTCTTTCTAAAAAAGTATGTTGAAGTGTTTTTCACCATTTCTGGATGTTAGTAGTACATCATACTCAAATGAGGAAATTAGTCAGAACATTGTATTATGCAAAAAGTCCAGCACTGATGTGAAAAAAGTTGAACAGTGCTCTTTTGTGTGGATCTGTATCAGATGTAATGAACGTTTGTGAAGAAATTGAGGTTAGTTACTTTGGTCCTGAGGAAGACAGTGCAGAAACTGATACATTAATAGAAGGAAATGTGGAAGAGAATGCACAACGTTGTAGTACAGAACATTTTGAGCAAGAAATTAAGAACTTTAAGGTGATTTCAGGTGAAATGCCAAATTATTCTTGTATTTGTTGTCGACAAACTCATTATAAAAATCAGACCAGGACTGTTGATCTGTATTTAAAAAGTGAAATGAAAAATAATAATGAGTGGAAGGAATTTGCAACTTATTTGTTGGTAGAGAATTGTTTTGATTTGGGTTCTGATCAGCGTATTTGTAAATATTGTTATAACAAATTAGACGAGAACAAAATGCCTGCTAGAGCTGTGCATAATAATCTTGAGTTGGTAAATATTCCTTCTGAACTGATGCATTTAAATACCTATGAGTCTTTTCTTATTCAATGTGTGCATCCATTTCAGGCTATTGTTCGTATGGGGCCTAAGACAGGAAAATTCCCTCCTTCAGATTTACAGAGAGAATTAAATGGAAGAGTTGTATATTTGCCTCTAGATTTAAAGAAAAATATTGAAACTATTGGTGTAGAAAATGTAGAGGATGAACCTCTAGTTATTCTTGTTAATGGCGTTCCTACTAAGAGTAAGAAAATCTGGCAAGAATTAGTGGATATTAGGAATGTTAAAAAGGCAACGTTGTATCCGGTAAAAAAATAATCAGTATTATAAAAATGTGTATGTGGGAGAAGAAGATAGTGACTAGTCAACTGGACAATTTGAAAAAGTGGATGTGTCCAGAACTGAAGAAATCTATGAACATTGCAGTGTTCATCCACTTCATTCCAAAGAAGTGATGGGGAATACTATTGAGTTATTTCAAAAGAAAGAAGCAAAGGGAAGTCCCAATAGAGTATGGGAAGAAAGCTTAAAAGCTTGTTGTTTCGTCAGTTGTTTCCAACAGGAAAAGGAGGACAATATGATGAACGACCTGTGCAGATTCCTGCATCTGAATCCCGGACATCAAGATTGTATGCAGAAGATGCCAGATTTCGACAATGTATTCCGTATTTGTTTCACCTTTTGTTTGATAGTGACTTGTCTGGACTTTCTTATGCTGTCAACTATATATTGAAAACAGGTGTACATCTGCAAAATGCTTCGGCAAAGGAATGTATGGATAAAGTACAGCAGAAAGATAATGTTTTGGAATCTCAGCTGATTAATCTGATGGCAAGTCAGCATGGTACAAATGAGTACAGGTACCATCGTCATGGAGAACTTAAATGTATGCTAAGGAACTTAGGAAGTCCTACATGGTTTCTTACTCTAAGCTGTGCTGAATATGCTTGGGATGATTTACTTCAATTTCTTCGAGAGGCACATCCAAATATAGTAAATATTGAATACAAGACACCTGGAGAATTGTGCTTTTTGGATCCAGTTAATGTATGCAGGTATTTTAATCATAGATTTGAAGCAATGATGTTTTAATAACCAATAAAAAAAATCCTCCTCTTATAGAGGTTCTGGATTTCTTTTGGAGAAAGGAGAATCAAGCGAGAGGTGCTCCTCACATACATATGCTAATATGGATCAAAGATGTACCCAAGTTTGGAACAGATTCGGATGATACTGTGTTGTCTGTTATTGAAGAATTTGCCACATGTGCTATACCCAAAAGCACAGAACAAAAGGACATAAGACAACAAGTCTTACGATTCCAAAGCTATCGTTGTGCGAAATACTGTCGTCGATATTACAAATCTAAGGACAAATTCTACACGAAATGACGTTTTGGATTTCCATGTCCTGTCATATCGAAAGGAAGAGTGAACAGTGTTATGTCATCTTTGCGACATACTATCACAAGAAAGTCTAAAAAAAATACCTACAACTTAAGAAGAAATGAAGAGTCAAAATACATAAAAGACTACAACCCAGTTATTTTGTCCATGTGGAATGCTAACATGGATATTCAATACGTTGCGGACAATTCCATTGCTGTTGCTCGATATATAACATCCTACATAACAAAGTCAGAAAAGTGGGAAGAGATTTCCCTTGAGAAGAGTCTAAGTAAGAAATTATATAGTTACAGATTGAAGATATTATCTCTTCGAGAAATTGGAGCATATGAATGCTCAGAACGCTTATCATCTGCAAGTCTATACTCTGAATCTAGAAGAATCATTTAGGTGAGTCTAGGTCTTGCTGCAACACGAAATCGAGTGCTTAAATCTGTACAAGAAATTGAATATTTAGCTGAAAAAAAGCCAGAAAGTACAGATATTGTGAAAACAAATATGTTGGATACATATTATCCAAATAGAAGTCATCATCTTGAGAACATGTGTCTCTATGAAGTGCTGCAAAACTATATTTTTAAACTGATTTTACCGAAAAATCAATAATGGTATGTATGCCATGATTAGTTCTGAAGGATGTTTGGTGAAACAAAGAAAAGGACATTTGATTAATCACCGTAAACTGAGTTGCGAAACTCCAGACAAAAGGGAATTTTACTATTTAGCTCTTTTGCAACTCTTCAAGCCTTGGCGTTTAGAATTGGAATTACTTGGAGATTTTGAGAGCTATGAAGATTCGTTCAACGCAACAAAAGATACTATACAATGTCCTGTTTTTGCTAATTATGTGAAAATGTTGAACGACGAAATTGAGCAAGAAGCTACAATTGCAGCTGAGATTGCTAGAGACAGTTCTCAAGACAGTCAAACGTCTGCTCCGTTGAGTCAGGATCCACTAGGAGAACCAATTGTTCAAAATGAAGCAGCAACTGCCATGGATGAGGTGGAAACAGCAATGTATCAAGCTCAAGAAGATGTAACAAACTTAGGAAACTTGGAAGAACAACTATATGTTGAGCTAAAACAAATATGTGACCAAATGAGAGAACAGATTGACCATGGATTACTTCATGAAAAGAAATAGTGCTCTTGCTCATCATATTCAACCCATCCGAATCTACGTGAGTGGACAAGCTGGAACAGGAAAAAGTTTTTTAATTAAAGTAATTACAACTTATCTACAGAAAACAACTGAATCGCATTTGTCTTGTGTTGTCACTGCTCCAACGGGGTTGGCAGCACACAGTTTTAAAGGAATTACTGTACATTGTTTATTAATGGCGAGAGTAGATCATGAAAACAAATTGGAATACCACAAGCTATCTGGAGAAGCTTGTTGTGAAGTTTCAAGAGTCTTGAAGAAAATGAAACTTATCATTATTGATGAGGTAAGCATGGTATCAAACTTAATGCTTGCCTTTGTGCATTTAAGAATGCAGCAAATTCTTAAAACAGAGTATGACGTATTATTTGAGGAAAACACGTCATAGTTTTTGGAGATCTACTACAGCTTACTCCCGTAAAAGGACAACCAGTGTTTAAAACACTGGCGTATGAAGATACCAGAAAGTCTTTGTGGATCATTGGAAATGTTAACATTTGGTCATATTTTGAGTATAACAAATATGCGACAGGCAAATGATGCTGATTATGGAATTATTTTTCAAGATATGGGAATTGGAAGCCTGACTGAACATGGCAAACAATCTTTACAGAGACGATTACTTTCCAATTTGTTTCCAAATGAAAATATTGTTCCTGAGAAAATATATGAGAATTGCAGAAAACAAATCTGTAATCTGCTTAACGCCAACACTGTGAGAATGTTCTATATTCAATGAAGAAATTTTTAAGTTGGAAAATGAAGAATCTATAAAATTGGAAGCTATTGATAAAATAGAGCATGAAGGAATCACTATTATTTTGACAGAAAAGTTTAAGGGGAAACTGAATTCTTTAGAGAAATCGATAAGTAAAACTGCTGGTTTAGAAAATAATTTATATGCATGTGTATACTGTAGGGTAATTTTACGATGTAATTTGAATGTCGAAAAAGGTTTAGAAAATGGAGCAATGGGTAAAGTTTTTGATTTTGTTAATTACGTAGATAGAGATGGTATTGCATTTCTGAAAATCAAATTTTATCAAATTGAAGAAGTACAACAATTTAGTCGTTGTTCAGCTCGGTTTTTGCTTGTAAAAGATTTGAATGTTCACAGAAAAAAGTTTCCTTTTTCTTTGGCCTATGTGGTGACCATTCATAAATCTCAAGGTTTAAGTGTAGATAGTGATTTAGTGAATATTGGAAGTACTGTGTTTAAAGAGGGTATGGCATATGTTGCTTTGTCTCGAGTGAGAACTTTATCTGGATTGTACTCGATTGATTTTGATGAGAGAAAGATTACTGCAGATGTAAATTGTGTGACAGAGTATAATAGGTTAAGAAGAGAATATGCACCCAATTTAGGTCAATATCCAGTATTTGAAAAGTGTGTGTTAAGTAGAAAAAGAAGATATGAGAACATCTGTAGTGAAGCTGTAGAGAAAGAAAGAAAACAAGATGACATTGTGATTGCAAGCAAAAAGAAAAAGGACACTGTTGAAGAGATTGTTGGGTATCAGTTTATAAATAGTTCTGGTGTCAACTGCTATGCTAATGTAGTTGTTAATGTTGTTTTTATTCTTGAAAGTTTGCAACAGCAAATTGTTGAAAATCGGGAAAAACGATTTTGTTTGTTGTTGTATTCTGTTTATGAGAAATGTAGTAGTGATAGAAGTAAAATACAAAGTGTTTCTGATATTCGAAATGTTTTGGTCATATGTTCTGGTTCTACTGAATTTACACAGAATATTCAGCAAGATTGTCAGGAATTTCTAATGTATATGCTTGTTGTATTGGAAGATGAAGATATAGATATTGAAAACCTTTTTGGCCTTTCTCATAAATGTCAACATGATTGTGAAAATTGTTTGTTTACATGTAGCACTAATATAGACACTGAAAGATTTATATATTTGACTTTACCAGACTGTGAATCAGTGTCTTTTAACAATCTAGTTAGGGGAGCAAGTCAAAACATGGAGTGTAGCCAATGTAAATCACAAATGTCATCAAGATTAGTTATACAAAGATATGGACAGTATGTAATTGTAATGCTGCAACGTTGTAGAGCTGATGGAAGAAAATTGGAAACTTTAAATAAAACATTTGTAGCTACTCAAGAATCAACATCACAAATACCTTTTGTAGCTGTAGCAATTATTTTTCATGATGGTTCTTCTACAACATCTGGGCATTACACAATTTATTTAAAATATCCGAAAGGTTGGATACATTGTAATGATAGTCATTTGGTTTTTAAACAAAGTTTGCCTAAAGAGTTACCAATTTCTAACCTAATATTTTTAAAGCCAAAATTTTAGGAACACAATTTGGACTTTCAGGATTACTGCTGTTAAGGTAGGCTGGTCTGGTGTTGTAGAGTACTTTGTGAGTGATGGTGAGGAGCTTGAAGATGATCCTCTTGTCGACATTGAGGCAGTGTAGGTGTTTCAGGTGGTGGGTGATGTGACTGCAGCAGGGGACATTGATCATCAGTCGGGCGGAGTTGTTTTGGATGTGTTGTAGTCGTTGTAGGTGTTTGGCTGGGATTCCTGTGTAGAGTGTGTTGCCATAGTCTAGTCTGCTGCCGATGAGGGCCTCTGTCACTGTTCTTCTTCTTTCGGTTAGGATCCACTTGTAAATGTTGCGTAGCATGCGGAGGGTGTTGTAGCAGTACGAGGAGATGGTGTGGACTTGCTTACACATGGAGAGGGAGGACTTGAGGATGAATCCTAGGTTGTGTACATGGTCGGTAGGTGTTGGTACTGTTCAGAGTGTAGTCGGCCACCAGGAGTCATTCCAGGCTGAGTTGTAAAGGAATTACTGAACATTGTTTATTAATGCCGAGAGTAGATCATGAAAACAAATTGGAATACCACAAGCTATCTGGAGAAGCTTGTTGTGAAGTTTCAAGAGTCTTGAAGAAAATGAAACTTATCATTATTGATGAGGTAAGCATGGTATCAAACTTAATGCTTGCCTTTGTGCATTTAAGAATGCAGCAAATTCTTAAAACAGAGTATGACGTATTATTTGAGGAAAACACGTCATAGTTTTTGGAGATCTACTGCAACTTACTCCCGTAAAAGGACAACCAGTGTTTAAAACACTGGCGTATGAAGATACCAGAAACTCTTTGTGGAGCATTGGAAATGTTAACATGAGTACCTCCGTCTTGTCCGAGTTCAGGTTTAGAGAGCTGCTCCTTATGCAGTTTGCGACGGCTTTCATTCCCTCGTAGAGGTTGCTTTTGGTGGTATGTGGCTATTTGGTGAGGGAGAGGATGAGCTGGGTGTCGTTGGCGTAGGAGATGATATTAAGGCTGTGATGGCGGGCCACTTGTGTGAGGGTGGCCATGTAGATGTTGAATAGCGTCGGGCTGAGGGATGAACCCTGGGGGACGCCGCAAATGATGTCACTGGTTTTGGATCAGAAGGAGGCGGACGCTCAGGATTACTATTGAACAACTTCCAAACTAAGGATTTGACACATACTATTTGGCCTTGAGGAAAAGTATCTAAAACCATTAAGGACTTTTTGTTTTATATTTTGTTAGCATATATGTGTGTAAGTAACATTATTTACAGTTTATGAAAATTAATCATAATGTTTTGTTATTTTATGATTGTTTGAGATGTTTCATATTTACGTAAGAAATTACTCTTAGAAAAAAACATTTAACATATATTTTATTTCTATTTTTTAGATTGTTATTGAGAATGTTGAATGTTTTTTTAAAGATAATCTTATTGAACTCACTGTTTCTAGTGAAATTCAATATATTCTGAGAACAGCATAAAAGGCAAATGAAATGCTTTACAAAATATTTTGTTTTGTAAAATATATAATGTAGCTGAATTTTTTCTTGTCTTCCACAGATGCTAAATTTATATTATATACTTTTTTATTATTTATTATTTTTAAGGTAAGTATAAGTAACTATAAAACATGGTCAATGGGATGTGCTTCTAAAGAGCTGGATGGAGTACATATCTGTGCAAAGATGGTTTGTATCTTTTAAAGACATTTGAGAAAGTTAACATATATACTGAGTGTACCTGAGGACCTACTATCTTTGAACATATATTTGAAAAATGCCAGAGACTTTTATTATAGAGATGTATGAAATGGAACATGGCTTCAGAACAGCTTTCTGCAATGTACCATTATGATATTGAATAGAACAACATGCTTGGCTAGTAGAGACCAGAGTGTTTCAGGATTAAAAGAGAACAAATTGTTCTACATAAAATATGTCACAGAGAGTGTTTTCAAATACTCTTTTATGTTTAGAAGGACAGGATATGTTACTGTGTGTAGTTTTTCTTCTCTATGTAAATATGTCCTCATCATACACAATACTTTGAGTTGAAGTGGCGTTCTACACCTGTTGCTGTGAGTAGTTTCGACTTACATAAGGAATTACTATTTTCTAATTATGTTAAAAGGTGAGTACTGGATAGGTCTTTAAGAATTGATGTGTGTGAAAACACATGACGTAATCAAAAACTAGTGTGATAATGGTACCTAAATACACACAGATACACAGTGTTATTCTGGACAACCAACAGTAGTCCTTGCATTTTACTAAAACACATTTACTAGTTTGGAACGGGTAAGGTGATTAGACATATTCTACATTTTTTAGGACTGCATTTTACTATAACAGCCTGAGTCCTTTCCAATAGTCATAAGGAGTGACTTGTTTCAAAATTTAAGAAAACTTAAGAACAGGATATACTTATAAGTAATTATATTTATATACCCTTATAAAGTACTAAAGCTCTAATGTTGGAATGTTATTAGACAATGGTATTTATATAATACTTTTTTAAGGTCAAAATTGTTGATAAAGCTAGTTTTGTATTATGTATTAAGAAAACTGATAAAATGAATTATGTTTTTGTGCAAGGAACTACAACATAACAGATTAATTATGGAAAGAGAACAGAACAATACCGAGAACATTTTAGAAATTACCAATAGTCTCATTGAAGAACTAAACGTACCTCTTACAGGCAGCGAGAGTGAAGAACAAGAAATTAGTGCTGCAGATATGAGCTGTGATTTCCAAGACGAAACTTTTTATAGTTGGTTCAGCTAACTATAACTCGCACGCCCGCAATGCACTGCTAATGCGTCACATATTACATCACTCATGACATGGTCAGTGACATCACTCATGGCATCACTCATGACATCTCAAATGACATCACTCATGACATCACTGATGACATCATCCTTGTGTAAGAGTGGAAGACCTCCTCTCACCGTAATATAACCTTTGATACACACATTCAAAAATAGAAACGAAAATTTCCAAAAAAATGGAGATACCAATACCATTTACAACAACCTACTCAGTAATTCCAACATCTACATACACATCCACTCATTCACCAACAGTTCTATATAGTCACTCATACATGTACTCACTCATCATATGTACTCATACACCTATACATCCTGTTACACACCGACACTCATCCATAGAGTTACTCACATACATACATTCAAGTGCTTCGGACATACTACAGTATACTATAGATAAACACCTTATAGATTTATGCTGTAGCAGTTCTTTATAGTTCTGCACTTTCACATTCTCCATACACAAGTAACATATTCATTCATTAATTTATGAACTACACATTCATTCTGACAAACTTTTACACACTACCGTAGAAATATAGTTCTTTCTTTGACCAGTGAAGGTAGTTTTAAAAAGAACTGTTCTTTTCTGTTTTGTATTTTTTTTGGTGTTTTCTCAACAAATTCCAAGCGGAACAAAAGAATGAAAAAAAGAACAACTAATGTCGAGGACAGCAATGATCCTGCATCCTGCGATTCATCAAGTCTATAGACTGTTCCCCATAACACAATAGTTTATCGCAATAAATGCATAGAATTTTAACTTTAGCAAAGTCAGAATCAATATGTGCGTGTGGACTGCTTGCTGAAAATGCTGCTGCCGCAGTTGATGTGCTTGGTGTAGCAGCAGGTGGGTTCTCATGCAACCTCCGTCTTGCAGCTCGAGCAAAGTTCTTGGGGTGCAAGTTCTTCACGTGTTGCACCATATTTGCTGTGCCAAAGGAGTATTTTTTACATGGATCACCCCTTGAAAGAGTTGGTTGGCAAATTTTACAGGTTACTTTCGGAGCATTAACCTTTTTTGACCTTCTGGAAAAGTGAAAAACTTCCAAATTAGAGCTTCTTTCCTCTTCTTTGGACGTTCTTCAGGAATTAAATCTCCCTCTGAAGAACTGCTGGAAGATGACTCCATTGCACTTATTATTGTGATCTTCCTTCTATTTGAGAAGAGTCTCAGAAGAAATTCGAATAATTATAATGGGACGGAACTTTCAACAGTCGCAATATGAAAAGTTATGAACCAATCGAATCTCTACTTTTAAAGTCACATGGCTTTGCGTACACTTATGATGCGCTTGCGCAGCTCTTTCAATACGAGTACGCATGATGTTCTACCGCGATTTGTGTAATTCTTTTTAAAAATTATATATGATTATTACAAGTATTAAAAAAATTCATAGTTATCCCAAATATCTGCCCTTAGTATGTACATTAAATACATACATGTTTTAAACCAAGTAGAAACATTGCCCCCTTTCGCGTACCGGACGCCGTCCATGACGTCACACCGAAGCTTTAATGCGACGCGTAACGTCAAAGCATATTTGTACCGTATACGCGGGTACGCGCTGAGTATGATAACCAGTACAAACTATGGTGCGATCACCCTCTCAGTGACAAATCAGAGCTCAGGGCACGCTAAGGAGAATCATTAGAAGTGCTGACTCCTTGCAGATCCGATTCTGGGCCTGCCTCTGCGCACATTATAACACCGCCCCAATCTCTCTTTGTTGTTAATTGTTAGTGCACACACTCATACTTGCACATGCGCGGTGCACACCTGCCCACACTACCCACATGCCACCACCTATCATTTACCCTGGAAACCAATACATAACCCAATGGCATGTACCCCAGGGCCATCATTCTTACAGACAGCAAAAACGCTACCAATGAAAGCCCTGGGCTTGGTTTGGTCAGCCCCCGCGGTTCCCATATAATGCGGGCACTGACGTGAGCATGCTCTCTTTTGCCTGCCTCTGCTGCGTTGACAGACAGACTGTCAAAAACATCCCAGACTCAGCAAAACTGCAGCCTTTCAAGACACGACAAAAGACGACAGAAGCAAAGGTAAGAGAAGACGTCACAACATCAGCCTCCACTGTAAATTGTATATGCATAATGCTATTTTTTTTATCCTTCATATGGCTTTCCTACCCCTCAATGGTTTTAAATTGTACTTACATAATTGAAATATTTCTTCATAAGGCACGCGGTGCTATACACCTCTAATCTTAAAAATTGTGCGTGCATAAATTTCTGTGTCGTATTTCTGTACTACGCCACGTGCTTAGGCCTCTATTATTATTAATTGTGCGTCCATGATAGTATTTTTTTTTCTGCGTCACGAGGCCGTCCCAGGCCTCTATTAACTTATTGATATTCCTTTGTTTGCTGGAGCTGCAACAGTCTAACTACGGAATATTAAGAACCCACATTAAAATTCACTTTTGATAGTAGTTACGCAACTCAGTTTACGATGACTAATCAAAAAGTCCTTTTGTTTCCTTCACCAAAGATCGTTCAGAAGCAACCACGGCCTATCGAGCAAAAGCAATGGAATTCTCTGCAACGTATTGAATATACTTTGACGTATAGAAGCAGAGTTCAAGTCGAATGGTGAACTCCGGTGGCCGCTCTCTTTATACAAGGTAAGCACGGCAGCCTAGATCTACAAAGCCTTGATAGCAATGCATTAAAAAATAAGTCGCCATAACGGGCATCAGTAACGCAGTAGGTACTTTCATATAGACACCACTTGAACGCGGCACTATAACAACTGAAATATACCAGGTACACTGCACTCGTAAAACAGTAGTGTTAGCTTTATTTGTGAAACGAGAGAGGGCCACATTATCAAACCTTGGCAACAAAATTATCGCCACTTCATCGGCAGCAAACTGCCGCTAAAGTGGCCATAATAGGTTAGATAATATACTCTATTGAATTCCAATCAAAGCTCATGTTAAATGTGAAGGACATCTAACATGAGCTTTGATTGGAATTCCATAGAGCATATTATCAAACTCATTATCGCCACTTTAGCGACACTTTCCTGCCGATAAAGCGGCGATAATTTTGTCGCCCAGGCTTGATATTATGGCCCAGAGTGCGTAGTGTACAATAGCTTCTCTGTAAAATTGATAACTACCTCCAAGCAGTGAAAACAGATAGCTTACAACAGTCTTACAAACAGATCCACAACCTTATTACTCCACTTTTGAGTCACTTTTAACATGGGTAAAGTGATGCAAGGAGCTAGTAAATATACGTCTAACTTTTCAAGAAAAAATCTCAACTCCAGACTCTGCGACACAGTTTTAATGCTGTTTTCTCTCTCTTTCTCTCTGTGACATCATTTCTCTTTCTTTCTTAAACTTAGACACTGCTGTCTGCTTGGACATGTAGAAGAATTGTTGAAATGAAGTTCTCAATCCAACTGGCTGAAGTGTTTGGCCGCAAGGTTTATACAACGGTAATCACAGAGGCCTAGATCTACAAATCCTTCATAGGAATGCATTAGAAATAATTCAGCATAATGGGCGTTAGTAACCCAGTAGGCAGTTCCATATAGACACCACTTGAATGTGGCACTATAACAAGTAAAATGTACCAGGTACACTGCACTCGTAAAACTGTAGTGTAACTTTTATTTATGAAAAGAGAGAGGGCCATGTTATCAAACCTTGACAACAAAATTATCGCCACTTTATCGGCAGCAAACTGCCGCTAAAGTGGGCATAATAGGTTTGATAATATACTCTATTGAATTCCAATCGAAGCTCATGTTAGATGTGAACGACATCTAACATGAGCTTCCATTGGTATTCCATAGAGCATATTATCAAACCCATTATTGCCACTTTAGCGTCACTTTCCTGCCAATAAAGTGGCAATAATTTTGTCGCCCAGGCTTGATATTATGGCCCAGAGTGCGTAGTGTACAGCAGCTTCTCTGTAAAATCTATAATTACCTCCGAACAGTGATAACAGATACGTTACAACAGTCTGACAAACAGATCCACAACCTTATTATGCCACTTTTGAGTCACTTTTAACATGAGTAAAGTGATGCAAGGAGCTAGAAAATATACGTCTAACTTTTCAAGAAAAAATCTCAACTCCATATTCTGCTACACCGTTTTAATGTTGTTTTCTCTCTCTTTCTCTCTCTCATTCTCTGTGACATCATTTCTCTTTCTCTCTTAAACTTAGACACTGTTGTCTGCTTGGATGTGTAGAAGAATTGTTGAAGTGAAGTTGTGAAGTCTACTTCCTTATGTGTTTGGCCGCAAGGTTTTTACAACGGTAAGCACAGAGGCCTAGATCTACAAATCCTTCATAGGAATGCATTAGAAATAATTCGGCATAACGGGTGTTATAACGCAGTAGACACTTCCATGTAGACACTACTTAAAGGCGGCACTATGACAAGTAAAATGTACCAGGTACACTGCACTCGTAAAACTGTAGTGTTAGATTCTTTAGTGAAATGAGAGAGGGCCATATTATCAAGCCTTGGCGACAAAATTATCGCCACTTTATCGGAAGCAAACTGCCGCTAAAGTGGCCATAAGAGGTTTGATAATATGCTCTATTGAATTCCAATCGAAGCTCATGTTAGATGTGAAGGATATCTAACATGAGCTTCGATTGGAATTTCATAGAGCATATTATCAAACCCATTAGCGCCACTTTAGCGACACTTTCTTGCCGATAAAGTGGCGATAATGTTGCCGCCCAGGCTTGATATTATGGCCCAGAGTGCGTAGTGTACGGCAGCTTCTCTGTAAAATCTATAATTACCTCCGAGAAGTGACAACAGATACGTTACAACAGTCTGACAAACAGGTCCACAACCTTATTACGCCACTTTTGAGTCATTTTTAACATGGGTAAAGTGGTGCAAGGAGCTAGTAAATATACGTCTAACTTTTCAAGAAAAAATCTCAACTCCAGACTCTGGGACACAGTTTTAATGTCGTTTTCTCTCTCTTTCCCTCTCTCACCCTCTGTGACATCATTTCTCTTTCTCTCTTAAACTTAGACACTACTGTCTGCTTGGACGTGTAGATGAATGGTTGAAGTGAAGTTGTGAAGTCTACTACCTTATGTGTTTGGCCGCAAGGTTTATACAACGGTAAGCACAGAGGCCTAGATTTACAAAGCCTTCATAGGAATGCATTAGAAATAAGTCGCTATAACGGGCGTCAGTAACGCAGTAGGCACTGCCATATAGACACCACTTGAACGCGCCACTATAACAGTACTGGAATGTACGAGTCACACTGCACACGTAAAACAATAGATTTACCAAAACTTGTAGGGGCATAGTATCAAGAAAGGAGATAAATTTATCGCCGTTTCAGTGGCAGGAAACTAATGGGCTCTTTTCTCTTTCGGAATCCATTTCACAATTTGTTTATAACATTGTTTAAGTTATTTTTTCCAGTTCTAATATAGGTATAATTGAGTTTTGTTTATTTTTATTGTTTAATAAAAGTTAATTAAAAAAATTTACCCTGGAAACCAATACATAACCCAATGGCATGTACCCCAGGGCCATCATTCTTACAGACAGCAAAAACGCTACCAATGAAAGCCCTGGGCTTGGTTTGGTCAGCCCCCGCGGTTCCCATATAATGCGGGCACTGACGTGAGCATGCTCTCTTTTGCCTGCCTCTGCTGCGTTGACAGACAGACTGTCAAAAACATCCCAGACTCAGCAAAACTGCAGCCTTTCAAGACACGACAAAAGACGACAGAAGCAAAGGTAAGAGAAGACGTCACAACATCAGCCTCCACTGTAAATTGTATATGCATAATGCTATTTTTTTTATCCTTCATATGGCTTTCCTACCCCTCAATGGTTTTAAATTGGACTTACATAATTGAAATATTTCTTCATAAGGCACGCGGTGCTATACACCTCTAATCTTAAAAATTGTGCGTGCATAAATTTCTGTGTCGTATTTCTGTACTACGCCACGTGCTTAGGCCTCTATTATTATTAATTGTGCGTCCATGATAGTATTTTTTTTTCTGCGTCACGAGGCCGTCCCAGGCCTCTATTAACTTATTGATATTCCTTTGTTTGCTGGAGCTGCAACAGTCTAACTACGGAATATTAAGAACCCACATTAAAATTCACTTTTGATAGTAGTTACGCAACTCAGTTTACGATGACTAATCAAAAAGTCCTTTTGTTTCCTTCACCAAAGATCGTTCAGAAGCAACCACGGCCTATCGAGCAAAAGCAATGGAATTCTCTGCAACGTATTGAATATACTTTGACGTATAGAAGCAGAGTTCAAGTCGAATGGTGAACTCCGGTGGCCGCTCTCTTTATACAAGGTAAGCACGGCAGCCTAGATCTACAAAGCCTTGATAGCAATGCATTAAAAAATAAGTCGCCATAACGGGCATCAGTAACGCAGTAGGTACTTTCATATAGACACCACTTGAACGCGGCACTATAACAACTGAAATATACCAGGTACACTGCACTCGTAAAACAGTAGTGTTAGCTTTATTTGTGAAACGAGAGAGGGCCACATTATCAAACCTTGGCAACAAAATTATCGCCACTTCATCGGCAGCAAACTGCCGCTAAAGTGGCCATAATAGGTTAGATAATATACTCTATTGAATTCCAATCAAAGCTCATGTTAAATGTGAAGGACATCTAACATGAGCTTTGATTGGAATTCCATAGAGCATATTATCAAACTCATTATCGCCACTTTAGCGACACTTTCCTGCCGATAAAGCGGCGATAATTTTGTCGCCCAGGCTTGATATTATGGCCCAGAGTGCGTAGTGTACAATAGCTTCTCTGTAAAATTGATAACTACCTCCAAGCAGTGAAAACAGATAGCTTACAACAGTCTTACAAACAGATCCACAACCTTATTACTCCACTTTTGAGTCACTTTTAACATGGGTAAAGTGATGCAAGGAGCTAGTAAATATACGTCTAACTTTTCAAGAAAAAATCTCAACTCCAGACTCTGCGACACAGTTTTAATGCTGTTTTCTCTCTCTTTCTCTCTGTGACATCATTTCTCTTTCTTTCTTAAACTTAGACACTGCTGTCTGCTTGGACATGTAGAAGAATTGTTGAAATGAAGTTCTCAATCCAACTGGCTGAAGTGTTTGGCCGCAAGGTTTATACAACGGTAATCACAGAGGCCTAGATCTACAAATCCTTCATAGGAATGCATTAGAAATAATTCAGCATAATGGGCGTTAGTAACCCAGTAGGCAGTTCCATATAGACACCACTTGAATGTGGCACTATAACAAGTAAAATGTACCAGGTACACTGCACTCGTAAAACTGTAGTGTAACTTTTATTTATGAAAAGAGAGAGGGCCATGTTATCAAACCTTGACAACAAAATTATCGCCACTTTATCGGCAGCAAACTGCCGCTAAAGTGGGCATAATAGGTTTGATAATATACTCTATTGAATTCCAATCGAAGCTCATGTTAGATGTGAACGACATCTAACATGAGCTTCCATTGGTATTCCATAGAGCATATTATCAAACCCATTATTGCCACTTTAGCGTCACTTTCCTGCCAATAAAGTGGCAATAATTTTGTCGCCCAGGCTTGATATTATGGCCCAGAGTGCGTAGTGTACAGCAGCTTCTCTGTAAAATCTATAATTACCTCCGAACAGTGATAACAGATACGTTACAACAGTCTGACAAACAGATCCACAACCTTATTATGCCACTTTTGAGTCACTTTTAACATGAGTAAAGTGATGCAAGGAGCTAGAAAATATACGTCTAACTTTTCAAGAAAAAATCTCAACTCCATATTCTGCTACACCGTTTTAATGTTGTTTTCTCTCTCTTTCTCTCTCTCATTCTCTGTGACATCATTTCTCTTTCTCTCTTAAACTTAGACACTGTTGTCTGCTTGGATGTGTAGAAGAATTGTTGAAGTGAAGTTGTGAAGTCTACTTCCTTATGTGTTTGGCCGCAAGGTTTTTACAACGGTAAGCACAGAGGCCTAGATCTACAAATCCTTCATAGGAATGCATTAGAAATAATTCGGCATAACGGGTGTTATAACGCAGTAGACACTTCCATGTAGACACTACTTAAAGGCGGCACTATGACAAGTAAAATGTACCAGGTACACTGCACTCGTAAAACTGTAGTGTTAGATTCTTTAGTGAAATGAGAGAGGGCCATATTATCAAGCCTTGGCGACAAAATTATCGCCACTTTATCGGAAGCAAACTGCCGCTAAAGTGGCCATAAGAGGTTTGATAATATGCTCTATTGAATTCCAATCGAAGCTCATGTTAGATGTGAAGGATATCTAACATGAGCTTCGATTGGAATTTCATAGAGCATATTATCAAACCCATTAGCGCCACTTTAGCGACACTTTCTTGCCGATAAAGTGGCGATAATGTTGCCGCCCAGGCTTGATATTATGGCCCAGAGTGCGTAGTGTACGGCAGCTTCTCTGTAAAATCTATAATTACCTCCGAGAAGTGACAACAGATACGTTACAACAGTCTGACAAACAGGTCCACAACCTTATTACGCCACTTTTGAGTCATTTTTAACATGGGTAAAGTGGTGCAAGGAGCTAGTAAATATACGTCTAACTTTTCAAGAAAAAATCTCAACTCCAGACTCTGGGACACAGTTTTAATGTCGTTTTCTCTCTCTTTCCCTCTCTCACCCTCTGTGACATCATTTCTCTTTCTCTCTTAAACTTAGACACTACTGTCTGCTTGGACGTGTAGATGAATGGTTGAAGTGAAGTTGTGAAGTCTACTACCTTATGTGTTTGGCCGCAAGGTTTATACAACGGTAAGCACAGAGGCCTAGATTTACAAAGCCTTCATAGGAATGCATTAGAAATAAGTCGCTATAACGGGCGTCAGTAACGCAGTAGGCACTGCCATATAGACACCACTTGAACGCGCCACTATAACAGTACTGGAATGTACGAGTCACACTGCACACGTAAAACAATAGATTTACCAAAACTTGTAGGGGCATAGTATCAAGAAAGGAGATAAATTTATCGCCGTTTCAGTGGCAGGAAACTAATGGGCTCTTTTCTCTTTCGGAATCCATTTCACAATTTGTTTATAACATTGTTTAAGTTATTTTTTCCAGTTCTAATATAGGTATAATTGAGTTTTGTTTATTTTTATTGTTTAATAAAAGTTAATTAAAAAAATTTACCCTGGAAACCAATACATAACCCAATGGCATGTACCCCAGGGCCATCATTCTTACAGACAGCAAAAACGCTACCAATGAAAGCCCTGGGCTTGGTTTGGTCAGCCCCCGCGGTTCCCATATAATGCGGGCACTGACGTGAGCATGCTCTCTTTTGCCTGCCTCTGCTGCGTTGACAGACAGACTGTCAAAAACATCCCAGACTCAGCAAAACTGCAGCCTTTCAAGACACGACAAAAGACGACAGAAGCAAAGGTAAGAGAAGACGTCACAACATCAGCCTCCACTGTAAATTGTATATGCATAATGCTATTTTTTTTATCCTTCATATGGCTTTCCTACCCCTCAATGGTTTTAAATTGGACTTACATAATTGAAATATTTCTTCATAAGGCACGCGGTGCTATACACCTCTAATCTTAAAAATTGTGCGTGCATAAATTTCTGTGTCGTATTTCTGTACTACGCCACGTGCTTAGGCCTCTATTATTATTAATTGTGCGTCCATGATAGTATTTTTTTTTCTGCGTCACGAGGCCGTCCCAGGCCTCTATTAACTTATTGATATTCCTTTGTTTGCTGGAGCTGCAACAGTCTAACTACGGAATATTAAGAACCCACATTAAAATTCACTTTTGATAGTAGTTACGCAACTCAGTTTACGATGACTAATCAAAAAGTCCTTTTGTTTCCTTCACCAAAGATCGTTCAGAAGCAACCACGGCCTATCGAGCAAAAGCAATGGAATTCTCTGCAACGTATTGAATATACTTTGACGTATAGAAGCAGAGTTCAAGTCGAATGGTGAACTCCGGTGGCCGCTCTCTTTATACAAGGTAAGCACGGCAGCCTAGATCTACAAAGCCTTGATAGCAATGCATTAAAAAATAAGTCGCCATAACGGGCATCAGTAACGCAGTAGGTACTTTCATATAGACACCACTTGAACGCGGCACTATAACAACTGAAATATACCAGGTACACTGCACTCGTAAAACAGTAGTGTTAGCTTTATTTGTGAAACGAGAGAGGGCCACATTATCAAACCTTGGCAACAAAATTATCGCCACTTCATCGGCAGCAAACTGCCGCTAAAGTGGCCATAATAGGTTAGATAATATACTCTATTGAATTCCAATCAAAGCTCATGTTAAATGTGAAGGACATCTAACATGAGCTTTGATTGGAATTCCATAGAGCATATTATCAAACTCATTATCGCCACTTTAGCGACACTTTCCTGCCGATAAAGCGGCGATAATTTTATCGCCCAGGCTTGATATTATGGCCCAGAGTGCGTAGTGTACAATAGCTTCTCTGTAAAATTGATAACTACCTCCAAGCAGTGAAAACAGATAGCTTACAACAGTCTTACAAACAGATCCACAACCTTATTACTCCACTTTTGAGTCACTTTTAACATGGGTAAAGTGATGCAAGGAGCTAGTAAATATACGTCTAACTTTTCAAGAAAAAATCTCAACTCCAGACTCTGCGACACAGTTTTAATGCTGTTTTCTCTCTCTTTCTCTCTGTGACATCATTTCTCTTTCTTTCTTAAACTTAGACACTGCTACCTGCTTGGACATGTAGAAGAATTGTTGAAATGAAGTTCTCAATCCAACTGGCTGAAGTGTTTGGCCGCAAGGTTTATACAACGGTAATCACAGAGGCCTAGATCTACAAATCCTTCATAGGAATGCATTAGAAATAATTCAGCATAATGGGCGTTAGTAACCCAGTAGGCAGTTCCATATAGACACCACTTGAATGTGGCACTATAACAAGTAAAATGTACCAGGTACACTGCACTCGTAAAACTGTAGTGTAACTTTTATTTATGAAAAGAGAGAGGGCCATGTTATCAAACCTTGACAACAAAATTATCGCCACTTTATCGGCAGCAAACTGCCGCTAAAGTGGGCATAATAGGTTTGATAATATACTCTATTGAATTCCAATCGAAGCTCATGTTAGATGTGAACGACATCTAACATGAGCTTCCATTGGTATTCCATAGAGCATATTATCAAACCCATTATTGCCACTTTAGCGTCACTTTCCTGCCAATAAAGTGGCAATAATTTTGTCGCCCAGGCTTGATATTATGGCCCAGAGTGCGTAGTGTACAGCAGCTTCTCTGTAAAATCTATAATTACCTCCGAGCAGTGATAACAGATACGTTACAACAGTCTGACAAACAGATCCACAACCTTATTATGCCACTTTTGAGTCACTTTTAACATGAGTAAAGTGATGCAAGGAGCTAGAACATATACGTCTAACTTTTCAAGAAAAAATCTCAACTCCATATTCTGCTACACCGTTTTAATGTTGTTTTCTCTCTCTTTCTCTCTCTCATTCTCTGTGACATCATTTCTCTTTCTCTCTTAAACTTAGACACTGTTGTCTGCTTGGATGTGTAGAAGAATTGTTGAAGTGAAGTTGTGAAGTCTACTTCCTTATGTGTTTGGCCGCAAGGTTTTTACAACGGTAAGCACAGAGGCCTAGATCTACAAATCCTTCATAGGAATGCATTAGAAATAATTCGGCATAACGGGTGTTATAACGCAGTAGACACTTCCATGTAGACACTACTTAAAGGCGGCACTATGACAAGTAAAATGTACCAGGTACACTGCACTCGTAAAACTGTAGTGTTAGATTCTTTAGTGAAATGAGAGAGGGCCATATTATCAAGCCTTGGCGACAAAATTATCGCCACTTTATCGGAAGCAAACTGCCGCTAAAGTGGCCATAAGAGGTTTGATAATATGCTCTATTGAATTCCAATCGAAGCTCATGTTAGATGTGAAGGATATCTAACATGAGCTTCGATTGGAATTTCATAGAGCATATTATCAAACCCATTAGCGCCACTTTAGCGACACTTTCTTGCCGATAAAGTGGCGATAATGTTGCCGCCCAGGCTTGATATTATGGCCCAGAGTGCGTAGTGTACGGCAGCTTCTCTGTAAAATCTATAATTACCTCCGAGAAGTGACAACAGATACGTTACAACAGTCTGACAAACAGGTCCACAACCTTATTACGCCACTTTTGAGTCATTTTTAACATGGGTAAAGTGGTGCAAGGAGCTAGTAAATATACGTCTAACTTTTCAAGAAAAAATCTCAACTCCAGACTCTGGGACACAGTTTTAATGTCGTTTTCTCTCTCTTTCCCTCTCTCACCCTCTGTGACATCATTTCTCTTTCTCTCTTAAACTTAGACACTACTGTCTGCTTGGACGTGTAGATGAATGGTTGAAGTGAAGTTGTGAAGTCTACTACCTTATGTGTTTGGCCGCAAGGTTTATACAACGGTAAGCACAGAGGCCTAGATTTACAAAGCCTTCATAGGAATGCATTAGAAATAAGTCGCTATAACGGGCGTCAGTAACGCAGTAGGCACTGCCATATAGACACCACTTGAACGCGCCACTATAACAGTACTGGAATGTACGAGTCACACTGCACACGTAAAACAATAGATTTACCAAAACTTGTAGGGGCATAGTATCAAGAAAGGAGATAAATTTATCGCCGTTTCAGTGGCAGGAAACTAATGGGCTCTTTTCTCTTTCGGAATCCATTTCACAATTTGTTTATAACATTGTTTAAGTTATTTTTCCAGTTCTAATATAGGTATAATTGAGTTTTGTTTATTTTTATTGTTTAATAAAAGTTAATTAAAAAAACTACATACTTCTTTTATTTTGTGGGGGAGGGGTATGACGGCCCACAACAAAATTAATGTTGAAATACTATAGTAAGATATTCATGACTAGGATTGAAAACTACTGAGTTCTAAGTAACAGATGTAATAAAAACAATGGTGAGAAACTACTAAAATGGCGGTGGACGGAGTACGTAATCAACGTTTGGCGCCTCGGCACTACCTTTCAAATAAATATATAAAAAATATGACTATTAATACGGTACAAAAGTACAGCAGCGGATGACACACACGTACCAGGAAAAGAAAGCGACAGATTTACTAACTGATATAAAGAAAGGTTTGCTTGTTGAACTTGAAGAAAAAGAAAACGTGGGCTTCGAAACGACGCTGAGCTTGCGAAGAGAGTACAACTGCTACACCAAAAAAAAAGGAAAGCTTTACATACTATCATAGAAATGAAGGAGCATATTATCAACAAAAAGCAATACATTATCGCCGCTTTTACCGACAGAAAACTGCAGATAAAGCAGCGATAATGTGCTTGATAATAGGCCCTTATAGGACCCCCTGAGCAAGCCTAGAGGGGCAGAATGTCTCTACCCTACCCCCTTCCCTTATTTCTGAACTTTGTTTTACTGTTTTCTTGTGACTCGGTTCTAGCGAGGCACAAGATGGCCACCAACACTTCCTGGTTTCGAGTGTTGACAGACAGTTCACAGGCAATCAGGATGCAGCTCGCGCTCGTAATTGAACAGATTCAGTACGCGTGCTGAACTCCGTCTCTAGATATCGCTATGATTTTACTTGCAATTTTCTCAGAAACTACTGAACGGATTTACACCATTTAACAAAAAGCACAATCTGCGAACAGAACTCTACCTCTCTGCCAAATTTCGTGTAATTCCGTTCAGCCGTTCGGGCTGTAGCCCAGGCTAAACGTCCTTATGGAAAATTGCATGGAGAAAACACATTTTGCGACCCTCTTTTTTCTCGGCCCCCACTTGACGAATAACCCCCAACTTTCAGGGAAGGAGCATAGCTGAGTAGGCCATTTTTTTGGAGAAATTCACAAAGATTCGTCCACCAGCGCCAAAGTTATTCCAAATAGAATGTTGTGGATTTCCTATGGAAACTAGGTCCTAACTATAACTACCTACTGGCAACCGCCAGTGGGTAATATATATATATATATATATTACCTACTAGCGGTCGCCAGTAGGTAATTATAGAAAGGACCTAGTTACCATAGGAAAACATGGCGCCGATTGTCGAATCTTCACAAAATTTTCAAAACTTATGGCTGGCTCCGGTCAGCTCCTATCTTAAATGTTTCGGGGTTATTCTTTATGTGGGGGCTGAAAAAAAAGGGGGATCCCAAAATGTGTTTTCTACATGAAATTTTCCATAGGAAACTTTAGAAACGGCTACAGCCCGAACGACTGAGCGGGATTACACCAAATTTGGCAAAAAGGTAGCCATTGGTTCAGAAAGAGCCCTTTTTGTTAAATGGTGTAAATCCGTGCAATCTATTTTTAGATATTAATGGAAAAAGAAATATAAATATCTGGGCGGAATCTAACCACACACCTCATCTTGAGATCTGATTGGCTGTCAGCACTTCATCAAAGAAGTGTTGGGAGCAATCCTGGGACCAATATACATGATAGCACCTCCTTAAAAAGCATTGCAGTTAATAGAGGCTTTTTAAGACTTTAGTAAAATTATAAATCATTTGTTGATGGTCCCATACTCATTTAAGGAATTGTGCTGTGTTCTAAGGTGAATTTACCATGTGAAAAAGCCTTCTGCTGGGATATCATGAATCACGTCTGAGAGAAAACTAATATCTCATACTTTTCCCACAGAGGTTTGGAAGGTGATCTATAAGCTAAACTGAGAGCATATTTTCTGTATATTCACATTATTTTTCTCAGTCATGAGAGAATGAAGTCTGACATTCTCAGTAAAACATGTACATCCAACAAGGGCAGAGATTGTCAGTGGATTCCTTTGTGTTCTACTGCAGCTTCCCAGAATGTTCTAAAGAACAACTAGAGCGCTTACATTCCTACTTATGACAAACGTATTGCACACATGAAGCCATCTTGATTGGAATAAAGTGGTAACTCTTAAAACATTTAATTTAAAAAGGAACAAAATGAAGGGGTTCATTTTGCCATAGAAAGTATGATTAGTGCTGCAGAAAGAAAAATTAGGGAACATTTTGAGTGACTTCTCAAATCCTCTTCTATTTCATTAAAAGATTCTGACTTGCAGATGAAAACATGCACTTTCAATACCAGCAGCTGACTTCCCTGGTGAGCAGTAGCTTTACTACAGTGATCTAATGAGCAACCACAGTGCTAACATTCAGAATTTATGGCAAATGTGTGACACATCTGAATGCCTTGTTGATGGAACCAAAGTAAAAAACTGTAAGTATTTCCTACTGAGGAGACTGCAGTAAATGAGGAAATTAGGAAACGTCATAACAAATAATTATCCCAAGATGGCCACCAGAAACAAAAGAGCCCAAATATAGCACAAATATTATCCAGATGTAGCCCACGTACAGCTCAATGACAACATGTCCCAGAGTGTTCTTAAGAACAACTAGAGCACTTACTATTTTACTTATGACAAACGTATGGCACACCTGAAGCCATCTTGATTGGAATAAACCTATAACACTTAAACTATTTAATTTAAAAAGGAACACAATGAGGGGGTTCTTGTTGCCATAGAAAGTATGATTAATGCTGAAGAAAGAAAAATTAGGGCACATTTTGAGTGACTTCTCAAATCCTATTTCATTAAAAAATTCTGACATGCAGGCTGAAATATGCACTTTATATACCAGCAGCAGACTTCCGTGGTGAGCGGTAGCTTTTCTACAGTGATCTCATGAGCAACTAGAGTGCTAACATTCAGAAGTTATGGCAAATGTGTGACATATCTGAATACCTTCTTGATGGAATCAAAGTAAAAAACTGAAAGAATTTCCTACTGAGGAGACTACAGTAAATGAGGAAATTAGGAAACTTCATAACAAATAAATCTCCCAACATGACTACCAGAGACAAAAGAGCCCAAATGAAGCACAAATATCACCCAGATGTAGCCCAATGACAGAAGTGTGCAAAACACTTTTTATTGTTTGTGTTTTTGCAGTTTACTATAGTGCATTCTTGTCAGGTATTGGAGTGCTTTACATGAGCTTTGGTTACATAACACAAGAACAAACTCATTTTGGTTGTAGACATGGGGAGATTAAGTGATTTGACCAGAATCACAGAATGTCGAGCTGAAGCAGAAACTCCAACCTGGTTCCCCAGTTGCAATGTCTGCAGCTGTGCAGCATTTAATCAAGTGGTCAACTGGATAAAAAAACATAAAGATAACAAATAATTTAAAAGCTCTTTGTCGCTATTTGAAAACTCAGAAAATATGTCCTTATTTTAGTTTTTTTAGAGCACTAACCATAATTTTGATGCAAATAAGACCCTCTCATATATGCAATTTATAAAGGAAATGACCTAGGTATTACAGTTTTGATAACACCAACATGACGTCAGGCGTTCCACACTTTTGTAATAAATATAGAATGTTAGCAATCTAGTTGTTTATTAGGATACTGTTGTGAGGCAGAGCACGGACTCTGAAAATTGAAGGCAGGTAGGAGGATGGAGATGCAAAAATGTGTCCACACTGGGTAGGCAGGAAGGGCAGTGGCAGCACAACAGACTATGGAGGGCTGCGGAAAGGGGGTCATGGGCAACAAACCAACAATACAGGACTGACAAGAGAGGCTGTGGCAATATAATGGCCCATTTTTGGCAGAAGGAAGAGGCAGTGTTAATACAACCATACATGCCAACAGACACGATTTAGCCAGGGAACGTCCAATGCTTTTAAGCCCAAATAGGCTTTATTTGATCTGGTTCCTGTCTACAATCTATTCTTTTTCAATGTAAGTCAAAGGGGAAAATCAATACCCCAGTTATTTTTTCAAAATATCCCTCTTACCAAGTTCAAAATGTTAGCAGGTATAGTACATTGGATCATGGAACGCAAGAGGAATTGGGGTAGGGACATGAACTCGGATAACAGAGGACAGGAGGGACATGGAGAGGTGCACCAAGCTGACCCTACAGGGCCGGCATCAGGGTTTGCAGCAGCACAATACACTACACAGGGCATACAGGACGGGAGTGCAACACAACAATCCATAGACAGTAATAGGGAGGGGACAGGAACATGCACATGGACAACTGAAAACAGAGGGGAAAGAGGCAGTGGTAGCTAGCTGACCATAATGGACGGACAGGAGAGAAAGCATCACCATAATGGATCATAAAGGGCAGGAGGGACGGATCAGGGGCATTACAATGGAACAGACACACCAGGAGGGAGGGAATAGGGGTCTGAACATGGAAACAGAGGGCTGGGGGCAAGGGGGCAGGGCAGGAACAGCAAGATGACCACGGAGGTCAAGCAGGAAAGGCAGTAGAAGCAAGACACACCATGGAGAGTAACAGTGAGACTATAATGGCATACACACAGACCATGGAGGGAAGGTGGGGGGGGGGGGGGTCAGGGGCAGCTAGCTGACCACACAGAGAAGGTGGGAGGGTCTGTGGCAGCACCGAAGACCATGCATGGCACAGAGGAGGGTTAGTGGCAGCACAATGGCTATGATGGGCAAGAAGGAGGGTGCAGGGGTATGCACAATGGACCATTGAGGATAGAAGGGAGGTTCAGGACATGGGGACAGACAAAAGAGTTCAGGGGAAGGGGCCTCACAACAGGCCATGTGCGGCAGGCAGGAGGAGCAGTTGCAGTACAACTGACCAGGGAGGGCAGAAGGGTGTGGCAGTAAAATGGGCCATGGAGGGCAGGAGAAAGGGGATAAAGGCATAGAATGTGGACAGGCACGGTGGAGGTGGCAGGGATAGGTTACAGTCATCTGACAATGCTAGGCAGGTGGGAGGGGAGTGGCAGCTCAACAGAACACTGAGAGTAGATAGGAGTGCTAGGTCCATGGAACATGGGGGCAAAAAGGATGGATCAGGGGCATGTGCACAGACATCAGAGGGCAGGAGAAAGGAGAATAGGGCAGCAAGCTAAGCACAGAGGCTAAGCAGAAGGTCAATGATGGGGCATAGAATTGGGCAATGGAGGGCAGGAGGAGTGGACTGGTACATCATACTAAATGGAGGACAGTGGCATCACATCAGACCATGCATGGCAGGAGGGAGGAGGCTAGTCCATGGATTCAGACAACAGAGGATAGAGAGGAGGTGGATGGGGCAGCAAGCTAACTGTTCAGAGAAGGCAGGAAGGCCAGTGGCAGAACAACGGCCACACAGAGCTGTAAAAAGGGAGCAGGGACATAGATTTGGACAATGGATCGCTAGGACAATGCCAGGCCTTGCTTCCAACCCCCCACCATCCATTGTGATATGCATCTTACTTAACGTTAAAAAAACTAGAAATGTTCTGAAAAAAACAAAGATTACGGGGACTATATAGTTAGACTCAGATTTCACTCATACACAACCAGTGAAATTCAGCAGTTATCGTTACCTGAGCTAACTATAACTTACGGCCCCGCAATGTACTGCTAATGACCTCTGACATTACATCATTCATGACATAGTCAGTAACATCACTCATGACATCTCAAATGAGCTGTGAATGGAATGGAACGATAATCGCTGGTACTTTATTTAGGGAGTGTGTGTATATTAACACACCTGTTTTTTCTTTTGTGTAAGAACCCTTATAATACGCAATGTGTCCAGATTAATATGTCTGACAGCCTTTCACTTTAAAGTAATGTGTAGTCCATTTTTTATGTTAATGTTTACAATACTAAGTATGTTTATTATGAATAAGTTATGTTGACGAACATACAGGTATGGCGGTCACGGGGCAAAATATGCTGAAATGACATTGTGTGCATATAAACACTTGTTTTCTTTTCTTTATTGTATTGATTCCTGAATTTTCACATCGTGACCAGGCCAATATGTCTGCCAGCTTTATGGATTAAAGTAATATGTAGTCCTTTGTTAATGTTGGCTACTGGAGGCATTTCTACATTTAAATAAGGATGCTACAATGACGTATTGTAACGTTATCAAGGTCCTGACGAGCCGAAATGCGTGGATTACACCCTTTGCAGATTAAATACTTCCAAACTACAACCTGATTCCTTCCTTGTAAGATTGAGAAGAGATTACATACATATAAATATAACATTCACTGAAAAAAACACAAGTTATAGGGACATTATAGTTAGAAATTAGCATTTAAAAAAACTCAGAAATTCACTGAAAAAACCACACGTTTCATGGACATCATAGTTAGTTGGACATTTCACTCATACAAAACAAGAGAATTCCCCCCGCAATGCACTGCTGATGACGTCACATATTACATCACTCATGTCACGGTCAGTGACATCACTGATGACATCACTGATGACATCTCAAATGATATCACTTATGACATCATCCACGTGATCATCTGATGCACCTCCTCACACTTTTAAATACAGACTACCATTCTCGAAACCATGGACACACCAATACTAATACACCTACAATAGTCTGTGCACTATGCATGCAGACCTCTAATCAGCTATATAATATTGATACAGTCTTTTAAATACTCAGTTAGTACCTACGCAGTCTAGGAATCCTTCTGTCTGTTCCATGCACTTGTCCATTCACCCATCCAGCACTATATACATATCCTATCACTCGGCCAATAGCTAAGTACTTATAAATGTAGCATGCACTCTCTTTGCAGCACTAAAATGACTCCACTTATTAGTCATATACTTAAGGAATGGCCTAGCCACTAACCAAAGTACAGGTACAATGTTTTGTACACTATGCATGCAGATCTCTAACAAGCTAAATACTATTAATACGCGCTTCTAAAGACCAGGTTAATACCTATGCACTGTTGGAATCCTTCTGTCTGTCTCATGAAGTTCTCCATTCATCCATCTAGCACTATCAACGTATCCTATCACTTCACAAATACCTAAGCACTTATAAATTCCACATGTACTCTCTTTGCAGCACTGAAATTATTCTAGTTACTTGTCATATACTTGAAGAATGGCCTAGCCACCAATACAAGTGCAGGTACAATATTTTGTACACTATGCATGCAGACCTTTAACCAGCTACATACTATTGATACCCTCTTCTAAATATTCAGTTAGTACCTATTCAATGTAGGAATCCTGTCTGTCCCATGCATTTCTCCAATCACCCATCCAGCACTAGCTACTTTTCCTATTACTCCTCCAATACCTAATCACTTACAATAACTGAAAAAAATATTCAGCATTTTTTTATATGTACTACTGTCAAGGTATGATTAAGTAATCCAAACACTATCAATGCACAACTACATTCAGCTGTGCACTATATATGCAAACCTCTAACCAGCTATTTAGTAACGTACTACCCATGCAACCTAGGAATCCTCCTGTCTGTCCCATGCACTTCTCCAATCACCCATCCAGCACTATCTACGTATTCTATCACTCAGCAATACCTACGCATTTATAAATTCAACATGTACTCTCTTTGCAGCTCTGAAATTATTCTAGTTACTAGTCATGCACCTAAGGACTGGCATAGCCAGTAAAACTAGTACAGCTACAATTTCTGTGCACTATGCATGCAGATCTCTAATCAGCTACATAGCATTGATACAGTCAGTCTATTAAATACTCAGTTAGTACCTATGCAGTCTAGGAATCCTTCTGTCTGTCCTATGCACTTCTCCATTCAACCACCCAGCACTATCTACGTATCCAATCGCTTCACCAATAGCTAAGCACTTATAAATTGAGCATTCACTTTCTTTGCAGCACTGAAATTACTCCAGTTATTTGTCATATACTTAAAGAATGTCCTAGCCACTAACACAAGTGCAGGTACAATATTTTGTACACTATGCATGCACACCTCTAACCAGCTACATACTATTGATACGCTCTTCTAAAAACCCAGCTAGTACCTATGCAGTGTAGGAATCCTTCTGTTGGTCCCATGCACTTCTCCATTCACCCATCCAGCACTATCTACTTATCCTATTACTCCACCAGTACCTAAGCACTTATAGATTCACAATACACTCTGTTTGTAATACTGTAATTATTCTAGTTACTAGTTATGAACTTATGGAATGGCCAAGCTACTAACACAAGTACTGCTATAATAGTTTGTGCACTATCCAAGCAGACCTCTAACTAGCAACATAGTATTGATACACTCTTCTAAGTACACAGTTAGTACTCATGCAGTGTAGGAATCGTCCAGTCTCTCCCATGCACTTCTTTAATCACTTATCTACCACTATCATCTTATCCTTTCACTCCACCAGTAAGTAAGCACTTATAAATTAAGTGTTCACTCTATTTGCAGCACTGTCATCTTTCCAGTTACTAGTGGTATTCTTATAAAATGAGCAAGTACACATAAAATATTATGTGCATAATCCCTACAAATCCCCAAGCAGATTCATACTATTGGTCCACTCCATTAAATACTGAAGTAGTACCCATGCAGCGTAGGATACCTACTCTCAGTCTCATGCAATTCTTCAATCACGCATCCACCACTATGTTCTTGTTTTATCAGTCTTCCAATACCTAAGCACTTATGGGGCAGATTTACAAGCACTCTGCACCACCAGTACATCACCAGCAGTGATGGCGCCAGGCACTTCTTCATATTTAGAAGGAGAGGAAAAGCCACCCTGCGTGGTTTTTCCTCTCATTGTAAATACAGCCCCTTCATACACAGAACTTTGCGTTGGAGGGGCATTCCATAGGTGTTGCTGTGGGTGTTCCAACGCAACACACATAGAACAAGACACATCTCCAGATTTATAAGATATCGTAAATCTGGAAATGTGTGTGAATGCTGCACCATCCTAGAGTTGGTGTAGCGAGGCGCAAGAAGGAGGATTGTTTTCATTTCTTCTCATTTTTTCCTCTTTCAATGCATGCTGCATTCCACAGCATACATTGAAAGAGAAAATGCCTTTACCGATTGTTGTTGTGCAGGAAGGTGTCCCTTCCTGCACAAAAACAATCTCCGCACGACACAGACATCCCTGCACCATGGTGCAAGGGTGCCTGTGTCACCGCATGGCTGCATTTTGTGCAGAGGGAAGCACAGAGTTGCAACAAATTCAGGTACATATGTCACATCCCTGTGCTTCGGAAGTGCCACAGTGCAGTGCAGCTAAAGAGATTGCAGTGTCACGCTGCAGTACTTCCTAATAAATCTTCACCTATAAATTCACCATACACTACTAATGCATTCTTTCAGTCAACCACACTGTATACATATATTCAACCAAACTTTCACACATTACCTTGCAATTATAGTTCTTTCTTTAACAGAAAAGGTAGATGATGTCATTAGTGATGTCACTGACCATATCATGAAGGATGTAATATGTGACATCATCAGCAGTGGAATGCGGGCGCGCGAGTTATAGTTAGTACAACTAACTATAAAGGGGGAATTTCAATGGTTTTATACGAGTGAAATGTCTAGCTAACTATAACACCCCTAAAACCTATGGTTTTTTCAGTGAATTTCTAAGATTTTTTAAATGCTAATTCCTAAAAGTTTAAATACTTTGCAAATAGGCAATAGTCTTCTAAGTACAGTAGTAGCAGTTGTTGTAATGCGCAACACAATTTCAGACACAATGCAACATTGAGGGCAATGTGAATTTCTAGTTAAATGCAATTAGTTACTTTTTGGATTACTTTTCTAACCACAGGACTGGATCCTAGATTCAGTCCTGGGACATCTCCTGTAAACAGTTGAGTAAAAGCGTTTTGGTTACAGTAGTGATTTTTAAGGAATATTATTGTATTTTAAAAGTTGACAGAAACTTTTTCACACAGAATCACCAATGTTATCCTATGGGAGGAAATTGACACAGCAGATAAGTAGTGTTAACGTTACTTTTTGTTACTCAGTGGTGGCTCCTGGATCCGGCATGGATGCATCTCCTGTCAACAGTTGAGAGAATGGGTGTAAGTCATACAGGCGATTTTTAAAGAATATTTTTAGTTTGTGAAAATAGACACTTAAAAACTTTTCTGGTGAAAACCAGACAATGGATTCCTATGGAAGGAAATACAAGTTACTGGTAAGAACGGTTAGAATGTTTTTTCAGGATCAGTACTGGGCTCAAAGAAGCAGCACTGAGGTCACTCCTGATAAAAGGTGAGTAAATCGGAATTCGTACTTCCACTGATTTTATAGGAATTTTATAAAGTTCAAAAACTCCATACTTTAGAAGAATTTCCAATGTTAGCCTATCAAAGGAAATTCAAGTTAGTTGTAAGTATTGTTAGAATTACTTTTCAGGATCAGTACTGGGCTCAAAGATGCAGCACTGAGGTCTCTCCTGATAACAGGTGAGTAAATCGGAATTCGTTGTTCGGCTGATTTTAGGTGAATTTTTTAAAGTTCCAAAACTCCACACTTAGAAGAATTTCCAAGTGAAACCACTCAATGTTACCCTATGGAAGGAAATTCACGTAGCAGGTAAGTAGTGTTATCATTACATTTTCTTACTCAGTAGTGGATCCTGGATCCAGCACTGGTGCATATCCTGTAAACAGTTCAAAGAATGCGTTTAAGTCATACGGGCGATTTTTAAGGAATATTTTTAGTTTGTGAAAATAGACACTTTTCTGGTGAAAACCAGACAATGGATTCCTATAGGAGGAAATACAAGTTACTGGTAAGTATAGTTAGAATTATTTTTCAGGGTCAGTGCTGGGCTAAAAGAAGCAGCACTGAGGTCACTCCTGATAACAGGTGAGTAAATCGGAATTTGTAGTTCAGCTGATTTTAGAGGAATATATGTACGTTTCAAAAATCAACACTTCTAAACTTTTCTGCTGAAAACCACACAATGGATTCCTATGGAAGGAAATACAAATTACTGTAAGTACGCTTAGAATTACTTTTCAGGGTCAGTGCTAGGCTAAAAGATGCCGAACTGGGTTTTCTCCTGATAACAGGTGAGTAAATCGGAATTTGTAGTTCGACTGATTTTAGAGGAATATTTGTACAATGGTGAAGGAAGGGGGCGTGGCCTGGGGTGACATGAGGATATCCTTCAAGCTCCTCACCCACGCACACAAGGCACTCCACAAGACCAGACCAGCCTACCTCAACAGACGGCTCTCCTTCTACACGCCCAAACGCGAGCTACGCCCTGCCGACCTCTCACTTGCCACCGTCCTCCTCATCCGAAGAACAACCACCGGCGGGAGATCCTTCTCTCACCTCGCCGCCAAGACACGGAACACCCTCCCACTGAGCCTACAACAGACCTAAGACCTGCTGACCTTCAGGAGGATACTAAAGACCTGGCTGTTTGATCAGTAGCGGCCCCCACCTCCCCCAAGCGCCTTGAGACCCTCGCGGGTATGTTTTGCGCTTAACAAATGACTGGTTGATTGATTGATTGACATGTGTGCAAACACGCCCGTGGCGCAATTTAAGTTGCGGGATTACGTGCACTTGAATCCCGAGGTCCCCTGGGTACCAACTAGCCCACCAGGTACCTCTAGTATGCCCCAGGGGGCTGTGTTGCAGAGAGGTGTTCAGAGGCCAACTCCCTTTTTACAACACTCTGCAACGCAGCTCCGTGGTGCTTACTAGAGGTACCTGGTGGGCCAGTTGGCCCCCAGGGACCCTCAGTATTGACAAGGAATTAATTCCTCAACTTAAACCACGCCACAGGGCTTGTTTGCACACATGTGAACTCAGGCCTGCCCCCTCCCTTCACCACTGTGCAAACTCGCCCCGTGGCGCATTTTAAGTTGACGGATTAGGTCCCCTTGAATACTGAGGGTCCTTGGGGTGCAACTATCCCACCAGCTACCTCCAGTAAGCGCCACAGAGCTGCGTTGCAGAGAGGTGTAAAAAGGGACATAGCCTCAGAACACCTCTCTACAATGGAGCTATTTGGAAGAGAGAGCAGGTTTCCTGCTCATTCTTCCAAATACAAAAGCAGTTTGCAATGGCAGGGAGTGAGCCCCGAGGCTCCCGCCCTGCCATTGCAAACAACAGTGTCCCGGGGGTGGGCACCCCGGGACACTGCAGGAGCCAGCCCTGGGGGGTGGTGGTCCCCAGGGCCATCGAGGGCTCCAGAAGGGGGGCTACATGGCCCTCTCCCATCATTTGAGAATCCCCGTGGAGGTGGCGGTCCCCATGGCATGTGGGGGGATTCAGACCCTCCCCACACAAGTTTTTTTATTTTAAAAAAAGCCCCAGGGGGTGGCGGTCCCCAGGGCTGGGAGGGGCGGCCCGTGAGCCCTCTGCATACATTAAATTAGAGCCCCAGGGATGGCGGTCCCCGGGGCTGGGGTGACCTGAGAGCCCCCCACCCATTTCAAAGAAGCCCCGGGGAGTGGTGGTCCCTGGGGCTGCGTGCGGCCCCCGTGAGCCTCCTGCATACATTAAATTAGATCGCTGGGGGGTGGTGGTTCCCGGGGCAGTGTGGGGGGATTGGGACCCCCATACTTTTTTCTTATTAATGCCCCCGGTATTTGGCCCCCTCGGGGCTGATTACCACTGAAGCGTGGGAGCCCGAGCTTCTTTTTCTTTTAATTTTGGCCGTAATTCGCACTGGGTGTGCAAATCTCGCCGATATATTTTTTTTAAATGTTTTGTTTGGCCCTGGGTCCTTGTGGGACCCCCTGAGCAGGCCTAGGGGGGTCAGGGTGTATCTACCCTGCCCCCTTTTCGCGTTTTGCGGTGTTTATTTTTGTCAGAAGATGGCTGCCAACACTTTCTGATTTTGACTGTTGACAGCCAATCAGCATTCAGCTCAAGCACAGCAGGGTGAGTTCAGGCTGCTCTCAGAGTACGCGGATAGATACGCCCATAGATATATAAGTGATTTTAACTGTCATTTTCTCAGGAACCACTGAACGGATTTACACCAAATAAGCAAAAGGCACAAGTCTGAACCAAGGACTACCTCTTTGCCAAATTTGGTGTAATTACGTTCAGCCGTTCGGGCTGTAACCGTGTCTAAAGGTCATAAATTGCATGGGGAAAAGACTTTTTTGGACCCCCTTTTTTCTTGGCCCCCGCTTGACCAATCACCCCCTAACTTTTATAGATATATTGCCCATTGCTTGGAAATAAGTATGCTGACCAAGTGGACAGTACTACAAAAGGTTGATTCAGGACAAAATACACAGAATGTGAATTGTTTCTTTATGGATTCAAATCAGATTTCTTTGAGTAAATTAAGACAAGAAGATGCCCCGGACAAAAAGAAAATGGAAGAGACTAGGCTGCAAGAAAAATTATCAGGATTTATATGTGAATGCTCAGCATAAATATGTCCTGCCTGACTCAATATTTACAGAACAGATCACATGCAGGTAGGGATAGCCTGATTAGGATATTCAAAAAGTGCTGGGAAAATATGAGATTTTGAAATGTTGCTGAAGATGTTTAAACCAAAGATCTAAGCCATAGAGGACATGGCGGACAGCGGTTAGCAGGTCGCAAGAGGCTCCAATGGTCGGGGCGTTAGACAATTTTTCTCTGCGGTTTTTCTCATGAACAGCGGCGTTTTTGGCGGCCGCGACAATTGAAATATGCGATAGAAATTGATTTCGTTTCCATTGAACCTCAGCACAAATAGCATGATACGGGGAAACGACTGGAGGCCGGGGGACGGAGGAAAACAGACGGAAGCGATACATTCAAGCAAGTGAAGCCGGGCGTGTTTGCTTGTGAGGAGTGGAGGGGGAAGAAAACAGTGTGAACAGGTCAGATTTGTTTAAAACTTAACCCTGGACTGGCTGGTTTTTGGGGTGTTGCATGCCACGGTCTCTTTCTGGACTTGTGATAGAGGTGGCTGGGTCAGAAGTCTCCCCATGTAACGCGGTGGCCTTCGCTTCCGCTGGTGAGAGCCACAGAGATAGCCGAGTTGAGAACCAGGAGGTGCTGGGAATTTTGTGGACACAGGCGGCTTTGGGCATTCGCCGTGGTAGGAAAGCTGCGGCAAGGTTCCCCTTACATAATGGGAAAGGTAGAAGTGGTAGAAGAGAGAGACTCGATTTCCCACAATCTACCAGTGCTGCACTAT
This sequence comes from Lissotriton helveticus, assembly GCF_964261635.1. Lineage (NCBI taxonomy): Eukaryota > Metazoa > Chordata > Amphibia > Caudata > Salamandridae > Lissotriton > Lissotriton helveticus. The sequence continues at coordinate 63,178,556 of NC_136060.1, read as the reverse complement.
GAAGAAAAAGATGGCAGGTGAAATCTGAGGATACTGCTACGAGGCGGCTACATACTACAAGGTCTGATTGCATTGCATTGAATCGCCTCATCCGGGTTCATTGTCTGAAAAGATAATAATACAAGAAAACCTTTAGACTCTAAATATTGGTATACTTTAGGAAGCACTGGTAGGACCTCATCAGACTCCCTCGAAGTAATCGTGTCGTGTCTATTATGTCATAAGGGCATCACTGATTGCGATGTTTCTAGCACTAAAGACCAAATAAAATCAGTAAAGTATAAAAATAAAAGTAAAAGTAAAAGGTAGGCAAAGACAGAAATACAAAAGCAACCAAATGTAAACCCCACACCTTCATTAAGATATCATTTCAAAGCTGGCTGCTGAAGAGGGTTCGAAAGAAGTTTTGATTTCAGACCAGGGTGATGATAGATCAAACTCCTTTGAGGATGGCCTTCGATTAGAGGGCAGTCAATGCCTGGAGAAGGAAGCATAACATACGGATATCTCAACAGAGGATATATTAAGCTCTTCCAAGTCTAGTTAAGTTTTAGATCTTTTAAAAACTTTAACTGAAGAAATGAGGAGTAGGTTTAAAGTATCAGAAAAAAAGAATCTGAAATCAAAGCGTTCTGTCAAAAATAGGAGGACAAACTAGAACCGCTGCTCAAGAAACCAAGGTGGAGGAGCTTACTGTAAAAGTAAACGGGAATGCCAAAAATGTAAAATAGGTATACAGGACAAGCTTGAATCTAATGAAAACTCTCAGCGAAGAATAATTTGAGGTTACTTAAAGTTCCAGAGGGAGCTGAAGGAGGCAATATTAAAGAATATGTGGTCAAATTGATTAAAGATGCAACCAAAATTGACTGCTCGGAACAAGTTTTAGCAGCAGATATTCGGAGAGTGCAAAGGGACCCGTTCAGACTTAGTCCCAACAAAACATGGCCTAGAAAAATTCTGGTCCACTTCCTGACTTATAATTTAAAAGAGGAGATACTGCAAAGGATTCTCTTTTCAAATCCGGTCCAATGTCTCCTCTATCACAGCATCTAAACAGTGGGAGTTGGGGAAATTAATAGATCCTTTTAAACAATCAGGTGCAACAGCTCAGCCTAAATTCCCCGCAACACTAAAAGTCATGTTCAACAATAAAATGCATGTCTTTAGGCGAGTTGAGGAGGCTGTAGTTTATTTCAAAACAAGGAAGTGGAACAACGGCTTTGTAGCTTTTGTAGCCTGCTTAGCTTTAAAAATACCTGTCTTTAACTTTCAAAATGTCCCAAAAAAAACCAAAACTACAGATTGACAAACAAATCAATTGCAGAGAATGTTAGACGATTACCTCATGACTGCTTTATCATCCTGACCATAACAGGGAGGTCTCATAGGCCAGGGTAGGGCCATAAGAGGAGGAGTGGGGTTTCTCCGGGGGAACACTTGGGTGGGTGAAGGATAGGATAGGGATAGGTCACAGGATGGGGAGCATAGGGAAAAAGACAAATAAAAAAACAGTCCAATTCGCCACAACAAACTTTATATGAGTTCTCATTGTTGTATAAGAAATAACGATGATGGCCACAACTGACTCGGCAATATATCTGAGAGTGATGTCCTGGAATCTAAATGGACTTAGGGTAAAAAATAGGATGGAAAGAATATTCCAATATGTTAAAGATGCCTCAGAGAAAATTTTCATTTTTCAAGAAACTCATCTTACCGAACATGAAATAAAAAATGTATGCAAAAATAAGAGATGGATTCATGAAGTAATATGTAACTCACAACAGACAACAACAAAGGGGATTGCCATAAACATAAAACAAATCCCAGCTTTATCAGTGGAAAGTTTTAAAGTTGACAAGATGGGAAGATGGGTTATAGTCAAAATAAAGCTTCACACATATACATTCACTGTTGCAGGATATTGAAGTCAAAATGTAGATGACTTACTTCCTTTAAAAGAGCTATTAGCGGAGTTACTGCTTTTTCAAGTTCCCTTGATTTTGGCGGGCGACTTTAATTTAGTTTGAGATCCTGTATTGGATAGATCTTCAAATAGCAGTTCAGCGCATAACTGCAGAATGAGATCGTTACTGAAAAACACTATGAAACATCTTGGCTGGATAGACATATGGAGGGAAAGAATGGTTACAAGGAGAGGGTACACCTTCCATAATAAATAAGAAGTATGGTCATAAATCTAGACTGGATGTTTTTAACTCAGTATAGAACTGAGAGATCGAGTAAAAGATATAAAACATCTAGGGGCACATCTATCAGATCACGTGCCAGTCATATTAACTTTGAAATTTCCAAGCAAATTGACTAATAAAAGATGGACATTAGATTGGGTGATTTTGTTAGATCAGGATGTAATTGCTAGTTTAACGTCCGATACAAAATATTACTTTCAGACTAACCAGGAAAGCTCACCCATTGAAATTGTATGGGACACCTATAAAGCTTTCTTGAGAGATCGTATAACTGCTATCCAGATTACTAGACAGAAGAAATATAAAGCAGATATAGGAGAAATTGAACAAAAAATCCTGAAAATAGAGAAAGAGTCTATCCCGCAGGTAGAGGTCCAGCAATCTCTTACAACAGATTTGGCTGATGTGTTAGATGCCAGGTTGAAAAAAAGATGGGAGGCAAGTAAGCTGGCCAATTTTGAATATGGAGAAGGATGTGGTAGAATTTTAGCTCGGAAAACTAAAAATGATATTGCAAAAGCCAACATAAAAGAACTAGTCAGTGATAATACTGGAAATCTATACTAGATACCCCAAGAAATTGAAGAAGCTTTTCAACAGCATTTTAACAATGTTTATCGAGAAGATTTAACTCCACAGGCTAAAGTGAGAGAATCATGGTTCGAACATATCCCCTTTATTAAAATCACCAATGAAAAATACAATAATCTTAATAGATCAATAAGTCAGAAAGAAATTAAAATGACAATAGAGTCGGGGAAAAAAGGGAAGGTGGCAGGACCGGATGGTCTCCTGGCAGAAATATATAAAGTATTAGGAGAGGTTCTTATCCCTGTAATGGTTAAATTATTATCCCATATTTTCGAAAAGGGAGGGAGAATGCCTCCCTTATGGGATGAGGCTACGGTAGCTCTGATACTAAAACCATCTTAGCTGCCCAGACAATGTGACTCGTATATGCCAATCTCTCTGCTAAATCTTGACTACAAGATTGTTGCCAAGATTTTAGCAGAGAGATTGAATGGAAATATAACGGACCTACTACATGAAGACCAAAAGGGTTTTGTGAGAGGGAGATGTATTCAAGATCTAACATACAATTTGATAGTGGCCATAGATATGGCAACACTACATAAAATCCCAATGGCAATCATTAAGCTTGATGCTACGAAGGTGTTCGATCGGGTCGGCTGGACCTATTTAACTTTTATCCTAAATAAACATAATCTGGGGAAAAACTTTTGTAGAGCGATTTCTTCAATCTTACATACACCAACAGCAAGAATACTGATAAATGGCAACCTCTCTCTTCCAGTATCAGTTCAAAGGAGGACCAGGCAAGTATGCCTCTTTCGCCCTTGCAATTCAATTTATACATAGAACTGCTCGCCAAGAGGAAGGCATGAGCATATACTCCCGTTTAAATATAAAAACTGGGGAAAAAAGTATCATTATATGCAGACGATATGATGATATATATGTCTGATTTAGCAAAGGCCATCCCCTGCATATACAGCCAAGCTGAGCAGTTTGGAAGTTTCTCGGGATATGAGATAAATCAATACAAAACCGAATGTATAGCATGGAATCTTGATGTTCGCCCATTTACACACTTATTAAAAAAAGATGTAAGGTATCTAGGTATCAACATTACTCAGAATATTAATGATTTAGTTGATACGAACTTGCACAGGGTTGACAAAGAACTCTCTGAATCTTTAAAAAACTGGGCATACTTACCTTTGACATTAATCGGTAGAGTTAACCTGGTAAAATGTATGCTTCTGCCAAAACTTACTTTTCTTTTTCGAAATACACCATTAGCGTTTAAAGAAGCTGGACTAAAGAAAATTCAGACAAAAATACAATATTTTATATGGGCTTCCAAAGGAATTAGAATTTCGTATAAAAAGCTTTGGTGGAAAAAGAACAAGGGAGGCTTATGTACGCCGGATCTAATATTTTATGCATGGGTATTCTTATGAAAATGCTTATGTGTGAACCAAACAACTCAGATATAGGAAGAATGTTTAAGGAAATGCTACAAGATGTAAAAGGAGGTGACCAAGCTTTTTTATATAAATTCGGAGATCCATGTTTTTTCAAGAAGGTTCGTCTAAAGATTTTAAAAGACTCAGCCAACACATGGTACAAAAATAAAGAAACTTTTAAAGATTAGCTATTACAGCGCGATGGCTCCTAAATGGGATACACCATGCTTTCCTGAGTGGACTAAAGATCTGTTAGTGGCGCCACTAAAAGCAGCAGGGATCAACTCATGAGCCCAACTCGTCCTGGAAGGTAAAATAAAATCATGGGAAGATCTCACGGAAATAAAGAACAATTAACTCTCCAAAAATAAAAAGTTGGGGTCAGTCAATTGGCATCACTGTTGGCTACACAAATGATCTAGAGACAGCCTTAAGAAAGAGTCAACGGAACAAGAAAGAAGTAGCAAACCTCTACTGGCTTATGATTGAATTGGCAGATGAAGATTTTATCCTTCCAACACAACTGTGGGGCTAATGCTTGCCGGGATCCAGCACAGAAACATTACGGAAAGTATCTTATGATTTATTATACTCCACAGTAAAAGCTGCCAATTTAGCAAGAAACCATCTCTTCTCCCTTCACAGAGTTTATTGGTCTCCTTACAAGCTTACCAAGTTTGCGAAGGGAGCTGTTCCTTGTTGTGCAAAATGCCAGCAGGAGAAAGCAGACGATGAGAACATGTTTATAAGTGGCCCTGTGTTACATCATTTCTGGGGCTCAGTTATCAGTTATCAGAGGTAAGATAGAAATATTCGGTTTTGATATACAGGTGAGCATTCCTTTGGTATTTTTCGTTTTATTTTCAAATTATTAATTATTAACATTCGATAACAACAAGCTATGTCTGTATCCTATTACATTTGCTTGGAGAGAAATTTGTAAATGTTGGATTAAACCCTTACCCCCAACTTTTTTAGAATGGATACATTCTATTAAATACGTAATGAAATTAGACACCTCTGAAATGACAAATAAAAGCAAAACAAAGAAAGAGTTCTGGCTACAAGCAAGGTCTGGTTGGATAATTTATGAAAATTGAGATAAATAAGTCCAATTATTAAGCCTCTACATAGAAATACTATACTGCTCTGGTCAGTTACGATGGTCAACCAGTTAGAATGGGACAGACCGAGCGGTTCTGTGTAAAGCGCTTCCATTTAGACCAGAGCTCTCATGGTGGTGCCAACCAGTTGGGCGGCCACAGAGGATCCCAAAGTAACTCTGGATGTATCTAATGGCGAATGAGGACTTAAAAAAAAAAGAAGATGTTTGCAGCCGACAGCTACTGAATAATATTGGCAAATAAGAAGGCCCAGTTACAAGACTCTAATCAGAATTTATCGACATACATCTTGGTTATTATCTGCTTGTTTTCTAGATGGGTAGATGCATATCCTACTTTGAGATCAGATAGCCTTGCAGTTACGAAATTCCTATTGAGGAAGTTAAGGCCTAATTTATATGAAATTGGTATAGGGCAGCGCCGCAAGCCTTTATACTGCACTTCTCTACCCCAATTTAAAAGGGCAGGAGTGCACTGTATTCTCCCCGTTACACCTGCTCTGGAGAGGCTTAAGGTTTTGGGGCTGCCCCAACTTTACATGATTTTGTAACTCTGGGGCAGCCTCAAAATCCATAGGTGCTGCATGGGAACACCCACTGCAATGCCCATGGAATTCCCTCTTGATGCAGAATAAGGCAAGGCAACGTTTTGCGCTGCCTTGTCTATCTCCATTTCTATGAGGCCATGCAAAGCCATGTAAGGTGGCTTTGCGTCGCCTCGTAGATATGAATGAGAGACCTATGCCATGGAGCATCACAAAAAGTGACGCTACGACAGCGAAGGCCTCTTGTAAATAAGTCCCTTAGGGCCATATGTATCAAGCAAATTCGCATTTGCAAATGCGAATTTGCTACATGGTATGTATTAAGCAAAATATGGTGCAAAATAAGAAATCGCAAAATTTGCGATTCCTTATTTTGCAATTGCATTTAAGGAGTTGCAAATTTTGCAATTCCTTAAATGCAATGTATGAAGCAAAAAAAACGTGCAAAACGTCCTTAAGGAATCGTAAATGACCACCAACTTCTAGTTGGTGGTAAGTTGCGAATTCCTTGAAAAATGCACATTTTTGCATTTTTCAAAGTGCCATGTGACGCACATACATGCCCTTGGGGCATGTATGTGCGCCACATGTGCACCCATGCATATTTCAGGGGTGCAACAGGGTGTCCTTTGGACACCCCTGCACCCTTGAAATTATTCTCAATTTGCGATTAGCAAATTGCGAATTGCAAATTGAGAATAATTTCCCATTTATTCCTATGGGCCTCCTGGCCCATAGAAATGATTGGGAAAGTATTCCTTAATTGCGATTCCCAATTTGCTAATCGCAATTAAGGAATTTTTAGAAACCGCAAAAAAAAAGCGATTTTGTACATACATACCCATTTGCGATTCTCAAATAGCGATTTCTTAAAAATCGCTATTTGAGAATCGCAAATGGGTATCTTGATACATATGGCCCATAGTTCCTAGATTTGGTTTTCTTACTTTTATTGAGACTGATCTAAGACCCATTTTAAAAATGAGATTTTGCGAATAATCTCCACAGCGTATAAGATCAAGCAGAAATGCAATTGTTTTTATTAACCACAGTGTTCAGGAATGGTGGAGAGATCCATTGGCAATCTCACGAACAAACTGGCAAATGTCTATGATTCCACTCGCTTAAAGTGGCCTTATGTCCTTCCTCTTCTTTTGATGAGCATGAGAAGTACTCCTGTCAGAAAGACCAGTTTATTGCCACATGAGATTATCATGAGAAGAGCAATCTAGGCGTGCATATATTCATTCAGCAGCTCTAATTTTGATAACTAATGACATTGTACTAGACTATTGCAATGGTCTAGCTGATATGGTGATATCTGTCTCTCATTATATGAATGTGGCAACAGAAGATAAAGGAGATATTGACTCTGTCATAACATTAACCTTGGGGATTGGATAGTAATCTGAAAGTATGTCACAAAAGGATGCTTGGAGGAGGGCTGTAAGGGAGCGAACCTGATCATAAGGATGAAAAATACAGCAGTAGCAGTGAATTAGTCCGTTGGTCTAGAGCAGAGCACTCAGGATCAAGTGCTCAAAGCCAAGCTCACGTTTACAGAGTGAATATAAAGGATAAGGAGTGAAGCATTTTCAAAATTTGGAACTGATGAAAACATAGAGTAAAAAGCAAAATGGAGTGGTGAAGTGTCAGGTTAGTGGAAATTCTGATGAAGCAGAACCTGAAATTGCTGAACTCCAGTTTCAAGACATATCATAGTGAGGAGCTGTTTCAGAGTAAAAGATAAATGCAGTAGTGGCAGCAAGAAGAAGTAATCTCTGATAAAGAAGTTACAATCGAAGATCAAAGTTGCAAAGACCCTCAAACAAAAGAAGAAGTTCATAGTGAACAGAGCAGACAAACACAAAGGAAATCCAAGTTCAAGTTCAAGCTTGAGCTAAAGCAAAGATTCCTTGGAGAGTAAAGCACCTCCAAAAAATACTGTTATTGAAAGGGAAAGAGCTGAGTAAGTTATTCCAAGGAAGAAAACTTGCAAAAGAAAACACAGGGGACCATAAGCACAGCCAGAGTGAGAAATATATTCTAAAACCATTGGAAGTTATCGCCACTGATACAGAGATCATCGAGAAAGAGAGTTCAAATAAAAAAAATGCCTGAATGGGTGTATTAAGCTACCATTTCAGAAGAAAAAGAAAATGAAACAGCATTGGATGATTATACATTTGTGAATCAACGCCAGTACAAGTTTGAGAGTGAATTTGAGATTGAGTTTGGATGAGAAGAACTACCTTGAATGAATAAAGAGAATTATTAAGATATATGTTTGAGATTGCTCTTTAACAAACATAAATAAAATTGACCTGAAATAAATTTTGAAATAAACATTTTAAACTGAACATGAGATTATTTCCAATAATTTGTTATCATTGTATTGACAAAATAGGAAAGAGAGAAGAAAAATATTTTTATCACAATGAAAATTTTGGTCTCCATAGAAGATGGTGAGCAGCAAATGCTGTACAATTGTAGGCTCAGTGCCAATAATAACATCAATAGTTTTAGTGGTTCTGTTGTTGTGCTTACTTCCTCTTGTGGGATATGCTTCAGATGATAGGAATAATGCTAATGTTGAATTACTCCTAAAATAAATTAGTTAAACTATGATGTGCCTATGCATAATGAAAATGTGGTTAGCGGATTTAGAGAAATGTGTACGCAAAATGATTAGGGCATATGCAGGTGCCATGTTTGTGACTACTTTCCTACACCAGCTGGGGAGGGTCCTACATATGTGCAGCTTCCTATTTTTTTAATTTCTCTTGTGTAACATATATATTTCCATTTTAAGCCAAGATGTGTTTCTCTTACCTTGTTTGACTGATTTAAACAGTGTCTTGAGGTCTTGATAGGATTTTCTCATTAGAGAAGACAATAGAGAAATTAAATAGAGCACATTTTTGAGAGATACTAACACTGATCAAAGTTATGTGTGTCTTCTGGGTAGTGAGGAGCATAATTTTATTAGCAAATACACTAAAAGAGAAGTAGAGATGTGACAACCTGGAAAGAACAAAAGGTTTTATTAAACCAGATGAAGGAGGAGGAGGAATTTATATTGTCACAATTACATTGTTGATTGAGAATGGAGCAAGAGAGGAGAGGTGTGTTATGTATAGTAAGGCTTAGTCCTTCAAAGTGAGGTAAGGTATAATTTGCAGGGCAAAGTGTGTTATGAAGCTACTTTAGACTATTTGCGAGGTGGAGAACATTTCCATTGATCCACAGGAAGCACAGTTTGATGTTTATACTGTCACACCTGAAAAAATATACAAAAAACCAAATATTAATTTTAATGAGAAGGTTGGGTCTCGGGATTAATGGTCCACAGGTTAGGAACCACTGCCATAAAGCATGCTTCTCTCCCCCCTCTGTGCTTTTCGTTTTTTCTTTGATTGCCCCTGTGCATCTCCCAAGTCATCTCCCAATGCTCTCTTGTCAGTTATAATCCGCCTCCCCTGCCCCACCTTTCTGCCTCTCCCAGTTTGTTTGCCTCCATTCCTAGACCTTCTGTGTTGTTTTCCTGCATCCTCACCCTGTTGCTTCACTTCACCCTCCTGTTGCATCCTACCACCCTCTGTGATTCTGCACTCACCATCCTGCGTAAGTCATTACTCTCTCTCTCGCAGTTAGTTTGCTTCCCCCTCCTGTGTCCCCCTGTGCGTTCTCTCCTCTTCTGTGTATTCCTCCATCACAGTCCTCCATGAAACACCCCTCCAGTGCTCCTCAGGGTTGTCACTCACCCATGTTTCTCCCATTGCATTTGACTCACAGAGTAGCTAAGGATATTTGGATCATCTTTGCCTGGCAGCAAACGACCTCCACAACATTTAGATTAACTTTGCTGTGGAACAAAACCAGCAGCTCCACGTTTATGTGTGCTAAATCTAAAATCCCAGCCTTATGTGTCATATTGAGATGGGAGGGAATCAGGTCCTCAGCTTGCTTTTATTGAAGTGCATAAAAAAGAATTTCTCATTACAAATGGTACATATGTGAAAAACACTATGTGCACTCTGTATAGAGGCCAAGGATTGAATGAACATGTATTCTGAAGACTGTTGTGGCCCACTGACTAAAAAGCCCTTTATTTATATAAATGATGCAATGTATATAAATCAATATACTACTAAAATCAGTGGCAAAGCCAATAGGTCTCAAACGCAAATGCTTTTTATATTTTACTACTGACCTTGCCCCTCATGGTTTAAACAGAAAACACACATACTTACTCATTGACAAGAAGATGTCAGAGGAGTGTGAGGGTCACCGCAGCACACCATGTGAATTTGAAAAGCGCCTTCCTGCCCAGCCAGACCCTGAGGAGCCCCTGTGTGAGCTGGTCAGCCACATAACAATACATAAGAGACACAGCTCTTTCGCAATTGTGTGAGGCAGTGTGGCCAGAAATGGAAGAGGGAACAGATGTGCCTTTTTGTTCAAGAGTTGAGGACACAAAGCTACCAAGAAGCTTCCAGTGGAGTATGAGGGTCACCATAGCACACCATGTTAATTAGAAAAGTCCCTTCCTGCCCGTCCAGACCTTGAGCTGCGCATGTGTGAGTTGTTCAACCTCAGAACAACACAATAGAGGCACAGCACTTTTGCATGTGTGTGAGAAGTGTGGCCAGAGATGGAAGAGGAAACAGATGTGCTTTGTCTTCAAGATTTGAGCACAAACACGAGAATAACATCCACAGTGCAGAATGAGCAGGGTAATATTAGAATAAGGTTGATCACTTTGCAGCTTGCATATAAAGCTGAATGTTAATTGGGATGATTGTTTTAGTCTTTTTGCCACTGAACTGTCCTTCACAGTTCTTGTGTGATGTGAGTATGCAGTACTCAATCCCCATGTCTTCAATGTTGGGGGATGGCTTGGCCTAGGCACTTCAAACCTGCAGTCCTCCTCTTAATGTGTCACGGACCCACAGGGGTCTGCAGACCACAGGTTAAGGACTATTGTTCTAAAGGGATATTTAGGGCAATTGTTTGGAAACAAGGACCACATTGAAAAAAGCTCTTGATGGTTGTGGTGAAACCTGAGGGTCAAGTGTTCATTCAGGCTAGAAAATAGTACCATTCACAAGCCAAAAGCAGGAAAACATTACTGCACGGACTGTTAACCCATATTTATTACCTTAGTATGATGATTACAATTACCACACTGCAAGAAGTAGAACTGTTAAAAGTCCACAAAACATGTACAAGTAGAGTGAGTCCAAAGATTCAGGTATACCTACAAATACAGGCATATAATAATCCCAAACTTATCATCTTAAGTACATTAGCAATACATGTTGTATTGGAAAAATGAAAGACAGCCCCAAGCAGGCCAGCAACGTGAATTAGAAGCTTAGGGCCATTAGAATTACAAAACATGCTACAAAATGTACTACAAAGTGTGATTTTCGTCTGTGCTTACATGTGAGGAATTTGCTGCCACAAATGTGGAGTCTCTGTGTATGTAAGAATAGCTTTTAGTAGCTGATGTGGAAGGGTCACAGAGGAATGTATAGGAAAAGGGCAGACTTACTACTAAAAGGGGTGGGATTTGGAGAGCTGAGGGAAGTTTAGGTAGAGTCAGGGGGGGTTTCAGAGGGACAAAACCCGCCCACAAAAGTGAAAGCGAATTATTTACTCTGGTGGTGGAGACAGGTAACTTTCACTTTTTTAGTAAGTTAACACTTGGGTCCGATGCACAAAGGAAAACTCACATTTTTGTATAAGTTTAGTATTGTTTTGGTATTCAAAAACTTTAATTTTACTAACAGTAATTTTACAACTGTGGAAACTCTGCCCTCGTGGAGGAAACTCATACATAAAAGGATAGGCCTGTCTTATCTTAATATGTGCTGAGGTCTTTGCCCCGACTGATGATTTGCATATTCTCAGATTTTTTGAGGCTCAAGATGTATATCAATGAGGCTACACACTTGAGTGGTATATAGGAAGCTACATTGGTCTGGTTTCAACTCTTTAATAGGATCACATACCTGCTGAGTACCTAACTTTCAATGACTGCAGTCAAAGGGTAAAAACTGAACACAGCGATTGGATCCTCTAAAGAAATTTATATTGATAGTGCACTTATTTTTAATCTTCACTTTTCAGTTTCAGGTGAAATTGGGGTGAATTTGGTAGTGCTGGCTTTGTTGTATGTAGGTAAGTCTACTGACTACCATTGAGAATGCAAGAAAAAGAATCAAAGAAAATCCCAGACCATTGCTTAGAGACATATTGGCCTGCTTACAAACTGCATTTTGTAGTATGCTTAATGGTAAAAAAAGAACTACAAAATGCTCTTCACAAACTGATGAGTGTAAGTCTCTTCCTCCTCTCTTATCTTTGCTAAGGGAAGATAATGAACTTATGTAAGTTTGCTACTTAATGGTACATGTCAGAGGGACAGGAGAGAATGGAGAGACAAATTGCAGGAAAGTGAACTGAAGAGTGGTTCTGAGGTTCTTATTTCTATACCAGGTGCCTTCTTTGCAACGGTAGGAAATTTCTAGAGATTTCCTTTGAAGTGCTTGGAATTTCCTTTCTCCAGGAATGATGGACTTGTATGAAGGTGTTTGAATGAAGGCAGGAGACAGCCTATTCATTTGCATGTGGGTTGTGCCCAGTTCTGCCTCCCCATCGTGCCAGTAAAGGCCCATCCAGGCACACCTAATCCCTCTATTGTGTTGCTGTCTGCAAGCAATAAATAAAGTCCAACTGCAAACCACACACTGTCATGTGACCCAGGAACAAACTGCTGATACCTAATAGTTGGTGCAGAATGACAACATTCTAGAAGTGATATTTTCAAAATTGTAACTTAAAATCTGGTTTTCTCCTTCAAAATGATTTATAGTAGCACGTATTAAATGTAATAAGGCAACCTGGTGGTATCCTATGGGAGAGATAGCCCTCACAGTAGTGAAAACTAATTTGTAAGTTTTTGACTAACACTATGTGTAAAACTTAAAAGTGCATGTCCAACCTTTTTATTACAATGCCCGTGACCAATGGTCTGCGTGGGATCTACTTAGGGGTGACATATTTATTGGAAGGGACGTTTAAGGTTTGAAAGGGCCTTAGTATGCCAAGTTGAATTGACAGTCTAAAACTGCATTTATACTGTAATAGCAGGCCTGGGGAATGTGTTAGAGGGCTGCTTAAGTGATGCAGGCCCACTAGCAGCATTACATTTACTTGGCCTGGGTATATGCTATACCACTTTGATATGGACTTACCAGTAAATTAAATCTGCCTAATCTACTGTAATATAATGTTATCATGTTTTAGTGAGTGAATGCAAGTACTTTAGTACTGGGTAGCAGTGTTAAAGTGCACAGAGTCCAAAGGATTTGTGATGGTTTTTGTGTCAACTTTGCCTTCTTCTAGATGGATCAGCAGATATAGGAAGAGAAGTTATGTTTTAGAGATGCTAGCAGTGAAGTGTGAGAAGGGGTTCAGGTCATTGACCCAACTTACAAATAGGGAGCGCCCATCCTTGTCTCCTGTCCAGAAGACAAGGATATCACTAATGTATCTATGCCACGTTACAATGTTAGTGTGGAATGGGTTAGTGGTGTAGAAGGTATGTTTCATTTCAAAATCAGACATGTACAAACTTGGGGCAAATGTACTCCCAATAGAGGTCTCTTGAGTTTGATGAAAAAGTTTGTCCTCAAATTGAAAGACGGTTTCTGTGAGGGCTAATATTGCACACTGCACGATGAAGGTGATCGGAGTCAGATAGCATGAATCATTGACCCTCAAGATGGTTTTGATAACCTCAAATGTAGCCATCTGGGGAATGTTGGTGTATAGGGCCTCTACATTGAGTGAGACCAGGAGCTCTATCTTAGGAGCATCATTGTTGGTGTTCTCAATTAAGTTTAGTATGTTTCTTGTGTCTTGTACAAAAGATGGTTTTTTTTGCACAATGGTTGTAAAAAATGGTCTGTGATGTATTCCTATAGGTTCTGAATCGATCCCCCTATTCCTGACCCTATTCTGGTTAAACAAACCAACAAGTTAACTAGCAGTCAGCCCATGAGGCAGAAAACCCCCATGATGCAGATACCGTTATCTGACGCAGTCACACTACGGCACAGGAACGTGTTATCTGATTAGGTCATAACGCTTGCGATCTAATTAGACAAGCGATATTCCTCCAGCCCCTGATAAGGCATACGGAGTTCTCATAACAAATCAAACCTATGACAACCTGGGCAAAACCCTGCGGCCATTGTTTTGATTTCACCGAGAACTTCAGCAAAAGAATGTGCTAACGAGCAAGTCGTATGACATCCTTATTGACGTATCTATGTCCATCCTTACGTCAATCTCGGCACCTTAAAGGTATAAATATTACCGATATTGCCCTATGCAAACACACGCGGTGGTGACGAGACGGAGCAGCCATACTTGCCGAAGCCCAGAGCAGAGCAGACCCCGCTGGCACAGCCCCGCCTTCCTGACGCGCTGAGAACGAGACGCGCTGCTTTCTCCTGCCGAGAGATCCAGCACCGGCGCTTCCGGGTAGCCCTCGCAGGCAGCCTGGAATATCGAGACCAGAGAGAGAGATACCATCCCTCATTCATCCTTAATTCCAGGTACAGAACTGAACAACCCCTCGCAGAGAATTCTTTAGTTATTCACTTGGCAAAAACAAACTTAACTTAAACTGTAACTTTCTATTCCCGCCCACGTATTAGGCTTAGGTCAGGTACACGGGGTAGGCGTATTTAGAAACACCAGTTGAGTACGTTTAGTCAAATGTATATGTGTATATAATATATTTTATTCATTTTAAAACATCTTATGGCTTAGAAACCATATCAATGTTTTTACAGTATTATTTTATACTTCTGCTTTTAATGTATGCACTTTACTTAACTATAAGTATTGCAATAATATCGATCCATTTCTCTTGTATGAGAAAAGAGACTGATCAATAAATAACACCTTTTTATTGAACACGCCCGTCTCTTACTTTTCTCTACATTCTGATGAGACTAAGAATGCACGTACTGACTGAGTAAAATAAATTGCCTTTTGTTCACACGACTCTCGAGATACACTCTTGATTAGGGGAGAGCAAAGTTGTCATGTTCTATGGTTGTCAGAAACTAAATCCCTTCTTGTCTAATCAGGGAAGTTAATTCCTTCCTGAACATTCAAGAAAGTTTCTAGTGAACTCTGAGCTAGCTGGCAAACCCAAAACTTTAAGTCTAATATCGTCAGTAGTAGACCTAGTTAACGTCTGGTCTAGGCCTTTACTATTGAAGGTATTATTCCAATGCGCAGAGCCTATTGGGATAATAGGAACTACACTACATGGCGCCCAACGTGTTTGGAAAGGGCGATAAAACTAACGTAAGACATTTAAAGTAACTCAGTCGTGCTTTCTCACTCAGACCCCTTTCTCCCATAATACTCCAAAGACGTCTGGAGTGGGTAAAAGGTCATATCCGCCAGACCTCGCAGGAGGGAACTCCTATGTATGGTTCTTGGTATAGTCAACGTTGAAGGATACACTGTTCCAAAATATTGTGCATCTAATCTTTGTTTCCATAAGAAACCTGATCTGCAAACAAACAAAATAACCATCCTGTCGGTAAAATGGTAGACAGTGATGAAGAAAGAGAGGCAGTTAGATTAGCAACTGAACTCGCAGCAGCTGATGCTACCATACAGGAAGCAGACCCGGATATAATACTCATCCCGGTCATTAAAAGGAAATCTATAACCATAAAACTTATAGAAAATGGACTGACACCTAGAGGTGGTACAGTCATATTCGTAATTGAGGCACACGAATATCGGCAGACAGAGGTATACTATTCATGGATACATTTTCCAGCAGCAAATCCTGTAACAAAGTACTTCCACTATTACAAAATAGAGGAACCTCCTGAAAATTACACTCCTTTCGAGGAGGTGGAAGTACCACTCAAATTTCAAGAGCATTTGCTCTTATTTGATGGTGCCCTAAAACATAATAATCACATCACCAGGCTCGGTCCTTTAGGTAGACCAGGAGCAACGTGGCCGGTCCTAGCCGGATACACACCACAACCAGACATCGACGGGATGTCTGCAGCTAACCTATTAACACAGCTAAAACAATTAATAAAAATACATAGACAATTAGTCCAGTATGTGATGCGGACTTCGACAATTCAGCCAGCGATTAAACTCCCACAGCTGACCCCTCACCAGGGGAACACAAATAAAATTACACCACAGAACATCCAGTCCTGCCTAGGTAAAGTACCGGCTAAACGGGAACAAATACCATTCTGGCTAGCGCAGAAAATCACCCAAATAGAGGCGGTGTTTCCAGACACCACCCCGCTAGAAAAGCACAGGATTCTGACTATCTGTCTTCCAATGGGAATCGCACCACACATTGAGGACTGTGACACTTGGGGTACAGTCTTTGCTTCCATCTACACAAAAACGCACGGTGTTCCATCCATTTCGGTAATACCAGATGTGCTAAAACAAATTCAAGACGAATACGGTCCAGAACCCGCTTTAACTCTTGGTATGAAATTACTAAAAGACTTCAAGCAGGTCTCGGCTATATTATTAGCCAACATAAAGGGAGAAGCAGCAAATGTGGCGATCCGCCAGAGGTTAAAGGAAACAGATATAGCAGACCAACCAGCTGAAATTGCCAGAATCATAGAAAAATCCTATGAGGAACTAGGTAGAGATAGTTTAGGTGGAATACCAGTAAAACCACAACTAATGGAAAGTCCTGAAAAAATATTTTTTAATAATAATTCAACATCACAGAAAAAGAGCTGGGATGGAAACAAACAATCCAATCCCAAAGAAAAGAAATTCCAGTCCAGAGGAAGGTCTCCTAGGCGAAGAGAGAAATCTCCGAACCAAAGACACAGGTCACCCCAGAGTGACCCCTCTGGGAAAAGATATAACCTTAGAAATAGGGATAATATAAAAAAGCCTGATAGATATCAAGACATTGATACACGTCCCTCTCAATCTTTTCAGACTTCCTCGCAGAAATCGGAAAGAAGAGGACGATCAGAACAAAGAGAAGAGCACGCCAAGTCCAAAGACAAGGAACATGCTCAGCTAAAAAAGAAATTACAATTTCCAAAGAAGAAGGTAGCCAGCATTAAAATAGTTAACAATGCCGAGAATTCTGAGGACACAACTGAAAAACGCTAGACAGCGCAGCAGAAGTGAGCATAGCTCGCAAAGTCCTTATGAATCATCTGGAGACAGTGGACATGAATGAATATCTTCAAGTGGAAACTGCAGACACCAGAGTTAGCAAACCTCACAAAATATACGAAATAACATTACGTACAGAGGGAGATAAGACTAGGAAAATAAGGGGACTATTTTGGGATAATCTCTCCAAGGGCTATGATATCCTTCTAGCTGAAAAAGACTGGCCACCAGAGTTTGTCAGGGATTGCCCTCATGGCGAAGAAGTAATTATGCCTGCCTTCTCAAATCATATCCCAATTCATAAAAAATACACACTTGCTAGAAAGTGGGCAGTGGCTCTAGCTCCTGCTTTATATAAAAATCACGTGGGATGGGATGAGGACTCTCCTCCTCACAAAACCCAGTTAAAATCACAACCTACTGCACAAAGGCATTACCCAATTAAGCACGAAGCTAAAAAACAGGTAAAAGAAATACTAGATCAGCTAGAATACCAGGGGGTGATTGAAACTTGCACCTCACAAATGAACAACCCTTTGTTTCCGGTCTCCAAACCAGACAATTCATATCGTCTAGTTTTGGATTACCGGCACCTTAACACATGTTGCAAAACTTTTGCAGTGCAAAATTCGCATAGTGCTGCACTAATGAATAACATAGTGCGCAAAAAATACAAAACAACATTAGACATCTCTAATGGATTCTTTTGTCAAAACATAGCACCAGAGAGCAGATATTTGTCTGCGTTCTCAATAAATGGCACTCAAAAACAATTCTGTCGGTTAGCCCAGGGGTACAAGAACAGCCCGGGAGTATTCTCAGCGAGAGTAACAGAATTACTACAAATATATGATGATGAAGCATTATCTTATGTCGACGACATTTACTTAACAGATGATGACTTGGAGACTCACTTGAAGAGAGTGAACACCATAATACTTGGGTTCGCAGCAGAGGGTTACAAATTCAACTTTAAAAAATCCAGAATTGCCCATCTGACAGTCCTGTTCTTAGGATATGAATTATCAAGTGAAGGCAAAAGCCTGGCCGACAATTTCCTAGAGAAATGTGCCGTAATCCAAGCACCTAGAACACTAAAAAACCTACAGTCGATTCTAGGCTTCCTAAATTTCGGAAGAACATACATTGCAAATTACGCAGAAAGGGTCAAACCCCTTTATGATCTGATAAAACCAGATTTTAAAAGATCCAATTGGACTCAAACACACACAGAAATTTTGAGATCCTTACAAACAGACATGCTAATTAAAACAAAATTAGAAACACGTGATAACACACGCAATCTTGTGATTCGAGTCATCCCAGGGAGATGCGGATTCACATACCTGACCTCTAATGAGGGAGAAAAGGTACCAATTGCATTCAAATCACACTTGTACACTAAGGCTGAAATGAAATTTAGCCCTACGGAAAAAATTCTAACTGCAACACAGACAGCTATAGCAAAAGAACGAGCCCTGGCACAAGGTAAACGAATAATAATCGTGACACCGATACCAGCCCTAGAGGCGGTAACAAAGGCAAGCATTCCAAATGCTAAAGCGCTCCATCCGAGATGGATACAATGGGCTAATTCTCTTGCTGCAACGGACGTGGCATACGAATTTGATCCTAACTTAAAAACACAAGAATTTCTCCAATATGAATTTGAATGTCCTCCGCCGACCGAAATTCTGCCTCTAGATCATTACGGCTGTATAATATATACAGACGGATCAGCACAACCCGCAGTCGGGGGTAAACAAGCTTATAGTGCTGCGTGCGCGATTGTTAAAGTTCGCTGGCACGAAGGGAAATTTAAACCAACCCTCACTAAAACGCAATCTCTAGGAGATTGCACAGCTCAGCGAGCTGAACTACTGGCATTTAAGATGGCGCTTGAAAATACCGATCGAGAATTCCCCACGCTGATAGTGTGCGATTCGTATTATTGCGTTCAGTCTTATAATGAATACTTGCAGATCTGGCTTCAAAATGGTTTTAAGGATGCAAAAGGAGGCACAATCAAGCATAAAATTTCTGGGAACAAGTAGTTCTTTTGCAAAAAGAACTACCAAAGACTCACGTGATACACACACTGAGTCATCAACGTGATGGCGTTCACGTTGCAGGGAATTCATTGGCTGATGAGGCCGCGAAGGCAGCTGTGCAAACGGCTTCCGTAGCTGCCATCACCCGGTCAAAAACAAAAATAGACAGCGA
The DNA here is from genome assembly GCF_964261635.1 of Lissotriton helveticus. Lineage (NCBI taxonomy): Eukaryota > Metazoa > Chordata > Amphibia > Caudata > Salamandridae > Lissotriton > Lissotriton helveticus. Next base: position 63,159,232 of record NC_136060.1, on the reverse strand, counting down.
AATATTACAAGCTGTCAGCGCTTCAGAAAAGGATTCGATGGAAACACTCCCGAAAGGCTTTCCAGTAAAATACTCATACATGACTGATGCAAACAATGTTCCTTTTGCTCGAATCCCTGGAGTGGGGGATAGGGCAATTCCAAACATGGAACATAGTTTAGGACTAATAATAGCGGCACACGAAGGGCTTGCTTCCATCCATGCTGGCGTCTCAGCCACAGTATCATTATTAAAACAGAGATACTGGTGGCCACAAGTGAGAAGACAAACAAGGAACTATGTTCTAGAATGTGAAATATGTCAAAAAATGAAAGTATCAACGGTGAGACGTCCAGCTCAGACGCCCCTTCTAATCTCGGATAAACCATTAGCATGTGTTTATCTAGATCACTGCGGTCCCTTACAAAGGGACGGTAACTATAAATATATCTTGGTCGCAGTGGATTCATGCACGAGATTCATATGGATGTGGCCCCAGCGAACGGCTGACGCCAGAACTGTTATAAAAGATTTGCGAGTCTTTATCGGCACATACGCAATTGGCATGCTGCATTCGGACCACGGTCCTGCTTTTAGCTCTAGAGCTTATAAGGAGGCCATGGTCAGCATGGGCGTGGCATTGCGGTACTCTTGTCCATTTCACCCTGAGGGGAACGGAATTGTTGAAAGAAAAAACCGTGACATAAAGCAATCTATAACGGCAAAGGTATTAGGTTCGGGAGCTGGGTGGGTCAAACATCTAATAAGTGTCCAACGTAGTCTAAATAACTTGCCAAGAAATTCTCTGAAGGGATTCAGTGCGTACGAATTATTATTTGGAACTAGGATGTTGATCTCTGACATTGATAGTCAGACTTCAGTGGTGAAAGAAAAAAGCTTTGATATCAAAGACCGTTCGGCTATTTTGCAGGACTTAAACAAAAGAAGAAAAGACCTGAGCAACATAAAGTTGAAACAACAGCCAACAACCACTGAAGAACCACCACCTGTCCCAGCAAGACCTGTCTGGATTCCAAAAGTCGGGGATCTAGTCAGGGAAAAGATCGCGGTAAAGAAGGAATTTGGGCCTTCTTACAGGAAAGCAGTTCCTGTCTTGTCTATCAACGGGACAAGATCTATTGTACTACCGCCACTTGCTGGTAAAAAGGAGAACCGAGTTGTATCCATCGACCTGGTAAAACCACAATCATGTGGCCGATAACAAACAGTAGGCCAAGTGGACTCCCAATAAGTAGCCGAACACCAAGGTTTGCTACCAGTACAGAGGTCCTAACGAAGAGGCTCATCACATTCGAAACGCCTACAGAAGAACAACAAGGACTATGCAACAATGCAATAGAACTCAGACCTCTGAAAAACCCAAATAAAAACTTTTGGCAGAGACACACCAATCTACAATGAAGTACCAAGCGAAAATTCAGGAAACAGTAATCCTGAAGCAATTGGAACAATTGACAGAACTGCATCCGGCTACTTCATAAACTTCGATGATTCCTCTGAAGGCTTCAGTGAATCAAAGACACAGACATCATCAAAAACCTTTAAAGATAAAGCTAAAGAACTTTTGAAACAACTGAAAGAAACATATCTGATTTCTCCATGGATCGAATTTTGGGTGGGTTTTGGTGCATTTATCCTCATACTTTGGCTCATCATGGTACTTACTTTGGGACGCTTCATTGAGGGAAAATATGCTAAAATGGACACAGCAAGTCAGAAAATCAACTTGATCCTCAAACCACACACATCGTCACACGTCGAGAAAAGAGAACTTTCTTCAGTCAACTTCACAGCCAATCCGATACCGGGTGGGGTAGCCTGGGACAACAATGACTATGAAATTTATGGTCCGGTCGAAATCCTGAAATATCCACACCAAATTAAGATCTCATTGAGTGACTTTGCAAAACCAAGCTCATTTGCTGATGATTGGGACTTCGAAAGCATTAATATTATGATGTCTGACTTAGTAATGTCTGCTAAATTTACCAAACATGATTATTTGCAGGGTTCTACAAATTATGATAGTATGTACTGTTATAACCACTATGGTAACCATTTTCTACATAGATCTGCACAACCTAGAAATTTTTAAATTATAATCAATGGGAACATTGTGCAACCCCTCCAAAAGGAAGCTCAAGAACCTTCTATGACAAATATTCATACTTTTCAGGTTTTAACATAAGTAATGCTGAAGCATTTTATTTCAAATTGTCAAACAAGACAGGAACTAAGACCATGATATCAAACACAAAATTGATATATTCGGACTCATTTTTTGAACAAATGAATACTTTCGGTTTTGATTATTGGGACAAAAATGTGGAATTGAAAAGTGTTTGGGGTACAAAAGAATGGCAAGTACAGGGTATAGAATCTTTGTTTAGAGCCTGCATGATCCCAGAACAAATGATATTTTTAAACGACACTGTTCAACAAACTACCTGTCTTGGCCTAGCCAAAATCAAAGACTTAAATAAACCGTCTATTCCAAAACCAACAATGTACAGCAATAGCACTATAGATGAAGAGATAGACGTAAATTATGTATTAAACCAAAACAGAACACATCCAGATTGGAAACAGTGGTTGATCTGGCCCACAGATACTAATAACTGTCAAGACAGATTCCTAAACAGAACACAGGGGTTCAAAATGACCAGGCCAGACCCTAGATATCCCCAAAGACATCACCCAGGGATAATAACCACCTACAGTGTGGGCAAATTATGCCTTCAGTGGCTACAAACTTCCACACTGACAGAGATTAAGCAACACCTAACTTTACTTACTGATGGTGCTGACTTGCGTGATTTCATTTTGGGACCACGCAAACAGCGTCAGAAACGTTTCATAGCAGCCTCTGTATATGCAGCATACAATGAGGCCTGGAAGGTTACTCAAATTGAAACAGCAGAGAGAATACGGGAAATTGACCGTATTAATTTGGAAAAATCACTTTCTGTAGTGGACAATGGGTTAATGACTCTGTCCTCCAGAATTTTTTCTTTGGACAGCATTGTGTCTTCAGCAATCGACATATTATCGCAAGACTTACTGTTATTACAACACGGTCAGTCTCAATTGCGTTCTATTGTACAGCTTGGCTGGACGTTACAAAATCTGCGTTCAGGATATGTGCCTTGGCGTTTAATCAACACAACGTCACTATTCCAAATCTTTAACCTTACTGATAGACAAATCAGTATGGCACAAAAGGGTGCTGATTATACAATCTTGAGCATTGAAAAACTCGAAAGATTACCAGTGACAATGTCAGAACGACCTGTCAGTGAATGGATAATACATGGGATAATAAATATTCCAATCTCAACCTTCAGGTTTCAATACTGCCAAAAATATATACAGGCTGGCATGTACGAGAAATTGGGAAAGGGGTACATTAAAACAACATGGAACCTGCCCTATTCACATGCATGTGTCAGTAATAAAGGACAGAAAGTGTTTCTTAGTGGCAATAATTGTGCGATGTCACTAAGCGGCACGCTTCTGTGTAACGGAATTAGTTTGCATGGAGCCTGTGAAGGGAATTCATACAACCTTTCATGTCACCAGCAAAGCGCACCTGCAACAGAGATAGAACCATTCTTTCAAAGACTCTATAATGGGAGTTACATTCTAATTGTAGATCGCAGATGTTGTAGTCTTATGCCCGGGACTCCTTATCTCGTAACTACGACTGCGAAGGTCAAGTGCTGTGGACGCTTATTGTTCCCCAGCTCCTTTCCAGACAGGGAGGCAAGGGCATGGCCCAACTTGAAAATTACTTCTATTCGAATAGATACTTTAAGCAGAATGAAAACAGTGCTTCTTCAGACGCCTACAAGGCTCACGTCATCAAAAGAAACGTATGATCTACAAGTCGCAAGGACGACTGCAGAGATACATTCATTGTTATCGACTAATTCCCCCTTACATTTCGCAGAAATCCTGAATGAAATCTTAAATATTTCTGATACCAATGGGGTCTCAAAGGTATTTAAGACAGTATTTTCGATGGCATTAACACCATTCAAAGCCATACTGGGTATTTTTCCAGATTTCGTCCATTCGATTTTTGGCGGACTTCCCCTGATCTTGGGACTAATTGCAGGAATACTATTCTTGGTCCTTATTTTTCGTTATGGCAACCCATGTCACAGACCAAACTCTTGCGACAAGGGAAGAAACAATCCTAGCCATTGGATACCGGGACCGGATATCAAAAATCCTGGGACTCTCCCGGCTTAGAGACCTGAACATGACTTGGTTTCTATCATTTCGACCAATGTGGCAAAGATGTGTTTTACCTGTATTAAGGTGTCTGCTATGCGGAGAAGAATGCGTGTTAGACACCTGTCTAACGCTACAATCGGATGCGCCAATGGATGCAGAAACATTGTTGAGCCCGATCAAGGTTCACGCTTTGTGCTGCCCTCAACGGCTACCAATCCTGATGACGGCATTCGTGGAAGCTTCACCACTACGATTAAGGGGTAGTGAAGTTCAAGATGAAAGCAGCATCGAACAGGTATGACCTTCTGTCAGCAATGCGAATCAGAATGTCAATGGAGAAAATCATGCGCACGAATGCATGGTTACACCTTTTTCCGAGTTAGTGGAACTTTCCCAGGAAGCTGTTGACAGCTTTTTCGAAAGCCTAAATGATATGATGTTCTCACCAGAGCAGAAATAGAGACTTTTGAGCAAGCTCGCACACGGCGTTCCCTGAATTCGGCCTTCAACTTTAAAAATAAAGTCACATGAACAATTTTACCTCCAGTTCACGGACAGCAATTTTTCAGCAGCCCCAAAATATTTTTGCATATTTTTCGGGACACTATCTTCTGCTTAAAGTAAGAACTATTCTTAGAGAACTAAGGTTTCTAGATTTTAGATAGCTTATAGACATTAGCTGCCCGCTGGTATGTTCATAAATATTTTATTGTGTGATGGAATGGTCTCGATTTTTTTTTCTGTATTAAGAGCCATTTCATGTGTAAATTCTCATATACCAAATAGCAATAATGTATACAAATGCGTGATTACTTTGGCATTATTCTACAGCTTGAGTGCATACAATACATATGATTGCAATTCTTCCGTATATTTGAAAAATTTCAAAGTGCATTTATGTATTTTGGGGTGGTAAGGTATACACTATACTCTATAGTATGTTTTTACTATGCATAGATTAGTAAATATGTCCATAGTTAGCGTGGAGTGGGTGTGATGTATTCCTATAGGTTCTGAATCGATCCCCCTATTCCTGACCCTATTCTGGTTAAACAAACCAACAAGTTAACTAGCAGTCAGCCCATGAGGCAGAAAACCCCCATGATGCAGATACCGTTATCTGACGCAGTCACACTACGGCACAGGAACGTGTTATCTGATTAGGTCATAACGCTTGCGATCTAATTAGACAAGCGATATTCCTCCAGCCCCTGATAAGGCATACGGAGTTCTCATAACAAATCAAACCTATGACAACCTGGGCAAAACCCTGCGGCCATTGTTTTGATTTCACCGAGACCTTCAGCAAAAGAATGTGCTAACGAGCAAGTCGTATGACATCCTTATTGACGTATCTATGTCCATCCTTACGTCAATTTCGGCACCTTAAAGCTATAAATATTACCGATATTGCCCTATGCAAACACACGCGGTGGTGACGAGACGGAGCAGCCATACTTGCCGAAGACCAGAGCAGAGCAGACCCCGCTGGCACAGCCCCGCCTTCCTGACGCGCTGAGAACGAGACGCGCTGCTTTCTCCTGCCGAGAGATCCAGCACCGGCGCTTCCGGGTAGCCCTCGCAGGCAGCCTGGAATATCGAGACCAGAGAGAGAGATACCATCCCTCATTCATCCTTAATTCCAGGTACAGAACTGAACAACCCCTCGCAGAGAATTCTTTAGTTATTCACTTGGCAAAAACAAACTTAACTTAAACTGTAACTTTCTATTCCCGCCCACGTATTAGGCTTAGGTCAGGTACACGGGGTAGGCGTATTTAGAAACACCAGTTGAGTACGTTTAGTCAAATGTATATGTGTATATAATATATTTTATTCATTTTAAAACATCTTATGGCTTAGAAACCATATCAATGTTTTTACAGTATTATTTTATACTTCTGCTTTTAATGTATGCACTTTACTTAACTATAAGTATTGCAATAATATCGATCCATTTCTCTTGTATGAGAAAAGAGACTGATCAATAAATAACACCTTTTTATTGAACACGCCCGTCTCTTCCTTTTCTCTACATTCTGATGAGACTAAGAATGCACGTACTGACTGAGTAAAATAAATTGCCTTTTGTTCACACGACTCTCGAGATACACTCTTGATTAGGGGAGAGCAAAGTTGTCATGTTCTATGGTTGTCAGAAACTAAATCCCTTCTTGTCTAATCAGGGAAGTTAATTCCTTCCTGAACATTCGAGAAAGTTTCTAGTGAACTCTGAGCTAGCTGGCAAACCCAAAACTTTAAGTCTAATATCGTCAGTAGTAGACCTAGTTAACGTCTGGTCTAGGCCTTTACTATTGAAGGTATTATTCCAATGAGCAGAGCCTATTGGGATAATAGGAACTACACTACAGGTCATAGAACTTTATAAGGTGTTCTAAGAGGGACCCTATTCTAGAAACAATGGGTATCCCTGGCGGTGGCATAGTACTTTTATGAATCTTTGGCAGGGTGTAAAAGTAGGGAGTAATAGGGTTCCTATTTATCAGGAAGGCAGATTCATTTCAGGACAGGCACCCCTGGCTTTCAGCACATGAAACTATGCTGGTAATATGTGTTAGAATCCTGTGAGACGGGTCTTCTGTTATTGGTCTGTAGTATTGCTGATTTGACAGTTGACGCAGGCATTCTGTCTTGTAGTCATTGGCAGATAAGATAACAATGGCCCCCCTTTGTCAGCCTGTTTTATTACAATGCTAGTATCATCGGACAATGTACCATCGTACCAATGCGATCATACTGCAGCATACCATCAGCTCGCTTGCATATACTGCGCTGTTTTATAGCCTTAATTCATCACTAGGCTGCTAATGTGCCTTCCTTAGATAGGAATTATTGCAGATCCTTGTGGAATACTAACAGAGGTTCTATGTGCAAAATGATAGCTGTCTAAACTCGTCGATGTCGATTTGAGAGGTGAGACTGCCTGTCATAGCAGCGACCTGACAGAAACTGCCGAATGGCCCGCTTAGAGGCCCAGGGCTTGGCCACGGCACGGCCTGTGGACTGACGCGTGAGTGAGAATAGATACCCTTGAGGCTCCGCTCCCTGGCTTTCTGAAGTTCTGCCCCCATACAACAGACTGCATGCGGGACATGCTGCGGGACCTGTGAGGCAGTTGCTGTGATTGCCTTGAATGGAGGCCTAAGAGGAGGTCTTGAAGTTCCTCCCAACGGGACGCTCAAACCAGCAGCAAAAACTCCCTCAACCCCTGAGTTGAAGGCAGAGCGGGTGAGCAGTCTAGAACCAAAGACAAACTGCACAAAACCCATGTACGCTCTCTTAAGGCATCCTGGTGCACAATTGACCCACGGTGATTGTGTGCTTGTGCATGGCAGTGCGTGTGATGGTTTGGACATGTACTTGGGTGTACGGTCCACCAGCCTCGCCCTCGCAGCTGTACCACGCATCCGAAGAGCCACCGCCGGAGGAAGATCCTTCTCTTACCTGGCTGCCAAGACTTGGAACTCCCTCCCCATCCACCTTCGGCTGACCCAGGACCATCTCGCCTTCAGGAAACAACTCAAGACCTGGCTGTTCGAGCAGTAGCATACCCCTCCCCCCAAGCGCCTTGAGACCCTCCCGGGTGAGTAGTGCGCTATACAAATGGCATGATTGATTGATTGATTTGTACTAGAGCATGTGATTCTATGTGTGCTCGTGTTGGGGTGTGCAGATGTTTCTGTATGTGTGCTTATGTCTGTGCGTGTGATGGAGTGTGTATGTACTTGAGTGTTTTTGTACTAGAGCATGGGATTGTATGTGTGCTTGTGTGTGTGGATGCTTCTGTTTGCTTGCTTGTGTGTGCCCTCTGTTCGCATATGAGAGTGTGTGTGCACATTTGTGTGTGCTTGTGCATGTCTGTGCGTGTGATGGTGTGTGTGTGCATGTACCTGTGTGTACGTCCTTGGGTATTTTTGTACTGGAGCATGTGATTGTATGTGTGCTTGTGTTTTTAGTAGTTTCTGTATGTGTGCTTGTGTGTGGCTGCGTCTGTGCGTGTATGCGAGTGTGAGCGCATTTTGTGTGTGCTTGTGAATGTCTGTGCATGTGATGGTGTTTGCGTGTACATGTACTTGGGTGTTTTTGTCCTAGAGCATGGGATTTTATGTGTACTTGTGTTTTTGGATGTTTCTGTCTATATGCTTGTGTGTGAGCGTATGTGCGCATATGAGAGTGTGTGCCCACATTTGTATGTGCTTGTGCAAGTCTGTGCGTGTGATGGTGTGTGCATGCTGGATTTGTTATTCTCTGGCAGACACTGCCCTGGAAATTGACTCTAACTGCCAGATGCCTGACCTTAAGATGGCCACCAGTGTACCAGTGTACAGTATAGTCCCCTGCCTGATCCCAAGATGGCTTCCATAGTGGTCCCCTCCACGTTGCTTTACTTCCCTGGGACAACAATTGGACATTGACCAGACCTTGAACCTTGAACCTATCCCCTAACCTGCTTACACATCAGGACTTGGAACCTATGGAACTTACCCCAGACTGTAGAGACCAATCGATTTGGCTGATTCCCGGTGGAGCTACCATATAGCTAAAGAGGAGATGGGTTGTGGACTCCTCCCATCACCTACCCAGCCAGACCTTGGGCATATTTTCCCCTCATCCCTACGTCCGATCTTCCTCCTACTCCTTTACCCTATCCCCGTATCCGTCCTTGCACCATTCACCTTGTCCCCTATGTTCTTTAAATGCTTTTCTTGATACTTATGTAATTTTTAACTGATGTAAATTGCAACATTATTGTTCCTCATGTAAAGCGTTCTGTTTCCTTTGGGTCTAGCCAGCGTTATATAATAACTCATTAATTTAAATTTGTTCGCATTTAGTACTCTTTCTCTCTTTGTCTAATTCCCTAGCTCCTATCCTCTCTCCCCTGAATCGCTCACCTTGCCTGCTAGTGTGCCTAGCCCCCTGTCCTTTGTGCCCTTTGACTAAGCACTCCTTCTCCCCAATATTTATACTCTGGAGTGTCAGCAAACCCGCTGAGAGAGTCCACTGCGCCAAGGGAGCCACTCACAGCTGAGATATGGTATGGCACCCCTTGCCAAAGCACTCCCTTTCCCCTTATTTGGGAAGGATCCAGTATGTAGGCCTTGGAGTCTCAGAGACCCCTCCGAGAGAGTCCACTGCGTAAAGGGAACCTCCCGCAACAGAGATAGAGAAGTGATACCACTTCCCCTGGATCAAAGCTTACTGGACTTTGGACGTAGCTTTGACTCGTCTACCGGTTTTTATCCCCGTCGCCCTGCCCCTCCTCTTTCCAGCTGTGTCTGTTACCCTCCTCTTCTCTTTCCCGCCTCATTACCCCTCCCCTGAATCTTTCCCCTTGCCTGCTTTTCCCCTTACATATTTGTGCTTATTGTTTTATCTCAACCTAACAAGTAACTATGTTGCCATGCTCTAATAACTGTGTAACCTTTGCAATGATGTAACCTGTAACTATGATCTGATGCTCACGTAAAGCGCTCTGATACCTCTGGGGCTAGCCAGTGCTATATAAAACCTTTAAAATAAATAAATAAATAAAATAAATTGGATAGCCCAGAATTCTGCATTTGGGAGGTTCTGGAAGTGCTTAAGTTTGTCTAGAAGAGGACAAACCTGACAGAAAATTCTACAAGAAACCTATTGCTAGTCATTGCTTACTTTTGTATGGTAGCCACCATCCGAAATCCTTAAGGGATAACCTTCCAAACAGGCAATTTTGAAGACTATGTCACAACTGTAGTGATGTGAGCCTCTACAAAGAACAAGCCAATGAATCGCCAATACCCTAGCTAATGTATAAAAACAGCACAAAAAAGAGCATGCAACAGTAATAGGGAAGGTCTCCTTCAACGACACAGGAGACCAAAATCAGATATGCTGACCTGTGTCATGACTTTCACTCTGGATTCAAAACCATAATAACAAATCATTAAAAGATCCTACAAATGTGGTATTTTTTTTTGGACCTCCCTAGGTTTTCATACAAAAGGTCTGCAAATCTAAAAGATAAACATGTACACACAAGACCAAAAAAGGGCCAAATGTGTACACAGAAACCACTATGGAACTCACCTCCGGTCACAGGACACCACCCATGTAAACATTGCAATGTATGCACCACTACCCAGAAAACAACGTCCATCCAGTTAAGTAGTACTCTAAGATGGAGACAAAAGAGGCAAACCAATTACAACTCAGGCAATTCCATCCACATGATTACCTTGCCATGCCAAATGAGGTACATAGGAATGACAACGCGAGCATTCAACAAAATGACCACATATTGTCTAATGTCTAGACATAACCCAGATGCCAAAAATGGACGGTCCTGGAAATATATCCCTTGATGAGGCAAAAAGCCCTGTTTAGGAAGGAACAACAGTGAATTTCCGGCTGTACACCCATAAGGAGGGCATTAACAACAACATACCATGGGGTGAATTAAACAAATAATTACACCTTTCACCAAATAATGGGTTGACAAAGATCACCTTTGCTAGCGAGGAATTTTAGGTACACTGAGATTAAGAGCAATCTGTTTTGTTCCCCCATGACATTGCTTCACTGGATTATTAACCATGATATTGGCCTACACTGACTGAGATTCACCAGCACCTATTCTGATTACCCTTGAAATTGCCCCACACAAATTATAAATAGAAACTCAATGGAACTTACGTAATACAAAGTTGTATTTTCATGCAGTGTTCTCACACCGTCATGTGACTAGTGCTCCACCGACACATAGTCTGTTAAAAATAGTCCATACCCTAGACATGGCTACAATGACTTACAAAGCCAACCTCATATTTGATTATCACACATTGTAAATAACCAACACAAACTAGTTTATTCTTCCCAGTAATTAAAAATACATAGTTTATTTTTTACATGCAACACAATGTAGAGCTGCCCCCAATCATCATGTGAGATGATGGAAAGGTTTCCACCTTACAACATATGGTCCATTATCACCACTGGAATATTGCAACCAATAAAAGACTCCAAGAATAGTTGGAACACATGACTTTTTTCTAATACCCACAGGGAACTAGTAGCCGCTCCAATATGGAGGTCAGCGCTCTAGTTCCCATCCGGACGGCCCTTTAACGAAGGCACGCAATGTCCCCATAATAAACCATTCCATGCCATGGCCACCGTCTTCAGTGGCTAGCATGGTTGGGTAGGTCTCAATGAGGATGTGATTTGCCGTGCAAGTAGGTACAACCGACAACTTGTATCCAACCGTGAGCTACCTACTGGGAGTCTGATTCTGAATCCAGTGAGTCCCTTCCGGCTATTCATTTGTTTTTTGACGCTATGATGCATTTCACCCTGCTCTAAGCCTTAAGGAGCCGGTAGTTACATGTATTGGGGTAAGTGATTCCTTGCTTGCTTGAGGATATATACTAACATCATGGTGTCACCTAATCTTAATGAATAGATACTGATAAACATTTTCTTTTAGAAAAATACTCAATTTATTATTTTCTGAAATTTGGTGCATGCATGTTGAATTATCATGGGGCATGCAGCACTTCAATACAAACATACAAATTGTTACCAGAAGAATCACTGATATTTGTACCCTATTCCTGTTTAATCATATTATGTGTGTCCTTTGTGTTTCAGATCATTATCCAGTTTATGGTACAAATATTGATTTATTCTGACCTGATCTTTTTGACTGATTACCATGACATTACAAAAAGTATAAGGGATCGAGTCAGCTTCATAGTGTAGTTAGATACTTCTGGTCCTGATGAATCACCGCTAGATCCGACTGGACTTTCATAGGCGACAAACATGTTGACCATATTCTAGATTACACATTTATTATTCTTATTAGGACCATTGCATCCTGTATAAGCTTCACATTTATTTACTAGGGTAGTGAGTTCAATCAATAAAGGTAATTTACTATAAGCGGAACTATATCTATTTTAAATCACTCATGTTAAAACTATTTTACACACCACAAAACCACTACCCTCTTACCCCCACTTCCTCATACGGCATATGCAAAAAGATCTCTGGTAAAGAGCCCCCTCGTGGGTGCCCATCGGCCATTGCAGCCCGGCCTAAAGAGGAGCTGGCCCAGTGATGAAACCTGGGTGTGTGAGGGAACTTGCTCCCAAAGGAGCATTTCCCCTTACTAAACAAAGCCTCTAAAAAACCCTGTTTTGGAAATAGTTAACATTTACAGATTATCAGTATGGCATTGTTGTTGTCCACGATTTTGGGCAATTATGGTCACAAAGAGGTTTCAGGATATCCTCTAGCAGTCAAATGGAAGCCTGACAAAAATGTACTTGACACGCACCAGTTACCTGCTGAAAATACTGTGGCTAATGTGCACCACACCGGAGTGGCAATGGTTACATTGCAGTCGGAAACAGGTACAACAAACTTGCATGGTATTTTGCACTGGTGGCCTACACATTTAATGAAACTTTCACATGTGAATCTGAGGGGGACCATGTCTTTTCTATGTTGATGTCAGTAGCTGGCACAGGAGAGATGCAATGACAAGGGTATTAGCCAGAACTGCTCTAACTGCAGATTTAGATTGTTTGTACAAAAAGTGTGCTATCTTTGTGGACATGTCAACAAATGAAAGAAATCCACTTACACTGAATCACATAAGGAGATCAGCTGGTCCCGTCAACAGAATGCACACAGACTTTATTGAGATACCTCTCTACAACAGGTTGAGATATGTCCTGTTCATAGAGTGCATTATATGCGTGAAGGCCTACCCAACCAGATGAAATGATAGTGTTTCTGTAGCAAAACTGGAATTGCAAGAATTGATTCCCAGGTACAGTAAGCTGGTTCCTCTGGAATCAGAAAAAGGGACACACTGTAACAATGAGGTCCTGAGGATGACATGCGCAGCATTTCAAATTGAACATAGATTGCATTGTAGCTATCGACTTGCTGAGCAGCTCAATGGAATCATATAGCCTTGTTTGGACAAAGTCTGTGTCTCAATATCACTGAAGTGGGCTGATGCTTTGCCTTTGGTGCTGATGAGTATTTGAAGCATCCTTGTTAGGAAGACTGGATTATTATATCATGAGATCCTCTTGGGAGATGCTATGAGATTTTCTGCTCAACTGCATATATGCTTGCGAGCATTACAGATGTTATAATACAACTGATGTGATGTGGGTTGGAGCTGCTACACAAGATCCATATCAAGAACAGTGCCAGAACCTTCAATCTGAGGGTCTGGGTCATGATGAAAGAAGCACGTCCTGAAGACTTTTTGGAACCGAGATGGAAAGGCCCCTTCCAGGTGATTTTGGTCACAAATACTGCTGTTCTGTATGCTGGAGCTCTGTACTGGGAGTATGCTTCAAACACAAGAAGAGTGAGAAATTCATATAAAGAAATTGTGTTCTTTGAGTCTGAATACAGAGCACTGGTGACTGCACAGTCACAAGTTGAACCTCAACAGAGAGCAGTGACACAAAGATTACAAAGACAGCAAGAAGAAGAAAGGCAACGGTTACACTGAATCAAGTGCCTGTCATTTCACAAAGTGGTATTGAGGTCTCTAAAGAAGAAGAGACTAAACCTCATTTTGAGAAAATTACAGCACAGGCATCAATACGAATAAAGGTACGCTCAAAGGAACAAGCACTGAAACAAGAATGGCCATGAAATTATAATCAAAAGAGATTGAGAACAAGTGTATCAGTTGATCAAATACCATTAACTACTCAGGAGACAGAGTTGGCAGGTGGAAGTGACACAGAGGAAGATTAACAAGGACTGAAAAGAACAAAAAGAGTAAGAGTGCATTATCAAAGATATTCTGCACCTGAATGGACATACTATGTGAAGAAGGTGCTAAATGTATTGTTGGATGTACTATGTGATGTAAAAACTATTCTGTTTCAACATCCATGACATCAATTCTATAACATTTGGATAAAGCTGTCTGGCAAAGACCTTTAGAGAATATTGAGAGACATTCAAAAGGCTAAATGCTTGAGAAGTGATGGACGACTGTAACTAAATAATCATTTCTTTTAAAAGGATTTACCTATGCCAAAGGCTGCAGCAGAAGAGTAGGGATAACATTTTATAAGAGCACAAAATAGGGCTAAAGTTGTCTATAGGAAGATTTTGAATTTAAGGAGACATTGTTAAAAAGAGACTGTCTGTAAAACCTTGCATGGATCATATTTGGAAAAAATCCTGAATTTAATTCTAGAGCTGTTACTGTACCCTTTGCTGAAACAATCTGATTTCCGACAAACATAATTTGCCTTATGAATAGATAGGACATTATTATGTCTTCAAATATGGTAATATCAGTACTAATGATCATAAATTTGTTAGTAGGGTTCTATTTAAAACCTGATAATGATATTAGGTCAACTAATGCAACTAACTCATTCACACACATGATAGATGAAGAGCACGATCTAATAGTTTCAAGAGTACCACAGGTACAAAACTTCAATTTTAAACACAAATATCTTGACTTGAGGGTGAATGTTTGATTTGTTCAGCATTCTGCTCATCATTTGTTTGTGCTGCATTTTTCACTTTAAGTGGGATGTGTATACCCAGGCGTGAGTCTCATGATCACTGTGCCATTGGATTTAAGCTAGTCTGGCTGATGGAGGGGGTTAGACCATGAAACTGTTCCATGTTGCTTGTTTCCGGTCTAGGGAAGACCTGGTTTGGCAATTCGGGCTGGAGTGTTCCTATTAGGAGCAGGGTCAAGACTGATATGCTTACTTCCATTTACCTGCTGATTAGGAGGGTATTTGTTATTTAGATATAGTATTTCTAAAGATGTATCATATATAGTGTATATTCATTAACAATGACACCAGCACACAGACACATCCGTAGTACAGAAGATGGAACCCCGTGAGTGGGAAACAATGTTGTGCAATCACTCCACCTGTAGGAGTCATACTGAATGACGAAAAGATTAGAAAACTTGTAACAGTTCTCAACAAGCTGGCGAGTAGTACTTCTGGAGCTTTATTAGTTGTGAACATTTATGGTGCAATCATTCCACCTATAGAAGTCATACTGATTGCTGAAAAGAGCAGAAGTTACATGCAAAGAGTGTTTATTAAGATAATCATCATAAAGGAGAATTGAAAGAGCGTTTTAATAAAATGCAAAAATAATCTAATTAAAGTCACAAGTGCAATGTTAACATGCAATTATATTGAACTGATTTGATATTAAAATATGCAAAAATGCAGAATGCAGTTATGTCCATTAGCACTAGGCCTCAAAATGTATAAACATGCCTAACTTTACAAGCACCTATAAATGTGTTGAGACATGCACAAAATGCTCAAAAGTTGACTTTACCTCGACATGCCCTTACTAAATGCTTCACATCACATAGCAGAATGTTCCTGAATAATAAAAATGTTTTGAACACTTTAGTCTTAATGAAGTGAATCCTCATTTCATATGCAATGCATGAATAGGAAATGTTGAAATGTTAACATATATTTCTCATTTTATAATGAAGATGTTGTGGTGCTGAATAATAGTTATTGCAGCTAATGTTTCTATTTCACATAGCCTATTGTTTGGCTAACATACAATTTATTTCATTAGAAGGTTAAGAATGTGGCCATACGCATGAGAAAGAAAGTCTAAGAATCGAAAAGCTTCATATGTAGACACTATCATAACAATGTTTTACATTTCATGATAACTTTCTGTAGCACATTGTACATAACATGAGAAAGGGAGAGATGAGTCTGTTCTCAGAAGAATACTGAAAGCTGATTGGGTGAGAGGAGAACATGCACTGCAACATTTCTTTCTTCTGCTTATATTAGTGCACGTTCCTAGAGTAGGGTAACTGCCTTTTTTTGCAGACCCTTAGTCCACCGCTTCCCATTTTCCTTACACTGGCTACTAAAGGATTGATGCTGAAAGCTGAACTCTGATTTGCCATTCCTTTTTTTTACCTTACTACTGATTGTAGTGCTACTGCTAATACATGACCATTTCATTTTTTGCTAAGATTCTACTGAGGTTGGTAAACCTCTCTTTATGGGAAGTTCACCTGTTATTGATTGGCAGAATTTTGAGCTTCATGCTCTATCTCTCTTCCTTCTCAAACGTGAACTCTTTATGGGGTCCTGCTAACACCGTTCTTTCCTTTATGGAACATGCTGTGTGCATTATGTAGTAAGCTCTGTTCTAACCATATTTTATGATCAATGCTGGAATATGACTGATAAAGAAAGAGAACACGCTACACTTTTTTGTGAAATAATGTTTATTGATTAAGTAAACAGCCACCAAGGATATAATTTAGGCACAAGATAATATACTGACTTGAATACATCATAAAAGAGAGAAAAGAAAAACATTAATTATGTATTACCGTAACTATTGATTACAACCATTTGCAATAAACTAAAGGAAGAAAATAAGAAGATTAGGGTACCATCTGGAGTATAAATAATTGAACAATGTTATATTGTAAAGAGAGAAGGGAAGAAAAGGAAAGGAAAAGAAAAGGGGGAAGAGGAAAGGAAGACAGAATACTTATCATGAGTATTAGTGTGAAGAAGAGTGAGAAGATAGAAAATTAGTAAAAGGTAACCAAAGTTGATCAGACTTAATTTTTTGAGATACAAATAGAGATGAAACAGTCAAAATGCTATGTTTGTCACAAATAAAATTCCACCATTTTAACATACAAATTTTGGAATGATCCTTCCAACAGGTAAGAATAACTTTAAATGCAAGAGCAATAAAAATATCAAGCAACTTCACATTCAGCACTGTATCATGAAAATCAACAGCTAGGGAGCCAGAAAATACATTATGAATTGATAGGGGGACACAAAATTGAAAAATCTTGGGATATGTAGCCCAAATATGTTTTCAAAATTGTTGAACTTTGGAAAAATAGAATATCAAATGAGGAAGAGTACCATCTGCGGAAAGACAGGACCGACATAGAGCAGAGGATGAGGGGTCAAGTTTATGAATGAACACTGGTTTCATAACAGCTCTATTGTACATACAAAATAAAGATTGTGTAATATTAGCAGCTCTGGAAGTAGATTTTTTTAACCATAGCCTTTCCCATATTGTAGAAGAGATATTGATGGAAAGATCCTGCTCTCAAGCAAGTTCAATTGGGGATTTTGGTATTTCAGAAGAACAGGTGGATGCAAGTTTATATATAAAGGCAGCTTCAGGAGTCAGTGAATATGTTGTGTAAAGGAGTAAGGGAAGTAAAGGAGGTGCAATTGCTTGGAAAGTTTTGGGTTTTGATAAAAGATTGAAGTGCTTGTGATAGTTGTAAATATATGTTATTGAAAAATGTAGGAAGAAGGTAGATCATAACATTATTGTAATGTGCTTAAAGGGATAACAGAATTATTAGATACAAGATGATAAACATATAAAATATTATTTTATTTTCAATGTTTAAAGTAGAATGATTTGTGGTGGAACTTAATACATTTTTTGTACCAAATAGAAGATGCAAGGAAAGCTGGATAAAAGTTAGAAAACCATCTATATACAATGAATGTAACAAGTGCTTGGAGTATTTTAAAATCGAATGCTTAGATATAAGGATACAATTGGACATAAAGCAAATATCATAGAAGGAGAATCCACGTAACAGAGAGTGTTCAAAACGGATCCAACTGGGAATCGGAAGATTTTGCTGTTGTCTGTTCAAAGCATATGCTTGCCTAATTATAAAAGCAGTATGATACAGTTTAACATTAAGAAATCGTACACCTCCTGCGCTGTTTGGTTTAATTAATTTAGATAAATCAATAAGAGCTGGTTTACTATTCCAAAGCAATTTAGTACAGATGTAATTCATCTGACTAAAATAGTAGTTAGGAATTCTGAAGGGTAACATAGATAATATGAAGAGAATAAGAGGTACAATTATCATTTTAATGGTTTCCAACCTGCCCCACCAAAAATAAAAATAATGGAGACCATGAAGAGAGTAAACTTTGAATTTTAAGTTTTAGGGGGCAGTAAAGTTATGTGATAAGTTTGAGGGATAGTAGAGGAAAACCACACACCAAGATACTTAATTTTAGATGGACACCATTTAAAGTTGGTGTCAGCGAACATGATTTAATAACAAATGGAATTAAGGGGCGATATTTCAGTTTTGGAAATGTTTTATTTATACCCAGATATTTTAAAATATAGTTCAATTTCCTGCAAAAAGGGAGGCAAGGAGGTTAAGGGTTTGGAGAGATAAGCAAGAATATCATCTGCATAAGCAGATAGTTTAGTTTCGCAGGAGTTGTGAGAGAAACCAGTAAGCAAAGTATTATGATGTATATGTTCAAGAAAGGGTTCAAGACATAAAAGAAATAACAAAGGAGAAAGAGGACAAGCTTGCTGTGTAACTCTGTGAAGATTAAAATATGATGATATGTAGCCACTAACTGAAACACATGCACAAGGTTCAGAATAGATCAATGTGATGAAATAAATACATTTGAGGCCGAATTCAAACCCCTGAAAAGTTTTAAACATGAATTGCTAATTCATGCGGTCAAATGCCTTTCTTCTCAGCATCGAGGGATAGAGAGGCTAAAGGATCAGGATAACTTTCCCCAAGGCAAGCACATTAGAGAACATTCTAGCATTGTCTGAGGAAAGCCTACCCTTAATGAAGCCGGATTGGTCAGATTTGATAAGTGAGAGAATAACTCCTTCCAATTTAGCAAGGATTTTAGCAAATATTTTCCAATCATAATACATTAGAAAAATTGGAGGATAATTTAGGCAAAGGGAGAGGTCTTTGTCAGGTTTAGGGAGAATGACGATAAGGGCATCAAGAAAAGAATCTTCGGGCTTACAGTGGAGTAACAAGGAATTAAAAAGTGCTAGTAGATGTGAAGCAAACATAGATGAGAAAGAGGATAAAAGTTCAATGGAAAAGCCGTCAGGACCAGGGGCCTTGGCTCTTTTTAAAGATTTAATTGCATCAGAAATATCTTGAAGAGTAATGTCCTTTTCCAAGAGGGCCATAGCGTCCGGAATAGGACTAGGGAAAAGGAGACAATCAAAAACATAATTTAGTGTCGGATGTCGTAGGATGAGTATCTTCTGTATAGAGTGTATGATAAAAAGTCTGAAATGCTGAGACTATGTCAGGGTCTGAATGTAGTAGAGTGTTATTAAGGGTATTATGAATGGGACCAACGGTTTTCCTTCCTAATTTGACTTTTAAATAATTGGGCAATAATTTCCCAGCTTTGATTTGTCCCCCATGATATTTAGATTTGATTTTCACTAGAATGTTTCAAGCATCTATGGTAGCTAATTTGTTTAGATCGGATTTAGCCTTAATTAGATCTCGAAGATGGGGAGGGGATTTGGAATTATAATAAGAATGTTCAAGGGTTTTAAAATGGTTGAGTGAGGTGAGGTACTGTGAGTTTGGGGATTTTTTCTTTCTAGCAGTATATGCAATGGTAAAGGCTCTAAACGAGGCCTTGAAGGCATCCCAGTGGTTATGTTTTGAAGTGTCGTCTGATTTATAGAAATGAAAGAATTCCTGTATAAATGAAAATGCCTTTTGAATAAATGTTTGATCTGATAACATGGAGTTATTAAATTGCCATCTAGCATGTTTGGAGGTAGTAAGGGACAAATCAAGAGAAACTGAAACAGGGGCATGATCAGAAATAAAAATTAAGCCCCTCCCACAGGATTGGAGCGAGGTAAGTAAGGGTTCTGAAATTAAAACATAATCAATGAGGGACATAGGATGTTAAACATTAGAATAAAACATGAATTCACAATCATCAGGATTACTAGTCTTCCAAACATCATAGATTGGACGAGAGAGAATAGCAGATTGAAACACTTTATAAGATGTTTCTGGTTTAAATTTACAATCAGATTTCCTATCGGAAAAAGGGTCAATCCAATTATTGAAATCACCAGCAACAATAATATTAGGGTCAGTAATTGATGATAATTTTAATTACATATTGTTCCAAAAGATTTAACCAGCTCATAAAGATTTTAAAAAGTAACCAATTTGTTATGAACCATAGCGTGAAGTATTAGTTCACTCGCACCATTTTCAGTAGATACAATTTATAATTTCAAAGATTTATGGCAAATGATGGACACAGCACCCTTACAGTAACAGCAGGGGAAGAAACAACCTGGCCCACCCATTGACACCTACGTTTGAGGGAGTCAGCATCATTACAATGAGTATATTGTAAAAAAACAATCTGAGAGTTAAGTTTTGATAAAGGGGAAAGTACCTTTTGACGGTTAACAGGATGACCCAGACCATGAACGTTCCACGATACGACATTAAACATGTTAATGTGTAAAAAACAAGGGGGTATTCATAATAGTGACGAACTGCAAAAAACAACAATAAAAACGAAAAACATTGATCATAAACAGTAGAGAACAGGATGAAAGTAAATGGAATGTACAAAAGCACATAAAAAAGATACTTACACAAAGGTGAATAGAAAAAATGAAGGTAAACAAAGAAATAGAAAGAGAAGGAAGAGAAGCAAAAACAGGGAGAGAGAGATAAAAAAGAAGTGGAATAAAAAGAGGAAGAAGAGACAGATCAAGGACAGAAAGCCAGATCTGTAATAAATAGAGAAAGAGACAAAAAAACGGGCATGTCCGCACTCAAGGACAAGATAGAGACAGAAAAGGTAGAGAGGAAGAAGATAAGAAGAATACTGAGAAAAAGGTAATATGAAATATAGAATAAGTGAAAGGATAAAAAATAAATTATGAGGACCGATTAGAACATCATAAATATATGAGGAACTTTAAAGACCAGAACAAGAATTAATAATGAACAGTACCACAACAACATTCGTGTCATATAACCGCATATAAGATTTCAAGGACATGGAGCATTGCTGACCGTAGGCAGACTAGAAATGGAATGTTAAAACTGCTTTAACTTGAGAGGATCTTCAAAGTATAGGAAAAACCTTCATGTGTAATTTTACAAAAACAAGGATGCAGGATACCATAACAGATATTCATAGATACCATTTGTGGTCGGAAGGCTAGGAATTCTTTGCGCCTAGCATTGGTAGCATTAGAGAGATCCTGTGAAATGAAGATGTTAAGTACTGACCGCAAATGACAAAGTTTTTCTCTTGCAATCTTGAGAACATGCATCAGGTCGGTGAATTCAAGAAACAGCATAATTATGACACGTAGTTTGGTTGAATGAGGTTGAAGATGACCAAGATGATGAACTCATTGGACGTTGAGGGGAGTTGAAGTTTAAAGATTGAGAGGGTCAGTCAAAAATTTCTTCAAAAAACAAAATGAGATCCGGACCTTTGATATATTCAGGCAGACCATACAGACGAAGATTGTTCCTTCTGTTACGGTTCTCTAAGTCCTCAATATGGAGTTTGAGCTTATGAATTTCTTGTTCTAACAAAGGTATTTTAGTAGTCGCATCTTGAAGGTTACTAATGCATTGCTCCATTTTGGACATTTTAAATTCCATGTTAATCCATCGGTCTTCAATCAGTTTTTACTTTTCATTGGTGGTGTTCATGAATGGTCTTAAGTTCCTGTGCATGAAGTTCCTCCAAGATTGAATCTAAGACCAGTTTGGAAGAAGATTGAATTGGCGAAGGGGGATCATTCTTGACTCTTTTCGGTTTGGCATCAGACAAAGATGACTTTGTGAGGGAAATCGGTTTGTTAGCCATCTAGACAAAATAAAGTTGACGTCGGGAAACGTAGGTCAATATTTATGAGCAGCGATCCTTTCCATAACTAAGATTCACAAAATTGTAGAAAGCAATGAGTGTAAGCAGTTGATGCATGCACAATATTGTTGTAGAGAATGGATAAAGACAAAGATGAATATTGTTAAGTGTAGGAAAACCATAGACAGTGACGAAACATCCACGTCCTCCTACGAGTAATTCACTTGAGAAGACATTTTGTTTTTCGATGTCAGTGGACTGCAGTTCAAAGCAAATAGTAGAGGTGAAGAAAACATGCAGATAGGATTGATAACACCAGTCCTGATAAGCTACCACAACACCAAATGCCTAAAATGTCAAGAAGAGGTAGGTTGGTGGTTTCCTCAACTTCTGCACCTCATAACAATAAGCATACAAACCTGTGCATGGGAGTCTTTACGGACAGCGGTAATCATAAAGATGCATAGGCAGGAAAAATAGAAGCAGGATCATTTAACACTGAAGGGAAGAAGCTCTGCAGTATTAAAGAGGTCATCAAACATTCATTTGAGCCGCAAAGAACTTGATAGTGGTGAAGATATGGCAAAGGAATGCCAGGGCTGGACTTATTCAAAAATGCCCTTACAGCACAAAGTAATTTCTTCTTCCACAAATATTAAGCATCAGCAGAAGGAGATATGGTAATTAGCACATAATTACCAGAATGACGAGGCTGCAACAGCACTGGCTTCCACATGGTGAAGATCTCTTCAGATGCGCTGGGCGGCGCGTTCACAAAATGGCGGCTGCCTGCGACTGGAGAAAGAAGTTGTGGCAAATTCGGCTGAAAACAGACGCCCCGCTTACCAGGGTGAAGACAAATGCGAGCCGCCATGAAGCTGGATTTTCACGCTGCCTGTTGCATGTAGGGCAGGGTTGGAAAGCAGTCCAAATCCTCTTCTGGAGCTCAGGAAGGGGTCGCCATCTTGCACGGCACGGTAGCCACGTCCCCTACACTACACTTTTTATGGAAATAAAGCCCTGAAAACTAATCAAAACTCTCATTATTCACTGAGCTTCAAAATAGTATTGTGATTTTTGTGATGCTTCGAAATAGTATTGTGATTTTTGTGATGCTTAACACTCGATCTTCTCATAAACAATGGCCAAGCTCTGTTGCAGAGAAGTAAGAAACCAACACCTACGTGAGGTTCAACAGTGTTGGTGTAAAATAGAGATGTTAAACTTCTTTATTTAAATTGTGTTGTGAGGCAACTAAGGCCCTGAGTCTAAACACTTCCATTGTACATGCTCATGTTTAAACTTGGTGCTGAATTTTAACATTCATTTTGCGTGGCCTTATAAGATAATGTAATCAGAAATGGTTTGCTCACAATTGCATTTCTTCGCAGGCATATTATTTGTCCTTAGAACATTCTGTACAAGGACTTAAGAATACTGCAGAAAATGTTGCTGTTTGTTGTTGTCTGTTGCGCAACAGCTCTGGGTGGATAGAATCAACACTGACAACAGGCCCTGGACTTAGTCATGAAATTAATTGGTACAGTTTATAATATAAGCAACACTATGCCTCTGTTTGAGCAGAGGCTCATCTCGATTGATTGTCGAAGGTCGCACGGGCCTGAATTCTCCCAAGCTGAATTCCAACACCATTCTGAAGAGTACAGCGACCTGTTCTGGCTTCCAGATGATACATGCTCGTAGTTAAATGGAGAGTTAGACAAGTGTAAGGTGTTCTGGCAGATCCCCACACCCTCTGTTTTATAGGATAGCCAGCACTAGGTAAGAATGACATTATATCTATACATATAATCAAATGCAAAGTAAATATGGTTGAATCATTGATTATGTTCACCATTCTTGAAATTCTGGTAACATTGTTTTGCTCCATTCTAATAATCATTGCTGAGCAAGTATTGTACACAAGAGTACCATTGCTTTAATGTTTGAAATTCCATTTTGTGTACTTCATATATCTCACTTTGCCTGAGTTACTATTGAAATGGTAGAGTCTGTTTCCATGATTTCCTTGGGGCAATTATTTTTGTCAGGTTCTGAGGTTGCAGACACCGTTCGGTGCCCTGCCTGTTAGGGGCCCAGATGGCTCACTGTGAGCTAGGCAGGAATAAAGTCAACAAATTTTAATGGTATGAGTGGACTCAGTCCCACATAGTTTTGAAACTTATGTTGCCTAAACTTACTGTCTTACTGTGAAAGTAGGAACTGTACGACAATTGATTCCCTCTCCTGCAGTGTCCCATAGGTGCCACTCTAGAAACATGTTTACACATATTTTACTTTTATTTAATATTCAGCAACTGATTTAATTAACTTATGTAGTGAGAATCAAAGACTCTCATTCTACATCGATTACTAATCCTGATTCGGATACAGACTCTTGAAATTGCTCCCAAATTCTAAGTAAAAACAGGGCACATATCGCACACTCTCTGGACATCTACTCACAGGATGTTTACTAAGTGAAACCAGAGCACATCTTCCAGGCAAAAAGCTCATATTCCGAATTTGTGCATCTCATTATTGGGAAGTAATGCCCACATGCATCAAGGTAAATTGCATTCACAAACGGTGCGAATCGCATTTTTCGGCTGTTTGCGAATGCAATTTCCTGATTTGGGATGCACCAACCGTTTTTCAGAAATTCGCAATTTAAGAAATTGCACAATTGCAATTTCTTATATTGCGAATGCATTTAAGGAATCTCTATTTGAGATTCCTTAAATGCAATTCATCATACTTTTAAAAATTGCAATTTTGGAAATTAGAAATGCAAATTACCATGAAGTAGACCGTCATGGTAATTTGCGAAAATCTAGAAAAATGGTTTTAAATGCATTTTTCTTTGTTACATGTTACACACACACGTGCCCTTGGGGCATGTGTGTGTGTAAGATGTATCCAAAAGCAAATTTCAGGGGTGCAACAGGGTGTCTTTTGGACACCCCTGCACCCTTGAAATTGCATTCTCAATTTGCAAATTCACAATGATGGATTGCAAATTGAGAATGCCCTCCCATTCATTCCTATGGACCTCTAGGCCCATAGGAATGAATGTGTAGAAATTCCTTAATTGCGAATCTCAATTAGAGAATGGCAATTAAGGAATTTTAAGAAATCGCAATTTTTTTGCAAATTTCTTAATGAATTGCATTTTGCAATTCCTTAATTGCGATTCCTTAATTTTCGCAATTAAGGAATCGCAAAATGGAACAATGATGCATGTGGGTGTAAGTGCTTTGAACACCTGCTTTCCAAGCTTCCTGAATTGGAAAACAGTGCACTTTGCACACTCTCTATTTCCTGAAATGAGTACTATTAGTTTTCACTGAGGCATACATAATTTGTCGAAGAGATTGAGCCCAAGCAGGAAAATGGTAAAATGGCTAATCAGGAAAGTTTTCTAAACTACAAATAGGTGGACTTTTATGAAAGGAATATGAATTAGTAATACAGTACTGAGTCATTTTACAAATACATCATTAAAATCTCATAAAAACTGATTTTCACAAATTTAGCAAACTTTAATTGTTGTTAGTTTATTTAAGGATTATATGAATGTACTTCACACTTAACAAAGGAACTTTACAGATTGGGTGCATTATTACATTTGGACAACTTCTATAAAGAAGGCAGTGATCAGAATTGAGCTTGATATGAAAATATTATAACTGGATATCTGCAGTAAATCACCCCATGGGAAACCCAAGGGCAATCTGCTGCTCACAATCAAGTCAAGGAGATTCAAGGACAGTCAATAAGCACCTTTTCTTTGAAATGCTGCTCTTCCATCATACATGTGTGAATAAGCAGCTTAACTGTGCAGGTTGTGTGGCGGGTAAGTTAAAATATAGTTTTAAACTAAGTCAATGTTAAACTAATGATGCCAAGCTGTTCTTTATGTTAGATACTGTGATTGGATGCACAATGCATTCACCCACAACGTAAACACTTAGCTGGTGCTGTGAATTTCTCTTTTATTGCTACTATCTAAAACATTCCCCTGTGCGAGGTGAGTTGTTGCATAAAGGTTGAATTAAGCTGACTCTTTCCAAAATTGCTTCCTCGCTGTTCTTTTCTCTTTCAGTTCGCTTCATATCCCTATCACTATTTGCCATAAAAATGTATAAAGGATTGTACAGAAATATGAATTTGCTTCCAATCAGTTATTCGAAACAATGCTAGAAATGACAGAACAAGTCCAGTGTCTAGAAATGGAATAATACAAAAGTATAGCCATCTGTGTTGACATTGACATCTAATGCTTTCCAAACTAATGCAACAAAAATATACAAAATACTTTACATACAATTTCACACAAGACATTTGTATAATAAACGCTCCTAATGTTTTTATATTTAGTCAGTTATATTTTGCACCTTTACTTAGTTTTACTTTAAGGGGCATATTACCAAGCCCCTATCGCCATCCCAGCTTCACGTTTTGTGACGTTGTGGTGGCGATTGGGTCAGCGCCCTATTAACAAGGCAGCATTAAACCACATAACGTGGCTTAAAACCACATTAAGTGGCTTAACGCTGCCAAGGTTTGTTTATGTATAGGAAGGTGTCCCTTCCTGTACATAAGCAAACCTCTTTTTAAAAATGCCAATTTGTAACTTACATGTGTGCTGCATGAAGCAGCACACATGTAAGTTACAAAATGGCATTTAAGATTTGTTTATGTGCAGCAAGGAACACCTTCCTGTACATAAACAAACCTTCCCTGCCTGCGCTGGGGTTAAGTTGTAAAACGTATCACCATCGCAGGGGGAAACACTAGGCTGCACCATATCCTTGGTAATATTGTGCATCCTAGTGTTTCCGAAGTGGCGAAGAGAGGCGTTAAGCCAAGGAGGCTAACACCTCTCTTTACCACTTTGTTGGTAATATGCCTAATAATGTTCTTGGATACTAGATCACCAACTTGCATCCGTCAACTATAAACAATAAAAAAGAGAAAGTTCAACTATAAAAAGTGGGTAGAAGCTAACCAGGGTGCTTATAACATCCCAACAATTGCATTCATAAGTAGAACAATTTTTGCTTCCATGAGATTTCCTACTTTTATTCTTGCAAATAAACTGCCTTTCCAGAGGTGTTTGCTAGCTACAGTTGTACTTGGGAATATCCATTTTTAAAATCAATAAAAGAGAGTTGTTTAAAAAGAAACTAGCACACATAGGTTTCCTGAAGTACTGAGAAATAACTTGCAACTTTCCAAACAAATAAGTGTTATCAATAAACAAAAAATGAAGAATACACTGAACAACAAATAACATTAATAGAGGTGCAACGAAATTGCAGCATCACAGAAAAAAATCACAAAAAGCAAAACAGAGGAAAGGCCAGTTACAAGTTCCAATTATCTCAAACAGAATTAAAAAAACAGGTTGTGCTTTTTAAAGGGCAGGAAAAGAGACAATTTAAATAAGGGAATGTACATTCCCTCATGTAAGCCTTCTTAAAGATGTACAGCAGCTTCCAGTTGTCTTAGCCAGCAGCAAGGGCACAGGTCACAGCTTAATCACTTCAATCTTCATATATCGCCACTCCAAACAACTGAATGCCACGTCTCTATTCACAGGTTACTTGTCACTGAATGTACCATGCAGGAGGAATTATGACAACTTTTGGACCCAGTGCCACTGCACCTGCTGCACCATTTAAATCATTACCCTATTGCCTGTAAGGTAACTGCACTTGTGACTGCCTGTTTAGTACTAAAATATTGCATTATTTGGTGCTTAAAGAGGTTCCAAGAGCTTTGGGTCCGGTGTCACAGCACCTGTCGCACCACTGAAATCATGACCCTAGAACCTGCAAGGTAATTTCACTTGTGACTACTTATTTAGTAGTTAAATATAGCAATAATTGTTTTTTAGAGGAATTCTGACCACTTTTGTCCCAAGTGTCACTACACCTGCAACACCATTGACATCATAGCTCTAGTGCCTGCTAGATAACTGCACATGTGACTGCCTCTTTAGTAGTAAAATGTAGCAAAATTCTATGATTAGTGGGGTCTCGAGAGCTTATGGCCCGGTGTCACTCCACCTGCTCCACCATTCAAATCATGAGCCTGTAGCCTGCAAGCTAACTGCACTTGTGACTGCCTGTTTAGAAGTAAAATATAGCAATATGATGGGCAGATTTAGGTTAACTGGCGCATCCCCAGGGATGCGCCAGTTAATGTGCGCCACAGTGCGCCACAGCTCGGCCACCCATGGTGCGCCGCATTTACAATGTGGCGCACCATGGTGCAAGGCAGGGAAGATGCGTGACGCATCTTTCGGCGTACGGGCGGCGCATTGCTGGAGTCATGTCGCAAGTGCGACATGACTCCTGCAATGCACAGGGGCCACCCCTACATTGCATGGTGCATCACCCTTACGCCTGCTTCAAGCAGGCGTAAGGAATTGACATAGAAAGTGACTCAGTGAAATCTTGTAGATTTCACTGAGTCACTTTCCAGGGGCGTTCCTGTGACGGAACGCCCCCCCTCCCCCTGCACCGGAACGCCTACATGAAACCTGACACAGGTTTCATGTGGCACACGGCCTTACACTGTGATGCATCTCCATAGATGCGTCACGTTGTAAATGCCTCGTAGGGATGCGCCACGTTTACGCCGCCTTGCGTGACGCAACAGCGGCGTAAACGTGGCGCAAGGGCCTCATAAATCTGCCCCTAGGTGTTTAGTGGGGGGCCTAGAGCTTTTTGTCCTGGTGGTACTACACCTGCTGCACCATTCAAATCATGATGATGAACAGGTTTGATGTTCAGGTAAAGGAGGATCCTGGCTGGGGCTGCCTGCAGTGTCAGACTGGGCATTATGTGCTACTATATCACTGATTACCACTGGCTGCGTGTACATGTACATCATTACCTGATATCTAAGTAGTACTTTGCCCCATAGACGACAATGCTGCTGTGCAACAGGCCCATGTCAGGTGTTGCCTCTGCAGAATATCATTATTTTACAGTACTGTACACAGTATTCACCTGTACATAATAGCACCACCCCTGAGCATAAGTAGGCTTCCTTGTCATACGCTTCTCACAGTCCATCATCACAGGATCACGTATCCCTTTTTTTGCAAAGTCCGCAATTGTATCACATTGTCATTGTGTTCAGTGTGAAAATCTTGGTGTGCCCCTTGGTGTGATGGAACGTCACTAAAATACTGTTCCCATCCGAGGTCACATTGTGTGGACTAGAGTTTCTCCACTGTCAAGTGTTGAGGTTGTCTCACTCTCTGTACTGATGTTTTAATTTTTTACAGATTAAGCCCCAGAAGCAGTGTTAGAACAGTGACCCTAAGTGTGGCCAGTGCTGAACCAGGTCTGACCATAGCGCTGGCTAATAATTACTAATTAGGGTGGACAGAACTCTGCAGGTGGACAGAATTCCGCAGAATCTCACTGAGTTTTTGTGCTACAATGCAGTACAACAGTGGCAGTGCATTGCTGACATTCCTGAAGCAGGAAGGAGAGGTCCAGACATGGAAGAGGGTACACAAGAGACATGTGCCATATAGAAATTCGATTTGATCTTTTTACTGAGAAGGTCTGTTGATAAGTCATCTTATGTCACAGACACTTGATAGATGGTGGGAGGGAAGGGTAGGACTACAGTATTTATTTGTAATAGTGAGAAGGGTCTTTTTTGTGAGGGCAGACTTTTGTCAATATCTAATACTAGTGGTAGCCAAGGGTGGGAGGTTCACACCTCTTTGGGCCTCTGTTATGGTAACTCCAGACTGGAGACTACCCTGCTGAGAGAAGTACAGCCTGGGTAGGCATTTGTAAAAAAAAAAAGGAAACCATCACAACTAGTTCAGTGTATCTATACAATAATGTTTGTCAGTTCACTTTTCAGAAAATAGGTTCATGTTTATAAGTGCACATTGTTTTTGAAGTAGAAATGAAGAATGAATGTGTATATATTGTAGGCGGTAAATACATTACTTCTAATATTTTATTATTGTCCATCGCATACAGAGTTGTTTATAGTTCTCTTAATCAGAAGTGTGAATGTTATTCAATATGAATGCTCTAAGTTTAGTGTCCTTGCATGGCTAAAAGGTCAAAGTAAGATGACAAAACCCATGTCCATGCATCTGCATCATAGACAGAGAGAATCAGGGAGAACACCCATCCTGAACACTCCCACCAGAGTGCGGCATACGCTGTGAAGGAAACATGCAGCAGATGTAGCCAATAAATGGTCAAGAGCAAGCCTGTCAGAATGCAGCAATAGTTACCTTTCTCTTTGGTAAGTTCCCAAGGCAGGTCATCCTGTCACCTCTCCAGTGCCCTCTGCTTCACACTGGGGCCATTTCTTGCATTAGCTTGCCTGATTAATGTAAGATCCCTTCCTAAACACTCATTGAAATCTATAACCTTACCTCTTCTGATAATTGGGATGAATTTTCTTTTTAACTGAAACATATACCAAAGACTTCTACCTTCTTGATATTGCCATAGAAGTTTTCTCAGGCTTCTCGATTGTGCACCGTGATTGTCCCAACAGTAGAAGTGGTGGGTTGGCTACTATTTAGCACTCAGAATTTGAGTGTACTACTGCAGATCTAGATGACTCTTATTTGGGCATAGGGCTTCATATTCTCTCTCAGGATCTCCCCAAATGTCACCTTCTCTGTTGCACTGACCTTTCAATCACCAGGTTATTCCTCAGATTTCTCAAGCAAGCTGATGGAGGCAATTGCCTTTAGTAGTCTCCGTTTTTCCTTTTTCACATTAGAAGCAATGTATATATACACATCAAGAATAAAGAATTCCCCTTTGTCTGTCCTTAATCTACCTCAATTAGTCGATGGTCCTACACACTAAGCAAGTCATACCTTGGATCTTGCCTTCTCTAACTGAAGGAAACCCTGTTCCGTAGAACTTGGTCTGACCAATTTTTGATACCATTCACATTTAAGTTACCGTCGGTTGATAGATCAAGTCAGAAACAACTCGGTCTTTCCTGTCCCTGGTACAAGGTATATAAGCCTAATCGAACTGCAATCCCCTTCAGGTGCAATTTCACACTAAGTGGGGGCTTGGAAGAGGATGTGGCACAGATAAATAATTGACTTCTCTAAATCATCAATCAAACTGTCCCAAATAAGTGTGAAGCCACACTGACATCTTACTGATCAGTACCTTGATTCTTGACAAATGTAAAGCGGGAAACAAAAGCAAGTGGATGCAGGGACGCTGGAGAAAAAATACGACCAGGCAGTGAAAGAGAGATACAAATGTGCGCTAAAAAACTACTATCAGGCTAGGCATAAATACCAAGCTGACTTCTTTTCTAATCAGATCCCTTCGACCACTGCACCAGGTGGATGTTCCCTTAGACCTGGAAACACCCACATGTAATCCCTCTGTTAAGAAAGCCCACCTCTGATCTTACAGTCTTGGCCAATTTTTGGCCCATCTCTTTACTTCTAGACTTTTCTAAGATGGTTGAGAAAATAGTAAATGGACAAATTAATCACTACTAAGAAACTAACAATCTTTTCTATTACATGCATTCTGGTTTCAGCCTGTGCTGCTGCAGAGAAGTGGCACTGTTTGAGGTAACATAATTTATGAAACTGAACGTGGACCAGGGACATTCCTGAGCTGTGGTATTATTAGATCTCTCAGCCCCTTTTGACACTCTGTCTCATCCTATCCTTTTTGAATGGCTGGCCAAGAGTGGAATATGTGCCTTGCTTTTGTTGAAATCCTTTATATCCTACCAGCTGCAAACTGTTTGTCTTAAACCTTTATCCTCTGTGACCATACCTTTGAGACATGGCATCCAAAAGGGCCCAGTGTTGAGCACTACTCTGTTTATTGCCTGTTTGGCTACTCCTGCAGATAGCATAGAACTTTCCGCTTGAAGGTGGGGTCATATGCAAATGATGCCCAGCTCATGTTTTCCTTTCTAGAGATGACCGGCAAGATGCAGTTATGCACTGGGAGCCAAAGTAGAGTTCTCAGAAGGGATGAGCTGTAGGATGCTTTTAACTCATGCCTAACTAAGGTAGCTGAATGGATTTATTGTTGTCTAATGCGAAATTAAGATAATATCGAAATACTGCTATTCAAGAGTTTACCATAAATTTTGTCCAGTGGTCAGTGGCCATCCGATGAAAGGGCTCCCCCTGCCCTGGTGTAAATCGTTGGACATCTTGAAACATAGAACTTGACAAATGTCTTCCTTTTTGTCCTCATGTGAGGGCGATGGCTAGGCCTTGCTTCGCGCTTTTTAAAAATCTTGAATAAGATTCTCAAATGAGTGCTGGAGCACACTCAAAGGACTATTGTCTACACTTAGAGGTTGAGCTGGCGATATCCTAGGGTGGAAGTTATCATGTCCACCAGATGAAAGTAAATAAGGCCAAAGTCACTGCTCTGAGGAAATCCAGGGTTAGCTAGACCATGGCTGTGGAAAGGCTAGTTTCCCCAAAGCAGTACACAAGCCAGGTATGTAAGGTAACTCAGGACCATGGGCAGGACTTTTTCTACCCTATAGCCCTGGAGTTGGGTGAGGAGATGACCCAGGGGAGGGTCTTAGTTAGTCCTCAGATGTATATAGACTACATTCTGGAAAATGGGTTGCCTTCGGTGTCAGGAGAACTAAGTGGGGCTGCCACCTAGGGATCCCTGACAGTTAAGTATTCTGGGGTGTTACTTAAGAGCAGAGGGTGCAGGAGCCCAGATGGAGGGGCACCCTGTTCAGCACCAAGAAACAGACCCTGGTTTGATTGGCCAGTGGCAGGGTACCACCACCTCTGGACTGGCAGGAGGTAGGGTGGAAGTACGGTGCAAAGCCCCTGGGGCTAATGCCCCCCCACTCTGACACACCCTAAAGGTCAAAGCAACCTCAGAAGCCCTTAGGGAACTCCTTGCCAGCCCCAAAGCTGGAATAGAGACCTACACAATATTGCGCTTAGATCCTACATCTGGCACTGAATGGCTTGGGTCCTGGCTTCTGACAAAGACAGCTGTCAGTGGGCTCTGTTGGTTGTTGTCCTAGTGGACAGAGTGTGCCTTCTTTTGTGGACAGAAGTCTGATCCAAGGGGTGGAATGAGCCTGATCATGTAGTTGGCCATGGTGGTACTGTCTGCCTACTGGGATGCCTCTGTGAGCAAATTTAGGTTAGGTGCTGCACAGATGGGGTCCACAAGTGAGGAGAAAGGTTGCCAATCAGTCACTTCAGTTGCTCAAGAGAGACGGATTCAACTGAGTTCAGAGAGCCGTAAAACCGACAAGTGCCCCTGCATTAGAGGACCATTGTCAGCATTCTTTCACCTAAGCAAGGAAGTCCATCAAGGTTTTGATTAGTCTCACCTGACTTTAGGCTGGAAGGGGGATTGTTTTGAAAAAGGCCTTTTTACAGGGTCACTCCCTGTCAGGGCTGGACAGAGTAAACCCTCCCCTGTCCTTAAATTACTACCTGCAGCTAGTAGAAGACACCACATGTTATATTCAAGACTCTGTAGAGTCATGCCCTACAGATGGATTTTCCTTTTGGTTTAGATTTCTGTTGTCTTCCTCGCGGCGGAATTCCTAGATGGCCGCCGGAGGAAGTTTGTCAGGTTGCCAGTCTAGTTGTTGAGTTTTCAGCAAGCGCAGCTGTGCTCGCTCTTCCTCGAGGGGTAAAGTGCGCACTTCAATTGTAGATTTTTCGTGAGCGGTCGCATTCTATCAGTGTGGCTGCAGTTTGAAAGAAAATTCTAATTCTGTGAATATTATAGCGGTGTCTTAGTGCAAAGATCTGAGTAGGTGTCCCGCTGTGGCGGTAAGTCAAATGTTTGGCCGTATTTCTTCCGAATTTTTCTTCAAAGGGATGTATCCATAGAAACCATTTGTTTAGTTTGTTTTTTTTGGACTAGAGACTGAGTACAGAGAGTTACCAAACTATTCTTTGAAGAACCTTCCTCCAGTTATATCAGGGACTCATTTATATAACTAGAGACGTATCTAGGATATAACTTTTCTTTTGCTTTTGCACACATTTCTTGAGAGACCAATAGACCTAATTCTCAGTAAAGGGTACTGAGTGAGAATTCCATTACAGACAATGTACCCTTCTAACAGAAACCTCTTGAGATATTTGCATATGGAAACTCTTGACCGAGGAAACAAGAATACAAATGAGAAGTACACTAAGTAGATGGTTTTGTATATATATATATATATATATATATATATATATATATATATATATATATATATATATATATATATATTCACGCTCCAAGGTTGTCCACCATGTGAGTAGCACGCGAGCAGCAGCTTTATTTATGTGTAGGTGAGGACGGGGATCCGCTTGCAGACGCCGCTCCGTAATGGATCTGCCCGACGCGTTTCGAAGCTCCATCTGCTTCTCTTCAGGGGCTTTAACGGAAGCGGTGTGCGCACCCGCTACACTTCTCCAATTGTATAACTCGCCCGTCGATGGGAGGCTCCAGTGAGACTTCTGGGAAGTGTAGTACGGAAAGCACACAATCAAGTCCTGTATGGACTCCACAAGTGGGCCCGTCCTCGATTCCATGTACGGCTGCTACTTCACTGCCGTGACCCCCACGTTAACGGGGTGGTGCATACTCTGCGGCTGGACTGCCGCATATAGATTCACGCTCCAAGGTTGTCCACCATGTGAGTAGCACACGAGCAGCAGCTTTATTTATGTGTAGGTGAGGACGGGGATCCGCTTGCAGACACTGCTCGCGTGCTACTCACATGGTGGACAACCTTGGAGCGTGAATCTATATGCGGCAGTCCAGCCGCAGAGTATGCACCACCCCGTTAACGTGGGGGTCACGGCAGTGAAGTAGCAGCCGTACATGGAATCGAGGACGGGCCCACTTGTGGAGTCCATACAGGACTTGATTGTGTGCTTTCCGTACTACACTTCCCAGAAGTCTCACTGGAGCCTCCCATCGACGGGCGAGTTATATAATTGGAGAAGTGTAGCGGGTGCGCACACCGCTTCCGTTAAAGCCCCTGAAGAGAAGCAGATGGAGCTTCGAAACGCGTCGGGCAGATCCATTACGGAGCGGCGTCTACAAGCGGATCCCCGTCCTCACCTACACATAAATAAAGCTGCTGCTCGCGTGCTACTCACATGGTGGACAACCTTGGAGCGTGAATCTATATGCGGCAGTCCTGCCGCAGAGTATGCACCACCCCGTTAACGTGGGGGTCACGGCAGTGAAGTAGCAGCCGTACATGGAATCGAGGACGGGCCCACTTGTGGAGTCCATACAGGACTTGATTGTGTGCTTTCCATACTACACTTCCCAGAAGTCTCACTGGAGCCTCCCATCGACGGGCGAGTTATATAATTGGAGAAGTGTAGCGGGTGCGCACACCGCTTCCGTTAAAGCCCCTGAAGAGAAGCAGATGGAGCTTCGAAACGCATCGGGCAGATCCATTACGGAGCGGCGTCTACAAGCGGATCCCCGTCCTCACCTACACATAAATAAAGCTGCTGCTCGCGTGCTACTCACATGGTGGACAACCTTGGAGCGTGAATCTATATGCGGCAGTCCAGCCGCAGAGTATGCACCACCCCGTTAACGTGGGGGTCACGGCAGTGAAGTAGCAGCCGTACATGGAATCGAGGACGGGCCCACTTGTGGAGTCCATACAGGACTTGATTGTGTGCTTTCCGTACTACACTTCCCAGAAGTCTCACTGGAGCCTCCCATCGACGGGCGAGTTATATAATTGGAGAAGTGTAGCGGGTGCGCACACCGCTTCTGTTAAAGCCCCTGAAGAGAAGCAGATGGAGCTTCGAAACGCGTCGGGCAGATCCATTACGGAGCGGCGTCTACAAGCGGATCCCCGTCCTCACCTACACATAAATAAAGCTGCTGCTCGCGTGCTACTCACATGGTGGACAACCTTGGAGCGTGAATCTATATGCGGCAGTCCAGCCGCAGAGTATGCACCACCCCGTTAACGTGGGGGTCACGGCAGTGAAGTAGCAGCCGTACATGGAATCGAGGACGGGCCCACTTGTGGAGTCCATACAGGACTTGATTGTGTGCTTTCCGTACTACACTTCCCAGAAGTCTCACTGGAGCCTCCCATCGACGGGCGAGTTATATAATTGGAGAAGTGTAGCGGGTGCGCACACCGCTTCCGTTAAAGCCCCTGAAGAGAAGCAGATGGAGCTTCGAAACGCGTCGGGCAGATCCATTACGGAGCGGCGTCTACAAGCGGATCCCCGTCCTCACCTACACATAAATAAAGCTGCTGCTCGCGTGCTACTCACATGGTGGACAACCTTGGAGCGTGAATCTATATGCGGCAGTCCAGCCGCAGAGTATGCACCACCCCGTTAACGTGGGGGTCACGGCAGTGAAGTAGCAGCCGTACATGGAATCGAGGACGGGCCCACTTGTGGAGTCCATACAGGACTTGATTGTGTGCTTTCCGTACTACACTTCCCAGAAGTCTCACTGGAGCCTCCCATCGACGGGCGAGTTATATAATTGGAGAAGTGTAGCGGGTGCGCACACCGCTTCCGTTAAAGCCCCTGAAGAGAAGCAGATGGAGCTTCGAAACGCGTCGGGCAGATCCATTACGGAGCGGCGTCTACAAGCGGATCCCTGTCCTCACCTACACATAAATAAAGCTGCTGCTCGCGTGCTAGTCACATGGTGGACAACCTTGGAGCGTGAATCTATATGCGGCAGTCCAGCCGCAGAGTATGCACCACCCCGTTAACGTGGGGGTCACGGCAGTGAAGTAGCAGCCGTACATGGAATCGAGGACGGGCCCACTTGTGGAGTCCATACAGGACTTGATTGTGTGCTTTCCGTACTACACTTCCCAGAAGTCTCACTGGAGCCTCCCATTGGAGAAGTGTAGCGGGTGCGCACACCGCTTCCGTTAAAGCCCCTGAAGAGAAGCAGATGGAGCTTCGAAACGCGTCGGGCAGATCCATTACGGAGCGGCGTCTACAAGCGGATCCCCGTCCTCACCTACACATAAATAAAGCTGCTGCTCGCGTGCTACTCACATGGTGGACAACCTTGGAGCGTGAATCTATATGCGGCAGTCCAGCCGCAGAGTATGCACCACCCCGTTAACGTGGGGGTCACGGCAGTGAAGTAGCAGCCGTACATGGAATCGAGGACGGGCCCACTTGTGGAGTCCATACAGGACTTGATTGTGTGCTTTCCGTACTACACTTCCCAGAAGTCTCACTGGAGCCTCCCATCGACGGGCGAGTTATATAATTGGAGAAGTGTAGCGGGTGCGCACACCGCTTCCGTTAAAGCCCCTGAAGAGAAGCAGATGGAGCTTCGAAACGCGTCGGGCAGATCCATTACGGAGCGGCGTCTACAAGCGGATCCCCGTCCTCACCTACACATAAATAAAGCTGCTGCTCGCGTGCTACTCACATGGTGGACAACCTTGGAGCGTGAATCTATATGCGGCAGTCCAGCCGCAGAGTATGCACCACCCCGTTAAAGTGGGGGTCAAGGCAGTGAAGTAGCAGCCGTACATGGAATCGAGGACGGGCCCACTTGTGGAGTCTATACAGGACTTGATTGTGTGCTTTCCGTACTACACTTCCCAGAAGTCTCACTGGAGCCTCCCATCGACGGGCGAGTTATATAATTGGAGAAGTGTAGCGGGTGCGCACACCGCTTCCGTTAAAGCCCCTGAAGAGAAGCAGATGGAGCTTCGAAACGCGTCGGGCAGATCCATTACGGAGCGGTGTCTACAAGCGGATCCCCGTCCTCACCTACACATAAATAAAGCTGCTGCTCGCGTGCTACTCACATGGTGGACAACCTTGGAGCGTGAATATATATATATATATATATATATATATATATATATATATTACCTACTGGCGGTCGCCAGTAGGTATATATAGTTAGGATTTTTTCTCTATGGGTTTTTTGAAAATTCTATGTCTAATAACTTTGGCGTTTGTGGACGGAATTGGCTGAAATTTTCAGGAAAATGGCACATTTTGTTTCTGAGCAGCCCTTGAAAATTTGGGGGGGGTTCGTCAAGGGGGGGCTGAGAAAAAAGGGGGGTCCCAAAACATGTTTTTAACATTGAGTTTTCCATAGGGCGGTTGGCCTCACTTTTAGCCCGAACGGCTGAATGGATTTGCACGAAACTTGGCAAAATTGTAGGGACTGGTAGCCCGATGTGCCTTTTGTAGGTCTCAATATATGTGCTCCAGTGGATTTTGAGAAATTAACGTTTAAAAAAAGATATATATCTGTAACAGCGGACCGGGCAGCGCTCCAGGACGCGTACTTTTCGCGCAACGGAGCTTTGTGAAGCGAAGCTGATTGGTTCTCCGGCATCTGTCAACATTCCAAACAGTCCGTAGCGGCCGCCATCTTGTCTCTCGGTAGGATCGAGAGACAAGAGGAGGCCAAAGCGAAGGGGCAAATGACCATAAGGGGGAATAGTAGATCCTCGCTGACCCCCTACGTTTGATGTGGAGGTTTTAAAAGGGCCCCGTGAGGCAAAAAAAAAAATAATAATAATAATCGAACGGCTGAATGGATTTGCACGAAACTTGGCAAAATATTAGGGACTGGTAGCCCGATGTGCCTTTGCTAGGTCTCAATATATGTGCTCCAGTGGATTTTGAGAAATTAACGTTCAAAAAAAGATATATATCTGTAACAGCGCTCCGCTTCGCGTACTTTTTGCGTTACGGAGCTTTGCGAAGCTGATTGGTTCTCCGGCGTCTGTCAACATTCCAAACAGTCCGTAGCGGCCGCCGTCTTGTCTCTCGGTAGGATTGAGAGACAAGAGGAGGCCAAAGCGAAGGGGGAAATGACCATAAGGGGGCATAGTAGATCCTTCCTGACCTCTTAGGTTTGATGTACCATTTTGCCAAGTTTGGTGTAATTCCGTTCAGCCATTCAGGCTGTAGACGTATGTAAATGTCCTATGGAAAATTGCATGGGGAAAACACATTTGAAAGTGTTGAAATTTAGAACCAATTAAAATGTTACTTTGGTTTTGTATTTGTGTGTGATGAAAGTTAATTGGTTATGTATATATTTCAAATGAGAGGAAACCACAGCCATTTTGTGATACTACTGTCTGAGGTACATTTGTGAGGAATTTTTGGTGGTGAATTTCTGGTGTTTGATTTACACAGTACTAACACTTCTCCTACTTTTAAAAAGGTGAGTTGTTAATTTGTAAGGGGAACTATGTTGTACACTTGAAGATAATTTGAAAAATGTTTTCTGTTATTTATTTACAGTCCTTCTGTTATACTAAATACTTGATAAAGTTAGTTTTATATTATGTATTACTAAAAACGATAAATGAAAGTGATTATTTTTTTCTGCAATTTACAGCAAGCAATTTCAAAATAAAATGGCTCACAATGAAGAGACCGTGGCAATTTCTTTTGAATTGTCCACTACATTGATTGAAATTGAGAGCACCAATAATGAAATATTGTCACAAGGAGGACATGACTTGTATGATTCCATTAGATTGATTGAAATGGACAGCACCAAGAATGAAATATTGTCACAAGGAGATGACTTGAATGATTCCACTACATTGATTGAAATTGAGAGCACCAATAATGAAATATTGTCACAAGGAGGAGATGACTTGTATGATTCCATTAGATTGATTGAAATGGACAGCACCAATAATGAAATATTGTCACAAGGAGGAGATGACTTGAATGATTCCACTACATTGATTGAAATTGAGAGCACCAATAATGAAATATTGTCACGAGGAGATGACTTGAATGATTCCACTACATTGATTGAAATTGACAGCACCAATAATGAAATATTGTCACAAGGAGGAGATGACTTGAATGATTTTTTTGATCAATCTCTTGATGGCGAATTTATCGAGTGTTTGGAGACCATAGAGTTACAAGAATCATCATTGGAGACTTTTCATGAGGACATTGCTGATGAGGACATGTTACTAGTTCTTTCAAATTTAGAAAATTCTGAAGAATAAATTTATATTTAGAAATCAAAAATTGTTTGAGACATTATTCATTTTTATTTTTAATTCATGAGGTTGTAGCGAAGTGATTGTAGTATAAAATGAGACTTATAGTATAGAGTGCAACATTTTTATGTTACATGGTAAGTTTACTCATATTTACTTCCCTTCTGCCACTATATTATCTCCAATGTGTATTTGACATCTCTTCTTCATCTCCGGCCTCCTTTCTCTCACTGTGTGTCTCCGATGCATCTTATCGCTGCTATTTTGTGTAATTACAGAAGAGAGTAAAATAAAATAGTTCGGAACGTGAAAAGGGGGCAAAGTAGAGTACTCCTCACCCCCTAGGACTTTTTAGGCGGTCCCAAAAGGATCAGTTTCTGCTTTCCTGAGAGATTATGGTATGAGTTCCATATACCACAATAACTTGCATTACAACATGCAAGATATCTATCTCCTATTACCAACTTTTGGAGATATTCGCGCTAAGCGCGAATATCTCCAAAAAGTAACACCTGCCCTGAGCAGTTCTTAGCCATGTTATCCAATGGGAGGTGGATAACATGGCTAAGAGCATTAGCTCGGTAATGCATGAATATCGCTGAGTCTTTAGCGATATTCATGCATTGCGGCCGTTTATTATCGCATTTGCGATAAACCTTGATAATAGCAAGGTTTATCTTCGATAATTTCTGACGATGCTTAGTGGTAAAAAATTCGTTGGTAAGCATCGTTAGCGATAAATATCGCTTAACTTTGGTAATATGCCCCAACGTCTGTTAACGTTCGATTCGAAGGAAATGAGGAAGTGTTGAAAAACATTGTCTGCGCCATCTTGCCTTTTTTGAAATGCCACACTTTTGTCGTGCACGGCAGCCATTTTAGATGTCTTGACCAGACCCACTCTCTGCACGCTGTCGATTCGTAGCATGGCTCCTCACCCACGCAAGCATCTTCCCCAGGCACTGGTCACCACCGCTCTCTGTCTTATGCATGGGCAATAAACCTCCCCCCATCTGCGCTGCTCTTCCCTGAGAATCACACTCTGTACCCGCCCGACACCTCCCTTTCGCCCTATTCACTACCGCACCCTCTGACACTCCTCTTCCTCTGTGTCCGATTGTCCAGGCTATCAGCTAGCCCTGCAGATGTAGTTTATGGCCCCAGCTGTAAAGAATCACCCCTCTTCAAAGGAGTTATAGTAGATCAAGGCCCACACCCGATGAGATCCGTCACACCACACGTGTTCCTACTATCTGAAAACCATCCTGTATTGTGATTGGGGAGGGGACAGAGCCTGAAGCGGAAGATTCCAGGAATGACTCTTTGTACATCAAAGTTTTTACAATTATGTGTCACATTAAAAATATATAGCACTCCAACAAAGTAGTAGGAATATAAAACTTTAATAACATATAAATATATACAACAAAACAAAAACAGTAAAAACATTTAAACAACGAAGAGACCGTGGCAATTTCTTTTGAATTATCCAATAGATTTATTGAAATTGACAGCACCAATAATGAAATATTCTTGTCAGTAGCGGTCTGTTGTGCGAATAGTTCCAAGGCAGCAGAACGCGCTGAAATCTAGATGGCACGAAGGTGATGTCTAGTAAGTTGCCGCCCAGCAAATAACGGCGTGGGGCGCCGCGGGGGTGAGTGAGTCCAGTAGGCACCACAGCTATTCTTACCGGCATTGCAGAATTACTGCTGGGGACAATGCCTGTGCTGTAGCAGGGTCACAGCAGAAACAAAAAGGATTCTGTTGAAGATGTTGTTGGTTTTCAATTTGAAAACAGTTCTGGTGTCAACTGCTATGCTAATGTAGTGGTTAATGTTTTGTTTTCTCTAGAAAATGTAAAAGAGGGGGAGGCAGTCCAAAGTTCCGTTAAAAGGGCAAAGGAAAGGATCGGTGGTTTGAACTATCAGTCAAAAAGGGGAGGGGGTGCAATAATTTTTCCTACCGGGTCACACTGTGCTTTCACCGGAAGTGAGGTCTGCAGGATTCTAGTAATTCAAAGTGAGGCTGGCGCCAGCATGGGAGCGCCGACGTCCCGCGGATACAGTTTCGTCACTCCACGGGCGATCATGGCAGTCATTCCCCATCGGGGGTCGGAGACTCCCGCGGCTCCTCTAGAATCTTCAAGGTCGTGGAGGACTACGGTGGTGGAGTCAACCAGTGACCGGGCCATTTCTTTATGCTGGGCCCGCTCTTGCCAGGTCGACCGCCATTTTGAGAGTTCGGCAGCTACCGGCGATCGCGGGGTCACATGAGCGGACGGGCTCCACCCTGCCGGGCGAGACGTTGCAGCATGGCCACAGTGGAAGAACCCTTTTCCGGGCGCCTGGAGCGCTGAGGGTGCAGCTGGGAAGCCTCCACCTGGGGAGGCGGGAGAGGCCTGTTCGCACCGTCTCTCCCTCCCAGTGCACCCCACGGCGTCTCGCTTGAGATTTGTTATGGCCGGACCAGGCGATGAGGACGAGGGGGGGGGGTCGGAGGCATGTGCAAGACATCCCCCCCCAGTGTTGTCGCAGCCATTATTCAAGAAAGAAGAAGTGTCCCGTCCGTCTTCGGGCCGGGCTTCCGGTAGATGTCGGCCGGACGCCCCTGGCTCTGGCCCCATGAACGGGTTTCTTGGTTTATCGGCTGCAGCCGGATCCCGTCGGCCTCGGCCCCCCGACCGTTGGTGGCCGGACCGGAAGAGCATGTGGCGGGACTACCTGCAACTCTCAAGGGCCACCGCGGCCGGACTGGGAGAGAGAGGGGAGAGTCGAGGAGACATTCCCCCCCCCTGCAACTGTTCAGCGTTGTAAAGGCAATCCCCTGGCCGGGTCCCGCTGGCCTCGGCCTCTCCTCCGGCTACACCCTACGTTAGGATCTCCTGGCCGAGGCGTGGCAGCAGGACCTGCCTTATATGGGCTGCTCCCGGCTGGGCGTAGTCGGAACCCTGCCCCACCTTGGAAGTTTCAAGAGTGGGGGCGGATGTTCTACTGACTTGCATTTTCCCTAGTCTATCGATTTTTTTGGCGTGGCAGGCGGTGGGACAGCGAGGGGTGATTTGGTTTCTCTTACTGTTTTTCTGGTCTCTCACCACTGGCATATTTTAACGTTTTCTTGTTTCTAGGACATTAATAGGTTTTATCATTACGTTATGTTATCGTTTCTTTGTTCGTTGTTTAATAAAAGTTCATGTTCATCAGTGGCCTACTGATTTTCGTTTTCCTATTCTTTTCTTTCCAGGTTGTTTCATGCTAAAGTTTCTGTTAACAGGATACAGTGATCACTTCGTTATTATTGCATATGTCCTTTTCACTAGGGGTGCTCTCTGGTCGGGCCAGATGACGTATCTCTAGTAAATGGTCCGGGTGAAACAGGTGCATCAATCAGTGGGGAGTAGATAGGCATGACAGATTACAACGGGGGAGAAAGGTCCGCATTACGTACCCTTTCACTATTTGCAAAGATTTTCCTACGTTTATTTGCAAACAGGGAATACCTCCAAAAAGAACTAATTCCCAAACAGTCAATGTTAGGACAATCAATCAAT
The DNA here is from genome assembly GCF_964261635.1 of Lissotriton helveticus. Taxonomy (NCBI): domain Eukaryota; kingdom Metazoa; phylum Chordata; class Amphibia; order Caudata; family Salamandridae; genus Lissotriton; species Lissotriton helveticus. The sequence continues at coordinate 63,115,684 of NC_136060.1, read as the reverse complement.
CAATGAGGAATGAAATAGGTACGACGTGTTAAAGGCTTGCGTTACCTACCCTTCAATATCTGCAAAGGGAGAGAGAATATTCCTATTCTTCCTCGTTTGCAGGCAGAGAAGATCCTTAAGAGAATTAACTTCGAACAATTCAATGCTCGATTCAAACAATCAACAAGGGGTACTGTGAACACAAATGAACGCCGCTTATGTACATACGCATTGCTATTTTCAACAGGTTGTTCCTAATGTTTCTATTTTAGCGAGGTCAAAAAGAGATCCCATTAGTGGCCTAACTATATATGGTCTATAGCCTATGGTTTTTTCAGTGAATTTTCAAGGTTTTGTAAATGCTAATTCCTAACTATATATGGTCTATAACCTATGGTTTTTTCAGTGAATTTCAATGGTTTTTTAATAGCAAATATCACAAGCTGTCGAATGTCAAGTACGTGGTAAGTAAAAACATTTTCGTGTTTATGCACACTGATCTGCTTTGAATGCTGCCCCCCACCCCTCATTTCTATTAGGAGTACTCTCTCTTTGCAGATAGTGAAGGGTAGTTAACGCAGGCCTTTGCCCCCGTTGTAATCCGTCGTGCCTGCTTCTCTCTCCATTTGATTGATTGTTCTCTTTGGTTCATTCTCTATTTACAAACAAGCACAGAGTCGCAATACTCTGTTTAGTCTTTGCAGATAGCGAAAAATCGTGTAAAAAAACAAAAGAAATCGAGCAAAATCAGTAGGCCACTAATGGGATCTCTTTTTGACCTCGCTAAAATAGAAACATTAGGAACAACCTGTTGAAAATAGCAATGTGTATGTACATAAGCGGCGTTCATTTGTGTTCACAGTACCCCTTGTTGATTGTTTGAATCGAGCATTGAATTGTTCGAAGTTGGTTCTCTTAAGGATCTTCTCTGCCTGCAAACGAGGAAGAATAGGAATATTCTCTCTCCCTTTGCAGATAGTGAAGGGTAGGTAACGCAAGCCTTTAACACGTCGTACCTATTTCATTCCTCATTGATTGATTGATTGTCCGAACATTGACTGTTTGGGAATTAGTTCTTTTTGGAGGTATTCCCTGTTTGCAAATAAACGTAGGAAAATCTTTGCAAGTAGTGAAAGGGTACGTAATGAGGACCTTTCTCCCCCGTTGTAATCTGTCATGCCTATCTACTCCCCACTGATTGATGCACCTGATTCACCCGGAACATTTACTAGAGATAGGTCATCTGGCCCGACAAGAGAGCACCCCTAGTGAAAAGGACATATGCAATAATAACGAAGTGATCACTGTATCCTGTTAACAGAAACTTTAGCATGAAACAACCTGGAAAGAAAAGAATAGGAAAACGAAAATCAGTAGGCCACTGATGAACTTTTTATTAAATAACAAACAAAGAAACGATAACAATACGTAATGATAAAACCTATTATTGTCCTAGAAACAAGAAACGTTAGAAGTAAGCCCGTAATAAGAAACCTGAAAACATCGCCCCTCACTGCCCCAAAACGTGTCTGTCCCACCGCCTGCCACGGCCAAATAACGGCAAACTGGGAAAGATAGAAGTCAGCAGACATCCGCCCCATTCTAGAAACTTCCAAAGGGCAACAGGTTTTCGGCTACGCCCAGCCGGAAGCAACACATATAAGGCGGGTCCTGCTGCCACGCCTCGGCCAGGAGATCATCACGTAGGGTGTAGCCGGAGGAGAGGCCGAGGCCAGCGGGACCCGGCCAGGGGGATTGACAACACTGGAGAGTTTTAGGGGGGGGGAATGTCCGTGTCCTCGACCCTCCCCTCTCTCTCCCAGTCCGGCCGCGGTGGCCCTTGAGAGTTGCAGGTTGTCCCTCCACACTCTCTCCCGGTCCGGCCACTAACGGCCGGGGGCTGGGGCCGACGGGATCCGGCTGCAGCCGAAGAGCCAAGGAACCCGTTCATGGGGCCAGAGCAAAGGGCGTCCGGCCGCCATCCACCGGAGGTCCAGCCCAAAGACGGACGGGACATTTCTTCTTTCTTGAATAATTGCTGCAACAACCCTGGGGGGGGGATGTCTTGCACATGCCTCCGACCCCCCCCCCCTCTCGTCCTCATCGCCTGGTCCGGCCATAACAAATCTCAAGCGAGACGCCGTGGGGTGCACTGGGAGGGAGAGACGGTGCGAACAGGCCTCTCCCGCCTCCCCAGGTGGAGGCTTCCCACCTGCACCCTCAGCGCTCCAGGCGCCCGGAAAAGGGTTCTTCCACTGTGGCGATGCTGCAACGTCTCGCCCGGCAGGGTGGAGCCCGTCCGCTTATTTGACCCCGCGATCGCCAGTAGCTACCGAACTCTCAAAATGGCGATCGACGTGGCAAGAGCATAAAGAAATGGCCCGGTCACTGGTTGACTCCACCACAGTAGTCCTCCACGACCTTGAAGATTCTAGAGGAGCCGCGGGAGTCCCCGACCCCCGCAGACACCCCCGATGGGGAATGACTGCCATGATCGCCCGTGGAGTGACGAAACTGTAGCCGCGGGACGTCGGCGCTCCCATGCTGGCGCCAGCCTCAGTTTGAATGACTAGAATCCTGCAGACCTCAGTTCCGGTGAAAGCACAGTGTGACCCGGTAGGAAAAATTGTTGCACCCCCTCCCCTTTTTGACTGATGGTTCAAACCACCGATCCTTTCCTTTGCCCTTTTAACGGAACTTTGGACTGCCCCCCCCCCCGCCGCGGCGCCCCACGCCGTTATTTGCTGGGCGGCAACTTACTAGACATCACCTTCGGGCCATCTAGATTTCAGCGCGTTCTGCTGCCTTGGAACTATTTTCACAACAGACTGCTACTGACGACCCACCCCCAGGCAACATCTTCTGAATTTTCATAATTTGAAAGAACTAGTAACATGTCCTCATCAGGAATTTCCTCTTCAATCATCTCATCAGGAATCTCCTCATGAAAAGTCTGCAATGATGATTCTTGTAACTCTATGGTCTCCAAACATTCGATAAATTCGCCATCAAGAGATTGATCAAAAAAATCATTCAAGTCATCTCCTCCTTGTGAGAATATTTCATTATTGGTGCTGTCAATTTCATTAAATGTAGTGGATAATTCAAAAGAAATTGCCACGGTCTCTTCATTGTTTAAATGTTTTTACTGTTTTTGTTTTGTTGTATATATTTCTAAGTTATTAAAGTTTTATATTCCTACTACTTTGTTGGAGTGCTATATATTTTTAATGTGACACATAATTGTAAAAACTTTGATGTACAAAGAGTCATCCCTGGAATCTTCCGCTTCAGGCTCGGTCCCCTCCCCAATCACAATACAGGATGGTTTTCAGATAGTATGAACACGTGTGGTGTGACGGATCTCATCGGGTGTGGGCCTTGATCTACTATAACTCCTTTGAAGAGGGGTGATTCTTTACAGCTGGGGCCATAAACTACATCTGCAGGGCTAGCTGATAGCCTAGGACCGGCCTGGACAATCGGACACAGAAGAAGAGGAGTGTCAGAGGGTGCGGTAGTGAATAGGGCGAAAGGGAGGTGTCGGGCGGGCACAGAGTGTGATTCTCAGGGAAGAGCAGCGCAGATGGGGGAAGGTTTATTGCCCATGCATAAGACAGAGAGCGGGGGTGAGCAGTGCCTGGGGAAGATGCTTGCGAGGGTGGGGAGCCATGCTACGAATCGACAGCGTGCAGAGAGTGGGTCTGGTCAAGGCATCTAAAATGGCTGCCGTGCACAACAAAAGTGTGGCATTTCAAAAAAGGCAAGATGGCGCAGACAATGTTTTTCAACACTTCCTCATTTCCTTCGAATCGAACGTTAACAGACGTTGGTGCATATTGCCAAATTTAAGCGATATTTATCGCTAACGATGCTTAGCAACGAATTTTTTTACCGCTAAGCATCGTCAGAAATTATCGAAGATAAACCTTGCTATTATCAAGGTTTATCGCAAATGCGATAAAAAACGGCCGCAATGCATGAATATCGCTAAAAAGTCAGCGATATTCATGCATTCCCGAGCTAATGCTCTTAGCCATGTTATCCACCTCCCATTGGATAACATGGCTAAGAACTGCTCAGGGCAGGTGTTAGTTTTTGGAGATATTCGCGCTTAGCGCGAATATCTCCAAAAGTTGGTAATAGGAGATAGATATCTTGCATGTTGTAATGCAAGTTATTGTGGTATATGGAACTCATACCATAATCTCTCAGGAAAGCAGAAACTGATCCTTTTGGGACCGCCTGAGAAGGCCTAGGGGGTGAGGGGTACTCTACTTTGCCCCCTTTTCACGTTCCGAACTATTTTATTTTACTCTCTTCTGTAATTACACAAAATGGCAGCGATAAGATGCATCAGAGACAGACAGTGAGAGAAAGGAGGCCGGAGATGAAGAAGAGATGTCAAATACACATTGGAGATAATATAGTGGAAGAAGGAAAGTAAATATGAGTAAACTTACCATGTAACATAAAAATGTTCCACTCTATACTATAAGTCTCATTTTATACTACAATCACTTCGCTACAACCTCATAAATTAAAAATAAAAATGAATAATGTCTCAAACAATTTTTGTATTTCTAAATATAAATTTATTCTTCTGAATTTTCAAAATTTGAAAGAACTAGTAACATGTCCTCATCAGGAATTTCCTCTTCAATCATCTCATCTGGAATCTCCTCATGAAAAGTCTGCAATGATGATTCTTGTAACTCTATGGTCTCCAAACATTCGATAATTTCGCCATCAAGAGATTGATCCAAAAAATCATTCAAGTCATCTCCTCCTTGTGAGAATACTTCATTATTGGTGCTGTCAATTTCAATAAATGTAGTGGATAATTCAAAAGAAATTGCCACGGTCTCTTCATTGTGAGCCATTTTATTTTGAAATAGCTTGCTGTAAATTGCAGAAAAAAATAATCACTTTCATTTATCGTTTTTAGTAATACATAATATAAAACTAACTTTATCAAGTATTTAGTATAACAGAAGGACTGTAAATAAATAACAGAAAACATTTTTCAAATTATCTTAAAGTGTACAACATAGTTCCCCTTACAAATTAACAACTCACCTTTTTAAAAGTAGGAGAAGTGTTAGTACTGTGTAAACCAAACACCAGAAATTGAGCACCAAAAATTCCTCACAAATGTACCTCAGACAGTAGTATCACAAAATGGCTGTGGTTTCCTCTCATTTTAGATATATACATAACCAATTAACTTTCATCACACACAAATACAAAACCAAAGTAACATTTTAATTGGTTCTAAATTTCAACACTTTCAAATGTGTTTTCCCCATGCAATTTTCCATAGGACATTTAGATACGTCTACAGCCTGAATGGCTGAACAGAATTACACCAAACTTGGCAAAATGGTACATCAAACCTAAGAGGTCAGGGAGGATCTACTATGCCCCCTTATGGTCATTTGCCCCTTCGCTTTGGCCTCCTCTCGTCTCTCGATCCTACCGAGAGACAAGATGGCGGCCGCTACGGACTGTTTGCAATGTTTACAGACGCCGGAGAACCAATCAGCTTCGCAAAGCTCCGTTACGCGAAAAGTACGCGAAGCGGAGCGCTGTTACAGATATATATCTTTTTTTGAACGTTAATTTCTCAAAATCCACTGGAGCACATATATTGAGACCTAGCAAAGGCACATCGGGCTACCAGTCCCTACAATTTTGCCAAGTTTCGTGCAAATCCATTCAGCCGTTCGATTATTATTATTTTTTTTTTTTTGCCCCGCGGGGCCCTTTTAAAACCTCCACATCAAACCTAGAGGGTCAGGGAGGATCTACTATGCCCCCTTATGGTCATTTGCCCCTTCGCTTTGGCCTCCTCTTGTCTCTCGATCCTACCGAGAGACAAGATGGCGGCCGCTACGGACTGTTTGGAATGTTTACAGACGCCGGAGAACCAATCAGCTTCGCTTCACAAAGCTCCGTAACGCGAAAAGTACGCGAACTGGAGCGCTGCCTGGTCCGCTGTTACAGATATATATCTTTTTTTGAACGTTAATTTCTCAAAATCCACTGGAGCACATATATTGAGACCTAGCAAAGGCACATCGGGCTACCAGTCCCTACAATTTTGCCAAGTTTCATGCAAATCCATTCAGCCGTTCGGGCTAAAAGTGAGGCCAACCGCCCTATGGAAAACTCAATGTTAAAAACACGTTTGGGACCCCCCTTTTTTCTCGGCCCCCCCTTGACGAAATCCCCCCAAATTTTTAGGGGCTGCTCAGAAACAAAATGTTCCATTCAGTCCACAAACGCCAAAGTTATTAGACATAGAATTTTCAAAAATCCCATAGAGAAAAAATCCTAACTATATATACCTACTGGCGACCGCCAGTAGGTAATATATATATATATATATATATATATATGTATATTACCTACTGGCGGTCGCCAGTAGGTATATATAGTTAGGATTTTTTCTCTATGGGATTTTTGAAAATTCTATGTCTAATAACTTTGGCGTTTGTGGACGGAATTGGCTGAAATTTTCAGGAAAATGGAACAGTTTGTGTCACAATTGGCCGATTTTTCCTACTCATTTTCCTTTTTTCTTCATTTTAAGAGTTAGGGGTATATTTGCAATAAAGTTGTGAAGTGTGTGGTTAAGCCAAGAAGCTAACAACACGCTTCGTCACTTTAGAAACGCAGGACTGCACCATATTTACTAGAATATGGTGCAGCACTGCATTTAACTTTAGCTGCCTAGTGCCAATGCAGGCACCCTTGCACCACAGAGAGAAGAATGGCTGGAGTACCTCTAAAAATGGATTAATCTTATATTAGCAACATTTTCAGGATTCCCTCATTGCCAAAGGAGAGAGTGTTTTCCCTCAGGTGCGAGAATACTCTCATGATGCATATTCGATCTGCCTCGTAGTTGACTAGATAAAAAAATTGTTGAGGGAGAACCTTATAATATCATGTAATTAAGAGTGACATATTTTCTACGATGACTTTTTTATGTGTACTAGTTCGCTTATTTCTTTTTTACCGAAAAATACCTATTAAGTAATGCTGAGGGCAAATTAGGGAATACTTTGATTTACTATCCCAATAAAAAGGAGGCTGATACATGCTATCACAGAATACGTACAAGCCAGGTTGTTTGGATATATCTACAAATGACTTAAAACGTTTAACAATTGCATGGAATCACTGCAAAATTTTTCTTGTCACAGTGTTTTTTAAAAGGACTGTGAATTTATTACGTTTTCTCTGGAATAAGACTTGCATAAAACAAAACATATTTTAGGTGAAAGCAGATTGACAGCATGATGAACACAAGACTGCCATTTTAAGTTTATGCTTTATTCTGTAGCCAAACATAAGTATTAACATGCAGCATTATTAAATTGAAAATATGAACTCATTACTGGCATCCATCCACCCAGACATGTAAATGTTATACCGTGGGGTTACTGCCTGCAAGCTATATTTTGCATTAATACAAGTTGGTTTGTATTCTGTTATGAACAAAACGTCCACCCTAAGGAGGCAGTTCGTAGGTAGTTAATAATGAGTACATCATTCAAATGTTCAAAGTGATTGCCCAGTATTGTAATAGTTAGTACACATTGATACAGCGACTAGAAACTACCCAGTCAGTGTATTAATAAGAAGTACAATGTAGACTATCATATTCTAGCAAATAGAGATGGAAATTCTACTGGCTAGATCTACTAAGGAGTGAGAAAGGGAGTAAAAGCACTGGAAAAGAAAGGCATCAACTAAACTGTTCACCTTGTTATTAACATACCAAAATTTGACTAGAAATCTGTAAAGAATCAAGAGTTGATAATGACCGTCCAGCATGTTGTTGACTGTAGTGTTGGGATGTGTCACTCAACACCATGGTAGTCCCCCATGGGAAGGGGGAATGAAATTGTTACCCCGGAGCGTAAGTGTTGCTGGCTCTATATTTGCAGCAGATGTGATCCTGCGACATTACACTGGGCACGAGTAGGCCACACTGCCCACACATGCAACAATACCATCAGTCTCTTTTTGTAGCTTGTCGCTGCCTCTGTGCGTGCACGCTGCCCGTCGGTGTGTGCTGCGGCCTGAATCTCCTGGCTGCTTCTGGGGCCTCGGCAATCTCACCCACCTGTTCTCAGTACCTCGTGCGGGCCCTGTGCCTGGGGTGGCTGATTCATTTTGCCTGCCGGCCTGTCCTGGAGGGAACACATTGCTTACACCGGCCGCTGTCTTCCACCCCAACCCGCCTATGTCACTTGGAGGTGAGTGCCTTCCAGCCAACCACGCCTAGGCTGCGTCGACGGGCTCTCACCCAATGTGGTGAGGGCTTCAAGAGATGCCCCTCCTGTCCATGTTCTTGCCTGCCTGCTGCCAGGCCCTGCCCATGTAGTACCAGTTTTTGAAGCTGTTCCTTGCTCAGTGGAGACCGGGGACACTCTGCTAGCACCCTGGATACTGCCACCTATGGCCTCTTCCTTGCTTTGCTCTGGCCATCAGCCTGCACTGTGACACCTGGTTCTGGCAGTGTCTTTCCAGGTGACCTCTGCTGTGCTGGCACTGAGCCTGACCTCTGATCATTACTGTTGTGGCCCACATCAAACCCACATGCCAGAAGCTTCCGGACTGCGCCAGTGTGCTTCGCCTGCTGTGGCTGACCTTCTCTGTGTCATGATGGGTGATTCCTTCTCCTATCTACCCTGCAAGATGTCTTCCATCCCAGTCTTGAAGCCCTTCACCATCCCAAAGACCTCGCCATCACAAACCGCCTGCTGCTGGTATGATAGGATAATGATCTGATATAGACATTTGATATAGCACACAAATCGATCTCAAAGGAGTATCTCGGAGCTGTACTGCTAAGAGAAGAGGAACTTCCTAAAACAACCTGGTCTTCAAACTCTTCTTGAAGGAGACAAAGTCTAAGCAGGAGCAGAGACTAAGGGGGAGTTTGTTCCAATGATAGGGGGCAGAGTAAGAAAACGATCTGCCCCCCTGATTTGAGGTCTGAATTCGAGGGATAGTCAGAAGAGCCGTTATCTGAGGACCTAAGGAAACTAGCGAGCCGATATTGTTTTAAATGAATGGACAAGCAAAGAGAGATGGATTTGTGAAGTACCTTATGTGTCAGACAGCAAAGTTTAAAGATAATCCGTTTTCTGATTGGCAGCCAATGAGGCTTCCTAAAAATAGGGGAGGAAGAAGAGCGAAAAGGAAGATTGCGGATTAGTCTGGACCACCTACAACTTTGACAGCAAGGTGCTGTTTACTGCTGTTAGCAGAGCATTCCCGTAGTTCAGGCGACTGATAATGAGAGTCTGGAGAAGACTTTTCCTAGTGCTGTCAAAAAGCCAAGGAAGGGCCTTTTTAAGTAGCTTCATAGTGGCAAAGCAAGAGCTGCTGGTGGCGTTTACTCGGTCCTTAGTGGAAAGTAATTAATCCAACTTCACTCTGAGATTTTTCCCAGTCTGCTTAGGTGAAGGGGCACGACCAAGTGCAAACGGCCACCAGTCAGCCGACCAAAGCTCCGACGCTTTCCCAATTAGCATAATCTCAGTTTGTCGCTGTTGATTGGAGATAGTTACTAGTCATCCAAACAGCGACTTCCCTCATACAATTAGCAACTTGAAGAAGTTAGGTGTGTCAGCGTACTGCACAATCTCCACATCGCAGGCTCTCAGGATCCAGGCAAGAGGCTCCTCGTAGATAATAAAGAAGGGGGGTTCACACATGAGCCCTGTAGCACTACCTTGTTCAAGTACATAAGACGTGACTTGAAGGGATAGAGGAAGACTTGTTGTGGTCGGTTAGTAGGAAAGGTAAAGAGCCAGTGAAGGGCTCTTCCATGCGGCCCAGCCTTGTGAAACATGTGAATTAAGATGGAATAGGAGAATGTGTCACATGCCACTGACAAATCCAGTAGCAACAACCTAATTGGGGTACTTGTGTCAAGAGAGAGCCTGATATTAGCAACCATGGCCAGGAGAGCACTCTCTGTGCTGTGGAGCTCTCTGAAACCGGATTGTAAGCAGTCCAGGAAGCTACTTTCATGAGAAAGGCAGTGAGTTGTTTATTGATAAACCTTTACAGAGATTTGGCAAGGAGAGGTGACAATGATTTTGGTCGATAGTTGGTGGAAAATCTCAGATTGTTGCAGATTTCGTAAGCAACTGACACACTAATGCATGCTTCCATTCCTTAGGAACTTTGGCTGTAGTCAGAGAGAGGTAATATATGTCTGTGACTACAGGATACAGACAAGTTGCTAAATTAGCTGCTATTCTGGGAGGGAAGGGGTCCAAAGGTGAACCAGACTTAGCATGGGATAGCATATCCAACACTGGAGTCTTAGAGCAGAGGGTAAATTTGCTTAGGCTACCCGTGGCCGTCAGATGGGGATGATTATGAAATTGTGCTGAAAGGTATCCAATATAGCTGGCAGATTTTTCTAGATAGACTTGATTTTGTCTTCAAAGAAGTTGCCTATATTGTCACAGAAATCCTGGGAGGCCTCAATAGTGGAGACACAGGCACTGGGTCTCACAAAGTTATTTAATGCCTTAAAAAGCTCTTTCATGGAATTCCTTGATTTTTCAATTGAGATTGTTAGGAAAGCTTTCCGGGTGGACCTGATCTCATTATGATAGACTACAAGCCTGGAATCTGCTTTATCTTCCCTCCCGCCGGTAAGGATGGGTGGAATGCCTGGAGAACTGCTTTGAGCCCATAAAGATGTCAATAGGCCAGGCTTTTTACCTGGGTGGTGGTGAACCTCAACACCAGTTGGTTGGTGGTGAACTCCACACAACTACACAACTCCAAAAAAACGCTATCATAGCTCACAGAACAGCAGTAGCCAGATGGGTCTGTAGATCAAGTCATCAACCGCCTGAAAGAACTTCCAAGCACATGCACCCTCTCGGATGAGGCAAATGAACGTAGAGCACAGTGCATTTAAGGGTGCGCCTCTTCCAAGCTCAGTGAAAGGATCCTACAAGAACCCAGAATGTCAATGCACTCCATTCTATGCCTGGCGTGGTCCAAAGAGCTCTTGAATACCCAAGCAGCCCATATGGACCTGCGCCAACCTGCGTCCATAAAAGAAGAACTCACCAATGCTGCTCGCAAGGATAAATGCAAGATGAAGCCAGACCCAGCCAAATCAAAAGCACCTGGCCACACCTGTGGGCGGTGTGGTGGCTTCTACCTCCACTCAGTTGAGTGTCCTGCTAAGGGGCATGCTAAATGTGAGTGACAATATCCTCATGAATGTCCCGACCCTTAAGGAGCACCTAATTTCCTCAGAGCAGTCATCACCAGACTCAAAAATAACATCCCATAGAGAAAAATGTGATTTCCTGAGGAATAACATCAGCTTCTTCGGGTACCTGTTATGTGGCTGAGGGATTGCGCCTGATCCTGTCAAGGTGAGTGTCATTCAAAGTGCACCAGACCCTTCCTCAGTAGCAAGCGTCCACAGCTTTCTAGGGATGGTTACATATTGTGGGCCCTTCATACAAAAACTCTTAGAACTCACCAAGCCCCTTAGAGAACTTACTAAGTCAACCACCCCCTGGGTCTTGGGGAAGAACAAGAGGAAGCCTTTAAATGTACAAAAGCTGTGCTGACTGCTGACACCACTTTGACAGATTTTGATACCCAGAAGGACATTTAACTGGTCATTGATCCCAGCCCTATGCGGTTCGACGCTGTGCTTGCCCAACATCAGGAGTGTGGCGAATGGGTGCCTATTGTCTATGCAAGCCAGACACTTACACCTCCAGATCAGCGTTATTCCCAGATTCCCAAAGGAGGCTATTTCCAGCCTGTGGGGGTGTGGTCACTTCAAATGATATCTGGATGGGCATTTGTTAATGGTGGTCATGGGCCACAAACTTTTAGAACCAATAATTTGGGGTCCTCATCCAAACACAACCCCCTAGGATTGAGAAATGTATCCTGCAACTGCAGGAGTTAAACTTTGCTGTGGAATACTGTCCTGGCACTCACAATCCGGCAGACTTTTTATCTTGCCATGCCTGTCCAGCCCCACCTCGGAGTCGGTCGATGCCCTGGAGAACAAGGAATATGTTTGCCTAGTTGTAGACCAGTCCAGGCCTATCTCCCTCTGCCTGGCTGATGCAGTAGAACCTAGAAAGCTGGATGAGTATCTCCAAATTGCCATCCTAGCAACACTGTTGGGGGCTGGTGACCTCTACGCTGAACAGCTGCTTACCACACTACGGAAGCAAAATCAATGCTCCTGTCCCTCCATAATGTCCACCTGGAATTGTCCATGACCGACGAAATTTGCTGAATGAGAGGCCAACAGCTCGTACTCCTGGACTGTTTGCATCACAAGGCCATTCTCCTAGACCATGTAACTCACCAATGGTTTGTCAAATCAAAAAATGGATTGAAGAGTAAGGTCTGGTATCCAGGCCTAGACCAGAGAGTGGAGGAAGTCATACGAGGCTGCTCCGATTGCCAGGCCAACAGCCAACCCGAACAGCCAGCTGCCCCATTATTATGAAGGAAGGTCCAACCGCTCCCTGGCAGTGGGTTAACACGGACTTTGGGAGATTTCCTGACTGTTCCCTAAGGCTCCTTGTCAAGGAATACTACTTCTGTTATCTGGGGGTGGAGATCGTCTCAACCACAGCGGCATTGGAGGTTATCCTGAGAATGGAGAAGCTTATGGCCACACATGGGCTATTCAGAGAGATCTACACTGATAAGCGCCTCCATTCAATGGCAAAGAATGCGCTGAGTACCTCCACTCCAGAGCCACCAAACACAGCTGCCTCACGCCTTGCTGGCCCCAAGCCAAAGGGGAGGTAGAGCAACTTTTCAGGATCTTGACCACAGTGATCCACATCCCAGAGGCAGAGAACAGCAACGTTGAGTCAGCCATCTACAACTTTCTGTGAGAGTACCAGCTCACGCCTCAGTAGACAACTGACATAGCCCCAAGCAACTTGTGTTTTGAATGATCATTGACAGACACCATCCCGTATCATCCCGCATGGGTGAATCATCTGAACCCTCCAAACCACTCTGAGTGGCGGAAAGCCCACAATAATGACTACGCCTTGAGGAGAAGGCCTGCTATGCACATCACCCTGAGGGTCAGAGAAAAAGTTCTGGGGAGAGAAGGCCACCCTGGGGGCAAATTCAGTTTGACTTTTGAGATCGACCCCTGGACTGTCAATGAGATCAAAGGCACTATGGTGACTGCCATAAGAGGCTCTGAGAGCATTGCCCGCAATGTATCTCAGTTCAAGAAAGCACCTCCAACTCCTGGTCAGGAGTCAGATGCATCTGACCCCCAAGATGTAGGGTCTGGAGACAACATAACTGATTAAGAAGAGGAGTTCCATTGATCCCCTATGAGCCTTACCATTATGCCAAGTTTACCCTCACCTCAGCTTAACACACCTCCATTGGGTCCTGCTCCACCAATGCCTAGTGGGGCAAACTAGGATTTGGCACAGAAAGGGCATAACTTCAAGCTCCAACAGGAATGGCCGTGGACAGTACCATCTGATGCTCAATTTGGAGGCAGTTTCGAACTTATTGAACTAGAATGCACTCATAATCTGTGCCCAGTGAACAGTTTTAGCAGCCCAGCAGTACATACTGGGAGGGAGGAGTAGGATTGTTACCCTGAGGGCCGAAGCGTGTTGGTTTGATCTGACACTTGCATCAGACCGTAAAGAAAAAGCCCAGGTTGAAACGGGCATGGTCATTAAGAAGACCACCTAAGTGTCATTTCTATTGATTTGCATCTGCTGCGATCCTACATTACATTGACTTTTAGCATGCTTCGAGTTGTTTTTGGGCCTTCATTGTTCAATATATAAGCTCTGGAGGTAATAGGTGAAAGGGTAGCTAAGGGAGCTCTACAGAGTTGTAATGTGTCTCTAAGCAATTCATTTTTGTCTGATTCACAAATCATGTGTATCTCAAAGCATGCTTAGTGCAGAAAGAATGCAATTGTGGATCCCGAAAACCTCATTCTGATTTGTATAATGAAGAAAAGTAGACTTTTAGAATGGTCAGAAGACAATGAAAATTCAATTAATAGTGCAAATTGTTCACTGTCATAAGTTTGGAGTTCAGAGTAAGAAAATAGCATTGTCAGGTTGGCAGGGTATGAACAATGCGCAGAACACTCTGAAACCCGTAAATATATTGCTATTGTCAAAGGGTTTGCACAGCCATTCCCATTTGAGTTTGCATGGCCAGTCTCAATTTAAAACGTTTGGAGTAACGGTGTAGGAACAGACAGAACCCGCCCATTACACGGGTTTTCTTTTCAAGAAACATTTTGAGAGTAATCACAATATAGAAAAATAATTTCAATCTAATACATCTAATTTTCCGCAACTAATGTTTAAGCTGCATTCCCATAGTGAGTGCACTGTTATTTCTGAAATACAGTGGAATGTAACTTCCAAGGCTAAGCAGCATCCCACATTCTATGCATAACCAGACTGGATCATAGTTGTAAAGTCAGGGAGGATATTTCATTTGCTATTCCTGGGATCCCAGTGGTGTACATACTGAGGCTGAAGAAGATATTTGAAAGAATCTAATATGTTAAAGGAGGGCTGCCTGCAGGGTGACACTTGTCGAACTTATTACATATGCACAGTTCTACTTTTATCAACTGAATACTAGGCAAAACATAGGCTTCTGTTGTGATGAACAAAGAGCTCTACTTGACAGTCCAGTCCATCTATAAGACCACTTCCATGTTTCCTATCATATTCCAAATACAGTTAATTCAAGGTCAAACAATGACTGGCTATATCGATGGAAAATGCGATGCTCATAAAGATAGTATCCCTTTTGGTTTAATCCTTTTTTGCCGTCTATAGATACTTGAGCTACTTTTATGGAATGCAATGACATCACCAACTAAGTAGGTGACACTGATAACTTAGATAAACTGCTCTATATAAATTCGACCCAACCCCTTTCCCATGAATCTCGGTTATAAAAAGAACCAAAAGTTGTAATACAGAAATAGTGTCTGATTTTCAACTCATCGTCGCAAATGGCTTAAAGCTCTGCAAAGTTAATACAAACAAAACATATTTGCAACAGGATCCGACTAACCAGTTCCAACTATATATAAGAGCAATTTACTGCAAGATCTCTATTTTAGCATACCTATAAAAAGGGTAGAAGTAACATCAACAATGATAAAGTAGCTTAGCTATACTAATCACTTCTGAGAAACTGTTTCTGAAAACGTCATAAAACTCAACCAAGGAGTCTTCCTTGGACTATTAAATCCAATTTTCAAACAGTTTAAAACCTTCCCCGGCTTGGGAAATCAAAAAGGAAATGTGTCACCAATCAACTGGCCCCTTCGTCAAGGAATCTATCTGCTTAACAGCAATCTATCAGATTTCTGATCTAACTTCAGCATAGCAACTGTGACTGTGACTGTAAAAATATCACATACTTCTGGATGACTAACATTTTTTGTAGCAGCCAATGTCATATCAGGACCTCTTATACCTTTTGCAGAAGCACTCACGTTATGTGCCCCTGAAAGCTAATCAGAAACTCATGTCGGACATGCACATTCGCCCGCTAGATGTTATAAGGGTCCTTTTGGAAGGAACTGGTAGAAGATTGGTCTACTACTACTATCCATGATCCTCACACTCATATTTCCCTTCTGACTACATCCCTCTGTTTTCCTCATTCCATGTACATTCTTTAAATCAGTCTGAAAAAAAAACATTTTAAAGGAACGAGGTCAGGGGTCGTGATCATGTGCCGTAACTTGATGGCGGCTTTGGGCTGAGCTCCACTCAGACATGGATCTCACTTCGTGTTTGCAGCCTCTTTTCCTGACGCCGGAGTTCCGAGGACATTGTCCTGATACCTGTGAGATATTGGAGTGGCATTTGGAACCGTTCCATTGATGTTTCGTGCATTCTGTGACCCAGCGGGAGCAGCGGGGATTTTCTACACAGCAGTTGCGAGCGGCCGCAATTTTATGCCTGCTGTTCATCACACCAGACCTCCAGCTGAGGGAAAACTGACATTTTACTACTAAAATGCTCAGCAACATTTTTTTCTTTTTTTTTCCTTCCTCAGGTCCAATGCTCCTATGGCTGCCCTTTTACATGGGCATTTTTGCAGTTAGCTTTATAAGGCTTGCTGGAGTTTCTAGAGCTCACATCTTCCTCTTACCACATGTGAGAACCTCATATTTCAGCATTTCCTCTCTGCATTAACTCTCCCCACAAAGCAGGAAAGGAAGGGAAAGGATTATTATTATTTTTTTTATTTATTTGTCCTCATGTCTGCTCAATGACTTTTTTCTTAATCTTCAAATCTCCTGTTGAGTAGGGCAGTGTGTTTTCACAGCATATGGGCGGGTTGAGATCTCCATTAAAAGTTGTATTCCGTCCTTCTCGACGTTTCAGGATGGCTAGTGACACTTCTCCTCATGTCAGAGCTACATTTTCTGGTACAAAACCAATGAGAGTTAAAAATGACCCTCCCTCACCCATTTTCTCTTCACATACTCCTGTCCTTGACACTATTCTTGATGAGGTGAGGGCTCTGAACTCCTTTATGTCCTCTACTAAGGAGAAGCTTCAACAAATTGAAGATAGGTGGAATACTATGGAAGCAAAGGTATTTGATATGGAACAGTGCATTAGTGACTTACATGATGTATCTCCTAAAATTCCTAAACTGGAACAGGAAATTAAGCGCATTAAGCTTCACACTGAGGACCTTGAAAACCACAATAGACGTAATAATCTTCATCTTTATGGCTTACCCAAAAATGTGGAGGTCCAGACCAGCTTCTTTTTCTTAAGAGGTTCTTACTGGAGCTCCTTGATTTTCCTTTAGAGCCATCACTAAATATTCAGCGTGCTCATCGCCTTGG
This sequence comes from Lissotriton helveticus, assembly GCF_964261635.1. Classification (NCBI taxonomy): domain Eukaryota; kingdom Metazoa; phylum Chordata; class Amphibia; order Caudata; family Salamandridae; genus Lissotriton; species Lissotriton helveticus. Next base: position 63,098,775 of record NC_136060.1, on the reverse strand, counting down.
TCATATTCAACCAAATTCTATTAGACCTAGAGGAATTGAATGAATGAATGAATAAAATGTATTTGTGGTTACTCAAAACCATTAAAATGAAGACAACAAATTACAAATGAGCATTATTGTTGGATAAAAAAACTTAGAATAAGAACGACATAGACATACTTAAAAATGTGAAGTTCATTAGACCATTTTTCCTCGCCCGTTAGTCTTGCCTGGTCTTGCTCATAAGGGCTGGATTGTCACGATAATATGAGAGTTCACAATCGGGGCCAATGGCCTAGCTATGAGATTCCATCAATTTCCTGCATGTCTGTTGGATAAATTTGCTGAACGTTGCCATGTCTTTCACTGTTTCCATTGTGAAAAGGTGGTAAATGGCCTCCTTTATGGATCTAGCCCCGGGTTTGAGTAGGGTTGGCTTTAGATAAAGGTTACACTCAGAGGACACTCAGAGGACAACGCCGGGCAGCAAAATAAGATGTGTGCAAAGCTCTTGTGTTTGTATTTACATAGCCGGTACTCTGAATGCTTTATCCAGGGTGACCTCGAAGGGTAGAGCTGTTTGAGGGGAAGAGGATGTAATCTAAGCGCTAAAATCCTATTTAACGCCTGTTTCCCCAACGCCTGGGTAAGGTGGGGTTTGGAATTCCGTTCTGCGTGAGGGAGTTTTAAGGACTCGTGAAAACCTCTTGATTCCAAAGATTCCAGATCCGAGGAACGCGAGCAGAGGCGTACCTTTTTTTTTATCGCGCTTTTAATAGCAGCGTACTTAATTGACTCAGGGTCCCAGTTTTCCACTGCGAGCTGCAGAGCTTCTTTGGAGGCGCAAAGGCTATTTGACCACGGATTATCTGGTTCCAGAAAAATACTTCTTATGGTAAATTTCAAGGTATTCTCTCTTGCCGCAATGGCGAGGAAGAAGTATTTGCTCATTAAGGCCAACTCTTCATATTTTTGTTGAGTCAGATTGAACTCTAGTGTGCTTGATAATTTACCAGGGAAGGCCTGTTGTGCGTAGTTCAATGAAGGTATTAGCTTCGCCCCTAGTACTCTTTGAATTGCTGTTATTGTAGGGCTATGTAAGGTAGCATCAGCTTGCCGAGGGCATATATAATGCTTTTCCCTTTTGCCCGTATTTTGTCAAGATGTACTCCTAGGCGCCCTTTCTCGCTAAGCCAAACTCCCAAGTAGGTATAATTTTGTGTGCAGTCCAAAGACAAGTTTCCTATCCTCCATTTTGTCATTTTTTTTTTCGGGTAGGGCCCAAAGATTATTATTTTTGATTTAGATGGATTTACAATCAGTTTGTTCTTGGCATTATAGTTGTTCAAGGACGTTAGTGCCTTTTGTAGGCCAATTTTAGTGTGGTCTAAGAGCACCAAATCGTCAGCATATTGCAATAGTTGTATCTTCGTGTGAGCGATCCGTGGTGTTCCTAATGATGCTCCAGTCAGAGCTTTGCCCAGGTCTGCGGTATATAAGTTAAACAGCATCGGAGCTAACACGCAGCCTTGCTTCAATCCGCTGTCTGTGTCAATTTTCTCCGAAGCTGCCATATTTGATAGTTTGATTCTAACCCAGGTGTTTGAATATAATGATTGAATGGCTTTTAATAAGGGGGGATCGATGTTCCAACTTTCCAATTTCTGCCAGAGAATCGAGCGGTCAACGCCATCAAAGGCTGCCGTATAGTCGATGAAACAAGCAAAGATCGGGAGGGTTTTTCGCGACACGGCCCTGTGTGAAAGATATGAGAGCGCTATGATGTTGTCCACTGTTGAGGCTCCTGGTCTGAACCCTGGTTGGTAAAAGGGTAGTAAGCCCTTCTTGCTAACCCATTTTGAGAGGTCCAATAGCAGGGTGCTTGCATAGGCCTTACCTTCGATGTCGAGCAGGGCGATCATACGGTAGTTTTGTGGGTTAGATTTCGGCCCTTTCTTATAAATGGGGTAAAGTAGTGATCCTCTCTAAGAGTCGGGGATGTTCCCCGTCAGTCAACATTCAGCGTATAGTCCGGTCAGCTTGTCAGTCCAGAAGTCTATATCTTGCCTGAAGAGAGACCCTGGCAGGCCGCTAAGTCCTGGCGCCCCATTCGGTGTGATTTTTTTAAAGATTGTTTTAACTGTCTTTTTGTCAGATAGAGTCGGCTGCTTCACATTTTTTTTGAGATTTGTAGAGTTGGTTAGATGAGTCACAATATCCAGGTCTGTGTTTAATGGGGTTGTGCTGCCTTCCTCATTATACAGTGTTTTCACATGGGCTGCCCAGGTGTCAGAATCAATTGAGTTCTCCCTCTGAATGCCTCCTTGGTTTAAGGTGTTAAGATAATGCCAGAACTCTTGCGTTTTGCTGGGACTCAGGAGACCGAAAATCTTTAGCCATTTCGCCTCGATGTGACCCCGTTTTGTGGCCCATACTTGCTGTGAGTGCAATTTTGATATTTCTTGAAGTTGTCTTTTGTCCAGTGCTGAGCCAGTTTTCCGGTAAGCCCTTTGTTTAGTTCTCAATTGTATCGCACTTTCTTTGATTGCGGGGATGTGGCCGAAGTTGTACACTGGGTGAGTATAGGTTTTATTGGTTATTCCTCCTTGTAGATGTAAAACTAGATTGTGAGCCAACTGGTCCCATTCTTCTATTTTGCCCCTTTTATTTCATTTAATGGCCCATCAGCCCACACTTTTTTCCATTCCTCGAACTTGTTAGTAGGCACCGTGCCCCCATTTATTCCTCCTCATCAGGGTAAACAGTTCAGCGCCGTTTGGTGACCCTACATGTTATAACGTAAAGTGGTTATCTGCAGTGAAGTTAGGGTTAATTATTAATGCAGCATGGTCACTTTCCTTGCGTTTTTCAACTTTGTAGTCTGTCATTAGCCTCTGTAGCTGACTGCTTACTAAAATGTAATCAATGGTGGTGTGATTGGAATACGTGGGCGGGCATAGGATTCCCGGAGTATCCCTTAAGAGTAAGGAGTGGGCTGATGGCAGTTGATAAGAAAGCATAAGTGTATTAAAGGTCTCTGTAGCTAAAGAGTTATTGCGTTCTGTTGACCTGACCCCAATGTTGTGAGTATTGAGGTCCCCGAGAATTATTGATTCCATATGTGCAAATTGTAAAAGAAGATTTTCTATATGACATAATAAGTGGGAAAGTTTATCCTTGCCTCTCGGGCCGTGCGGGTTATAATAAACGTTGAATGACAGTATTGTTAGTGGGCCCTTGATTGTTGAAAAGCCTTTCAGGATACCTACCATGAGCATATTTGATGATGTTTTTATTTCGCAGTATTGTATTTTCCGAGAGAGCCTAATGTATATTGAAATGCCTCCTGATGGTCTGCCAAACATGTTCTCCTTGACAGCTGGTAAGTGGTAGTCCGCGAATCCCCTTATTGAAACTGGTTTGGTAGCCCACGTTTCTTGAATGCACATTATGTATACTCCTTCATGAAACGGAGGTGTCGTTGGGTCTTGTAATAATTTTACGATCCCTGCTATGTTCCAGGACATAATGGTCGCGCTCTGTCTGACGATTTTCTCAATTTTGTTTGTGGCTGGTAGCTCCACTTGCCAATGCGGTGAGCAGTTCGTAGTTGCATAGGAGCAGGAGTTAGGAGGTATGATTTAAGGCCCTTGGGACCCAAGACCAGTCTTCACTAGAAGTATTTTGTATTGAGCAGCACCTGGTGCCTTTGCCCGGGTTTGTCGTGACTTTGATTATGCCATCACTTGTTAGAATTGTATTTGTGCCACTAATGGTCCCGTGAAGAATGGACAGCATTGGAGGCTTCCTTTGTATGTCCACGGTCTGAGAGGCGTTTGATTGCTTTGAGTGGCAATGTTTCAGTGGCATGGGGTATTTTACCGCCGCCCGACTCGGGATCTTTATGCCCCAGTCTTCCAGTTGTTTCTTGTTTCTTTTTAGTGCGCGAGCCATATCTGGGTTCGAGAAGAGCAATTCTGTAGTTTCATTGCTGTCGCCTGGTCCTTGAGTGAGGAAGGACACGCTTTCGAGTCTGTTGTTTTTATAGTTTCCAGATCTGGAATATTAGCACAGAGTTTTAATATATTGCTGCGATTTAGTATGTCCCACTTGCCCTGAGAGACGTATTTCGGTTGAAGATATAATTTCAGGTCATCCTGTGTGAAGGGAATCAGATTCTTATGTGTTGTGACTATCTGCGATTCTAGAACATTTGAGTCATTCAAAGGTTTCAAAGCCACTGCATCGGCGTTGCCCTCTGCGTAATTTGTGCTGGCTTGAATCAGTTGATCTGCGTTGTCCGGCTTTACTGCCGAGGGCGATGCTTTCCTCGTTCCGTGTATTGCACTCCTAATGGGGTCTTGGGATCTCCTTCGGCCTGAAGACTGGTTGTTTGATTTTCTTATGAAGCTAATCGTGCTGCAAGTGGCTTCATTTACCCTTTTCGTCCGCAAAGGGCTCCCTAAATGGGGTTCCTGGGTTCCTGGGGGGACTTGCCTGCCGTCCCAAGGTATCTGTTCATGTTGATTGTTGGAGCACCCACCGATTTTTTCGTTGCTTGTATTATATTTATTTATTTATTTATTTAGAATTTTATAGAGCGCACGGCTACCTCCAGAGGGGGTGTCCCGGCGCTAAGACTACTTGATTATCACAGAGGGGAGTACCAAGTTCATAAAAAATCTGGAAGTGTACAGAAGCTTTGTAGACTAGTGCTTAGAAAATAGCCAAGTTTTCAGTTTACGGCGAAAGACTTGTTCTGATTCGGAAAACCTGAGATCCAAGGGAACACTGTTCCAAAGCTTAGCGGACAGAACGGTAAAGGTTCTACCACCAGTACGCGTGAGTCTGAAGCGAGGAACCGTCATCAGGCGTAGACTATTAGATCTCAGATGCCTAACTGAAGAAGCTATATTAAGCCTTTTGCTCAAATAGCAGGGGCCAATGCCATTGATTGCCCTAAAGGCAAGGGTCAGAACCTTAAAATCAATGCGGCGGGCAATTGGGAGCCAATGAAGCTCCTCTCGATAGGCTCTGACCGAGTTGCGTGGAGGGATGTTGCCAATCAGCCTTGCAGCCGCATTTTGTATAATCTGAAGTCGATCAATGAGATATTGGGGGGCACCGGCATAGAGGCTGTTGGCATAATCAAGATGAGACGTAATAAGTCCCTGAACCACTGTTTTACGGGAAGATTGGGGAGATAGGGAAAAATCTTCCTGATCATGCGCAGTTTATTAAAGCAAGCAGCCGCCACTTTATTAACCTGGATTTTTCCGGACAAGTGTATCCCTAGCTTTCGGCCGTTGGCCTATGCACACCTCCATATTGCCCCCAAGAGTTGATTCAAGGTTAGTTTTGTCTGAATCCAATAACCTGGTGGCATTTTCATCTTGAATATCCGGCTTTAGAGGGGTGTTGGCCTTACAATCATTGTTACTGGGGGTCGCATGCTCTTTGGTGTCCGGTAATAACCACTGTCTAATTAATCCATTGTGGTTGCAGTTTTTTTTTCTTTGTTTATTCAGTTTTTTTAAATTTTTTCTTATTTTTCCGGGAGAGATGGCTGGTGTCTAGGGTTGACATGTGCGTGATGTTTGAAGTTTCTTGATCTTTATATGGAGCACTGCTCACGTCTGTTGTTATTTCTGGCACCCTAGCTGAGTGTTCTACCGCCGTCCTAGTGGAGTCTTTCTGGGGCGCATTGCCATTGGGGTGGGGGATCTGCAGAATTCCAGCCAAAGTTTGATCCTTGTTGTTCGGCTGGGGAAGTGCAGTATTCCGGTGCCTGCTGGTTTCTGTTTTTAGATCTTCAATTAATGTGTTCATTATCCCAGGGAGCTTTTCCAAGTTGCGCAGCACAGGGCTGCATCCGCAGTCCTGCGGTTTGAGTGTGACTAATGTATTTGCTTGAGCTCGTTGGATCAGGGAGTTCAAGTCTTCTAGTTTGGAATCTATGCCTGAGATCAGGCCAGCGACTGTGTGAAGAAGATTTATCTGAACGTCCAGTTTGTCGGCATGCATTATTGCAGCATTTACCATTGAGGACAAAACGTCATTAATTAACACAAGGTGGTGGTCCAGTGTGCCCGGGTGCTGTTCCATGGAAGTTTCCACCCCCCGTCCTTGTAGGCTGAGTCTTGCTCTTATGTTGTCAGGTGCGGGGCTGCCTGGGTTCAGGGAGTAGCTTGCTGCTGCTACAAATGGTTCTGCGTGTCCGCTATGAGCTGGGGCGCTGATTGTACTACTAACCCCTTTAGTATTAATCAGCCCCATTGCCCGAGGTTCTTCAGTCGCTCCTTCGACCGGAGCATCCGTTTGCGTGTCACGCAACCATTCGGATCCTAAGTTGAGTGGGCTATTTTTACTGGTGTTATTGCTGAGCAAGTTTGGTGTCATTGTTACTTGAGATATTGAGCCGCCCAACACCATAATTATTTTGGGTGATAGTGGGATGACCGGGCTCCTAAGGGAGTTGGTTCCTGGTGATGTAATCAAGGTGGCTGTGTTCGGGCTAAATATGGCATTCTCTTGGCCTGCCGCTGTGCGCACGGAGTTCGGCGTTCTATTGCGCAAGAAGTCTCTTATGTCTCTATTGCCCTCAGTGTTGGCTGATGTTTTCCTGTTACCGCTGTTAGTTGGGCACTTATTAGGCGTGGGCTCCTGTGGGGTTGCGTCCTGGCCTTGTTTGTGCTTAGACTTAGGTGCCCGTAGTTGGCTTGGAGGTAGTTCTCCTTTGTGAGCCCATTTTTCCTCTACCTCCACCTCCACCTCCACAGGCCCGTCTGTGTGGCATGCCCCCATGTTTGAGAGCCCTCTACCCGAGTGATAAAGCATTTTTTCCTTTTGACGTCTTGCTGACTTATGAGGGCGAGGATTCTCCTGACGTTGTAGGAGGTTCGAGTTTCTGGTTCGCATCCTTATGGGTTAACCTGAGCCTAATTCTGAGGGTAGGGGGGGACTCCCCAATGCTTATGGTGACCCCCTCTTGCTCCCTAGCTCACTGCTTTCTGAGCTAGGGACCAGGGTGTTCTCTGGGGTCCACCTTGCTCCTTCTCAGGTCTTAATAGGTTGCTGGCTGGCTTGCTGAGTGGCTCTCTACTCTGTCTCGCTTCCACCTCAGCTTCACCCCACCTGGGTAGTACAGCAACCAAACCACCAAACCATCTGGCGGGCGGGCGGATAGACCGGCTGATGAAACAGTTCCGCGTTAGCCCTCCTGGAATTTCTGCTGCTCCCGCAGTGTTGAGAGGGCAACACACGGCTCCTACCTTGCTGAAAAGTGATTTGCGGCTGTCCACCGCACTGGGGGGCTACTCACAACTACTCACGACTCCCACCGTGTTGCGTGGGCAGCTCGCGGCTACTGCCGCGCTATAGAGTGGTTTACACTGGGGGACCTGCCGCACTGTGGGGTGGGGTAATCACAGCTACTCCCAGCTACTCCCAGCCGCCGTGCTGTGAGCTCTCTGCATGCTCTCCTCCCACTGTAGATGGTTCTCCCGCTTTGAGTGAGCGGCTCACGGCTCCTGCCGCGCAGTAGAAATGTGCACGGGTCTCTGCCCGCTGGGGGGGGGGCGCTCCCGCTCCCGCCGCGACGTGTAGGCTGCTTGCAACTCCTGTTTAGTGGTTTTGTGTGGTTTGCGGCTCTCCGCCCCGCTGGGGGGATTGATTGCAGCTGTTAGCGGCTCTCTGCCACATCTCGAATAATTTTTCCGCTGTGCTGTGCTTGCGGCTCCTCGGGGCGTCCGCGGCGTCCTGCAGCATTGGAGCGTCTCAGGGTTCACAGGGCTCATGGGGCTCGCGGGGTTTGCAGCGGGGGGTCCCGGTGCTCCGGTTCTCTGCCTCTGCCCCCGCCTGGATAGCTTCTGGCGTTCTGGCGGTAAGCGATGGCGGCACGACTGCACCGCTCCGCTGCTGCTCCATGCTGCTCTGCACCGTGCTAGAGGAATTATAATGTTGTTTCTGGAGTTTACTGATGTTATGCTTGTACTTCAAGCAGCAAAAGTTAAGCGTCACCTTGTATGGTCTCGTCATACAATTTATCTCTCTCAAGATATCTCCAACGCTACTAATGCCTGAATTTCTGGCCCTTTGTCCTCAGATAAAAAGAGTTAAATATTCGCTATAATATTTTGCACCCTTGCCTGTGTAAAATTACTCACAATGGTTCCTCTCACTCGATGATCCTGTTAAACTGAGGCCCTTTCTTCACAGTCTCTCACCAAATTCTGTGGATAGTTCTATTCAACCTCCCTAATTCTTCTCTCTTCCGTTTTTTTAACAGATTTTGTATGGCTGTTCATTTTCCTACTTCTTAATATTTTTCCTCTGCTGTTCCATCTGTTCTAAGTGCTGTTGCTCCCCATGCTCACATTGTTTACTCTTTCTCTTAGATCTGGATCTCTTTCCTTGATCTACCTTTTTTTCTTTTTATTTTCTTCCCTTTATCTATTCTTTTCAGTTTGTTCTTTCTTTTTGGCAATATTTTGTATGATGCATGTCCTTATTGTTGTTATTTGTTGTTATGCATATTGTTTCTTGTCCTTATCTAATAAGTGTTGTTTTTCTGTTTTCAGCTGTTCTCCTGAAGTGTTTCATCTCCATTCATGTATTATCTAACCTTCCTTCCAATATGTGTAATAGTGTTACGTGGAATGTTTGTGGTCTTGTACATCCCGTCAAAAGACAACAGCTACTTTCTCATTTGTCTAAACTGAATTCTCATGTTTCGTTTATTCAAGAAACACATTGTAATGATACAGAATTGCTTAAATTGAAGAGACAATGGGTGGGTCAAGTTGTTTATTCTCCAGCCTCCAATCGGAAGGGTGGTGTTGCTATACTATTTCATAAGTCATTAAATGTACACATTATATCTACACAATGTGATACTGACGGACGTTGGGTAATGGCTAAGGTTGTTATACAAAATAAAGAACTTGTCTTATTGAAAATGTATGTTCCTGTTAAGCCATATCCTGACTTTTGGAACAATGTTAAGATCTTACTTTCTTCCATTGATGGCCAAAATATTAATGTTGCTGGTGATTTTAACCAATGGTTAGACTCATTCTCTGATAGACAGTCCAAATGTAAATTTAATCCCGACAAATCCAATAAATCATTTCAATTTGCCATTGCCTTGTACTTTATATGATGTTTGGAAGACCTGTAATCCTGATTCTCTAGAATGTACTTTTTTTCTAATGATCACCATACTTGTTCTAGAATTGATTTTATTTTGGTTAGTAAACCCTTACTCCCAAACATTCAATATTCTGAGATTGGATCTGTCTTTATTTCTGATTATGCTCCTGTCCTTTCTGCTCTTGATCTATCCCTGAGTTCTCCAAAATGTTGTCACTGGAAACTTAAAAAGTTTTTGGTGTCAGACTATTTGTCAGTATTTGCTAACTTCACCCTTGAGGCGGAAGCCGGGGAACTCTGCGCTTCCTTGCGCTCTGCTCTGAAAACGCTGACATCGTGTTTGTTATTGACTGAGAATAACCAACCCCTTTTAAAAATTGTATATATTTTACTGTGAGTTTTTAAACAGTAGCCCCCACCTTGGTGCGAGATTGACAACGCCCGAGGCCGTCTCCCACCGCATGACACAGCGCCGCCGTTGCTAGGCGCTGGTCACTTCCTCTAGCAACTTCAGCCGCCATCTTGGGCTGGGGAAGGCTCGCGCTCTAGACCACCGTCCCTCCCGCCCTCCCAGGATATTTAAGGGCGTGGTGTTTTTCCCCTGTGGTATTTGCTAACTTCACCCTTGAGGCGGAAGCCGGGGGTACTCTGCGCTTCCTTGTGCTCTGCTCTGAAAACGCTGACATCGTGTTTGTTATTGACTGAGAATAACCAACCCCTTTTAAAAATTGTATATATTTTACTGTGAGTTTTTAAACAGTAGCCCCCACCTTGGTGCGAGATTGACATCGCCCGAGGCCGTCTCCCTCCGCATGACACAGCGCCACCGTTGCTAGGCGCTGGTCACTTCCTCTAGCAACTTCAGCCGCCATCTTGGGCTGGGGAAGGCTCGCGCTCTAGACCACCGTCCCTCCCACCCTCCTCCCACTCTCTCCTGATGTATATAAACAGACGACCGCCTGTCCGCGCAGCGGGCGGGCGCAGCGGGCGGGCGCAGCGGGCGGGCGCAGCGGGCGTGCCGGCGGCGCGCCGAAGGCACGCCAAAGGCAAGCTTGTCTGTGCCCGTCTGCGCCCGTCCGCGCCTGGACCGGGCCCAGGGCCACCCCCCCTGGTCTTCATCCCTTGCCCCCATGAGGCATTTACACTGTAAATCAGCTCCGGCAATGGCGCCCCCCCAATATCAATCCTGCATTACACTTGACCCACTGCTTCTTGCAGGTAATTCCGCCCAACACTGTTCGTGCTGTTCCACATCAATACCTCTGTATCTGAAATACCCTCCATGTAACACTAATAAAACATTGAAATCATACTCGATTGCCCTCATTAATGTCCGTTCGCTCGGTAAACACCGACAGGAAATATTTGAACTGATAGAGGACAAAAAGTTAGACTTGTTATTTATGACGGAAACCTGGATGGACAGTTCGTCCGATCCAGATTTGGTAATCGCTGTCCCTAATGGCTTCTCTATTCTACAGACTGGATAGACAGCGTAAGAAAGGTGGCGGGATTGCAATTATTGCACGTGACCTATACGCGGTCAGAACCACCACGATCCCGCTCCCCTCCTGTGAAGCCTTACAATTTTCCATCAAGTTGACGCCCTCTGTTAATTTTAAAGGTATCCTCCTTTATCGACCACCAGGGTATAGGTCTGGATTCAGCTCTGACATCAGCTCCATCCTGGAAGTGTCAGCCCTCGACAGCTCCTTTACTGTCCTAGGCGACTTCAATTTTCATTTTGACAAACTTGAAGACAATGATACGGCTGCTCTTCTACCAGACATGACAACTTTTGGCCTCCCTTTGCTAGTAAAATCTTCTACTCACGAAGGGGGCCATATACTTGATGGTATCTTTACCAATTTGGAGGACTTACATGTCACCCAAATCCTTCCCCTAACCTGGTCGGACCATCATGTCATATTGGCTTCACTGACCACTTACGATACTGGTGCCCCGGTGTCAATTGCTAACCTTCGTCAGCCGTTTCTGGCATGGAATGACATTAATAGCTCCAGTCTGGAATCACTCCTGACCATTTCCAATCCTCTCCTTTCACCTGACCCTAATATTGCCATTACTCAATTTAATGAGTGGGTGGGTTCCGCGACCACCGCTCTGGTTCAGGCTAAACAATGATCTTGCAATAGATCTGCTCCATCGGCCCCCTGGTACTCGGATGCCTTAAGGACACAGAAACAACTGTGCAGGAGCAAAGAGAGGTATTGGGGAAGAGACTATTCCGAAGAGGCCAAAACCAAGTACAAAGAAATGGTGGCCAAATACAAAATCATGATTAATGAGGCCAAGAACAAGTATCATTGTGAAAGAATTGAACTATCTAAAAATTCCAATAAGGCTTTGTACGAAACCACCATGCAGCTAGCAGGCTACTCGCCTAACTTACATCCACCTCCCTCTCAACTGCTTTGCGATGCTCTGGCCAACTTCTTTTTTAACAAAGTCAATGACATCTACTCGGCCTTTGCCAACTGTGCCAAAACCCCCACTAACTTGTTTAGTACCCCCAGTACTGGTCCCTCGCTCCTCCAGTTCGCAGATGTCTCCACATCTCAGATCAGGGACATTATGTCCTCCATTAAAGTGGGTTCTGCTCTAGACCCATGTCCACTTAAAGTATTACTCCCAGTTATTGAAGTGGTTCTTCCTGCCATCACCACTATTTGTAACACCATGATAAGAACAGGCACCTATCCAGTCACCCTTAAAAAAACACTCATAAAGCCTCTGCTCAAAAAACCAAATCTCGACATGGAAGAACTTAAGAGCTATCGGCCTATTGCTAGCCTCCCAGCCTTGGCGAAAATTGCCGAAAAAGCACTGAATTTCCAACTTTCAGCCTTTATAGAGGAACATCACTTGCTTGATGACTCCCAGTTCGGCTTTCGTCAATATCATGGGACGGAGACGGCCTTGATCAAAGCCGCGGATGAGATTAGATCCATCCGGGATGCTGGAGGAACAGCAGTTCTTATACTGCTTGACTTATCAGCAGCTTTCGACACGGTCGATCATACCATCCTGATCGACCGTGTCGAAAACATGGGTGTTCAACAAAAGGCCAATAAACTCCTGGCCTCCTTTTTGGCAGAAAGGACCCAGGTGGTTACTATGGGATCGTTCCAGTCTTCCACCTTGTCGCTGCCATGTGGAGTACCCCAAGGCTCATCCCTTAGTCCGACACTTTTCAATATTTATGTGTCGGACCTTGCCAATGTCATACGAGCTCACGGGATGAGCCTTACCTCCTACGCTGACGATACCCAGTTGGTCCTCGCCATCAGGAATGACGGCCAAAAAATAGCAGATGAATTCAATTCGGGCATGCAAGCTATAGGGAATTGGATGGCCTCCAATTGCCTGAAATCTTCGGACATCTGACCCCGGAATGGTCCTCCCTCTGGTGGCCATTGTCACTGGGTCCCCCTCCTGCGCCTGTGAGCAGGGTGAGGAATCTGGGAGTCATCTTCGATGACCGGCTCACTTTTCTCCCGCATGCCAATCAGATTACCTCGTCTGCCTTTCATAAATTACGACTTATCAAAAAAATACTTCCTTTCCTCCCGGCCACAGCTGGCAAAACTTTGATAACGTCCCTTGTACTGTCCACTTTGGATTTCTGCAATGCACTGTTTCTAAACACACAACAAAGAGTTCTTAACAAAATGCAAGTTATCCAAAATGCAGCTGCCAGGCTGTTGGGAGGAGTCCCCAAATATCATTTGGTGTCAGAAACTATCAGAGAACTTCACTGGCTTTCCATCAGAAATAGAATAAAATTTAAAACTCTCTGTATAGTTTATAAAGCCTTGCACAACCAGGGACCAGCCTTTCTAATCCAAAACCTCACTCCCTATCGCCCCTCCAGATCTTTACGATCCTCCAATCTACATGAGATAGTGGTACCTTGTACCAAACTTGTGTCATGGGGTGACAGAAGATTTCTTGTGTCAGCACCTAAACTTTGGAACACTTTGCCACATGCCATCAAAACCAGCTACTCTCTCTGGTCTTTTCGTAAACAACTCAAGACCTGGCTTTTTAATCAGTAATCCCTACTTTCCTCTCTATGGCTGAATACGGCAGATATCCTAGCGCCGAGATGCCCAAGGGCCTTCGTTCGCGCTCTATAAATGTTGTAAAATAAATAAATAAATAAACAAATAAACTATGTTTTCATCTCTGAAGCCACTACCTTTATTAACAAGTTCTTGACTATCAATAATCCTTTGGACACCTCTATTCCTAACAAGTGGGATGCCTTTAAGGCCTCCTTTTGGGCCTTTACTATTTCATGTTCAGAAAGAAGAAAACCACAAAGGCCAAGCATACAATTCTACTACAACAACTGAAATTGCATGAACACAATTACTTTACTTCTAGATCTCCCTCTGTTCTTCATGAATTCGTTAAGGCCAAATCTGCTCTTAACAAACTTGCTACAGTTGATGCTTGTATGCCCTTCTTAAAATTAAGTCCAAGTACCATGGGGGTCAAAATAAAGCTGGCAAGATGCTGGCCAATTTTTTTAAAATTAAATCTGAACGTAAAAGTATTGGTCCTATTCAAAATGAATCTATTAACACATTGTCATCCTCTGATGAAGATATTGCTCCTGCTTTTAATGATTACTACTAATCATTATATTCTGATGACACGAATCCCTCTAATCAAAATTTACACACCTTTTTTATGGATCTTCCCAAACCTCCATTACCACCTGATAAATTAGAAATACTAGAAAAAGAGATTACTCTTCAAGAGGTAACAGATGCCATTACATCTTTACAAAAAAAATCAAAAGCACCTGGGCCTGATGTTCTCTCTGTTGAATTTTTCTCTACTTTCTCTTCTATTTTTGCTCCCAAACTTCTGGCTTTTCTTAATTCCTTTCTTGAAGACTGTAAAGCCTCTGGTTCCTTTATGGAGGCTTTGATTTTCCTTATTCCTGAACCTGATAAAGTACATACCCTCTGTAAAAATTATCATCCCATTTCATTAATTAATTATGATTGTAAGATATTTACCAAAATCATTGCCTCTTGACTTGAGAATATTATCCCACTTTTGGTCAAAACTGATCAAGCCGGTTTTGTTAAGGGCAGATTGGCGGCGGATAATGCTCGTATGTTTGCTAATGTTATCTCCTTTGGGAGGAAGTACAAATCTCCACTTGCAGTAGTGTCCCTAGGTGCCGAAAAGGTTTTTGATCGTATAAATTGGCAATTTATGTTTAAAACACTTCAGTGGTATAGTTTTGGACCAAACTTTATCTCTTATGTTAAGTTATACTCTTTTCCTAGTGCCAGTATTTTTGTGAATAACTACTTTTCTAAGTATTTTCCTTGATATAGGGGTTGTCTTCTTTCATCCTTGTTATTTTTTTGTGTTTGGAACCCTTCCTTGTACGCATTTGTGCGAATGCGCTTATTACGGGTTTTACATAGGCCTGGGCATTAAATTCCATTCCGCTGGTGGAATTTGAGTAATTTGGGTAATTTCGCGTTCCGTGGATAACTCGGAATTGCCCAAAATTCCTCAATCCGCGGCTTTGCGGATTTTTTTGCTTGTTCGCGCTTTCAAAATGCGTGTTTGCAAGATATTTCTCCCCGAGCAAGCAAACAGCATTTGCGAACAGGGGAAAAGCATCGCGAACGGGCGGAACAAGCAATTAAACATGTTTGCGGAACATTTGCGTGCTCGCAGAGATTTTTTAACATTTCGGGGAGCTTTGCGTAGAGCAACTGCGCAAATTCTGCCCATCCCTAGTTTTACACATAGTTCCATAGAAACTAAATTGTCAGCGTACGCTGATGACATTCTGGTATATATGTCTAATCCTAGTACATCTCTCCCTCCCTTTTTAAATGAGGTTCAGTTATATTCCAATATTTCTGGATATAAGTTGAATTTCTCTAAAACTGAAGTTTTACCTTAGAACTCTCTCTGCTATCAATATATGTTTAATAATACTGATTTCACCTGGTGTCCCGCAAAAATTAAATACCTTGGTATTTGGTTTTCCTCTAATTTATCTACCACAATTAGTTATACGTTTAATACATTAATTACCACATTGCAATCACTACTTCTTTCTTGGTCCCCTCTTCCATTTGTCATGGTGGGGTAGATTGGATTCTATTAAAATGCTTACCGTTCCCCATGTCCACTATCAATGTTATCCTTTCTGATTCCCGTCTTATATTCTTCGCAAATTAACTCTATTTGCTTCATTTTTATGGAATAATAAACTTCCCCGCATCACTCTTCAGAAACTCAAATGCCCCAGAAAAGAGTGTGGTGTGCATTTTCCTGATTTTAAATTATATCACTCTACATTTTTAATTTGTCAATATTTTGCCTTAACTTATAACTTTGCTGCTATCCATATCCCTCGTTGGATTGATTTTGAACGTTCCGTATTAAAAGATTTTTCTTCTCGTAACATAATATATATATCTAATTGTACTTTCATATCAGATAATCCTATTCTAAAATATTCCCAACAATTATTATATATTATTTTGTCTGATTGTCTTGATCCATACCAGTATTTTTTGTCCTCTACCATTTAGTACAATACATTTATTAAATATAGACGTAAATCGTTCTATTACAAGCTTTGAAAGGAGAAGGGAATTATATTTATTCATCAGGTGGTTCAGCATAATTCTGTTATTCCCTTCCCCCAATTGCAGATGCAGTATAACTTGCCTAACTCATCTCTTCATGAGTAACTTTTAATATCAACAGCTTTGCAGTCCTATTTAACAGCTAAAGATTTTCCATTAGCCTCTCACCCACTCCGATAGATGGTGTTTCTCAGGAATATAGGCCTAAGGCTGCCACGATTTATAAGATGTTGTTATTGCCTGTTACTGAACGTTCTAAGTCTCATACCTAATTACTCTGGGAAGCAGACTTATCTTTATCACTTCCTATTCCCTCTTTGGATACATTTTGGCTCAAGTTTTTTAAAACTTCTATTGCCACCCGTACTACTCAATCCCTGTACTTTATTTATAGTAGAGCTGATGATACTCCTGCATGTATATCCAAGTTTTCCTCTTCTTCCTCTTCCCTTTGTTGGTCCTGTTCTGCATCCACTGGGACTTTAATTCATCAGCTATATGAATGTTCTAATGTATCAAAGTTTTGGCAATGTATTTGGTCTAAATGTATGAAAATATTTAAATGTAATATTTAATTATCAATGCAAAATGTTTTCTAGGTTCCGCCTCACCTACCTTGGGTGTTTTTTCTTCTATTTCTTTGTGGTTGATCTTTTTATTGCTCTAGCATTCAAAGTGATGTTTTCCTGCTGGAAAAATAACTGTAAGTTATTAATGTTAATATGGTGTAACTATATTTCTGATGAACACAGAATTGCTAATGTCTCTCCTCTTTCTCTTTCTCAGAAAATTAAATCTGACCTACTGTGGTTACCTTCTACTTCTTATCTTTCTACATATGCATTTTCTTACATGTTAATCACCCCTAACGTAGCCTCAAGGTACCCCTATTGGCAGGGTGCAGTGTATGTGAAAGATAGGGCATTTCCTGGTGTGTGTGGCATGTCCTGATAGTGCATTACTGCCAATTTCGTTTTTCACTATTGCAAGGCTAACTGTTCCCATAGGATAGAATGAGAAGTTTGTTTATAACATGGTATAAACATAACTACCCCTGGGAACAAGGTAGGAAAATAAAGTCTAGTATACCTGAACTCAGAATGTTAAAATGCATCTTTTAGTGAGGGTGATTTTTACATTCTGTGTTTCAAAATACCACGCTTAGTCATCCAGTGTGCCTCTGCTAGGTTTGTGTATTGCATGTCTGGCTTTGGATGACAGGGGTGGAGCAGTGGCACCAGAGAGCCTCATGAGTCAGGGCTGGGCTGGCTGAATATACCTGGGCTGCATTTAGGGTAGGGAGGATTTCGAGATCTCCGATTGGGTAAAGGTAGAGCTCAGCTCTCATTTAGAGATGTTGGGTCTGCCTGAGTGGGCTTGTGTGACCCCTCGGTCTATGGCAGCCAGTAAGGGCATTCAAGAGGACCTGGAGCCTGAAAGAGTGGCCCAGGTGCCTGCCAGAGAGAGAAGAGGCAGAGGCATGGGAAACCGGCCCCCGAAGTTCCCATGGTTCAGGAGGAAGCAAACCTTGAGGGTGATGCCCTCAAGCCTACAGCCGAACGAGTGGCTGAACTGGGTGACCTGCCTGAGCTGGCCCATGGGAAGCAGGAAGGGGGCCCCACCAGAGAGCAATCCTGCCAGGAGCAGCAGAGGTGCCCTTCTCTTGTTGGTTTGTGGCAGCAGGCTGCAAACCAGGCAGTAGGTATAAGTCTGGATCACACTGGATTTACTAGGAGAATGGTTTCTTGTATAGCTAGCCTAAGGTTGATGAGCCTGGGTCAGCCCATGTGCTGGTAGTAATCCAGCACTTCAGAGCCTTCCTACTGGTTCTGGTTCATTATGTGCCTTTGGCAGGACATTTGGGGCACGATAAAACCTTTGAAAGTCTTGTCTCCCACATTTACTGGCCCCAAATGCGGAAGAGTTCTGATACTCATTGTAGGTATTGCCAGACTTGCCAGGCAAGTGTTAAGAGTGGGAGAAAGTGTAAGGCTCCTCCCCAAACTTTCCCTGTGGTCAGCACTCCCTTTGAGAGGATGGGTATTGACATTGTTGGGACTCCGGATATCAAGACTGCCATGGGCAAGAAGATTATCCTGGTCTAGGTGGACCATGCTACTGGTACCCGGAAGCCATCCCTCTCAGGACTATGACGGCCCCTGTGGTGGGTTGTGCCTTGATGGAGGTTTTCTCCCATGTGGGGTTCCCCAGAGAGGTAGTGTCCGACAGTGATACCAACTTCATATCTAAGTATATGGAAGCCCTTTGGCAGGAGCGTGGTGTTACCTACATGTTCACCACTCCTTACCATCCCCACGGTAATGGACTGGTTGAGAGATTGAACCGGACCATGAAGGGCATGATTATGGGTCTTGGTGAACCCTGAGGCATAAGTGGGACATCCTCTTACCATGCCTTTTGTTGGCTTACAGAGAGGTACCACAGAAATCATTAGGGCTCAGTCCCTTTGAGCTCCTGTATGGGCACCCTGTAAGAGGATCAATCAATCAATCAAGACATTTATAGAGCGCACTACTCACCCGTAGGGTCTCAAGGCGCTAGGAGGGGGGGGGGTGCCGTTACTGCTCGAACAGCCAGGTCTTGAGCTTCTTCCTGAAGGCGAGGTGGTCTTGGGTCAGGCGCAGGTCGGTCGGGAGGGAGTTCCAGGTCTTGGCGGCCAGGTAGGAGAAGGACCTTCCTCCTGTTGTCGCTCTTCGGATGCGGGGGACGGCGGCGAGGGCGTGGCTGGTTAATCTGAGGTGGCGCTTGGGAGCGTAGAAGTTGATTCGGTTGTTGAGGTAGCTCGGGCCTTGGTCGTGTAGGGCTTTGTGTGCGTGGGTGAGGAGACGGAAGGTCAATCAATCAATCAAGTCATTTATAGAGCGCACTACTCACCCGTAGGGTCTCAAGGCGCTAGGAGGGGGGGGGGTGCCGTTACTGCTCGAACAGCCAGGTCTTGAGCTTCTTCCTGAAGGAGAGATGGTCTTGGGTCAGGCGCAGGTCGGTCAGGAGTGAGTTCCAGGTCTTGGCGGCCAGGTAGGAGAAGGACCTTCCTCCTGTTGTCGCTCTCCGGATGCGGGGGACGGCGGCGAGGGCGTGGCTGGTTGATCTGAGGTGGCGCTTGGGAGTGTAGAAGTTGATGCGGTTGTTGAGGTAGCTCGGGCCTTGGTCGTGTAGGGCTTTGTGTGCGTGGGTGAGGAGATGGAAGGTGATTCTTTTGTTGACGGGGAGCCAGTGCAGGTCTCCCAGATGTCCGGAGATGTGGCTGTTTCGTGGGATGTCGAGGATGAGTCTGGCTGAGGCGTTCTGGATCCGCTGGAGTCTCTTCTGGAGCTTGGCGGTGGTTCCGGCGTAGAGGGCGTTGCCGTAGTCCAGTCGGCTGGTGACGAGGGCCTGGGTGACAGTCTTCCTGGTCTCGGTGGGGATCCACCAGAAGATCTTCCGTAGCATGCGTAGGATGTTGAAGCATGATGAGGAGACGGCGTTGACTTGTCTGGTCATGGAGAGGGAGGAGTCCAGGATGAAGCCCAGGTTGCGTGCGTGGTCCGTCGGTTTGGGTGCGGTGCCCAGGGCGGGGGGCCACCAGGAGTCGTCCCAGGCGGAGGGCGAGGAGCCCAGGATGAGGACCTCCGTCTTGTCTGAGTTCAGTTTCAGGCGGCTGGTCGTCATCCATTCGGCTACATCTCTCATCACTTCGTGCAGGTTGGCTCTGGCGGCGGCGGGGTCGTTGGTCAGGGAGAGGATCAGCTGGGTGTCGTCGGCGTAGGAGAATATGTTGAGGTTGTGTTGGCGTGCGATGGCCGCGAGGGGGCTCATGTAGACGTTGAAGAGGGTGGGGCTCAACGAGGATCCTTGAGGGACGCCGCAGATGACTTCGGTGGCCTCTGACTTGTACGGTGGTAGGCGGACTCTCTGTGTTCTTCCGTCGAGGAAGGAGGTGATCCATTCCAGTGCCTTCTCCTGGATTCCGATGTTGCCGAGGCGCTGCACTAGGGTGCGGTGGCAGACAGTGTCGAAAGCCGCGGAGAGGTCCAGGAGGATGAGGGCCGCTGTTTCTCCGTTGTCCATCAGGGTTCGGATGTCATCGGTGGCAGCGATGAGGGCGGTCTCGGTGCTGTGGTTGGCTCGGAAGCCAGACTGTGAGGGGTCGAGGGATCCATTCGTCTCGAGGAAGGCGGCCAGCTGTTTGTTGACGGTCTTTTCGATGACTTTGGCCGGGAACGGGAGGAGCGAGATGGGACGGTAATTCTTGAGTTCGGTGGGGTCCGCTGTAGGTTTCTTGAGGAGAGCGCTGAGTTCTGCGTGCTTCCAGCTCTCCGGGAAGGTGGCGGTGTTGAAGGAGGTGTTGATAATGTCCCGCAGGTGGGGTGCGATGACAGCGTCGGCCTTGTTGAAGATGTGGTGAGGGCAGGGGTCAGTCGGAGATCCGGAGTGGACGGAGTTCATTGTGCGGATGGTGTCTTCGGTGCTGATCGCAGTCCAGGTGCGTAGGGTGGTGGTGGGTTGCGTTGCTGCGGTTGTGGCGTGCGTTGGTTGGATGCTGAAGCTGTTGTGTATGTCCGCGATCTTGTTGTGGAAGTAGGACGCGAGGGAGTTGCAGAGGTCTTGCGACGGGGTGATGTCGTTGTTTCCGGCGTTGGGGTTGGAGAGCTCTTTCACGATGTTGAAGAGTTCCTTGCAGTTGTGTGCGTTCTTGTCCAGCCGGTCCTTGTATGTATTTTTCTTGGTGGCGCGGATCAGTTGGTGGTGTTTGCGGGTGGCGAGCTTGAGGGTGGTCATGTTGTCCGTTGTTGGTTCCCTTCTCCATACTTTCTCGAGGGCTCGGCAGTTCTTCTTGGAGCTCTTGAGTTCGTCGGTGAACCATGGGGTTTTTCTGCTGCCGGGTCTGCTGGGCGGGGTTCTCAGAGGGGCGAGTTCGTCCGCGCAGTTGCTGATCCACTTCGTGAGGTTGTCGGCGGCCTGGCTGGGGTTCGCTGAGCCGGCAGGAGGGTGCTGGCTCAGGGAGGCGGTGAGCTGGTCGGCTGTGATCTTGTTCCAGCTTCTTCGGGCAACCTGTTGCTGGTGGTGGTGGATCGTCGTTCTTTTGAAGGTGAAGTGGACGCAGCTGTGGTCCGTCCAGTGGAGTCCTGTTGCGTGGCTGAAGGCGACGTCTTTGCTGGATGAGAAGACGGCGTCGAGTGTGTGTCCGGCGAGGTGGGTGGGGGTGGACACCAGCTGCTTGAGTCCGAGGTTGGCGAGGTTGTCGAGCAGGGTGATGGTGTTGCGGTCGTTGTTGTTTTCCAGGTGGAAGTTGAGGTCCCCCAGGAGGATGTAGTCGGCGGAGGGGAGGGGATGCGGGCTGATGAAGTCGGCGATGTCCTCGCTGAATCGTGTGCGTGGTCCCGGGGGTCGGTAGATCAGTGTGCCTCTGAGGGTGGTCTTCGGGTCGGTGTGGATCTGGAAGTGCAGGTGTTCGGCGGTGGTTAGGGTGTCGTCGGTGTTGGTCGTGATGCGGATGGTGTCTCTGTGGATGATGGCGATGCCTCCTCCCGTCTGGTTGGCGGTGCGGTCCCTCCGGGTGATCTTGTAGCCCTCTGGGATGGCGATGGCGATGTCGGGTGCTGAGGAGGCGTTCATTCAGGTCTCCGTGAGGAAGGCGATGTCAGGGGCTGGGGTGTCGAGGAGGTTCCAGAGTTCTACGGCGTGTCTGTGGACGGAGCGGGTGTTGAGCAGGATGCACTTCAGGTGGTTGCTGCTGGTGTTCGGCTTGGCGAGTGCTGGTGCAGGGTAGGTCCGGATGCAGGTGAACTTGCAGGCGTGGCAGCTGAAGGGGCCGTGGGTATGCTTCGGGGAGGCGCGGTGACATCCCGGGATGCCGCCGGTGTTGAGTGCGATGAGGTCGGCGGCGTTGTAGGTTCGTCGGGTCGGCTTCCGTCGGTGGGGGCCAGGGTTCCTGGCGCTGGGCGCGGTCCAGGCGCGGACGGCGCAGACGGGCTTACCTTTGGCGCGCCTTCGGCGCACAATCGGCGCGCCCGCTGCGCGTCAATGCTGCGCGTTCGCACGGTCGCCATATATGGCGAAGTGCGCGGGGGGGCGGAGCAGCTGGGAGGCGGGAGCGGGGAGGCTACACAAGGCAAAAGGGGCGGGGTTAGCGGCGGTGGCGGGAAGCGGGGAGCGGGGAGGGGGGACGAAGGGGCTGGCGCAACAGGAAAAAACAGAAGGAAATGAAACACCAACAACAGGGGAAAACAGAAGGAAATAAAACACCGATTACAGGGAGACAGGCAACAATATCAGCAAACAGTAAAACACAGCAAAACCACGGGGGCAGGTTGCGGACCACGCTGCAAGGAGGCAGGGGGCGTGGCCACGCGGCGGAGCTCGGCTAGCGAGGCAGCAGGCAGGGAACACGCACACAGCAGCTGGTGGCCGTGCGGCGCGGGGGTGTCCTAGAGCTAGGTCACACTCACCTGCGTCGCACGGTCGCCATATATGGCCAAGTGCGCGGGGGGGCGGAGCAGCTGGGAGGCGGGAGCGGGGAGGGTACACAAGGCAAAAGGGGCGGGGTTAGCGGCGGTGGCGGGAAGCGGGGAGCGGGGAGGGGGGACGAAGGGGCTGGCGCAACAGGAAAAAACAGAAGGAAATAAAACACCAACAACAGGGGAAAACAGAAGGAAATAAAACACCGATTACAGGGAGACAGGCAACAATATCAGCAAACAGTAAAACACAGCAAAACCACGGGGGCAGGTCGCGGACCACGCTGCAAGGAGGCAGGGGCCGTGGCCACGCGGCGGAGCTCGGCTAGCGAGGCAGCAGGCAGGGAACACGCACACAGCAGCTGGTGGCCGTGCGGCGCGGGGGTGTCCTAGAGCTAGGTCACACTCACCTGCGTCGCACGGTCGCCATATATGGCCAAGTGCGCGGGGGGGCGGAGCAGCTGGGAGGCGGGAGCGGGGAGGGTACACAAGGCAAAAGGGGCGGGGTTAGCGGCGGTGGCGGGAGGCAGGGAGCGGGGAGGGGGGACGAAGGGGCTGGCGCAACAGGAAAAAACAGAAGGAAATAAAACACCAACAACAGGGGAAAACAGAAGGAAATAAAACACCGATTACAGGGAGACAGGCAACAATATCAGCAAACAGTAAAACACAGCAAAACCACGGGGGCAGGTCGCGGACCACGCTGCAAGGAGGCAGGGGGCGTGGCCACGCGGCAGAGCTCGGCTAGCGAGGCAGCAGGCAGGGAACACGCACACAGCAGCTGGTGGCCGTGCGGCGCGGGGGTGTCCTAGAGCTAGAGGTGATTCTTTTGTTGACTGTTTAAAGAAGGCTGGGAGTAAGCTCCCAGTAAACATCCCCAGGATGTATATAGCTACATGGTGCCCTTCAGGAACCAGACTAAGCGCTTCAGACAACTCGCTCAGGTGAATCTGGAAGCCAGCCAGGAAGAGATGAAGCGTTGGTATGATCAGAATGCCACACTGATCGAGTTTCAGCCAGGACAGAAAGTGTGGGTCATGGCTTCAGTGGAGCCTTGTGTACTCCAGGATAAGTGGACCGGACCATTTGAGGTGGTGGAGCGCAAGAATAAAGTCACCTATTTGATGGTCTTGCAGTCTCAAAGGAAGTCTTTGCGGGTCCTGCATGTGAACTACCTTAAGACCCACTTGGAGGGGTCCGAAGTGGGCATGCTCCTAGCAACAAATGCTGGAGTGAAGGTGGCCTCTTCCTGTCCTCCTGTCCGTGAAGGATCATGATGGGTCAGTGGATGGTGTAACACTCTACCCCGTCCTGACTCCTGAACAGCAGACTGACTGCCTCCAACTGTTGGGGAAGTTTGCTTCTCTGTTCTACCTGACCCCTGGTGTCTCTCAGTGGTATGCCCATAACATTGACACCAGGGACAGTCCTTCTGTGAAGCACAACATTTACAGAGTGACTGACAGGGTAAAGACTTGCATCAAGGAGGAGGTATCCAAGATTTTAGCGCTAGGGGTGATTGAGCCCTCAACAGCCCTTGGGCCAGCCCAGTGGTCTTGGTCCCAAAGGCTGCCGCACCCGGTGCCACACCAGAACTCTGGTTCTGTGTGAACTACCAAGGGCTCAATTTTGTCACCAGGACTTATGTGCATCGCATCCCCAGAGTTGAGGAGCTTATAGATCGGTTGGGAGCTGCCCGATACCTCAGTACGTTTGACTTAACGTCTGGGCTCTGGCAGATTGCCTTAACTGATGGGGCAAAGAAGAAATCAGCATTCTCAACAATAGAGGAGCACTACCAATTCTGGTTGATGCCCTTTGGGTTGAAGAATGCCCTTGCCACCTTTCAGATGTTGGGAAACCAGGAGTTGGATGGCCTGGAGGATTTCAGTGCTGTCTACCTAGATGACATTGCAGTGTTCATTGCCACTTGGGAGGAAAATCTGCACCACCTCTGGGAAGTGTTGAAGACTCTGCAGAGGGCAGGCCTGATGATCAAGGGAGGTAAGTATTCGGAACCAGGCGTGTACAGATAGGCACATTGCGGGACCTTTACATTTTTGGAAAACTCCTAGGGGGTCCCCTAACCTGTGTTCTATGAAGTAACTGTAATACTAAATACACGTTATTACCGGCCTGGAGAACCCCAGATGACCGTAATTCATGGTAACACCGTGAGTTTTTTTATCACCCACACTTGACCAGAGGGTAGGATACGCCTTAGCGTGCGTATACCGCCATGGTCATTAGCACTGATCAAATGGTCCTGATGAATGCTTAGCAAAACATGCACCATCATATAAGCTGAAACATGTTCATGTCGACCTAACACTACACAAAGACGATTTTCCAGCCTCTTTACTTTGCTGGGTTAAATCTGTCACTCGTTTTTAATCAGCAACCAGAACACCTCGAAATAAAGACTGTTTACAGATAGATTCTGGTTACTTCTTAACCTTGCACTATAGCACTTGCACTTATTCACACTACATCACCTGCTCCGCTGCAATTGCAGGCGTCGTAGCACACCGGAACGGCATTCGGTTGTTCGGTGGGGACCCTATGATGAAGCATGTCACCCCAGGTGATGAGTGAGGGTCCTTCAAGAAATATTCTGTATTTCTGTATTTTTCTTTCTTTATAGTTGTTATGGATTCAGTCACTCTTTTGTTGTTACGAATTACAAGGGAGGTAAGTGCCAGGTTGGGCAGGGTTCTCTGGTGTACTTGGGACACCAGGTGGGGAGCGGCCAGGTGGCACCCCTACAGCCCAAGATTGATCACATTCTGGTCGTGGAAACCCCCCAACACCCAGACAAAGGTGAGAGCCTTCTTAGGACTCACCGGATATCACAGGAGATTTGTAATATAATGTAAATATAATTTGTAGAGTGCTGCTTATGCCAGAGTGTGTCTTTGCGCTGTAGTACTCTGATCAAGGGCAGCATAAATAGCCCCTGTGGTATACAGGAGGATAAAACACTTTATCCATCCTGTGTAAAAAAAAAGTTTTTAGGGTTTTTCTGAAACTGAGAAGAGAAGGAGCTATTTTTAGGGAAAGTGGCAAATTATTCTAAATCATTGTTGTTGTCCTGTAAATGCTCCCCCCCCATGTAGCCTTTTTAAATGGGAAGATCATAATTTTCCTGGTCGAGCCTGAGTGTAGTGTTCTTGCTGGCATGGACCATTTACTTTTTTTCTTAAACTGGTCAGGCCCCGGTCCTTGCAAAGATTTAAATGCCAAACAGAGGACTTTGAACATACACCGTTGTCTAACTGGCAACTAATGTAGTTTTCTGATGCTTTCTATTGCTGTTTCTTATTTAGGTATTTTCAAAATGAAGCGGGCTTCAGCGTTTTGCAGAATCTGGAGTCTGTTCAGAAGACCTGATGTCAAAGTGAGATAGTGACTATTACAATAGTCTATACGTGTGAGGACCATAGCCATAGTCACTGTTTGTAAAAGATTGGGAGGCAGACATATATATATTTTTTATCATCCTTATGGAGCAAAAGGATGCAGATGTTATTTTGTTGACTTGTTCTTTGAATTTCAATTCTCAGTTTAACATGACGGCTAGGTTCTTTACATTGGTAGAGGGTATGGGCAGTGCGTCTAACTCTGGCGGCCACCAATCTGGTGTCCACAGGGAGGGTTTGTTGCCAAAGATGATAACCTCAGTTTTTGAGGCATTCGGCTTCAGGCAGTTGCAATCCATCCAATTGCTCACCTTCCTCATACATGAGCAGAATGACTCACCAGAGCTATTATCCCCATTAGTCAGAGACACCACAATTTGGGTGTCGTCTGCATATGAGGCCAAGGTAAAGCCTGCGGTTTTAATGATTGATGCCAGAGGTGTAACATATAGGTTAAAAAGTGTGGGGCTCAATGCTGATCCCTGTGCTACTCCATATGTCAGGGAGAACTGCCTGGAGACAAAGTTGCCCATTGCCACATTTTGTTGTCGATTTGTTAGAAATGATTTTAGGAGATCAATTGCTGTTCCTTTTATCCCCAGGTCGTGGAGCCGGTCAACCAAGATCTTGTGGGTGACCGTATCAAAGGCGGCAGAGAGGTCAAGCAGCACCAACGCCGCCGTCCCCCCTCTGTCCAGAACTTCCCATATGTCTTCCGTTGCAACACTTAGTGCTGATTCGGTACTATGGTAGTTCCTAAATCCGCATTGGGTGTCGTCTACCAACAAGTTCACTTTTAAATATTTTGAGAGTTGTTGGTTTATGAGTGAACCCAGAATCTTTCTGGAGGACAGCAATTCCAGGTGGATTGGAGATTTGTTGCTAAAAAGTGCACTTGGGATTGGTTTATATTGCTCAAAGTTGTTAAAAGAGATTTTGGATTTGGAAGAAGGTATAAAAAAGATACAACTATTGTTGATGCAAAGGAGCAGCTTCAGAGAATCCAGGATGATCTAGCTGACTATAGGAATTACATGGTGAACCAAAAAATAGAGAGATATTCCCATGAATGGGCAGTCCCATATACTGAAGACAAGTATTATCAGCAAGGAAATAAGCAGGCCCCACAGAAAAGATACCAGAAGGGTGGTCAACAGCAAGTAAGACGTACCCCACAAAATTGGACTTTTGACAACATGTCAAGTGAAGAAGAAGAGGGGGCACACACATCAGACCAAGCGAGTGTTAGGTCTAACCCACAGGTACAGGCAAATCAGGATTTGGGATTGCTTTTATGCTCTTTTGTAGGCCAGACCCAGTGGGGAAACAGAGGGGGAGGCCCGAGGGGCAGAGGCAGGGCCCGTCAGAACCAATCACAGACATGACAGATGTTCAAACTACGGAACCCACAGCAGAGGCAGGACCCCGATATGTACACCATTGTGGTTAAGCTTTCTGATCCTCAGTTAACATCTTCTGATTTAAGAGTCCTTAATAAAGGTTTAGGGTATGTCCCCACCCTTCGCCATGATCAATTCAAGTGCAGAATGGTAATACAAGAGATTATGAGGAAGATCAACATCATAAATACCTTTGCTAATAAAAAACAAGATCTGCCATCTGTTTTTTCTACCAATCTCCATCGCCCATTTCAATTCTGCCCGCCTAGCTCTTCAGTGGGTCCAGAAGTATTAGTGTTTGAAAGGAAAGTGCGTGATGAAATAAAGTCACACAAACAACATACTTTCAATAATATGAGTCGTAGCGACTGGCAAGTAGTGAAATCGCTACAAGACAATGCCTCACTGCTGATAAAGTCCACCGATAAAGGCGGGGAGATAGTCTTAATGAACACGTGCGACTACGAAATTGAGGTTATGAGGCTACTACAAGAAAGGAAAAACTACCAAGCCCTCCTTAGAGAATGGGCAGATGAACTTCTAAGCTTGATTACGTCCATGGTTGGACAAGCGTCGGAGAAAAAATGGATAACTAGCAAAGACGCAGATTTTTTAATCAATGTAAAGCCCAGAACACCAGCATTTTATATTCTGCCTAAAATTCATAAGGCACACGCCCACCACCTGGTGCCCAATAGTTTCGGGAATTTCCTCAGTTCTAGAGCCTCTTTCGCAGTTTTCCGATTTCTTTTTAAGAGAGTTGGTGTGAAACAACTGTCCTATGTTAATGGCCACCACTGACATCTTGAATATAGAGGATATGGATTTTGATCCTTCACAACAGTTCCTAGTCTCTATCGACAATGAATCTTTGTACACTAGCAAACCCCAAGAGGCGACGCTGGTGGCAGCAGCTTGCACTCTTGGGACCCAGGACTGGTTCTACGACACTCCGCAGTCCTTTGTGATGCAATGTGTTGAGGTGGCCTTGACTCAGAATTATTTTTGTTACAAGAACGAGCTCTTCCTGCAAGTATCGGGTACATCACTGGGGGCAACTTTTGTGCCCAGTCTGGCCTGCATATATGTAGGCCAGTTTGAAGAGCACCACCTGTATCATCCATGAAACCCCTTCCAGAGGCACATTTGTCTCTGGAAGAAGTAAATTGATGATGTTCTGTGTGTTTGGTCAGGACCAGAAAGCCAACTCCACAAATACTCCACAAATTTTGGGATTGGTTGAATGGTCGTGACAATTGCCTGAAGTTCATATGGAACATAAACAATGAAAGTGCGACCTATCTTGATCTGGATATTGGAGTCACCAACAACAAGCTTAGCACAAGTGTGCATCAAAAACCCATGGATAAGAACTTGCTGTTGCACTACCAGTCGTTCCATCCAAGAACCCTTAGGGATAATCGCCCAGTGGGTCAGTTCCTTTGATATCGTAGGAACTGCTCTTCCACGTGTGACTCTCTGCAACAATCTGAAAGCTTGACTGAGAGTCTAGTACAGCGGGTGTATCCTAGGAGGATTGTTAAAAGAGCTTGAAAAAGGGCACATAACACTCCTCTGGAGGCACTCTTTGAAAGGAACTGTAAAGAATCTAATGATTGCCTGACAGTCGTGCTGACTTTTGACCCTCTGTCTACAAAAATGTGTCAGGCCATACGAAAACATTGGTCTTTACTGACCACCACGGAGTATCAAATTCCGCAACCTAGGTTTGCGTATAAGCTTGCAGAGAATCTTAAGGACAGGCTTGTCCATACAAGACCCATGCAGCGCACTGTGAACACCATGATTCCGTCTGGGCACTACCTGTGCGGCGGTTGCTCAGTATGTGACCTAACAGAAAAGACTACGAGTATGCAGTTGTTGAACTGAAGGACGTGGCATCTGAACAGATTCAGCAACTGTAACTCAGTGAATGTAATTTACAGATTGACGTGTCAATGTGGGTTGCATTACATTGGTCTTACATCTTGCAAAATTAAGGTCCGCGTGCAGGAACATCTGAGCACAATCAAATCAGGAAAACTGACTACTCGATTGGTACAACACTACCGGGAACTCAACATACCTATAGAAATGGGTGGTTTTACAGTAAGTAGTAGGCGAGGCAAGTAACTTGGAGAAGATACTTGCTACCAAAGAGGACCGCTGAATATTTTCTGGGGAAGCAGATCAGATTGGTCATAATGATCAAATTGAGTGGAATAAGATCAGTAAGCAGTGATAAAGAGAAAATTTAAGAACCGTGAGAGGGAGCTCTCCTTTTCTGATAATGATGTTGGATCTGTTCCATACCCAAATTCATTTCACCTTGTGATGAATTAACTATGCAACCGCCGCTAATTTGGGTTAAGACACATTCATCCATGATGAGCCGTAAGGGTGGGGCAGTATGCCAGTGTATATGCATATAGGGCTAGCTGCTTGAGACTGTGGAAGCTTCCACTTGGTGGCACTGATTTAATTTGATATACCAGATAAAAATACAGGAAGTGCATTTCAACTATTGTGTGTGACTTTTTTTTCGAATAGCCTACAATAGGAGTATTGAGGGCATAGTTTACACTTAGGCATTGTGTTTGATTAGGCCATTAAAAGATGGTGCCCGAGTTATATGTAATAGTGTGGTCTACTTTATCTATTATTACACTGCAGCAGGCATATTAAGACATACGATTCATCAGAACTCGCGTTACGTCTTTTCCAGCTACTTGCGTGCGGAACTTCCGAGTATTGATACGCACGATTGTTTTGTATGATGGGAGTATATTGATATAGTGTCAGAGTCACTTGTGTTACCTGTGAGTGCTTGCGGGGTGCATCGTGTCCCGTCTTGACCAGCGCCAAGCAGGGGGAACTTCCGAGGATTGACACACATGAGTGTTGTGTATGATCGGAGCATTGTGATTTGATGCCAGAGTCACTCACGCTAGCAGTGGGGCTTGTTGGCAAATAGGTGAGCTTTGCAATGTTAGGACGCGTGATTAGTTTTACCGCAATGGTTTCTGAATAAAAGATACAATAATTAAAATGCACCACAGATATGCTGCATTGCAGTTAATATGCTTTTTTAGGATCACATTGCAGTCTGTTTCTAAGTATTGATATAGAACATTGGGTTACATTCCAAGATGGCGGATGGTTTGCCAATATAAACAGTGAGCGTGTAACGGCGATCACGTGACTGCAATAACGTCATGACGCCACTGGTAGATGATCACGTTGGTTTTGAAATAGAAGGCGTTTGGCTGTGAGTGAAACCCCGGGATGAGTTACCACGCGGAGTTTGTCGGAAAGCAGTAAGAGGATTTTGAATGAGAGGATGCCGGGTGTAGTGATTCATGATTGGAGAATGAACATATGGACTTGCAGGAAGTTGTAACGAAGTTTTAATGAATTAATAGAGACACCCTGTCTGTAAAGCGTGTCCTTTGCATGGGCATGGGGTAACATGATGTAGCTTTCACATTACAACAATGATGATGCCGGGCATGGGTGTTTTATATGATGTGAGGGTGCGGAGCAGTTCTTTTATCCCGTTTATGGAATCTATACAAATGATTCTGTATGCACTCATAAGTGACTTAAATTGTGATATATCTATTTCCACAGAGGAACCTATGGGCAACGAATGTGCTGATTGCAAGGGGAACAAAAGTATAAGTGATATACACCCCTATGACTAAGTGAGAGCTGGTATGTGGGCCCATGGCTCTCTCTAGGTAAATATCACGATCTGCATAAGGGCATAAGAAAGGACTTTGCGCTTTATTATAGTCCAGTCCATGTTTTTATTAATACCTGTACTGAAGTTAAAGCCGTGAGAGGGGGTGTTGCTCTAAAGTGTTGATCAATTTCTCTTTCTCTTTTGTATGTTTGTCAGTCACTCTTGGTTTATACCTAGATGTCTAGGGAGGTGACTGCTGACCTTGGTTGTCCTGACGAATTTGCTGCTAATGTATAATAGGCAATGTAACATGTTGACCATATTGGGAGTGGTTTACAACATGCTGTGTTTTTAATATTTGGCAGACTCACTTTTTGGATTAAAAAGTTACATGTACATGTGTGAGTTTAGCTCAATTGTAAGCATGGGCGTAAAATTCTTTCCGCTCGCGGAATTTGCGGATTTTTGGCAAATTCGTGATACGCGAATTCTCGCGAATTTTCCGAAAATTCGCAAATTCGCACGCAGCGGAATTTTTTGCTTGGTCGCGCTTGACAAATACAATATTGGGCTGCGCGGCATTCTCTTACCGTCATTCAGCGTTTGAAGAGTTGTTTTTCTCCATGTTTGCGTGTGCTGCGCCATTTTGGATCTTGCGGCGTGATCCCGCGGGAGTTACGTCATCGCGGCCCGCCACCATGCACAGCGAGAGTTTGTCAACGCGAGTACGTCACAAAGGCCCGCGATCACGCATCGCGGGAGTAAACAATTGCGAACACGTAGATGCGGCGGGCAGCAACAATCTCGCGCTCGGGAAATTGCAAAATTTGCAATTCTGAACAAGAAATCCACCAGCAGGCAGCATAAACCTTCTGAAATTGATGATTTTTATCAGAATAACTCCTCAGGTTGACATTTCCCTGCACTTTTTTTTGCAAGGAGTCCATTTTGGGGGGGGGGGTGGGAGGAAGGAAGTGCCACACAGTCTCCAACTTCCTGTTCCTGTCCAGCAGGCTCATCCCAGTGCTTTGTTCATGTCCTGGTCACTTTGATTTGGATCTTGACCTGGAAGGAATACTTTTTGTGGATGCTGCTGGATATTTGGATTTGAGGCCTTTTTGAATTTCTTTGGATCACTTTTGGATTAGAAATTTCACAAGTAAGTTGATGTTGTTTGTTTGGGGCATTACAGTTGCTGCAACTACAATTTTAGAACTTTTTCAGAACATTAAATAAAATATATTGTGGGTAGCCACAGTATCCAGTAGGACCAGGGTTAGTTATGGGTGCATAATACAACTGTTTTGTTGAATTTCAACATCATTTAAGGCATGCATGGCATTGGATTGTGGTGATTTTTGTGTGTTTTTCGATTTTTCGGCTGTTGTTGGGGCCTTTGCCCAGAGGTACTCATTGGTGCATGGACTGAGTCTTTCTGTGGGGTCTCTTTAATGTAAATATCATGGAGGGCATGGCTGGCATTGGATTGTGGTGATTTTTGTGTGTTTTTTGACTTTTTGGGGTGGTGTTGGGGCCTGTCCATGTGGGTGGCGGCCATTTTGAGGCCTGGTCCAGGCAGGGCCTGGCCATGTGGGTGGGGGTCTAGGGGCCATTTTGAAGCCAGGCAGTGTGCTTTGTTGGGCCATAGGCCTGCACCCAGTCTGCCATGCTTTAATCCATTATGCCCAGAGGTACTCAGTGGTGCATGAATCGAGTCTTTCTGTGGGGTGTCTTGAATTTCAACATGATTGAGGGCATGGATGGCATTGGATTGTGGTGATTTTTGTGTATTTTTTTACTTTTTGGGGTGGTGTTGGGGCCTGTCTATGTGGGTGGGGGCCATTTTGAGGCCTGGTCCAGGCAGGGCCTGGCCATGTGGGTGGGGGTCTAGGGGCCATTTTGAAGCCAGGCAGTGTGCTTTGTTGTGCCATAGGCCTGCACCCAGTCTGCCATGCTTTCATCCATTATGGCCAGGGGTGCTCAGTGGTGCATGGACCTAGTCTTTCTGTGGGGTGTCTTGAATTTCAACATGATTGAGGGCATGGATGGCATTGGATTGTGGTGATTTGTGTGTGTTTTTTGATTTTTTGGCTGTGGTTGGGGCCTTTTGCCCAGGGGTACTCAGTGGTGCATTGACTGAGCCTTTCTGAGGGGTCTCTTTAATGTAAACATCATGGAGGGCATGGATGGCATTGGATTGTGGTGATTTTTGTGTGTTTTTCGACTTTTTGGGGTGGTGTTTGGGCCTGTCCATGTGGGATGGCGGCCATTTTGAGGCCTGGTCCAGGCAGGGCCTGGACATGTGGGTGGGGGTCTAGGGGCCATTTTGAAGCCAGGCAGTGTGCTTTGTTGGGCCATAGGCCTGCACCCAGTCTGCCATGCTTTCATCCATTATGCCCAGGGGTACTTAGTGGTGCATGAACCAAGTCTTTCTGTGCGGTGTCTTGAATTTCAACATGATTGAGGGCATGGATGGCATTGGTTTGTGGTGATTTTTGTGTGTTTTCCGATTTAGTGGCTGTTGTTGGGGGCTTTTGCCCAGGGGTACTCAATGGTGCATGGACCGAGTCTTTCTGTGGGGTCTCTTTAATGTAAACATCATGGAGGGCATGGATGGCATTGGATTGTGGTGATTTTTGTGTGTTTTTTGACTTTTTGAGGTGTTGTTGGGGCCTGTCCATGTGGGTGGGGGCCATTTTGAGGCCTGGTCCAGGCAGGGCCTGGCCATGTGGATGGGGGTCTAGGGGCCATTTTGAAGCCAGGCAGTGTGCTTTTTTTGGGCCATAGGCCTGCACCCAGTCTGCCATGCTTTCATCCATTATGCCCAGGGGTACTCAGTGGTGCATGGACTGTGTCTTTCTGTGGGGTGTCTTGAATTTCAACATGGTTGAGGGCATGGATGGCATTGGATTGTGGTGATTTTTGTGTGTGTTTCGATTTTCGGGGTGTTGTTGGGGCCTGTCCATGTGGGTGGGGGGCATTGTGAGGCCTAGTCCAGGGCCTGGCCATGTGGATTGGGGTCTAGGGGCCATTTTGAAGCCCGGCAGTTTGCTTTGTTGTGCCATAGGCCTGCACCCAGTTTGCCATGCTTTCATCCATTATGCCCAGGGGTACTCTGTCAGTCGTGCATTTTATTGGTCTTTCCATTTTGGGGGGTGGGTATAATAAAAATGCTTACTTGCAAACTATTAATTGAAGCGCTACATATGCAACATTTATTTAACTGATGTTCCTCTGGCTTCGTTTGCTTTTAGGTGCAGTAAGACGAATCATCAGCCTCATCGTTCCTCATCAGTGCCAGGAAGAAGTCCTGCTGCGGTGTGTGCAGCACAACGTCACGTGTGCCCACAGACAACTCTGGAACTTGTGCAACTGCGGCCTGCTGTTCTAACATCTAAAGAAGATGGCCCCAAAAAAAGTTGCCCGTAGCTCCTCTAGCAAGAAAGTTACCAGTAAGGAGCAGAAGAAGCAAGTGGCACCACTTACCAAGGAGACTGGTGTGCCGACCGCCACATTTTTTGGGGAAAAAAAATTACGCCTGCAGCAGCAGAGGGGTCTGCTGGGGACCAAGCTGGGAGCAGCACCTCCGCTCCATTGGGCTCAGTGCCACCACCACCACGCCAACTTAGGTCCAAGCCCTTGAGTGCTGCAGAGGCAGCCAGTATAGTTGTTCAATCACCATCGACCAGTGATGTTGGCTCATCGCAAGAAAGTAGCAGCATCCCTCAATCAACACAGGTTGTTGTAACTCATCTGACGAGTGTTGAACAACCACAGCCGCAACAACAACCACATGTGCTGCAAGTACAAACCCAAGTACATGTGGAAGGAGAGGCGGCGCAAGGAGAGGCGCAAGCAGAGGTGCATGGAGCAGCACAAGTGCCCACAATAGTATTTCCTCCCGAAGTAGGGGCGCATCAGGAAATCGACATTCAAGCCGAGGTATCTTCTGAGGAAGCCACTCCTCCTGATGATTCATTGTCTTCCAGATCCCCAGCAAGGAAAACGATCAAGGATGGTGTCTACATCTTCTTCAAGCCCCCTTCCTTCTGATGATATGGATCAAAATTGGAACCACCAGTGCTGTCTGAGAGTGAGGCACACCATGATCTGACAAAACTAGCTAAGCGTAAAAGGAAGGTCCCCGAAAGTCTCATACTTATGGAGTGTGATGATGACACTGAACAAGAAGTGGCGGTGTCTTGAATTTCAACATGATTGAGGGCATGGATGGCATTGGATTGTGGTGATTTTTGTGTGTTTTCCGATTTAGTGGCTGTTGTTGGGGGCTTTTGCCCAGGGGTACTCAATGGTGCATGGACCGAGTCTTTCTGTGGGGTCTCTTTAATGTAAACATCATGGAGGGCATGGATGGCATTGGATTGTGGTGATTTTTGTGTGTTTTTTGACTTTTTGAGGTGGTGTTGGGGCCTGTCCATGTGGGTGGGGGCCATTTTGAGGCCTGGTCCAGGCAGGGCCTGGCCATGTGGATGGGGGTCTAGGGGCCATTTTGAAGCCAGGCAGTGTGCTTTTTTTGGGCCATAGGCCTGCACCCAGTCTGCCATGCTTTCATCCATTATGCCCAGGGGTACTCAGTGGTGCATGGACTGTGTCTTTCTGTGGGGTGTCTTGAATTTCAACATGGTTGAGGGCATGGATGGCATTGGATTGTGGTGATTTTTGTGTGTGTTTCGATTTTCGGGGTGTTGTTGGGGCCTGTCCATGTGGGTGGGGGGCATTGTGAGGCCTAGTCCAGGGCCTGGCCATGTGGATTGGGGTCTAGGGGCCATTTTGAAGCCCGGCAGTTTGCTTTGTTGTGCCATAGGCCTGCACCCAGTTTGCCATGCTTTCATCCATTATGCCCAGGGGTACTCTGTCAGTCGTGCATTTTATTGGTCTTTCCATTTTGGGGGGTGGGTATAATAAAAATGCTTACTTGCAAACTATTAATTGAAGCGCTACATATGCAACATTTATTTAACTGATGTTCCTCTTGCTTCGTTTGCTTTTAGGTGCAGTAAGACGAATCATCAGCCTCATCGTTCCTCATCAGTGCCAGGAAGAAGTCCTGCTGCGGTGTGTGCAGCACAACGTCACGTGTGCCCACAGACAACTCTGGAACTTGTGCAACTGCGGCCTGCTGTTCTAACATCTAAAGAAGATGGCCCCAAAAAAAGTTGCCCGTAGCTCCTCTAGCAAGAAAGTTACCAGTAAGGAGCAGAAGAAGCAAGTGGCACCACTTACCAAGGAGACTGGTGTGCCGACCGCCACATTTTTTGGGGAAAAAAAATTACGCCTGCAGCAGCAGAGGGGTCTGCTGGGGACCAAGCTGGGAGCAGCACCTCCGCTCCATTGGGCTCAGTGCCACCACCACCACGCCAACTTAGGTCCAAGCCCTTGAGTGCTGCAGAGGCAGCCAG
Source organism: Lissotriton helveticus (assembly GCF_964261635.1). NCBI lineage: Eukaryota > Metazoa > Chordata > Amphibia > Caudata > Salamandridae > Lissotriton > Lissotriton helveticus. The sequence goes on along the minus strand of NC_136060.1, from coordinate 63,062,605 downwards.
TATAGTTGTTCAATCACCATCGACCAGTGATGTTGGCTCATCGCAAGAAAGTAGCAGCATCCCTCAATCAACACAGGTTGTTGTAACTCATCTGACGAGTGTTGAACAACCACAGCCGCAACAACAACCACATGTGCTGCAAGTACAAACCCAAGTACAAGTGGAAGGAGAGGCGGCGCAAGGAGAGGCGCAAGCAGAGGTGCATGGAGCAGCACAAGTGCCCACAATAGTATTTCCTCCCGAAGTAGGGGCACATCAGGAAATCGACATTCAAGCCGAGGTATCTTCTGAGGAAGCCACTCCTCCTGATGATTCATTGTCTTCCAGATCCCCAGCAAGGAAAACGATCAAGGATGGTGTCTACATCTTCTTCAAGCCCCCTTCCTTCTGATGATATGGATCAAAATTGGAACCACCAGTGCTGTCTGAGAGTGAGGCACACCATGATCTGACAAAACTAGCTAAGCGTAAAAGGAAGGTCCCCGAAAGTCTCATACTTATGGAGTGTGATGATGACACTGAACAAGAAGTGGCGTATACTCCTGCTGATGAAGACTCTCAGGACAACGACGCAGTCATCATAGACGTCACTCCAGCCTCAGCGGGCATGCAGCAAACAGACATTTTTACCCTATCCCGAAATGCTGCTGAGCGTGATGTTGGCGACGTGGCAATGGGACCACCACCAATGCAGTTAACTAGTACACCAATACCACCTACAGCTTCCGCATTTTCTCACCAGAAGGGACCTCCATCCACCTCGACCTCCATTTCCCCAATTAGTGGTGCTGTATGTGCATAACGTAGTAAATTTTGGCAACACACATCCTCCACTTCATCTGGCATTAGCATTCCCAGTATCGCCTCCTCCGCCCCCCACAGACATTTGAAGTCTGCAGTTTGAGACTTCTTTAGTGTTAGTCCAACAAGGGAAAACATAGCCATTTGTACCATTTGTAAGGTTCGAGTTAGCCGTGGTAAGCTTGGTACCAACTATGGTACCGGAGGCCAGAGAGGTCATCTTGAAAGACAGCACACTGTCAAATTGCATGCGCACCTAAGGGAGATCAAGGCAGCCCGAATTGCAAGTCAACAAATTGTATCCGTTGATGTTTCATCTGATGATGACGAGGAGGAAGAAGCGTCAAACATTCCTTCAGTTACACCCAGTACCCCTGTCAGCAGCACACCCCCTGCAAGATATATGAGCCACACTAAGAGTGTGGGAGAGAGTGAGACACCAATACGAAAAAGTTCATCATCATCACTGAGCGTAACTGTGTCGAAGAAGTCATCATCATCCCGTAAAATAGTCCAGCCCACCATTAGAAGTATGTTGTTTTCAGATGCGCTATTTAAACGCAACCACCCAACGGCGCGTCTGTATAACACTAAGCTGGCTAAAATGCTAGCGCTGGACCTTCTCCCTTTTTCTTTTGTGGGAGGGGTGGGTTTTCTTGAAATGGTGGCAACGCTCTGCCCTAAATGGAAGGTTCCTAGCCGGTTCTATTTTGTCAGAGTTGCGTTTCCAGCACTACATGAAGATGTGCTGGAGGTGATTGGGGCAGCTTTGCAGAAGAGTGCTGTTCACACTCTACATCTGACAACAGACATGTGGACCAGCTGCCAAGCCCTTGATTACATGTGCATTAATGCACACTGGGTCTCTTTTTCAGGGGTTAAAGCAAAGCTAAACGCAGGTGTTGACACGGACAAAGTTTATAAAGCTGCTCGGAAACATGCAACAGTAGCCATGTTTGCCATGGAGAAAACTCATACAGTAGAAAACATTTTGCATGAGTTTAACACAAAGGTCTTTCAATTGCTGTCCCCAAGAAAACGCATTATTGGTTGTTTCCATGGATAATGGCGCCAATGTAGTTAAGGCCATGGATAAGGGTAACTATTTCAGAGTGCCGTGTTTGGCGCACTGAATAAACCTGGTTGTTAAAAAATTCTTGTGTGAAGAAAGTCCCGCCTACGATTTACTGACCACCTGCCGAAGAATGTGCACACATCTCAACCATTCTTTTAAGGCCCAGAAGCAGCTGAGGTGCCTGCAACATGAACGTAAAGTGCCAGTGGTGAAAGCACTCATCCAGGAGGTGGTAACACGTTGGAACTCAACCTTCTACATGCTTGAGCGTCTGTATGAGCAGTATGCGGTAGTTGATCAGTATTTCTGTAAACTGGGTACACCTATGATAGACCTGAGGATACAGGTGGAGAAATGGGAGCTAGTTAAAAGCCTGACAGACATGCTTCATCCTTTTGAGGTCTTCACGCATGCAGTCAGCAGGGAGGACTGTAATTTGGGAAAAGCTATCCCATTGTTGCGCATGCTAGAGCACCAACTGAAGGCGGTGTCTTCCACGTTTCAAACAGATGGAAAGAAAGAAGCATTTGAGTTGGCGGAGAAGTTATTACAGCACCTACTTCGCAATGAACGTCTTGAAAAGATCAGCATTACGTTTCTGCTACTATTCTGGATCCACGGTACAAAAAGGCAGTTGCAGGCAGAGTATTCGTTCCTTTTGATGACGCAGATGTTACAAAGTACAAACATTGGCTAGCTGTGTCAGCCACTCGGTTTGAAAGAGAACGGCAGGTAATTGAAGGATCTGCAGGCCATCCGGAGTCAAAAAAATCCACTTCTGCATCTGTGGCTGTGGCAGAAGTGTGTGATTTTCCCTCTCAGCCGTTAACGACACCAACAACCGTATCATCTGCACCAGACACAACAGTAATATTGTGTGAAGAAGGGGATTGGCTAACTCAGCTTGGGTTTGCTTCTCAAAAGGTCCCATAAAAAAGTAAGCAAAGTGGAGGAACCCTGGAGAACCTTGAGTCGATGGTGCAGGCCTATCTGAATGACTCAACAGAGGTCTATGTTCATCATGACCCATTGGCGTATTGGCGTGGGAAAAGAGATGTGTGGCCAGAGATCACCAACCTGGCTATAAATTACTTGTCTTGCCCACTCACAAGCGTGTCTTCTGAACGTGTTTTCAGTGCTGCTGGTGGCATTGTAACTTCCAAAAGGACCCGCCTCTCGCCCAAAAATGTGGAGAGGTTAACAATGATCAAGATGAATCACCACTTCATACCACCAGATCACAAAATACGAGAATGCACGCAGGAAGAAGACGAGGAGGACACCAACTTAGATGAGGGAAGTTCTTCTCTGTTAACTGACCTACTCCCGTCTGAATTTGCAGAGTTTGAGGACGAGCTCTTCTTCCCTGCCATGAAAATGAGTCAATGAATCACTAACTTTCTTTTTCGTCCTTATTCACTTTTATTCCTCTGTGTCTGTCTTTCTTTGTTTTGCAAAGTCTATATAAAAAAAAACTTTAATTACCTAATCACAAAAACAAGCCCATCAGCAGAACTGTCTTCACTTATTTGCTTATTGATTTGAAGGTGCCGCAGTCTGCATTCCTCAGGTTCACAAGTTCACAAGAACATGCTCCTCTATCCTTCTCCTCCAGACTCCTATTTCCCTCAAAGCAGATGGCTGGATTACGCCCAATGAAGAAAGACTCTGCACTTGTGGGGGTGTTCTGCTTCTTTGCGGGTGAGTTGACGGGTCTGGGGCATTGCTTCGAAGGTCTAATACCGGATAAAAGTGGTTTGGAGAAAATCGGAGGTGAAAAAGTATATTGCGTTTTTGCTCACTTGCCTATCTTTGGGGTGCTGTTTGGGGGGCTTCCAGGTTTTTGGGGGTGGGTTTTGGGGTCTGGGAGCAATGCTGCCACAGTCTAATGTTGATTGCATTTGTTTTTCAGAAAATCAATGGTGGAAAAGGGGAGTTAGGGCCTAGCTGCAGAGCTCATTTGGACTGCATTCCAGGTAGGCCCAAAGTTTCCTAAGTGTGGCTTTTCCCAGTTTTGCTTTTCGGCTTTTTGGGGGGGTGAAAATTGTTTTTGCCCGGGTTCACGGGTCTGGGGGCCTTGCTTGGAAGGTGTAATACCGGCTAAAAGTGGTTTGGAGAAAATCGGAGCAGAAAAAGTTTTTGCGCTTTTGATCACTTGCCTGTCTTTGGGGTGCTGTTTGGGGGGCTTTTAGGTTGTTGGGGGTGGGTTTTGGGGTCTGTGAGCACTGCTGGCACATTCTAATGTTGATTGCATTTGATTTACAGGAAATCCATGGTGGAAAAGGGGAGTTGGGGCCTAGCTGCAGAGCGCATTTGGACTGAATTCCAGGTAGGCCCAAAGTTTTCTAAGTGTGGCTTTTCCCGGGTTTTGCCTTTTGGCTTGTTGGGGGTGTTAAACTTGTTTTCGCCCGGGTTGACAGTTCTGGGGCCATTGCTGGGAAGGTCTAATACCCGAAAGAAAGTGTTTTGGAGACAATCCCTGGGGAAAAAGTTTTAGCATTTTCTGAGATTTCGCTCACTCTACCGTTTTCGGGGGGCTGTTTGTGGGGGTTCCTGGTGTTTGTGGGGGGGTTTGCGAGTCTTGGAGCAATGCTGGGTATGGATACTTTTGCTTGCTTGCAAGTGGTTTGAATACATTCCATGGTGGGTAAGGGGGGATTTGGGCCTACTTTACTTTCAAAGTACGTTTTGTCACCATTTTCTACTAGGCCTCTGACAGGTAGCAGTATTGCACGTTTTTTGAGATCTGATTGGGGGTCTTCTACATTTTTGCAACTGGGTTTAGTAAGGGTCTGGGAGCACTGCTGGGAAGGTCTAAATTTGTTCTAAAACACGGTTTACAGTACACCTAGCTTGAGGGGAAAGATCCGCTAAATTAATTCGCCCCTACTTATTTATCCTTCAAAAGGAGACTCAGACAGAGTACACCCTTTCAAAATATTGTACTGTCTATTAGAAAACTCAAAGTGTGACTTTTTGCACTCCACAGCGTACATACCTTATATTTATTTGTCAGTGGTGTTCTAATATCACTTCCTGTTTTTCCATCAATAATTACAGGCCGGGTTTCAGCCTGTGCAAAGGGAAAAAAAGGATGAAGTCAGGCTTCACATTAGCGAGCCACAATTCAGCATCCGCCAGGGCAGGCAGTGGACAGGGTGTCTTCTGGTCACCAACATTGATGGACGGAGCGTCAGATGGAATGGAGGAGTCCCGCTAATAAGAGGAATGGTTGGATGCATGCAACTTCCCAAATTCAACAGGACAACTACAACAACATACAGCTACAGTATCCGTTCTTTTCTAATTATCTTTTAAGTAATGTTATTGCTGTGAACTTCTATGAGTGTGACTCTGCATTTCTTTGATCTCTGCTTCTAAATTCATCCCTACAGCCATTGTATAGGTTTTACTTCTGCTATTTTTCAAACCTAATTTAATGTACGAAGTGTTTCTCTGAGTGCAGAGATAGGCAAGAGAAAACGCATAATTACTGCAGCCCTGTACTGTCGCATTCTTTCATTCACGGTTGTCGAAAGTACTACTTACTTTTCAGTAACCATGCATGCAGTAGTGCATGCACTTCCTTTATGTCACTTAAAGGATTTATGGATAGCTTTGTACCCAAAGATTTGTTTATCTTCAATTATTGTTTGTCCATGCTGTGCTTTTTTTTTCTTCTCTCAACAAAACTTTCCCAAAAAACCCCATTCCCATCCATTTTCCAAACCCTAACCCTCTTCCCCCGGGCTGATTGGTTTTGATTGATGTGTGACTAAATGACAGCAATAATTCCACACACTTGCTGGGGAGGATACGGTCATAGCAACAGGCAGGTGAAGGAATCCGAGGATATATTCTTACTCAGCTTGACACAGACCCATGACTATTGGCAAATGAAAGCAGATTTTCATCTGCGCCATCAACTTGATTGATCATCAAGAACATCCTCCTCCTAGATGTGGCAAATGATTACGCTGCTGTGTCCTTCACCTTCAGTACTATTTCTTGTAGTAGTAGCCAATGTCAAAGAAATTCAACGCAAGTAGTAGTTATACTTTCAATACTTTACCATTTGTTAGACTACATTGTGGCACTGTTCTAGTGTACTGTCACCTGCTATATTCTCTATCGTACCGTTCTAATGCTACGGTAAGGACAAACAAGGTTTTATTTTCTTTTTTTTCATATGCTGCAACTGCCACTGTGTAACACCACTAGTACCACCGCAATGATGACATTTCATCCGCCCAGGATTGCCAACCCTAATCGCCATTTCCCGTGCAGCCACAAATTACAGGTAAGATAAGCGTTTGGGGGAAGGTAGTATAATGGAGTATTAGGAGAGACGAGAGACTGACGGTAGTACTAGTAAAGTCCTAGGACTATTGAATTCACTTACTCTGTGAGAGGCACTTAGTTTTGAAAACATTTGGGCAATTACTTACACAACTTGAATCAAGATGCCACTTAAGTTTCAGGAAAACAAACTTACTGTTAAACCCCCACCCACCAGCCTCAAAAGCAGTAAAAAACACGTATGCTAAGATAAAGTTTAAAGTATATTTATATCCCTAACATAAATAATCTCCCGCAAGACCCAACCCACCCCCCCTACCTAACCCCAATGAATGTCCGTGAAAAGTAAAAAAAAAACAACTCCCAATTCCCACCCCCCAGAAGTCTTTAAAAAAGGGGCAAGGGACAGTCTCCTCCTACTTGTTGCTGCTGTTCACTTTTTGGGCCAGGTCGGCATGCTCCTTGCGGAGGGTCTCGAGCAGGGTTTTGGTGTTCAACAGCTCCTGCTCGAGGTAGGACACCCTGAGTGAAAGGCGGTGCAACCTTTTTTTGGTACTGCTGTGGGGGGCAGCTGACTTTTTTGCTGCTCGGCGGTGGCGGGTGGCTGCGGTACCCCGGCTCCGTACCGCTGGAGACCTGCTGCACTGACTGGCTGACCCAGGGAGCGCGGAGGAGGATGCAGCTGTCCCGGTCGATGTTGTGATCAACTGCGTGTCCCCCTCCTCCTGGGCCACCAGCCGCCGATATTCGGCAACAGTCGCCTCCAGCCTTCGTTGCTGGGCCCTTTTAGCCAGCTCCTTCCGTGTTGGGTTGGAAGGAGCATCTATATAAAGAAAGAAATACATAGTCTGTACCAATGCTCTTTAAGATTACCACGAAATGATTCTGCAGAAAGTTGTGTCACAGTAGAACTAGCAACTTGCAAGCGCAGTACATAACTATTGTGGCCAGTATCTATCTAACCTCCCACTTCTTCATCCTTGCTCTAACATTAGTGGGAGTTTAAGGAATCAATTCTACGAGCACTATGGGCTCACTCCATTAGAGTGGACTATGACAGTACACCAGTCTTCTTCTTCTTCTTTTCTCTTGTTTAGCAAAATTGGTACGTTAACTTCTGCAAGCCGGCATAATGCCAGCGCAGTCAACTTGCACCCGAGAAAAACAGACGCCCGCCATGATGAGTGAGACAGACTTGCGTTACTGTACCGGTCCAGTACATGCAGGTGGTGATGCTCTTACTTTTCTATTACGGGTGGCACTGAGAATACTCTGTTACAAGGGCTACTGCTTAATTAATTTAACTTGCACCCTACAGTGCCAATGAATACTAGAAAAGGAAATTTAAGAAGATAAATAATCTGATTATCTATCACTGCACATGGTATGCATTTGCTTACATATGGGATGACTTTAGGTGCTTTGCTTTTTATTGAGTGAACAGTGATACATCCACACATGAATTACCGAGTTCTTCTAAACTTATTAACAGAGGTAGTGAGTGGCTATCGTAATAGCCGGATATATGCTGTGCTTGCAATACAAACTACTGGTACTATTCATGGTAGTATTCGGACAAAATTAAAACTTCTTTTCCTTGCCTTTCCTACACTGGAACGGACGTGCGGGTGCGGTGTTACATGCTCTTCAAAGTAACACTTAGTTCATCCAGTAACCGTCTACTCTCTCTAGATACACATCTGCTAGCTAAGAGTCAGATAGTACCATGATCCAGGCATCCATCCATTCAAACTATATGTCAATCATTCTTCTTCATGTCTCTCATCTGGACAAACCTTACGTTTTCTCACGGGAAAACAACCTTTTCATTTTATTTGGGAAACCGCAAGCCATACATCCGTGCTTGACTTGCATTTGAATTTCAACCAAAGGATATATTGCGCATACATACAGTTTCTGTTTCACCCACCCAGGCTGTTCTCCTTCCACCCATCCTTGCTTCATCCTTCACCCAGCCATGCATCATATTCCTTCCCATTCACCTCGGGCACCAATCAAACACGTATCATTCTTCTTTGTCAGTCATCATTACTTTTAACTTGCTCGTCCTTCCACACTTACTTACACCCTTCTTTCGCTTTTCGTTCATCCCATCCATCAAGTTCATCTCAGATCTGATTTGGATTCTTGAAAAAAAAATCACCGCTGAGTTGAAGTAAATTTAGAGGAGGCTCCTACCTGGTTGATAAAAACTTTGTTCTAAATTTGAAAGTCTTCTTAACAGTATAGTAACTTAACTGTACAACATATATACTACACCCGTGCAGAGAGCACACTCTGCAGTCTGCAATCTCAATAAGTAAGGAATATAAGAGCTTACCACTGACCGTGGCAACCCTCACAGCAGTTTCATCCGGCACTTGCACCGCCTCCTCCCCAGAAGTGTCCTCCTCCACCTCCGCGCTGGCCCCGGCACCAGATGTTCCACCTACAAAGTACATTTAAGAATGTTAGATGTCATAGACATACACCACTCACTAGTATTTTGTCTAGGAATGAAGAAACGTGAATACAGAAACCAATCTAATAATTTGTGACTGTCTACTCTAAAGTAAAAATGTCCCTTTTTCCTGGGAAGGGTGTTGTCTTGCTGCACTTTTTGGCACAACTGATGAATGCTTGTTTTTTAACACGCACCATTTTTCAGACAGAAGCTTCACTTCTAAGAACAAGAGCAAGATCAGATCATCATCACTAGGATGGAGTGACCAAGGATTTAGCACCAAAAAGAAAAATTAAAGTTTAAACCAGGTGAGGGCTCGGCTCGCCCACAATAAATGTGTGAAATAAATCACTAAGCACTTTTCCATTTTTAATCAACCGTTTATGTTTTATGACAAACTTGATTTTAATAAATGTTTTTACTTTTAATAAAGCTTTAAAACATAAGTAGACGCTGTGGTTTTTGGTCAAGAGTGACTGAGCAAAAGGTTTTGCAATTTGCAAGCATGAGTCCGTGCCTCTGACACTTCTGGACTCTGACTCCGTACTCTTGCCCTGCGTTGGATAGTCATCATTGGGGATCAATCATCGATGAATTCGGGAGCTAAATGACTCTGCCACACTATCTAGTCAGTAAGGAGATTGGGGGTTCTTCAAAGTCAAAGTCTGTTATCACTGAGGTATGCGGAAAGTCTACCTGCGCCTATTATAATTGATAAACAAGGCACTATTTAGTGTCCGTAGTTCTGTCTGTGCAGATTTGTCCCTCCAACAGTAGTAGTATGGATTGTCCTCCTATCCAAACCAAAAGTAAAGTAGTATCTTATTCTTTCTTGGTGGTCATTCACATTTTATTGTTGGGAATTGTCAAAGCATAAACATTTAGAAGACTTGAAAAGACATTATGGACCATCCCAGGACTTCACTCAGTGCATAGAGCTATTGCTGACTAGAATGGGAGTTTCGATTAACACCTTTTGCCAACTGTGCAATCTTAGTTAGCTACACAGACAGACTAATAAGAATAATCTAGTAATACCACAGGGAGTCAGAGTAGAGGCAGGATAAGAATTTAGATACAGTCTACAAGAAGATCAAAGACGATTTAGAAAAAATCGAATGAGGAACGCTAGGAAAAAATAGGTACTCTATATTAAAATGAAAACTTACCGGGGCCAGCAAAGGAGCCCCCGCCTGACCGATCCTGGCCTTCTACAGCAGCAGCAGCCGATACTACCTCCTCCTCTGTCCTCTTGCCCCTGGGGGGAGCTGATGTACAACATGAAAGAAAGAAAGACCCGAAAACATGAATGATTGTTGTCAACCAAATTAAACATTTCAAAAGAACAATAACAAAATATTTTGGCGAAATAGCAAATAGACAACTATTCCACGGGATATATTGACCTATCTCATGCGGTCTACTATGATATTAGTATTGCTTGATTTGCGGACCGTCGACTTGGAAAGTTATGTAACTCACTAAACAAACTACTAGAAAGGTTCGCCTAGGACTGGCAGGCAGCAGTCCGCAGCACGCGAAGTGACAGACAAACTCCATCGTGATTGCAGATCAGTGACAACACTAAAAAGTTTCCTACTACATTAACCAGTCATTAAAATACTCAAACTATTAATCCACCACCACTATTTCTTCTTTTTGCCAGGTGTACAAAGGAAGGACTGGACTTGAGTCTGTAGGGACAGATTTACAAGCACCTTGCGGCTCTTTTGCTCCGTTGTTGCGTGACTTTTGTGACACAGCGGCAGAACAAAAGAGGCGCCATGGAGCGGCGTATATTAAAAACGTGACGCATATGGGAGATGCATCACGTTGTAAAGCCCTGCGCCATCAGGGGGGCGATCCGGCGCAAGGGAGGGCGTTCCTGCGCAGGAACGCATCCTAAAAGTGGCTGAGGGAAATCTGCAAGATTTCAATCAGTCACTTTTAGGACAATGATGCGTCACTCAAACCCTGCGCCTGCTTGAAGTACGGCTTGACGTAGCATTGGGGCGATAGGGCACCCCAGAGCATTGCTGGAGCTGCGCCATCGTTGTGACGCAACTCCAGCAATGCGCCGCCTTTACGGCACAGATGCGTAACGCTTCGGTGATGTTTTGGGCCCATGGTGCGCCGCATTGTAAATACGGCGCACTATGGGTGGTGGTGGCGTGGAACACAATTACTGGTGCATCCCTGCTACTATGCAGGGATGCGCTGGTAATTGCAAATCTGCCCCTATTGTCTAGCATTACGCAGTTCTGTAAACTACACTCATACATAATTTCTCAGGCCAATGAAATGAACACAAAATCGAAAACAAATAAGCGTAGTAGCAACGCTACTGAGAAGGAGAGCAGTGCACCTGAAATGCACAGAAGATTTTGAAATATAATTTACCTACAATGTAATCAGCAGCATTATTGCTCTTGGTAAAAAACACAAATTTGCAATATAATAACACACAGAGCAGGAGAAAACAGAGGAGTGATGAAATAGCTACTACTACTCACCAAGTCCGGGGATCTCGACGCCGAGCAGGTCGAGCAGGTCGCGTTCCCGGTCCAGGAGATCCGTCCAACGGTGGGTGGCCTGGTTGTAGGTGCGCCGGACCCCAGAGTGTTCATACATGGCCCGGCACACCTTCTCCCACCGCTTCCGGCGCTCCCGGAGCCCGTAGCCGCTTGCGATCCTGCCGCGATGGTCCTGGGGAGGCGGCGCTGTACATAGTACACTAGTGCGGCCACGTCCTCCACGCTAAAGATCTCCCGTGGCATCACTAGCTCCCCCCTCAAACGCCCCCGCACGGGAACCGGGCACGGGGTGCGGGACCCTTCCCCTTCTCGGGCTGCTTCCCGGCTCCCTTTACCATGGTCTGAGGTGAAAGGAAGGTAAATAAGAAATAAGAAATAGAATAGGGAAGAAGAAAAGAAAAGAGTTTAAAAAAGTAGTTTAAAATTAACCAAAAGTAGCAGAAAACACAAAAATATAGAGCTAGAAAAATAGAGGGATAGATAATAAGTAAAATAGATAAAAAAAACTTCAAACAAGCAAAGGATGGCAGAGATTGAGAGTTGATACAGAAAGGATGCCCAGAACCATATCAATGAATGAAAAACAAGATGGCCGCGCCCGTTCACGACCGCGTGGGTAAGTTTGCGCGAGATTTCCCCTGCGATTATACGCAAACTTGTACTAGCGAGCTGCACACTTCGCGAGATTACACATAGCGCCCGGAAACGGAAATACATCACGCAAACAAGATGGTCGCGCCCATGTACGACCGCTAGGGTAACTTCGCGTCGTTGCGCTACAAGCGGCTCGCGAAAACGCAAAAAACCACACGAACTAACACGCCACAAAAAACAAATCGCATATTCGCACAAAATCGCAGCTTCCGAATTCGATCTCGCGCAAATTCGCGCCCCGCGAATCGTGCGAAATTGCAGAAAAACGATTTTTGCAAAACTGAAAGCACTCAGCAGGTGCAAAAGTTCAAGCTCATCATTAGTAACCATTCCCTGTAGTGCTTTCTGAAGGGCCCCTCCAGAGTTCAGTTGCCTACTTGCAATTATTCTATGACCCTGCTCTGACCCTCACAGCAGGCTCAGAGAATAGCTACAAGTATGCCACAAAGGTCCTGTTAAAAAAACTTACACTGCAACAGAAAGCAATTACAGATAAGGAAGCAGGTGCCAGACTGGAAGTTCAAATTCAGTGACACATTATTCAGCCCCTAATTCATTCATGTCAGTTGAGGCAGGGCAGGTGTGCTAACGAATTTTGCAAAACTGAAAGCACTTAGCAGGTGCAAAAGTTCAAGCTCATCATTAATCAGGAAGCACTTACAGTTAAGGAAGCAGGTGCCAGCTCAAATTCAGTGACACATTAATCAGCCCCAAATTAATTCATGTCATTGAGGCAGGGCAGGTGTGCTTTTCCCCCCATTATCTACAGTGATGAACCAGAGGGTGGCAGTGATGAACCAGAGGGTGGCATGGGTGAACCAGAGGGTGGCAGTGGTGAAACAGAGGGTGCTGTGATGAACCATATGTAGAAACAACATGGTCGCGACCGTTGCGACCCGACAAGTAAGTTTGCGTTTGCGAACTCGTAAAAAACCCTCGTAAACTGGCAGAAACCCTTGCGAACACAAAAAAAATCTGCAAATTCGCCAAAGTTTGCGAATTTTGCAGATTGCGAATTCGTAAATACGCAAATTCGCGAATCGAGCATTCGCAAAATTTGCCCATACTTACTCAATTGTACTAGAGACTTCTCTTGTCTCGTTGTTCACGGGGTCTTTTCTTTATGTTATGTCTTTACACCTTTTTTGCACTGGACACATACTCTTTTTCACATGAGAAAGTTATCGATGATGACAAATACGTGGGCAAGCTGGTAAGAACCTGCCAGTAGCTCCTCCGGTGGTGCGCGTGTGAGATACTTTCTCATTTATCCGCACTTTTTTCTTTGTGGTACACATACACTCAATTAGAGTACTGTATGTTGAGTGATTTGACTACCTACTGTTTTTTCTTCCTTGTGTTTTAAAAAATATATATAAATCAAATAGGCACCGGGGATTAGGCCAGATTGTATTAACAAGCATTTGAGTCTGAGTGAAGATAAGAATATCTCCTCATATCACCCCTTTATAAAACAAAAAGTTGCTGAGAGTACCTAGCAGTGCCACTTCTCTTGTGATTGATTACATGATTTTCTCTACCAATTTAGCAGCAAAACGGGAGTCTCAAAATGGGGCGGTAAATGCTCGGATCCACAGTATCCATATTTTCTTTTTTTAGAAGTGGGAGAATAGAGGCAAGTTTCCACTGGTTGGGGAAAATCCCACTAGTGAACATCTGGTTAAGGAAATGTCCCAGCATTTTCCACTTGGGTGGATATTATATGCATTATACTTGGCGAACAAGGATCATATGGCGAGCCAGATTTAATTAACAGAATTAGGTCTCCGAGTTGTTCCTCCGGGGGGGTCCTAAAGGTGGACAAATGTATTCTGTCCTCTTGATTAGTTGGCATCTGCTCAGCCTGATATTTAGCTTCTTTGTTTGCCGCAAATTTATTGTAAATGTTAACAACCTTCTCTTGAAAAAAACTAGCTATCGTGTCACAGAAGCCTTTATTTAGCCCAACGTGACTGCCACTGGTTGGCGTGAACGGCTTCTTTATTACAAAGAAGAGAGTTTTATTTGAATCGCAGGCAGCTTTTATGTGCTCTGTGTAATACTTGGTCTTAGCTGCTAGGATACTCTCTTGAAGATTTTCTAATGTAGCTTTATAAATGATCCTGTCTTCTGCCTCATAGTTTTTTCTCCATCTTTGTTCTTGTCTGCGGCAGTCCTGCCTGGATAGCCTAAGATTCTCATTGTACCAAGGCTGGGACGTTTTTAAAAAAAATTTTATTTGAGTTTTTATATGTAGTTGGTGCTATCGTGTCTAATGCGATGTTTAGCCAATGTGAAGAATTCTCCACATTTTTCTCCAAAGTATCCCCTAGTGGACAGGCGTTGGAGGTAGTGGCCTCTCCTAATTATGCCGAGCGTATTTTTGGCCAGGCTCTGCCCGTTGTTTGTTGGATAAGGTGCCTATGTTGGGTGTTTTTTTTGTTTTTATTAGCCATTTAACCACCCAGTGATCAGACCATGTCACTGGAAAAGCTGGTAATAGTTTAATGGCATCATAGGTGGAAAGAATACCATCCAACATATTACCAGCCCTATGTGTTGGGCCTTTATTATTTAGAGGGAGTCCAAAGGAGTCCATAGTATCAATACGTTTTTGCGATTCAGGGTCAGTATTTTTTTCCAAATGAAATTTAAAAGCCCCCAGTACAGTGCAATTATCATTGATAATTAAAGACTTTATCACCATACTGAGTTTATCAGTAAAGCCACTCTTTACTCCTGGTGGACGATATTTTAACATCCCCTTAATGGCGGCCGAGTCTAGAGGCTGTACCGAGAAATCTAATGCCTCAAAGCCTGTTGTAATTAGTGGTTCGAGTTTTATTTTAAAGTGGTTGCAATAAAAAAACGCCAACCCCCCTCCCTTTTTTTGTTGTCTATCCAGTCTATATACAGAAAATCTGGGGTGTGTGGCAGCAACAATATCTGGGCCGGAGCTCTTGTCAGCCCAGGTTTCTGTTACAAATGCCACGTTGGCGTCTTGGGTTTGAACAAGATCATCGAAATCTAATCGGTGTTTTACCAGAGAGCTTGTGATCTTGGGCGGTTGAGACGAGGACCCTTCTCTTTTGCTTTGGCCAGATTTTTCTACTGGGTCTGGATGGCTTCCTAAGTGGGGTGTGAGTTGATCATTATCAATAGGGTAAATGGGGAGCACATGAAGTGGTAGTGGTAGTAGTAGATCTTAGTGCCAGTAGTGATTCTCGAGAGTAGCAGATGTTACCTGCCTTTATTTGGAGAGGAGGACCTGGGGGGCTGGCACTGGGCACGGTCCATGTGCAGACCGGCTTGCCTTTGGCATGTCCGCTGCGTGTGTCTGCTGCGCTTCCGTGTCATAGCCTCCTTTTAATTTGCCAAGCTGGTCTGAATAGGAAGGACTAGACCGCCTATTCCCCAAGATGGTGGATAGAATGCGGCCTAGCGGAAATGAGTCACTTTTGATTCTCAAATACCTCCCTTCACTCATACTGCCCGGTATGGGCTGCTGTGGACCAGGGAGATATCTATCAAAAGAAGAGAACGCTGCCTTTCAAGACGGTAGTGTTCAGATCTAAAGGTCGGTGCAAAAATACAATTTGGGCCAAATACAATTAAACATTCAATTGAGCAAGGTTTCTTTCAGGCTAAAAATAGTTACAACAATCAGTTTTTTAAAAGCTTCAGAGCAATTAAAACACATAGGTCAAAACAGATGACTGTTCTTGCCTCGTTAGGTTCTTACTGTCTTGTATGGCACCGTTGTTGCCCCCCTGATTGAGCTGACTTCCAGGAAGCAGCCCAGGAAGGTGAACTGGACTGATGCCTGCCAGAAATATGCCCTGCCCTGAAATCTGCCATGCATCTGCTATCTGCCCATGCTTCAGGTGCCCAGCCTCTTTAGGGAATTCCTTGTGCAGACAGATTCTTCAGAGCATGGTGTGGAGGCTGTGCTCTCACAGCTAAATGAGGAGGGTTTAGACCAACACGCAGCATTCATTAATAGGAGGTTACTTTCACAGGAACGTGAGTCATTCACTGTGGTGTGAGCGTTGAAGAAGCTGAAGCCCTACTTGTTTGGGACTCACTTCCTGGTTCAGACCGAATACCACCCTGCTACAGAACACGCCAATGCTGATGGTCTGTCCAGACTTTTTCTGGAGGGTACATGTGTTAGACCTGGCACCATTGTCGTGGGTCTCCCCTACACTTTTTGCCTTTGTTTCGTGTGTTTTTGCTGTGTGTTGGACTCCGTTTTGCTGGTCTAGATGCTTTGGACACTTTGCCACTGCTGTTCAGTGCCAAAGTGCAAGTGCTCCCTTTGTTAATTGTTTCCATGATTGACTGATTTGATTTACTAGTCAGTCCCCAGTACAGGGCACTGTGTGTGCCTAGGATCTGTACATCCAATGATGCTAGTGGACTGTTGCATGGATTGTGTCACCCACATAAGCAGCCTATAAATGTAACTCTGGCCTGCCATGTGCAGACTAGTACTGCCATGTTGACTTGGCAAGTGTACCCATTGCCAGGGCCCTAACCTTCCATTTACTTACATGTTATTCACCCCTAAGGTAGGCCCAATGTACCCCTATGGGCAGGGTGCAGTGTATGTGTAAGGTAGGACATGATCTGGTGTGTGTGGCATTTCCTGATAGTGAATTACTGCCAATTTCGTTTTTCACTATTGCAAGACTACCTGTTCCCATAGGATAGAATGGGGAGTTTGTTTATAACATCTTATAAACATAACTACCTCTTGGAACAAGGTAGGAAAATACAATTTAGTATGCCTGAATTCAGAATGTTAATATGCATCTTTGAGTACATTCTTAAGTTAATTGTGTTTATTATGGAGAAGGGATATTAAATGTATTTCTGCACAATAAAACATTTTATCAATGTTGATTAGCTTGGAGTAGGAATAATTTATTAGGGCACCTTCCCCCTTTTTAATACCTTTATTACTATTTGTGATACGTTTTACTTACTTTGGGTAGTTTATAATGTTGCAATAAAAGTTACAGTATAATAAAATACACATTTATTATTAGAAATAGTTGTATTTTATTTTATTTATAGGAACATAGATGTTTTAAAGCAACATTATTTGTATTATATGGTTAATATACATTTAATAACAGTTGAATAAAATATTTACATCAACTTTTTGAAACAATGTATAACTGATTTAATTTAAAGAAGGTGTTATGTTTGCATTTATACATATTGAAACAGCAATACTGATGTTTGACAAAACAAATATATTGTGAAGATACAATATGTTTATTTGTTATTTATTCCTTTCAAAATATATTCAAATAAGCATGCATGTTCATCACAGAACAAATATACAGCGATTTTGCAAAACGTTTATTCTGTATATTTTATCTATATGTACACATACATTTTGTGTCCATTGATTTAATGCTTGTTTCTAATTTATTTAATGTTTATATATGCAACATTCACATTCATTCATCTGCATATTAATTCATTAGACTAGTCAATTTGTTGCGGAACCTAGAACTAATTGCAATACAATTTCTGTGAGTGGATTCCTATTGAAATTTTTCCATAGAAAACAATGGTGAAAAGTCTACCACTCTATCATAACATGTTTATCCAATATGGCAGATTTTTCAAAATTATTTGACATATAGGGTATATCTGTTTATATGCTCATGTGTGGTATCATTTTATATGTTTTTAGGGACGGGAAAGTCAAAAACTAACATCAAAAATTGTTTCTGATGACCATAATATCAAATTATCGCGGAATATGTCAGATAGACAAAGTTTGTATAATTTTTTAGTTGACTTATATGATAAAGTGTGAAGGAACATACATATTACAATTAACTTTTGAAATAAAAAGTTTGGTAATGTTTGTGTTTTGTTTTGTAACTTTGTTGTTATTTTTTGTTTTTTTGATAATCAAAAATGTTTCATTTATGTGTTACAGGTTCTTAGGAGTTCCTGTGAGATACAGTGAATATGGACGTAGAAAAGTGTTTCATTTGTGATGTGGTGTTTCAAGAAGATGACGATGTATCTGTATTACAAATGGGGTGGGGTCGCACACTACTCACACACCAGCGGGATCGGCCCTAAGGACTGTGGTAAGTGTAGTTCGTGTTCCGCGATGCATCTTCTTTCGATTCTCTGCTATCTTCGCTATCTTCGCCATCCCTGGACACGTGTTTCAGGGTATTTACCCCTCATCAGCAGGGATTAGGCCGTGTTCTGGGGTTGCCGGTGGCTGCCAAATATTGCCAGGCTTAGTGCCACTCAGGCGCGCAGGTGCGGGGTCCCAGGCTCGTCAGCCAACTGCTCGAGGGAGCTTTAACATTACAAAGGGGGGTGGGGTCGCACACTACTCACACACCAGCGGGATCACCCCTGAGGACTGTGGTAAGTGTAGTTCGTGTTCCGCGATGCATCTTCTTTCGATTCTCTGCTATCTTCGCTATCTTCGCCATCGCTGGACACGTGTTTCGGGGTATTTACCCCTCATCAGCAGGGATTAGGCCGTGTTCCTGGGTTGCCAGTGGCTGCCAATTATTGCCAGGTTTAGTACCACTCAGGCGCGCAGGTGCGGGGTCCCAAGCTCATCAGCCAACTGCTCGAGGGAGCTTTAACATTACAAATGGGGGTGGGGTCGCACACTACTCACACATCAGCGGGATCACCCCTAAAGACTGTGGTAAGTGTAGTTCGTGTTCCGCGATGCATCTTCTTTCGATTATCTGCTATCTTCGCTATCTTCGCCATCCCTGGACACGTGTTTCGGGGTATTTACCCCTCATCAGCAGGGATTAGGTCGTGTTCTGGGGTTGCCGTTGGCTGCCAAATATTGCCAGGTTTAGTACCACTCAGGGGCGCAGGTGCTGGGTCCCAGGCTCGTCAGCCAACTGCTCGAGGGAGCTTTAACATTACAAATGGGGGTGGGGTCGCACACTACTCACACACCAGCGGGATCGCCCCTAAGGACTGTGGTAAGTATAGTTTGTGTTCCGCGATGCATCTTCTTTCGATTCTCAGCTATCTTCGCTATCTTCGCCATCCCTGGACACGTGTTTCGGGGTATTTACCCCTCATCAGCAGGGATTAGGCCGTGTTCCTGGGTTGCCGGTGACTGCCAAATATTGCCAGGTTTAGTACCACTCAGGCGTGCAGGTGCAGGGTCCCAGGCTCATCAGCCAACTGCTCGAGGGAGCTTTAACATTACAAATGGGGGTGGGGTCGCACACTACTCACACATCAGCGGGATCACCTCTAAGGACTGTGGTAAGTGTAGTTCGTGTTCCGCGTTGCATCTTCTTTTGATTCTCTGCTATCTTCGCTATCTTCGCCATCCCTGGACACGTGTTTCGGGGTATTTACCCCTCATCAGCAGGGATTAGGCCGTGTTCTGGGGTTGCCGGTGGCTGCCAAATATTGCCAGGTTTAGTACCACTCAGGGGCGCAGGTGCTGGGTCCCAGGCTCGTCAGCCAACTGCTCGAGGGAGCTTTAACATTACAAATGGGGGTGGGGTCGCACACTACTCACACACCAGCGGGATCGCCCCTAAGGACTGTGGTAAGCATAGTTTGTGTTCCGCGATGCATCTTCTGTCGATTCTCTGCTATCTTCGCTATCTTCGCCATCCTTGGACACGTGTTTCGGGGTAATTACCCCTCATCAGCAGGGATTAGGCCGTGTTCTGGGGCTGCTGGTGGCTGCCAAATATTGCCAGGTTTAGTACAACTCAGGCGCGCTGGTGCGGGGTCCCAGGCTCGTCAGCCAACTGCTCGAGGGAGCTTTAACATTACAAATGGGGGTGGGGTCGCACACTACTCACACACCAGCGGGATCTCCCCTAAGGACTGTGGTAAGTGTAGTTGTGTTCCGCGATGCATATTCTTTCGATTCTCCGCTATCTTCGCTATCTTCGCCTTCGCTGGACACGTGTTTCGGGGTATTTACCCCTCATCAGCAGGGATTAGGCCATATTTTGGGGTTACTGGTTGCTGCCAAATATTGCCAGGTTTAGTACCACTCAGGCGCGCAGGTGCGGGGTCCCAGGCTCGTCAGCCAACTGCTCGAGGGAGCTACAAGATTACAAATGGGGGTGGGGTCGCACACTACTCACACACCAGCGGGATCGCCCCTAAGGACTGTGGTAAGTGTAGTTCGTGTTCCGCGATGCATCTTCTTTCGATTCTCTGCTATCTTCGCTATCTTTGCCATCCCTGGATATGTGTTTTGGGGTATGTACCCCTCATCAGCACGGATTAGGCCGTGTTCTGGGGTTGCCGGTGGCTGCCAAATATTGCCAGGTTTAGTACTACTCAGGCGCGCAGGTGCGGGGTCCCAGGCTCGTCAGCCAACTGCTTGAGGGAGCTTTAACATTACAAATGGGGGTGGGGTCGCACACTACTCACACACCAGCGGGATCGCCCCTAAGGACTATGGTAAGTGTAGTTCGTGTTCCGCGATGCATCTTCTTTAGATTCTCTGCTATCTTCGCTATCTTCGCCATCGCTGGACACGTGTTTCGGGGTATTTACCCCTCATCAGCATGGATTAGGCCGTATTCCTGGGTTGCCAGTGGCTGCCAATTATTGCCAGGTTTAGTACCACTCAGGCGCGCAGGTGCGGGGTCCCAAGCTCATCAGCCAACTGCTCGAGGGAGCTTTAACATTACAAATGGGGGTGGGGTCGCACACTACTCACACATCAGCGGGATCACCCCTAAGGACTGTGGTAAGTGTAGTTCGTGTTCCGCAATGCATCTTCTTTTGATTATCTGCTATCTTCGCTATCTTCGCCATCCCTGGACACGTGTTTCGGGGTATTTACCCCTCATCAGCAGGGATTAGGTCGTGTTCTGGGGTTGCCGTTGGCTGCCAAATATTGCCAGGTTTAGTACCACTCAGAGGCGCAGGTGCTGGGTCCCAGGCTCGTCAGCCAACTGCTCGAGGGAGCTTTAACATTACAAATGGGGGTGGGGTCGCACACTACTCACACACCAGCGGGATCGCCCCTAAGGACTGTGGTAAGTATAGTTCGTGTTCCGCGATGCATCTTCTTTTGATTCTCTGCTATCTTCGCTATCTTCGCCATCCCTGGACACGTGTTTCGGGGTATTTACCCCTCATCAGCAGGGATTAGGCCGTGTTCTGGGGTTGCCAGTGGCTGCCAAATATTGCCAGGTTTAGTACCACTCAGGGGCGCAGGTGCTGGGTCCCAGGCTCGTCAGCCAACTGCTCGAGGGAGCTTTAACATTACAAAGGGGGGTGGGGTCGCACACTACTCACACATCAGCGGGATCTCCCCTAAGGACTGTGGTAAGTGTAGTTGTGTTCCGCGATGCATATTCTTTCGATTCTCCGCTATCTTCGCTATCTTCGCCTTCCCTGGACACGTGTTTCGGGGTATTTACCCCTCATCAGCAGGGATTAGGCCATATTTTGGGGTTACTGGTTGCTGCCAAATATTGCCAGGTTTAGTACCACTCAGGCGCGCAGGTGCGGGGTCCCAGGCTCGTCAGCCAACTGCTCGAGGGAGCTACAAGATTACAAATGGGGGTGGGGTCGCACACTACTCACACACCAGCGGGATCGCCCCTAAGGACTGTGGTAAGTGTAGTTTGTGTTCCGCGATGCATCTTCTTTCGATTCTCTGCTATCTTCGCTATCTTTGCCATCCCTGGATATGTGTTTCGGGGTATTTACCCCTCATCAGCACGGATTAGGCCGTGTTCTGGGGTTGCCGGTGGCTGCCAAATATTGCCAGGTTTAGTACCACTCAGGCGCGCAGGTGCGGGGTCCCAGGCTCGTCTGCCAACTGCTCGGGGGAGCTTTAACATTACAAATGGGGGTGGGGTCGCACACTACTCACACACCAGCGGGATCGCCCCTAAGGACTATGGTAAGTGTAGTTCGTGTTCCGCGATGCATCTTCTTTCGATTCTCTGCTATCTTCGCTATCTTCGCCATCCCTGGACACGTGTTTCGGGGTATTTACCCCTCATCAGCAGGGATTAGGCCATATTCTGGGGTTGCCGGTGGCTGCCAAATATTGCCAGGTTTAGTACCACTCAGGCACACAGGTGCGGGGTCCCAGGCTCGTCAGCCAACTGCTCGAGGGAGCTTTAACATTACAAATGGGGGTGGGGTCGCACACTACTCACACACCAGCGGGATCGCCCCTAAGGACTGTGGTAAGTGTAGTTCGTGTTCCGCGATGCATCTTCTTTCGATTCTCTGCTATCTTCGCTATCTTTGCCATCCCTGGACACGTGTTTGGGGGTATTTACCCCTCATCAGCAGGGATTAGGCCGTGTCCCGGGGTTGCCGGTGGCTGCCAAATATTGCCAGGTTTAGTACCACTCAGGCACGCAGGTGCGGGGTCCCAGGCTCGTCAGCCAACTGCTCGAGGGAGCTTTAACATTACAAATGGGGGTGGGGTCGCACACTACTCACACACCAGCGGGATCACCCCTAAGGACTATGGTAAGTGTAGTTCGTGTTCCACGATGCATCTTCTTTCGATTCTCTGCTATCTTTGCTATCTTCGCTATCTTCGCCATCCCTGAACACGTGTTTCAGGGTATTTACCCCTCATCAGCAGGGATTAGGCTGTGTTCTGGGATTGCCGGTGGCTGCCAAATATTGCCAGGTTTAGTACCACTCAGGCGCACAGGTGCGGGGTCCCAGGCTCGTCATCCAAATGCTCGAGGGAGCTTTAACCATACAAATGGGGGTGGGGTCGCACACTACTCACACACCAGCGGGATCGCCCCTAAGCACTGTGGTAATTGTAGTTCGTGTTCCGCGATGCATCTTCTTTCGATTCTCTGCTATCTTCGCTATCTTTGACATCCCTGGACACGTGTTTCAGGGTATTTACCCCTCATCAGCACGGATTAGGCCGTGTTCTGGGGTTGCCGGTGGCTGCCAAATATTGCCAGGTTTAGTACCACTCAGGGGCGCAGGTGCTGGGTCCCAGGCTCGTCAGCCAACTGCTCGAGGGAGCTTTAACATTACAAATGGGGGTGGGGTCGCACACTACTCACACACCAGCGGGATCGCCCCTAAGGACTGTGGTAAGCATAGTTTGTGTTCTGCGATGCATCTTCTGTCGATTCTCTGCTATCTTCGCTATCTTCGCCATCCCTGGACACGTGTTTCGGGGTAATTACCCCTCATCAGCAGGGATTAGGCCGTGTTCTGGGGCTGCTGGTGGCTGCCAAATATTGCAAGGTTTAGTACCACTCAGGCGCGCAGGTGCGGGGTCCCAGGCTTGTCAGCCAACTGCTCGAGGGAACTTTAACATTACAAATGGGGGTAGGGTCGCACACTACTCACACACCAGCGGGATCTCCCCTAAGGACTGTGGTAAGTGTAGTTGTGTTCCGCGATGCATATTCTTTCGGTTCTCTGCTATCTTCGCTATCTTCGCCATCCCTGGACACGTGTTTCGGGGGTATTTACCCCTCATCACAGGGATTAGGCCATATTCTGGGGTTGCCGGTGGCTGCCAAATATTGCCAGGTTTAGTACCACTCAGGCGCGCAGGTGCGGGGTCCCAGGCTCGTCAGCCAACTGCTCGAGGGAGCTATAAGATTACAAATGGGGGTGGGGTCGCACACTACTCACACACCAGCGGGATCGCCCCTAAGGACTGTGGTAAGTGTAGTTCGTGTTCCGCGATGCATCTTCTTTCGATTCTCTGCTATCTTCGCTATCTTTGCCATCCCTGGACACGTGTTTCGGGGTATTTACCCCTCATCAGCAGGGATTAGGCCGTGTTCTGGGGTTGCCGGTGGCTGCCAAATATTGCCAGGTTTAGTACCACTCAGGCACGCAGGTGCGGGGTCCCAGACTCGTCAGCCAACTGCTCGAGGGAGCTTTAACATTACAAATGGGGGTGGGGTCGCACACTACTCACACACCAGCGGGATCGCCCCTAAGGACTATGGTAAGTGTAGTTCGTGTTCCGCGATGCATCTTCTTTCGATTCTCTGCTATCTTCGCTATCTTCGCCATTCCTGAACACGTGTTTCGGGGTATTTACCCCTCATCAGCAGGGATTAGGCCGTGTTATGGGGTTGCCGGTGGCTGCCAAATATTGCCAGGTTTAGTACCACTCAGGCGCACAGGTGCGGGTCCCAGGCTCGTCAGCCAAATGCTCGAGGGAGCTTTAACATTACAAATGGGGGTGGGGTCGCACACTACTCACACACCAGCGGGATCGCCCCTAAGAACTGTGGTAATTGTAGTTTGTGTTCTGCGATGCATCTTCTTTTGATTCTCTGCTATCTTCGCTATCTTCGCCATCCCTGGACATGTGTTTCGGGGTATTTACCCCTCGTCAGAAGGGATTAGGCTGTGTTCTGGGGCTGCTGGAGTCTGCCAAATATTGACAGGTTTAGTACAACTCAGGCGCGCAGGTGCGGGGTCCCAGGCTCGTCAGTCAACTGCTCGAGATAGCTATAAGATTACAAATGGGGGTGGGGTCGCACACTACTCACACACCAGCGGGATCGCCCCTAAGGACTGTGGTAAGTGTAGTTTGTGTTCCGCGATGCATCTTCTTTCGATTCTCTGCTATCTTCGCTAACTTCGCCATCCCTGGACACGTGTTTCGGGGTATTTACCCCTCATCAGCAGGGATTAGGCCGTGTTCTGGGGTTGCCGATGGCTGCCAAATATTGCCAGGTTTAGTACCACTCAGGCGCGCAGGTGCAGCAGGGTCCCAGGCTCGTCAGCCAACTGCTCGAGGAGGCTTTAACCTTACAAATGGGTGTGGGGTCGCACACTACTCACACACCAGTGGGATCGCCCCTAAGGACTGTGGTAAGTGTAGTTCGTGTTCCGCGATGCATCTTCTTTCGATTCTCTGCTATCTTCGCTATCTTTGCCATCCCTGGACACGTGTTTCGGGGTATTTACCCCTCATCAGCAGGGATTAGGTCGTGTTCTGGGGTTGCCGGTGGCTGCCAAATATTGCCAGGTTTAGTACCACTCAGGCGGCCAGAACTGGACTGTGGTAAGTGTAGTTCCTGTTCCGCGATGCATCTTCTTTCGATTCTCTGCTATCTTCGCTATTTTCGCCATCCGTGGACACGTGTTTCGGGGTATTTACCCCTCAACAGCAGGGATTAGGCCTTGTTCTGGGGTTGCTGGTGTCTGCCAAATATTGCCAGGTTTAGTACCACTCAGGCGCGCAGGTGCGGGGTCCCATGCTCGTCAGCCAACTGCTCGAGGGAGCTTTAACATTACAAATGGGGGTGGGGTCGCACACTACTCACACACCAGCGGGATCGCCCCTAAGGACTGTGGTAATTGTAGTTCGTGTTGCGCGATGCATCTTCTTTCGATTCTCAGCTATCTTCGCTATCTTTGCCATCCCTGGACACGTGTTTCGGGGAATTTACCCCTCGTCAGAAGGGATTAGGCTGTGTTCTGGGGTTACCGGTGGCTGGCAAATATTGCCAGGTTTAGTACCACTCAGACGCGCAGGTGCGGGGTCCCAGGCTCGTCAGCCAACTGCTCGAGGGAGTTTTAACATTACAAATGGGCGTAGGGTTACACACTACTCACACACCAGCGGGATCG
This sequence comes from Lissotriton helveticus, assembly GCF_964261635.1. Lineage (NCBI taxonomy): Eukaryota > Metazoa > Chordata > Amphibia > Caudata > Salamandridae > Lissotriton > Lissotriton helveticus. Next base: position 63,037,173 of record NC_136060.1, on the reverse strand, counting down.
CTCCTAAGGACTGTGGTAAGTGTAGTTCGTGTTCCGCGATGCATCTTCTTTCTATTCTCTGCTATCTTCGCTATCTTCGCCATCCCTGGCACGAGTTTCGGGGTATTTACCCCTCATCAGCAGGGATTAGGCCGTGTTCTGGGGTTGCCGGTGGCTGCCAAATATTGCCTGGTTTAGTACCACTCAGGCACACAGGTGCGGGGTCCCAGGCTCGTCAGCCAACTGGTCGAGGGAGCTTTAACATTACAAATGGGGGTGGGGTCGCACACTACTCACACACCAGCGGGATCGCCCCTAAGCACTGTGGTAATTATAGTTCGTGTTCCGCGATGCATCTTCTTTCGATTCTCTGCTATCTTCGCTATCTTTGACATCCCTGGACACGTGTTTCAGGGTATTTACCCCTCATCAGCACGGATTAGGCCGTGTTCTGGGGTTGCCGGTGGCTGCCAAATATTGCCAGGTTTAGTACCACTCAGGGGCGCAGGTGCTGGGTCCCAGGCTCGTCAGCCAACTGCTTGAGGGAGCTTTAACATTACAAATGGGGGTGGGGTCGCACACTACTCACACACCAGCGGGATCGCCCCTAAGGACTGTGGTAAGCATAGTTTGTGTTCTGCGATGCATCTTCTGTCGATTCTCTGCTATCTTCGCTATCTTCGCCATCCCTGGACACGTGTTTCGGGGTAATTACCCCTCATCAGCAGGGATTAGGCCGTGTTCTGGGGCTGCTGGTGGCTGCCAAATATTGCAAGGTTTAGTACCACTCAGGCGCGCAGGTGCTGGGTCCCAGGCTTGTCAGCCAACTGCTCGAGGGAACTTTAACATTACAAATGGGGGTAGGGTCGCACACTACTCACACACCAGCGGGATCTCCCCTAAGGACTGTGGTAAGTGTAGTTGTGTTCCGCAATGCATATTCTTTCGGTTCTCTGCTATCTTCGCTATCTTCGCCATCCCTGGACACGTGTTTCGGGGGTATTTACCCCTCATCACAGGGATTAGGCCATATTCTGGGGTTGCCGGTGGCTGCCAAATATTGCCAGGTTTAGGACCACTCAGGCGCGCAGGTGCGGGGTCCCAGGCTCGTCAGCCAACTGCTCGAGGGAGCTATAAGATTACAAATGGGGGTGGGGTCGCACACTACTCACACACCAGCGGGATCGCCCCTAAGGACTGTGGTAAGTGTAGTTCGTGTTCCGCGATGCATCTTCTTTCGATTCTCTGCTATCTTCGCTATCTTTGCCATCCCTGGACATGTGTTTCGGGGTATTTACCCCTCATCAGCAGGGATTAGGCCGTGTTCTGGGGTTGCCGGTGGCTGCCAAATATTGCCAGGTTTAGTACCACTCAGGCACGCAGGTGCGGGGTCCCAGACTCGTCAGCCAACTGCTCGAGGGAGCTTTAACATTACAAATGGGGGTGGGGTCGCACAATACTCACACACCAGCGGGATCGCCCCTAAGGACTATGGTAAGTGTAGTTCGTGTTCCGCGATGCATCTTCTTTCGATTCTCTGCTATCTTCGCTATCTTCGCCATCCCTGAACACGTGTTTCGGGGTATTTACCCCTCATCAGCAGGGATTAGGCCGTGTTATGGGGTTGCCGGTGGCTGCCAAATATTGCCAGGTTTAGTACCACTCAGGCGCACAGGTGCGGGTCCCAGGCTCGTCAGCCAAATGCTCGAGGGAGCTTTAACATTACAAATGGGGGTGGGGTCGCACACTACTCACACACCAGCGGGATCGCCCCTAAGAACTGTGGTAATTGTAGTTTGTGTTCTGCGATGCATCTTCTTTTGATTCTCTGCTATCTTCGCTATCTTCGCCATCCCTGGACATGTGTTTCGGGGTATTTACCCCTCGTCAGAAGGGATTAGGCTGTGTTCTGGGGTTGCCGGTGGCTGCCAAATATTGCCACGTTTAGTACCACTCAGGCGCGCAGGTGCGGGGTCCCAGGCTCGTCAGCCAACTGCTCGAGGGAGCTATAACATTACAAATGGGGGTAGGGTCGCACACTACTCACACACCAGCGGGATCGCCCCTAAGGACTGTGGTAAGTGTAGTTCGTGTTCCGCGATGCATCTTCTTTCGATTCTCTGCTGTCTTCGCTATCTTCGCCATCCCTGGACAAGTGTTTCGGGGTATTTACCCCTCATCAGCAGGGATTAGGCCGTGTTCTGGGGCTGCTGGAGTCTGCCAAATATTGACAGGTTTAGTACAACTCAGGCGCGCAGGTGCGGGGTCCCAGGCTCGTCAGTCAACTGCTCGAGATAGCTATAAGATTGCAAATGGGGGTGGGGTCGCACACTACTCACACACCAGCGGGATCGCCCCTAAGGACTGTGGTAAGTGTAGTTTGTGTTCCGCGATGCATCTTCTTTCGATTCTCTGCTATCTTCGCTAACTTCGCCATCCCTGGACACGTGTTTCGGGGTATTTACCCCTCATCAGCAGGGATTAGGCCGTGTTCTGGGGTTGCCGATGGCTGCCAAATATTGCCAGGTTTAGTACCACTCAGGCGCGCAGGTGCAGCGGGGTCCCAGGCTCGTCAGCCAACTGCTCGAGGAGGCTTTAACCTTACAAATGGGTGTGGGGTAGCACACTACTCACACACCAGCGGGATCGCCCCTAAGGACTGTGGTAAGTGTAGTTCGTGTTCCGCGATGCATCTTCTTTCGATTCTCTGCTATCTTCGCTATCTTTGCCATCCCTGGACACGTGTTTCGGGGTATTTACCCCTCATCAGCAGGGATTAGGCCGTGTTCTGGGGTTGCCGATGGCTGCCAAATATTGCCAGGTTTAGTACCACTCAGGCGCGCAGGTGCAGCGGGGTCCCAGGCTCGTCAGCCAACTGCTCGAGGAGGCTTTAACCTTACAAATGGGTGTGGGGTCGCACACTACTCACACACCAGCGGGATCGCCCCTAAGGACTGTGGTAAGTGTAGTTCGTGTTCCGCGATGCATCTTCTTTCGATTCTCTGCTATCTTCGCTATCTTCGCCATCCCTGAACACGTGTTTCGGGGTATTTACCCCTCATCAGCAGGGATTAGGCCGTGTTATGGGGTTGCCGGTGGCTGCCAAATATTGCCAGGTTTAGTACCACTCAGGCGCACAGGTGCGGGTCCCAGGCTCGTCAGCCAAATGCTCGAGGGAGCTTTAACTTTACAAATGGGGGTGGGGTCGCACACTACTCACACACCAGCGGGATCGCCCCTAAGAACTGTGGTAATTGTAGTTTGTGTTCTGCGATGCATCTTCTTTTGATTCTCTGCTATCTTCGCTATCTTCGCCATCCCTGGACATGTGTTTCGGGGTATTTACCCCTCGTCAGAAGGGATTAGGCTGTGTTCTGGGGTTGCCGGTGGCTGCCAAATATTGCCACGTTTAGTACCACTCAGGCGCGCAGGTGCGGGGTCCCAGGCTCGTCAGCCAACTGCTCGAGGGAGCTATAACATTACAAATGGGGGTAGGGTCGCACACTACTCACACACCAGCGGGATCGCCCCTAAGGACTGTGGTAAGTGTAGTTCGTGTTCCGCGATGCATCTTCTTTCGATTCTCTGCTGTCTTCGCTATCTTCGCCATCCCTGGACAAGTGTTTCGGGGTATTTACCCCTCATCAGCAGGGATTAGGCCGTGTTCTGGGGCTGCTGGAGTCTGCCAAATATTGACAGGTTTAGTACAACTCAGGCGCGCAGGTGCGGGGTCCCAGGCTCGTCAGTCAACTGCTCGAGATAGCTATAAGATTACAAATGGGGGTGGGGTCGCACACTACTCACACACCAGCGGGATCGCCCCTAAGGACTGTGGTAAGTGTAGTTTGTGTTCCGCGATGCATCTTCTTTCGATTCTCTGCTATCTTTGCTAACTTCGCCATCCCTGGACACGTGTTTCGGGGTATTTACCCCTCATCAGCAGGGATTAGGCCGTGTTCTGGGGTTGCCGATGGCTGCCAAATATTGCCAGGTTTAGTACCACTCAGGCGCGCAGGTGCAGCGGGGTCCCAGGCTCGTCAGCCAACTGCTCGAGGAGGCTTTAACCTTACAAATGGGTGTGGGGTCGCACACTACTCACACACCAGCGGGATCGCCCCTAAGGACTGTGGTAAGTGGAGTTCGTGTTCCGCGATGCATCTTCTTTCGATTCTCTGCTATCTTCGCTATCTTTGCCATCCCTGGACACGTGTTTCGGGGTATTTACCCCTCATCAGCAGGGATTAGGTCGTGTTCTGGGGTTGCCGGTGGCTGCCAAATATTGCCAGGTTTAGTACCACTCAGGCGGCCAGAACTGGACTGTGGTAAGTGTAGTTCCTGTTCCGCGATGCATCTTCTTTCGATTCTCTGCTATCTTCGCTATCTTCGCCATCCGTGGACACGTGTTTCGGGGTATTTACCCCTCAACAGCAGGGATTAGGCCTTGTTCTGGGGTTGCTGGTGTCTGCCAAATATTGCCAGGTTTAGTACCACTCAGGCGCGCAGGTGCGGGGTCCCAGGCTCGTCAGCCAACTGGTCGAGGGAGCTTTAACATTACAAATGGGGGTGGGGTCGCACACTACTTACACACCAGCGGGATCGCCCCTAAGGACTGTGGTAATTGTAGTTCGTGTTGCGCGATGCATCTTCTTTCGATTCTCAGCTATCTTCGCTATCTTTGCCATCCCTGGACACGTGTTTCGGGGAATTTACCCCTCGTCAGAAGGGATTAGGCTGTGTTCTGGGGTTACCGGTGGCTGGCAAATATTGCCAGGTTTAGTACAACTCAGACGCGCAGGTGCGGGGTCCCAGGCTCGTCAGCCAACTGCTCGAGGGAGTTTTAACATTACAAATGGGGGTAGGGTCACACACTACTCACACACCAGCGGGATCGCTCCTAAGGACTGTGGTAAGTGTAGTTCGTGTTCCGCGATGCATCTTCTTTCTATTCTCTGCTATCTTCGCTATCTTCGCCATCCCTGGCACGAGTTTCGGGGTATTTACCCCTCATCAGCAGGGATTAGGCCGTGTTCTGGGGTTGCCGGTGGCTGCCAAATATTGCCTGGTTTAGTACCACTCAGGCACACAGGTGCGGGGTCCCAGGCTCGTCAGCCAACTGGTCGAGGGAGCTTTAACATTACAAATGGGGGTGGGGTCGCACACTAATCACACACCACCGGGATCACCCCTAAGGACTGTGGTAAGTTTAGTTTGTGTTCCGCGATGCATCTTCTTTCGATTCTCTGCTATCTTCGCTATCTTCGCCATCCCTGGACACGTGTTTCGGGGTATGTACCCCTCATCAGCAGGGATTAGGCCATGTTCTGGGGTTGCCGCTGGCTGCCAAATAGTGCAAGGTTTAGTACCACTCAGGCGCGCAGGTGCGGGGTCCCAGGCTCGTCAGCCAACTGCTCGAGGAAGCTTTAACATTACAAATGGTGGTGGGGTCGCACACTACTCACACACCAGCGGGATCGCCCCTAAGGACTGTAGTAAGTGTAGTTAGTGTTCCGCGATGCATCTTCTTTCGATTCTCTGCTATCTTCGATATCTTCGCCATCTCTGGACACGTGAATCAGGGTATTTTCCCCCTCATCAGCAGGGATTAGACCGTGTTCTTGGGTTGCCGGTGGTTGCCAAATATTGCCAGGTTTAGTACCACTCACACGCGCAGGTGCGGGTTCCCAGGCTCGTCAGCCAACTGCTCGAAGGTGCTTTAACATTACAAATGGGGGGTGGGGTTGCACACTACTCACACACCAGTGGGATCGCCCCTAAGGACTGTGGTAAGTGTAGTTCTTGTTCCGCGATGCATCTTCTTTCGATTCTGTGCTATCTTCGCTATCTTCGCCATCCCTGGACACGTGTTTCGGGGTATTTACCCCTCATCAGAAGGGATTAGGCCATGTTCTGTGGTTGTCGGTGGCTGCCAAATATTGCCAGGTTTAGTACCACTCAGGCGTGCAGGTGCGGGGTCCCAGGCTCACCAGCCAACTGCTCGAGGGAGCTTTAACATTACAAATGGGGGTGGGGTCGCACACTACTCACACACCAGCGGGTTCGCCCCTAAGTACTGTGGTAAGTGAAGTTTGTGTTCCGTGATGCATCTTCTTTCGATTCTCTGCTATCTTCGCCAACCCTGGACACGTGTTTCGGGGTATTTACCCCTCATCAGCAGGGATTAGGCCGTGTTCTTGGGTTTTCGGTGGCTGCCAAATATTGCCAGGTTTAGTACCAGTCAGGCGCGCAGGTGCGGGGTCCCAGGCTCATCAGCCAACTGCTCGAGGGAGCTTTGACATTACAAATGGGGGTGGGGTCGCACACTACTCACACACCAGCGGGATATCCCCTAAGGACTGTGGTAAGTGTAGTTCGTGTTCCGCGATGCATCGTCTTTCGATTCTCCGCTATCTTCGCTATCTTCGCCATCCCTGGACACGTGTTTCAGGGTATTTACCCCTCATCAGCAGGGATTAGGACGTGTTCTGGGGTTGCTGATGGCTGCCAAATATTGCCAGGTTTAGTACCACTCAGGCGCGCAGGTGCGGGGTCCCAGGCTCGTCAGCCAACTGCTCGAGGGAGCTTTAACTTTACAAATGGGTGTGGGGTCACAAACTACTCACTCACCAGCGGGATTGTCCCTAAGGACTGTGGTAAGTGTAGTTTGTGTTCCGCGATGAATCTTCTTTCGATTCTCTGCTATCTTCGCTATCTTCGACATCCCTGGACACGTGTTTCGGGGTATTTACCCCTCATCAGCAGGGATTAGGCCGTGTTCTGGGGTTGCAATTTTGCTGGTGTGTGAGTAGGGGGCGACCCCACCCCCATTTCTAATGTTAAAGCTCCCTTGAGCAGTTGGCTGACGTGCCTGGGACCCCGCACCTGCGCGTCTGTGTGGTACTAAACCTGGCAAAATTCGGCAGCCACCGGCAACCCCAGAACGCGGCCTAATCCCTGCTGATGAGGGGTAAGTACCCCGAAACACGTGCCCAGGAATGCAAAGATAGCGATGATAGCAGAGAATCGAAAGAAGATGCATCGCGGAACACGATCTACACTTACCATAGGCCTTAGGGGCGATTCCGCTGGTGTGTGAGTAGTGTTCGACCCCACCCCCATTTGTAATTTTAAAGCTCCCTCGAGCAGTTGGCTGACGAGCCTGGGACCCCGCACCTGCGCGCCTGAGTGGTACTAAACCTGGCAATATTTGGCAGCCACCGGCAACCCCAGAACACGGCCTAATCCCTGCTGATGAGGGGTAAATACCCCGAAACACGTGTTCAGGGATGGCGAAGGTAAAGAAGAAAGCAGAGAATCGAAAGAAGATGCATCGCGGAACACAAACTACACTTACCATAGTCCTTAGGGGCGATTCCGCTGGTGTGTGAGTAGTGTGCGACCCCACCCCCATTTGTAATGTTAAAGCTCCCTTGAGCAGTTGGCTGACCACCTGGGACCCCGCACCTGCACGCCTGAGTGGTAATAAACCTGGCAATATTTGGCAGTCACTGGCAACCCCAGAACATGGCCTAATCCCTGCTGATGAGGGGTAAATACCCCGAAACACGTGTCCAGGGATGGCGAAGGTAAAGAAGAAAGCAGAGAATCGAAAGAAGATGCATCGCGGAACACGAACTACACTTACCATAGTCCTTAGGGGCGATCCCGCTGGTGTGTGAGTAGTGTGCGACCCCAACCCCATTTGTAATGTTAAAGCTTCCCCGAGCAGTTAGCTGTCAAGCATGGGACGCCGCACCCGCGCGCCTGTGTGGTACTAAACCTGGCAATATTTGGCAGCCACCGGCAACCCCAGAACCCGGCCTAATCCCTGCTGATGAGCGGTAAATACCCCGAAACACGGGTCCAGGGATGGCGAAGATAGCGAAGATAGCAGAGAATCGAAAGAAGATGCATCGCGGAATACAAACTACACTTACCATAGTCCTAAGGGGCGATCCCGCTGGTGTGTGAGTAGTGTAGGACCCCACCCCCATTTGTAATTTTAAAGCTCTCTCGAGCAGTTGGCTGACGAGCCTGGGACCCAGCACCTGCGCGCCTGAGTGGTACTAAACCTGGCAATATTTGGCAGCCACCGGCAACCCCAGAACACGGCCTAATCCCTGCTGATGAAGGGTAAATACCCCGAAACACGTGTCCAGGGATGGCGAAGATAGCAGAGAATCGAAAGAAGATGCATCGCGGAACACGAACTGCACTTACCATAGTCCTTAGGGGCGATCCCGCTGGTGTGTGAGTAGTGTGCGACCCCACCCCCATTTGTAATGTTAAAGCTCCCTCGAGCAGTTGGCTGACGAGCCTGGGACCCTGCACCTGTGCGCCTGAGTGGTACTAAACCTGGCAATATTTGGCAGCCACCGGCAACCCCAGAACACGGCCTAATCCCTGCTGATGAGGGGTAAATATCCCGAAACTCGTGTCCAGGGATGGCGAAGATAGCGAAGATAGCAGAGAATCGAAAGAAGATGCAGCGCGGAACACAAACTACACTTACCATAGTCCTTAGGGGCGATTCCGCTGGTGTGTGAGTAATGTGCGACCCCACCCCCATTTGTAATGTTAAAGCTCCCTTGAGCAGTTGGCTGACCACCTGGGACCCCGCACCTGCACGCCTGAGTGGTAATAAACCTGGCAATATTTGGCAGTCACCGGCAACCCCAGAACATGGCCTAATCCCTGCTGATGAGGGGTAAATACCCCGAAACACGTGTCCAGGGATATCAAGGTAAAGAAGAAAGCAGAGAATCGAAAGAAGATGCATCGCGGAACACAAACTACACTTACCATAGTCCTTAGGGGCGATCCCGCTGGTGTGTGAGTAGTGTGCGACCCCAACCACATTTGTAATGTTAAAGCTTCCCCGAGCAGTTAGCTGTCGAGCATGGGACGCCGCACCTGCGCGCCTGTGTGGTACTAAACCTGGCAATATTTGGCAGCCACCGGCAACCCCAGAACCCGGCCTAATCCCTGCTGATGAGCGGTAAATACCCCGAAACACGTGTCCAGGGATGGGGAAGATAGCGAAGATAGCAGAGAATCGAAAGAAGATGCATCGCGGAACACAAACTGCACTTACTATAGTCCTTAGGGGCGATCCCGCTGGTGTGTGAGTAGTGTGCGACCCCATCCCCATTTGTCATGTTAAAGCTCCCTCCAACAGTTGGCTGACGAGCCTGGGACCCTGCACCTGTGCGCCTGAGTGGTACTAAACCTGGCAATATTTGGCAGCCACCGGCAACCCCAGAACACGCCCAAATCCCTGCTGATGAGGGGTAAATACCCTGAAACACGTGTCTAGGGATGGCGAAGATAGCGAAGATAGCAGAGAATCGAAGGAAGATGCATCGCGGAACACAAACTACACTTACCATAGTCCTTAGGGGCGATCCCGCTGGTGTGTGAGTAGTGTGCGACCCCATCCCCATTTGTCATGTTAAAGCTCCCTTGAGCAGTTGGCTGACGAGCCTTGGACCCCGCACCTGCGCACCTGAGTGGTACTAAACCTGGCAATATTTGGCAGCCACGGGCAACCCCAGAACACGGCCTAATCCCTGCTGATGAGGGGTAAATACCCCGAAACGCGTGTCCAGGGATGGCGAAGATAGCAGAGAATCGAAAGAAGATGCATCGCGGAACACGAACTACACTTACCATAGTCCTTAGGGGCGATCCCGCTGGTGTGTGAGTAGTGTGCGACCCCACCCCCATTTGTAATGTTAAAGCTCCCTCGAGCAGTTGGCTGACGAGCCTGGGACCCCGCACCTGCGAGCCTTAGTGGTACTAAACCTGGCAATATTTGGCAGCCACCGGCAACCCCAGAACACGGCCTAATCCCTGCTGATGAGGGGTAAATACCCCGAAACACGTGTCCAGGGATGGCGAAGATATCGAAGATAGCAGAGAATTGAAAGAAGATGCATCGCGGAACACGAACTACACTAACCATAGTCCTTAGGGGCGATCCCGCTGGTGTGTGAGTAGTGTGCGACCCCACCCCCATTTGTAATGTTAAAGCTCCCTCGAGCAGTTGGCTGACGAGCCTGGGACCCCGCACCTGCGCGCCTGAGTGGTACTAAACCTGGCAATATTTGGCAGCCACCGGCAACCCCAGAACATGGCCTAATCCCTGCTGATGAGGGGTAAATACCCCGAAACACGTGTCCAGGGATGGCGAAGATAGCGAAGATAGCGAAGATAGCAGAGAATCGAAATAAGATGCATCGCGGAACACGAACTACACTTACCATAGTCTTTAGGGGCAATCCCGCTGGTGTGTGAGTAGTGTGCGACCCCACCCCCATTTGTAATGTTAAAGCTCCCTCGAGCAGTTGGCTGACAAGCCTGGTACCCCTCACCTGCGCGCCTGAGTGGTACTAAACCTGGCAATATTTGGCAGCCACCGGCAACCCCAGAACCCGGCCTAATCCCTGCTGATGAGCGGTAAATACCCCGAAACACGTGTCCACGGATGGCGAAGATAGCGAAGATAGCAGAGAATAGAAAGAAGATGCATCGCGGAACACAAACTACACTTACCATAGTCCTTAGGGGCGATCCCGCTGGTGTGTGAGTAGTGTAGGACCCCACCCCCATTTGTAATGTTAAAGCTCCCTCGAGCAGTTGGCTGACGAGCCTGGGACCCAGCACCTGCGCGCCTGAGTGGTACTAAACCTGCCAATATTTGGCAGCCACCGGCAACCCCAGAACACGGCCTAATCCCTGCTGATGAAGGGTAAATACCCCGAAACACGTGTCCAGGGATGTTGAAGATAGCGAAGATAGCAGAGAATCGAAAGAAGATGCATCGCGGAACTCGAACTGCACTTACCATAGTCCTTAGGGGCGATCCCGCTGGTGTGTGAGTAGTGTGCGACCCCACCCCCATTTGTAATGTTAAAGCTCCCTCGAGCAGTTGGCTGACGAGCCTGGGACCCCTCACCTGTGTGCCTGAGTGGTACTAAACCTGGCAATATTTGGCAGCCACCGGCAACCCCAGAACACAGCCTAATCCCTGCTGATGAGGGGTAAATACCCTGAAACACGTGTCCAGGGATGGCGACGATAGCGAAGATAGCAGAGAATCGAAAGAAGATGCATCGCGGAACACAAACTGCACTTACCATAGTCCTTAGGGGCGATCCCGCTGGTGTGTGAGTAGTGTGCGACCCCACCCCCATTTGTAATGTTAAAGCTCCCTCGAGCAGTTGGCTGACCACCTGGGACCCCGCACCTGCGCGCCTGAGTGTTAATAAACCTGGCAATATTTGGCAGTCACCGGCAACCCCAGAACGCGGCCTAATCCCTGCTGATGAGGGGTAAATACCCCGAAACACGTGCCCAGGAATGCGAAGATAGCGATGATAGCAGAGAATCGAAAGAAGATGCATCGCGGAACACGATCTACACTTACCATAGGCCTTAGGGTCGATTCCGCTGGTGTGTGAGTAGTGTGCGACCCCACCCCCATTTGTAATGTTAAAGCTCCCTCGAGCAGTTGGCTGACGAGCCTGGGACCCCGCACCTGCGCGCCTGAGTGGTACTAAACCTGGCAATATTTGGCAGCCACCGGCAACCCCAGAACACGGCCTAATCCCTGCTGATGAGGGGTAAATATCCCGAAACTCGTGTCCAGGGATGGCGAAGATAGCGAAGATAGCAGAGAATCGAAAGAAGATGCATCGCGGAACTCAAACTACACTTACCATAGTCCTTAGGGGCGATTCCGCTGGTGTGTGAGTAGTGTGCGACCCCACCCCCATTTGTAATGTTAAAGCTCCCTTGAGCAGTTGGCTGACCACCTGGGACCCCGCACCTGCGCGCCTGAGTGTTAATAAACCTGGCAATATTTGGCAGTCACCGGCAACCCCAGAACATGGCCTAATCCCTGCTGATGAGGGGTAAATACCCCGAAACACGTGTCCAGGGATAGCGAAGATAAAGAAGAAAGCAGAGAATCGAAAGAAGATGCATCGCGGTACACAAACTACACTTACCATAGTCCTTAGGGACGATCCCGCTGGTGTGTGAGTAGTGTGCGACCCCAACCCCATTTGTAATGTTAAAGCTTCCCCGAGCAGTTAGCTGTCGAGCATGGGACCCTGCACCTGCGCGCGTGAGTGGTACTAAACCTGGCAATATTTGGCAGCCACCGGCAACCCCAGAACCCGGCCTAATCCCTGCTGATGAGCGGTAAATACCCCAAAACACGTGTCCAGGGATGGCGAAGATAGCGAAGATAGCAGAAAATCGAAAGAAGATGCATCGCGGAACACAAACTACACTTACCATAGTCCTTAGGGGCGATCCCGCTGGTGTGTGAGTAGTGTAGGACCCCACCCCCATTTGTAATTTTAAAGCTCCCTCGAGCAGTTGGCTGACAAGCCTGGGACCCCGCACCTGCGCACCTGAGTGGTACTAAACCTGTCAATATTTGGCAGCCACCGGCAACCCCAGAACACGGCCTAATCCCTGCTGATGAGGGGTAAGTACCCCGAAAGGCGTGTCCAGGGATGGCGAAGATAGCAGAGAAACGAAAGAAGATGCATCGCGGAACACGAACTACACTTACCATAGTCCTTAGGTGCGATCCCGCTGGTGTGTGAGTAGTGTGCGACCCCACCCCCATTTGTAATGTTAAAGCTCCCTCGAGCAGTTGGCTGACGAGCCTGGAACCCCGCACCTGCGAACCTTAGTGGTACTAAACCTGGCAATATTTGGCGGCCACCGGCAACCCCATAACACGGCCTAATCCCTGCTGATGAGGGGTAAATACCCCGAAACACGTGTCCAGGGATGGCGAAGATATCGAAGATAGCAGAGAATTGAAAGAAGATGCATCGCGGAACATGAACTACACTTACCATAGTCCTTAGGGGCGATCCCGCTGGTGTGTGAGTAGTGTGCGACCCCACACCCATTTGTAATGTTAAAGCTCCCTCGAGCAGTTGGCTGACGAGCCTGGGACCCCGCACCTGCGCGCCTGAGTGGTACTAAACCTGGCAATATTTGGCAGCCACCGGCAACCCCAGAACATGGCCTAATCCCTGCTGATGAGGGGTAAATACCCCGAAACAAGTGTCCAGGGATGGCGAAGATAGCGAAGATAGCAGAGAATTGAAATAAGATGCATCGCGGAACACGAACTACACTTACCATAGTCCTTAGGGGCAATCCCGCTGGTGTGTGAGTAGTGTGCGACCCCACCCCCATTTGTAATGTTAAAGCTCCCTCGAGCAGTTGGCTGACGAGCCTGGTACCCCGCACATGCGCGCCTGAGTGGTACTAAACCTGTGCAATATTTGGCAGCCACCGGCAACCCCAGAACACGGCCTAATTCCTGCTGATGAGGGGTAAATACTCCGAAACACGTGTCCAGGGATGGCGAAGATAGCAAAGATAGCAGAGAATTGAAAGAAGATGCATCGCGGAACACGAACTACACTTACCATAGTCCTTAGGGGTGATCCCGCTGGTGAGTGAGTAGTGTGCGACTCCAACCCCATTTGTAATGTTAAAGCTTCCCCGAGCAGTTAGCTGTCGAGCCTGGGACCCCGCACCTGCGCGCCTGAGTGGTACTAAACCTGGCAATATTTGGCAGCCACCGGCAACCCCAGAACCCGGCCTAATCTCTGCTGATGAGTTGTAAATACCCCGAAACACGTGTCCAGGGATGGCGAAGATAGAGAAGATAGCAGAGAATAGAAAGAAGATGCATCGCGGAACACAAACTACACTTACCATAGTCCTTAGGGACGATCCCGCTGGTGTGTGAGTAGTGTGCGACCCCACCCCCATTTGTAATGTTAAAGCTCCCTCGAGCAGTTGGCTGACGAGGCTGGGACCCCGCACCTGCGAGCCTTAGTGGTACTAAACCTGGCAATATTTGGCAGCCACCGGCAACCCCAGAACACGGCCTAATCCCTGCTGATGAGGGGTAAATACCCTGAAACACGTGTCCAGGGATGGCGAAGATATCGAAGATAGCAGAGAATTGAAAGAAGATGCATCGCGGAACACGAACTACACTTACCATAGTCCTTAGGGGCGATCCCGCTGGTGTGTGAGTAGTGTGCGACCCCACCCCCATTTGTAATGTTAAAGCTCCCTCGAGCAGTTGGCTGACGAGCCTGGGACCCCGCACCTGCGCGCCTGAGTGGTACTAAACCTGGCAATATTTGGCAGCCACCGGCAACCCCAGAACACGGCCTAATCCCTGCTGATGAGGGGTAAATACTCGGAAACACGTGTCCAGGGATGGCGAAGGTAAAGAAGAAAGCAGAGAATCGAAAGAAGATGCATCGCGGAACACGAACTACACTTACCATAGTTCTTAGGGGTGATCCCGCTGGTGTGTGAGTAGTGTGCGACTCCAACCCCATTTGTAATGTTAAAGCTTCCCCTAGCAGTTAGCTGTCGAGCCTGGTACCCCGCACCTGCGCGGCTGAGTGGTACTAAACCTGACAATATTTGGCAGCCACCGGCAACCCCAGAACCCGGCCTAATCCCTGCTGATGAGCGGTAAATACTCCGAAACACGTGTCCAGGGATGGCGTAGATAGCAAAGATAGCAGAGAATCGAAAGAAGATGCATCACAGAACACGAACTACACTTACCATAGTCCTTAGGGGTGATCCCGCTGGTGTGTGAGTAGTGTGCGACCCCACCCCCATTTGTAATGTTAAAGCTCCCTCGAGCAGTTGGCTGACGAGCTTGGGACCCAGCACCTGCGAGCCTGAGTGGTACTAAACCTGTGCAATATTTGGCAGCCACCGGCAACCCCAGAACACGGCCTAATCCCTGCTAATGAGGGGTAAATACTCTGAAACACGTGTCCAGGGATGGCGAAGATAGCGAAGATAGCAGAGAATAGAAAGAAGATGCATCGCGGAACACAAACTACACTTACCATAGTCCTTAGGGGCGATCCCGCTGGTGTGTGAGTAGTGTAGGACCCCACCCCCATTTGTAATGTTAAAGCTCCCTCGAGCAGTTGGCTGACGAGCCTGGGACCCAGCACATGCGCGCCTGAGTGGTACTAAACCTGGCAATATTTGGTAGCCACCGGCAACCCCAGAACACGGCCTAATCCCTGCTGATGAAGGGTAAATACACCGAAACACGTGTCCAGGGATGTCGAAGATAGCGAAGATAGCAGAGAATCGAAAGAAGATGCATCGCGGAACACGAACTGCACTTACCATAGTCCTTAGGGGCAATCCCGCTGGTGTGTGAGTAGTGTGCGACCCCACCCCCATTTGTAATGTTAAAGCTCCCTCGAGCAGTTGGCTGACGAGCCTGGGACCCCTCACCTGTGTGCCTGAGTGGTACTAAACCTGGCAATATTTGGCAGCCACCGGCAACCCCAGAACACGGCCTAATCCCTGCTGATGAGGGGTAAATACCCTGAAACACGTGTCCAGGGATGGCGACGATAGCGAAGATAGCAGAGAATCGAAAGAAGATGCATCGCGGAACACAAACTACACTTACCATAGTCCTTAGCGGCGATCCCGCTGGTGTGTGAGTAGTGTGCGTCCCCACCCCCATTTGTAATGTTAAAGCTCCCTCGAGCAGTTGGCTGACGTGCCTGGGACCCCGCACCTGCGCGCCTGTGTGGTACTAAACCTGGCAATATTTGGCAGCCACCGGGAACCCTAGAACACGGCCTAATCCCTGCTGATGAGGGGTAAATACCCCGAAACACGTGCCCAGGAATGCGAAGATAGCGATGATAGCAGAGAATCGAAAGAAGATGCATCGCGGAACACAAACTACACTTACCATAGTCCTTAGGGGCGATTCCGCTGGTGTGTGAGTAGTGTGCGACCCCACCCCCATTTGTAATGTTAAAGCTCCCTTGAGCAGTTGGCTGACCACCTGGGACCCCGCACCTGCGCGCCTGAGTGGTAATAAACCTGGCAATATTTGGCAGTCACCGGCAACCCCAGAACATGGCCTAATCCCTGCTGATGAGGGGTAAATACCCCGAAACACGTGTCCAGGGATAGCGAAGATAAAGAAGAAAGCAGAGAATAGAAAGAAGATGCATCGCGGAACACAAACTACACTTACCATAGTCCTTAGGGGCGATCCCGCTGGTGTGTGAGTAGTGTGCGACCCCAACCCCATTTGTAATGTTAAAGCTTCCCCGAGCAGTTAGCTGTCGAGCATGGGACCCCGCACCTGCACGCCTGAGTGGTACTAAACCTGGCAATATTTGGCAGCCACCGGCAACCCCAGAACCCGGCCTAATCCCTGCTGATGAGCGGCAAATACCCCGAAACACGTGTCCAGGGATGGCGAAGATAGTGAAGATAGCAGAGAATCGAAAGAAGATGCATCGCGGAACACAAACTACACTTACCATAATCCTTAGGGGCGATCCCGCTGGTGTGTGAGTAGTGTAGGACCCCACCCCCATTTGTAATTTTAAAGCTCCCTCGAGCAGTTGGCTGACAAGCCTGGGACCCAGCACCTGCGCGCCTGAGTGGTACTAAACCTGGCAATATTTGGCAGCCACCGGCAACCCCAGAACACGGCCTAATCCCTGCTGATGAGGGGTAAATACCCTGAAACACGTGTCCAGGGATGGCGAAGATAGCGAAGATAGCAGAGAATCGAAAGAAGATGCATCGCGGAACACAAACTACACTTACCATAGTCCTTAGGGACGATCCCGCTGGTGTGTGAGTAGTGTAGGACCCCACCCCCATTTGTAATTTTAAAGCTCCCTCGAGCAGTTGGCTGACAAGCCTGGGACCCCGCACCTGCGCACCTGAGTGGTACTAAACCTGTCAATATTTGGCAGCCACCGGCAACCCCAGAACACGGCCTAATCCCTGCTGATGAGGGGTAAGTACCCCGAAACGCGTGTCCAGGGATGGCGAACATAGCAGAGAATCGAAAGAAGATGCATCGCGGAACACAAACTACACTTACCATAGTCCTTAGGGACGATCCCGCTGGTGTGTGAGTAGTGTAGGACCCCACCCCCATTTGTAATGTTAAAGCTCCCTCGAGCAGTTGGCTGACGAGCCTGGGACCCAGCACCTGAGAGCCTTAGTGGTACTAAACATGGCAATATTTGGCGGCCACCGGCATTCCCATAACACGGCCTAATCCCTGCTGATGAGGGGTAAATACCCCGAAACACGTGTCCAGGGATGGCGAAGATATCGAAGATAGCAGAGAATTGAAAGAAGATGCATCGCGGAACATGAACTACACTTACCATAGTCCTTAGGGGCGATCCCGCTGGTGTGTGAGTAGTGTGCGACCCCACCCCCATTTGTAATGTTAAAGCTCCCTCGAGCAGTTGGCTGACGAGCCTGGGACCCCGCACCTGCGCGCCTGAGTGGTACTAAACCTGGCAATATTTGGCAGCCACCGGCAACCCCAGAACATGGCCTAATCCCTGCTGATGAGGGGTAAATACCCCGAAACAAGTATCCAGGGATGGCGAAGATAGCGAAGATAGCAGAGAATTGAAATAAGATGCATCGCGGAACACGAACTACACTTACCATAGTCCTTAGGGGCAATCCCGCTGGTGTGTGAGTAGTGTGCGACCCCACCCCCATTTGTAATGTTAAAGCTCCCTCGAGCAGTTGGCTGACGAGCCTGGTACCCCGCACATGCGCGCCTGAGTGGTACTAAACCTGTGCAATATTTGGCAGCCACCGGCAAACCCAGAACACGGCCTAATTCCTGCTGATGAGGGGTAAATACTCCGAAACACGTGTCCAGGGATGGCGAAGATAGCAAAGATAGCAGAGAATTGAAAGAAGATGCATCGCGGAACACGAACTACACTTACCATAGTCCTTAGGGGTGATCCCGCTGGTGAGTGAGTAGTGTGCGACTCCAACCCCATTTGTAATGTTAAAGCTTCCCCGAGCAGTTAGCTGTCGAGCCTGGGACCCCGCACCTGCGCGCCTGAGTGGTACTAAACCTGGCAATATTTGGCAGCCACCGGCAACCCCAGAACCGGCCTAATCCCTGCTGATGAGCGGTAAATACCCCGAAACACGTGTCCAGGGATGGCGAAGATAGAGAAGATAGCAGAGAATAGAAAGAAGATGCATCGTGGAACACAAACTACACTTACCATAGTCCTTAGGATCGATCCCGCTGGTGTGTGAGTAGTGTAGGACCCACCCCCATTTGTAATGTTAAAGCTCCCTCGAGCAGTTGGCTGACGAGCCTGGGACCCAGCACCTGCGCGCCTGAGTGGTACTTAACCTGGCAATATTTGGCAGCCACCGGCAACCCCAGAACACAGCCTAATCCCTGCTGATGAAGGGTAAATACCCCGAAACACGTGTCCAGGGATGTCGAAGATAGCGAAGATAGCAGAGAATCGAAAGAAGATGCATCTCGGAACACGAACTGCACTTACCATAGTCCTTAGGGACGATCCCGCTGGTGTGTGAGTAGTGTGCGACCCCACCCCCATTTGTAATGTTAAAGCTCCCTCAAGCAGTTGGCTGACGAGCCTGGGACCCCGCACCTGTGTGCCTGAGTGGTACTAAACCTGGCAATATTTGGCAGCCACCGGCAACCCCAGAACACGGCCTAAACCCTGCTGATGAGGGGTAAATACCCCGAAACACGTGTCCAGGGATGGCGAAGATATCAAAAATAGCAGAGAATTGAAAGAAGATGCATCGCGGAACACGAACGACACTTACCATAGTCCTTAGGGGCGATCCCGCTGGTGTGTTAGTGTGCGACCCCACCCCCATTTGTAATGTTAAAGCTCCCTCGAGCAGTTGGCTGACGAGCCTGGGACCCCGCACCTGCGCGCCTGAGGGGTACTAAACCTGGCAATATTTGGCAGCCACCGGCAACCCCAGAACATGGCCTAATCCCTGCTGATGAGGGGTAAATACCCCAAAACACGTGTCCAGGGATGGCGAAGATAGCGAAGATAGCAGAGAATCGAAATAAGATGCATCGCGGACCATGAACTACACTTACCATAGTCCTTAGGGGCAATCCTGCTGGTGTGTGAGTAGTGTGCGACCCCACCCCCATTTGTAATGTTAAAGCTCCCTCGAGCAGTTGGCTGACGAGCCTGGTACCCCGCTCATGCGCGCCTGAGTGGTACTAAACCTGTGCAATATTTGGCAGCCACCGGCAACCCCAGAACACGGCCTAATCCCTGCTAATGAGGGGAAAATACTCCGAAACACGTGTCCAGGGATGGCGAAGATAGCAAAGATAGCAGAGAATCGAAAGAAGATGCATCACAGAACACGAACTACACTTACCATAGTCCTTAGGGGTGATCCCGCTGGTGTGTGAGTAGTGTGCGACCCCACCCCCATTTGTAATGTTAAAGCTCCCTCGAGCAGTTGGCTGACGAGCCTGGGACCCCGCACCTGCGAGCCTGAGTGGTACTAAACCTGTGCAATATTTGGCAGCCAC
Organism: Lissotriton helveticus; assembly: GCF_964261635.1. Taxonomy (NCBI): domain Eukaryota; kingdom Metazoa; phylum Chordata; class Amphibia; order Caudata; family Salamandridae; genus Lissotriton; species Lissotriton helveticus. The sequence goes on along the minus strand of NC_136060.1, from coordinate 63,017,750 downwards.
CGGCAACCCCAGAACACGGCCTAATCCCTGCTAATGAGGGGTAAATACTCTGAAACACGTGTCCAGGGATGGTGAAGATAGCAAAGATAGCAGAGAATCGAAAGAAGAGGCATCGCGGAACACGAACTACAAATACCATAGTCCTTAGGGGCAATCCCGCTGGTGTGTGAGTAGTGTGCGACCCCACCCCCATTTGTAATGTTAAAGCTCCCTCGAGCAGTTGGCTGACGAGCCTGGGACCCCGCACCTGCGAGCCTTAGTGGTACTAAACCTGGCAATATTTGGCAGCCACCGGCAACCCCAGAACACAGCCTAATCCCTGCAGATGAGGGGTAAATACCCCCGAAACACGTGTCCAGGGATGGCGAAGATATCAACGATAGCAGAGAATTGAAAGAAGATGCATCGCGGAACATGAACTACACTTGCCATAGTCCTTAGGGGCGATCCCGCTGGTGTGTTAGTGTGCGACCCCACCCCCATTTGTAATGTTAAAGCTCCCTCGAGCAGTTGGCTGATGAGCCTGGGACCCCGCACCTGCGCGCCTGAGGGGTACTAAACCTGGCAATATTTGGCAGCCACCGGCAACCCCAGAACATGGCCTAATCCCTGCTGATGAGGGGTAAATACCCCGAAACACGTGTCCAGGGATGGCGAAGATAGCGAAGATAGCAGAGAATCGAAATAAGATGCATCGCGGACCATGAACTACACTTACCATAGTCCTTAGGGGCAATCCTGCTGGTGTGTGAGTAGTGTGCGACCCCACCCCCATTTGTAATGTTAAAGCTCCCTCGAGCAGTTGGCTGACGAGCCTGGTACCCCGCTCATGCGCGCCTGAGTGGTACTAAACCTGTGCAATATTTGGCAGCCACCGGCAACCCCAGAACCGGCCTAATCCCTGCTGATGAGCGGTAAATACCCCGAAACACGTGTCCAGGGATGGCGAAGATAGAGAAGATAGCAGAGAATAGAAAGAAGATGCATCGTGGAACACAAACTACACTTACCATAGTCCTTAGGATCGATCCCGCTGGTGTGTGAGTAGTGTAGGACCCACCCCCATTTGTAATGTTAAAGCTCCCTCGAGCAGTTGGCTGACGAGCCTGGGACCCAGCACCTGCGCGCCTGAGTGGTACTTAACCTGGCAATATTTGGCAGCCACCGGCAACCCCAGAACACAGCCTAATCCCTGCTGATGAAGGGTAAATACCCCGAAACACGTGTCCAGGGATGGCGAAGATAGCGAAGATAGCAGAGAATCGAAAGAAGATGCATCTCGGAACACGAACTGCACTTACCATAGTCCTTAGGGACGATCCCGCTGGTGTGTGAGTAGTGTGCGACCCCACCCCCATTTGTAATGTTAAAGCTCCCTCAAGCAGTTGGCTGACGAGCCTGGGACCCCGCACCTGTGTGCCTGAGTGGTACTAAACCTGGCAATATTTGGCAGCCACCGGCAACCCCAGAACACGGCCTAAACCCTGCTGATGAGGGGTAAATACCCCGAAACACGTGTCCAGGGATGGCGAAGATATCAAAGATAGCAGAGAATTGAAAGAAGATGCATCGCGGAACACGAACTACACTTACCATAGTCCTTAGGGGCGATCCCGCTGGTGTGTTAGTGTGCGACCCCACCCCCATTTGTAATGTTAAAGCTCCCTCGAGCAGTTGGCTGACGAGCCTGGGACCCCGCACCTGCTCGCCTGAGGGGTACTAAACCTGGCAATATTTGGCAGCCACCGGCAACCCCAGAACATGGCCTAATCCCTGCTGATGAGGGGTAAATACCCCAAAACACGTGTCCAGGGATGGCGAAGATAGCGAAGATAGCAGAGAATCGAAATAAGATGCATCGCAGACCATGAACTACACTTACCATAGTCCTTAGGGGCAATCCTGCTGGTGTGTGAGTAGTGTGCGACCCCACCCCCATTTGTAATGTTAAAGCTCCCTCGAGCAGTTGGCTGACGAGCCTGGTACCCCGCTCATGCGCGCCTGAGTGGTACTAAACCTGTGCAATATTTGGCAGCCACCGGCAACCCCAGAACACGGCCTAATCCCTGCTAATGAGGGGTAAATACTCCGAAACACGTGTCCAGGGATGGCGAAGATAGCAAAGATAGCAGAGAATCGAAAGAAGATGAATCACAGAACACGAACTACACTTACCATAGTCCTTAGGGGTGATCCCGCTGGTGTGTGAGTAGTGTGCGACCCCACCCCCATTTGTAATGTTAAAGCTCCCTCGAGCAGTTGGCTGACGAGCCTGGGACCCCGCACCTGCGAGCCTGAGTGGTACTAAACCTGTGCAATATTTGGCAGCCACCGGCAACCCCAGAACACGGCCTAATCCCTGCTAATGAGGGGTAAATACTCTGAAACACGTGTCCAGGGATGGCGAAGATAGCAAAGATAGCAGAGAATCGAAAGAAGAGGCATCGCGGAACACGAACTACAATTACCATAGTCCTTAGGGGCAATCCCGCTGGTGTGTGAGTAGTGTGCGACCCCACCCCCATTTGTAATGTTAAAGCTCCCTCGAGCAGTTGGCTGACGAGCCTGGGACCCCGCACCTGCGAGCCTTAGTGGTACTAAACCTGGCAATATTTGGCAGCCACCGGCAACCCCAGAACACGGCCTAATCCCTGCAGATGAGGGGTAAATACCCCCGAAACACGTGTCCAGGGATGGCGAAGATATCAACGATAGCAGAGAATTGAAAGAAGATGCATCGCGGAACATGAACTACACTTGCCATAGTCCTTAGGGGCGATCCCGCTGGTGTGTTAGTGTGCGACCCCACCCCCATTTGTAATGTTAAAGCTCCCTCGAGCAGTTGGCTGATGAGCCTGGGACCCCGCACCTGCGCGCCAGAGGGGTACTAAACCTGGCAATATTTGGCAGCCACCGGCAACCCCAGAACATGGCCTAATCCCTGCTGATGAGGGGTAAATACCCCGAAACACGTGTCCAGGGATGGCGAAGATAGCGAAGATAGCAGAGAATCGAAATAAGATGCATCGCGGACCATGAACTACACTTACCATAGTCCTTAGGGGCAATCCTGCTGGTGTGTGAGTAGTGTGCGACCCCACCCCCATTTGTAATGTTAAAGCTCCCTCGAGCAGTTGGCTGACGAGCCTGGTACCCCGCTCATGCGCGCCTGAGTGGTACTAAACCTGTGCAATATTTGGCAGCCACCGGCAACCCCAGAACACGGCCTAATCCCTGCTAATGAGGGGTAAATACTCCGAAACACGTGTCCAGGGATGGCGAAGATAGCAAAGATAGCAGAGAATCGAAAGAAGATGCATCGCAGAACACGAACTACACTTACCATAGTCCTTAGGAGTGATCCCGCTGGTGTGTGAGTAGTGTGCGACCCCACCCCCATTTGTAATGTTAAAGCTCCCTCGAGCAGTTGGCTGACGAGCCTGGGACCCCGCACCTGCGAGCCTGAGTGGTACTAAACCTGGCAATATTTGGCAGCCACCGGCAACCCCAGAACATGGCCTAATCCCTGCTGATGAGGGGTAAATACCCGAAACTCGTGTCCAGGGATGGCGAAGATAGCGAAGATAGCAGAGAATCGAAAGAAGATGCATCGCGGAACATGAACTACACTTACCATAATCCATAGGGGCGATCCCGCTGGTGTGTGAGTAGTGTGCGACCCCACACCCATTTTTAATGTTAAAGCTCCCTCGAGCAGTTGGCTGACGAGCCTGGGACCCCACACTTGCGCGTGAGTGGTACTAAACCTGGCAATATTTGGCAGCCACCGGCAACCCCAGAACATGGCCTAATCCCTGCTGATGAGGGGTAAATACCCCGAAACACGTGTCCAGGGATGGCGAAGATAGCGAAGATAGCAGAGAATCGAAATAAGATGCATCGCGGACCATGAACTACACTTACCATAGTCCTTAGGGGCAATCCTGCTGGTGTGTGAGTAGTGTGCGACCCCACCCCCATTTGTAATGTTAAAGCTCCCTCGAGCAGTTGGCTGACGAGCCTGGTACCCCGCTCATGCGCGCCTGAGTGGTACTAAACCTGTGCAATATTTGGCAGCCACCGGCAACCCCAGAACACGGCCTAATCCCTGCTAATGAGGGGTAAATACTCCGAAACACGTGTCCAGGGATGGCGAAGATAGCAAAGATAGCAGAGAATCGAAAGAAGATGCATCGCAGAACACGAACTACACTTACCATAGTCCTTAGGAGTGATCCCGCTGGTGTGTGAGTAGTGTGCGACCCCACCCCCATTTGTAATGTTAAAGCTCCCTCGAGCAGTTGGCTGACGAGCCTGGGACCCCGCACCTGCGAGCCTGAGTGGTACTAAACCTGGCAATATTTGGCAGCCACCGGCAACCCCAGAACATGGCCTAATCCCTGCTGATGAGGGGTAAATACCCGAAACTCGTGTCCAGGGATGGCGAAGATAGCGAAGATAGCAGAGAATCGAAAGAAGATGCATCGCGGAACATGAACTACACTTACCATAATCCATAGGGGCGATCCCGCTGGTGTGTGAGTAGTGTGCGACCCCACACCCATTTTTAATGTTAAAGCTCCCTCGAGCAGTTGGCTGACGAGCCTGGGACCCCACACTTGCGCGTGAGTGGTACTAAACCTGGCAATATTTGGCAGCCACCGGCAACCCCAGAACATGGCCTAATCCCTGCTGATGAGGGGTAAATACCCCGAAACACGTGTCCTGGGATGGCGAAGATAGCGAAGATAGCAGAGAATCGAAATAAGATGCATCACGGAACACAAACTACACTTACCATAGTCCTTAGGGGCAATCCCGCTGGTGTGTGAGTAGTGTGCGACCCCACCCCCATTTGTAATGTTAAAGCTCTCTCGAGCAGTTGGCTGACGAACCTGGGACCCCGCACCTGCGCGCCTGAGTGGTACTAAACCTGGCAATATTTGGCAGCCACCGGCAACCCCAGAACACGGCCTAATCCCTGCTGATGAGGGGTAAATACCCCGAAACACGTGTCCAGGGATGGTGAAGATAGCGAAGATAGCAGAGAATCGAAAGAAGATGCATCGCGGAACACGAACTACACTTACCATAGTCCTTAGGGGTGATCCCGCTGGTGTGTGAGTCTTGTGCGACCCCACTCCCATTTGTAACGTTGTATCTGTAATCTCTGAAAGAGGAGTGACTTTAATTCCAAAAACATGCAAGGAGAGAAATATATCTAAGATTCACGTTTGTGTTGGGCAAAAAGTTCATAAGAAATATAGAGCGAGTTTTATTAACTTGAAAACTCCGTTCCAGGAGAAAGAATCAGATCCCACACCTTCTTGTGTTCTACAGTTGTGAGAAACCCTGTCTTAATGACCATTGAAAATTTTCCAGTTGGACACACAGTGGCGAATGCCCATCCCATGAAAAGTACCATGGCCATCTATTGTAATAATATTGTGATCAATGTTATCAGCTGAAGTGCCTGGTTGGGAGTGGGCTGGTGGCCAGTCCTGCTCAAGGGCAGGGGGGGGAGTGGCTTGCCCACTGTTGTTGATTGGTCGGCCCTAGAGCCAACCAAAGAGTCAGTATCCACAACAGTGGGTAAGCGACTCCCCCCTGCCCTTGAGTAGGACCCTCCCACTCTCCCTTTTTCTCTATGCGGTAAAAATGTCCCGGCGGGAGCGCTCTCCTACTACGCCAACGCTGCCATTGCAGCGTTGTGATTGGCTTGCGTAGGGGAGTGAAGCTGCCTGCTGGCTGCTTGCTGTTCCTGCAGGAGGAACACGCGGGAGCGCGATCTAGCTGCACCATTACACCATGACCCAATTGGCTTAGCCAGGAGCGGAGGTGGTACGGTAACCGGCTGGAAGGTCAGTTTATTTTTTTATTTTTTATATGCCCCCACACCCACCCTTTGCTGCAGCTGCTCTAAGTCCTTCTCTTCCTTCTAAAGTGACATGTGACTCTCCCTCCATGCTGTCTTCTAACCCCCCATACAGACTGGGGATGCAGTCTCTCCTTCCAATGAGACACTTACACTTCCTCCCTTCAGCACTTAGGACCGCACTTCCGAGGCATTCCTGCACGGCAGGCTACGTTGCTGAGCTGCCGGGGCGGCGGCCAGTGCGAGGGTGTGATGGGGTGCTATGGGGCTTGGAAGAGCTGGAAAGCAGTGGGCTGCCAGCAGCTGTCTCTCGGCTCAGTGAGAGTGAAACTGCGAGGCTAGTGTGCCAATGATAACATTTGCCAGTCAATAAAGTTGCCAAGGATTTCATTAGCATGGATCTGCGTGGGATTCTCTTTGCTTCTCCCACCTCTCTCTGGCTTTCCCTGTCCCTCATCTCTCCTGTCCTACCTTGCCTGCCCATCTCGTGCTCACGCTCCAATCCTTTCCCACCCGGCTGTCCTCCCCTGCACCCTCTGTTTGGCCCCTCTAACTTCCCCTTAGTGTTTTATTAGCTTCTTCGAGCTACGTTCTATTGCGACGTTTTCGTGCCAAGCTTCTCTGACACTACCTCTCTCCCAGGTGATAACCTTCTTCTCCATAACAACCCCACCATACACCTGACCTTGTGCTTTGTTGTGTGAAGATTGCCCAGGGCCCGCAGCAGGGGCATCTGTAACAGTTAATGCTCCATCCCAGAATTTACTGAAGCCAAAGGAGGGCAATATCTGGAGTTGAGGCTAAAAGTACTTCAGTTTATGCGCCGCAGTTTTGGGGGGTCTTGTTCTGCTTACGAGGGGTAAAACCAGATTCAGTGCTTCTAACTGGGGGTATCACCTGGCTCCATTTCATCAGAGGAGCATGTTTTAAGGCTTGAGATTTAATCTGACAGCCTAGTGCATTCTGGGAGCCAGTGTTTCGGCGCTGTCATATACCTGCATTGAATGAACGCACCTGATGGCAATCATCTGGAACTGAACAGGAACAATCAGGCACATGTGGCTTCTTGGCCACATGGTGAGAAGAGGCGACCCCGGTGCTCACTGCTAATCGTGCCTCTCCAGGGCTCACATCTGTAGGGATGATGACCGTACCTCTCTGTAGGGCTCGTGCCTCTGTAGGGCTCTTGCTTCTTTCTCCATTGTGGGTGCCTTTGAAATGTTGAAAAGTCTACATTTGGCCTTGGCTGGCTCATCTACTGGAGACTTGGAGAAGAAGGAGGGGGAGGCTGGGGGAGACCGGAGGCTTGGAAGAGGAGGAGTGAGACAGACTGAGGGAGAACAGAGGCTTGAGGTTGGAGAGGGGAAAGACTGAGAGAGGGAGCGGAGCCCTGGAGGTGGAAGAGAAAGAGAGGCTGAGACTTGAAGATGGAGGAGAGAGAACCTGGAGGGAGAGTGGAGGCTTGGAGGTGAGGGAAAGAGCGGCTGGGGGAGAGCAGAGTTTGAGGTGGATGAGAGAGGATCTGTGGATGAGTGAAAACTCAGAAGTGCATTGTTGACCTTCTTGCTTTCTCACGTTTGCTTGAAAGTGCACCATTTGCCCACTAAAAAAAGAGTTTTCTCAGATTCGCTCCCTCGCCTCAGGGCACTCTTCCCTAGCTTTTACGCCCCACTACTTTCAAATGTCACCAGCCAACACTGCCCTGTTAGCAAGTGATGGAATGGGCAGCTGTCTCCTCAGAAACATTTTGAGTGCTGCCCCCTTTGTATTGTACAATTTAAGTTCTAACAAAAATGCTGGAAAGTTTACAATGTGGGAAAAGTCCCCTTGCTCAGTCATCGCAATATATGTCATCCAGGAAAGTAATTTCGGACAATCACTTCCCTTACTGGCTTTGCCCAATTTTTCGTCTTTTCATATATTTGAACTCATGCAACCAGTAAAAGTTCATCGTCAAGGATAACAGAATGTAACATCCAATTCCGATTACGCAATACGATCTCCTGAAATAAAAAGTGCCACGTGAAACTTTGAGACTTCCTTTGTCAGAAATTGTTCTTAAATAGTGTCCGAAAATACTAATTTTCAATGTAAATGTCGCTATGTGATACATTAGAAATAATGACATGCATAACGTGATCTTTAATATTTACAATGCTTAGAACTTTCACAGGAGTTAAATAACTTTTCTAATTTCTCAAGACATGAAAAGCACATTTCTCTTCTCTGTTACTGTGGTAATTGGTGTAGAGTGAATTCTTCACAATTCCCACAGAACTTAAGTATATTCAGCATTCCATCCTATAAAATTCGTTTCTTTTTTTAGTACCTTAAAGAGATACTATTCATCAATTTCATATGCGTTTTACTACTATTTAACATGAATATGCAGGCAATGCATAAAATACATTCTCAAGTTTTTGTCCTTTGAAGAAGACATTTTCTGCATTAAAAGTCATAAACTCTAATGCCAGAAAATCTAGGTCAAATAAAAACGAATTCCCTGTATAAAAAATAAAGTCTACAATATTGAAATATCACAATTACTGATTTCAGAAGTATACAAGACATAGAGAAATGTCAGCAGGTCATATGGATGTAGGTCACACTAGACATCTATAGGCTGACGTAGCCATGCTGCACATCGTTAATATACACTAGAAAGAAAAATTCCTTTATATTTATCCTCATTCTCTTCTTAACAGATAAGCATATTCAATTTTCACCAAATTTTCAACAAAAGTGCAGTTAGAACAGTTGTCTCTTTCTTCACATTATTAGAGTTAGTTGCATGCGATAGATAATACATTATTATTCCTTAATTACTTTGCACATCTCAATGTGTCGCCATTGTAATTTGTTCCTGGCTAAATCAATATAGATGCATTACAGGAAAGATTAGGAGCTTTATTTTAAAAGTCCTATTTTCTTGTCAATATACGCATGCACACCCTATGCCTTAGCTTTATATACTGATGGAGCATGGTTTTCGCGAGAAAAGAAACCTACTCAGATTGAACCCTCTGTAATATTTATTAAATGTGTGCAGGGAAAATCTAATGAAAAGGCCTAACATGAGGGACAATGCTTCTGAGCAAGCGTGAAACTAAACTGCTAAAGTAGGCCACAAGCTTGTTTTTAGCTAAGTAAGTAAAGGACTAATGCTGCACATTACTAATATTGGCTGAAAATAAAATAAATTACTAACATGGGTTGCACAGGGATAAATGCAGCATTAGGGTTGGTGCGTAAAGATTTTTTTTTTCATGAAAGTTATACATTTTTGTGTTTAATAAAACTGAAGAAAATATTGAAAAATTATGAAGTGTGAGCAGACGAGAAGAAGGAGCCTGAATTTGTCCTTCGAAAATCTGCAAGGCTGCCAAATTCTGAACAAAAGGAAGTTACTATGAATGAGGAGAGAAACTTCCTTTGCAGAGAGGTGCTCAGCGGAAGATTGTTATACAAAGTATTATTTGCTGCAGGAGTGGAGGAAACAATTGATAGTTGAATGGAGAATATTTCCTGGGTTACAGAACTGATGTCATTGCTGTTACGAGAACCATAAACTCTTAGATGCTCTTGTATGTGTAGAGAGTGGAGTGATCATACACTCCCTTTCCTAGCCAATCAAAAGTAGAGAAAGCCCGAGTTAGATACTTCTGTGGAATGATCTTTTGGGTTTTAAGGTTTAACTGAGGTGCCAGGAGGGAGGGGTTAAGTTAGGCAGACATTTTCGCTGACTGTTGGGACGAGATCGTCGCTTGTCGTCAGTTTGCTGTCCTTTTCGCGTGCTTTCTGAACTTAGGGGCCGATTATTATGGCGGACGGACCTGAGTCCGTCCGCCACCATAGAGTAGGGGGGAACGTCCGCATGGGCAGCGGCGTTCCCCCCGTGAAGATTAGGATGTGACCGCCAGGGTGGCGGTCACATCCTCTATCCTTAACATTGCGGCGGGTGCAGCTTCAAGCTGCACCCGCCGCAATGTTAAAAATGCATACATTGCATTTGTATGCAGAAAGCGGCAGGCACGGCGCGGTGCCTGCCGATCTCTGCATACAAATGCAGGGAGGTAGGTACATAGGTACCCCCCATGTGCACCCCCCACCCCCCTTCACCTAGGGGGCCCGCAACGGGCCCCCGCAGTGAAGTTCCAAATGCATTTCCACGGCGGAAAATCCGCCGCGGAAAATCCGCCGCGGAAAAACATCTTTTGAAGCACTTCCTAATATGGTGGACGGTGTCTGAGAGACACCGCCACCATATTAGAGCTTTTCCGCCGCGGTTGTAAGCCAACCGCGGCGGAAAAGCTGCGGACGGAAACCAGGACCCACCAGCCATCCTAATGTAGCGGTGGGTCTTTGGTGGGTCCGCTGCGGATTTTCCGCATCCTCTGGGCCGGCGGTAGCTTCCGCCGGCCCAGAGGATGCGGAAAAACCCCAATCATAATAGGCCCCTTAGTCTTTGCATCTTCAAATCTACTTGAGGGGCCCATGCTGACTTCCCGGCCAGGAGTTAGTATTTCCTTATTGGGTTAGTATTAGCTTGATGTCTAATATGCATAATTATGTGCAAATGTATTTTCTCTCTGAAACTTTTGTCTCTTTTCCTAGCCACTTCTCAAAGCATAGTCATTTATTGTGAATTTTTCATTTTTCTCTTCTGATGTTGTTTGCTTTGTAGCGATCTATGATTGGTGCTGTATTTGATGTTTATGAGCATTCATTCACATTATTTAGATACATATTATAAACTTACAAATGAGTCTTTCTTTATTAGAGTCATTTATTCATGGGTATTAATGTGTCTACCCTGACCTACTTAATAAATATTGCATCGCTATATTTGGTATAATAGGAAAATATAATAATGGAAATTGGTAAGTTGGTATAGTTACAAGGAATACAACTAACCAAGCATGAAGGGGCTTTTTGGGTAATGGAAATTGGGCCTTGTCTTAGTAAATGTATCAGTTCCTGAGCATTGGATCCATACCATACACCAAGTCCAATGGTGTTGGAGTGCTGAACACACTATCAATATAGTTGTATATTGAAAAGAAAAAAGAAAAAAGTCTGGAAATACTTCACTGAACAGAATGCTGTGGTCAACAACATCAGTCATCTCCACACGCAGGTCGAACGATAGAACCAATATTTATGCCTGGGCTCGCTGAATTTGCGGAATTTGGGTAGTTTCTCGTTCCGCAGAGAACGCGAAATTGCCCAAAATTCTGCGTTCCGCTACTTCATGAAATTTTTTGCTTGTTCGCGAACTCTAAATGCATGTTCGTGAGATATTTCCCCCCGAGCACACAAACAGCAATTGCGAACAAGCAATTACGCGTGTTTGGAGAATTTCTGCGTGTTTGCGGAGATTTTTTACCGTTTCGCAGAGATTTGGGTAAAGCGATTACACAAATTCTGCCCACCCCTACCAATATTTTGTAAAAATTAATTTGCAGCAGCGTGGTTAAGAGAAAAAATGGTCACAATATGAAGGAGTACTCCACCTTTAAAGCCTGGCCCAGTGGATGTCAGACTGGGCCTCATTGTGTCAGGTTTGATAAATGTTCTATTTTTACAACATAAAGCACTCTTTCTTATGAAGGTTTTGAGTTCTCAGTAGGAGATTGACTCATAGTGAAAGGGAGGACACTAGGAGTAAAGAGCAGTCACAGCGAAATCCCCCCTTTTTAACTGTTTTGGGGGTTTCCGAGTGCAGTTCTCCCTCTATTGCTTCTGAAAGTCTACGCGCTTCTAGAGATCATAACCTACTACGTTTAGGATTTAGGTGTGATAGCAATTGTGAGTATTAGCTGAGGGAGGTGAGTACTAACCTCAAATGATAATCATAATCCTTGTCAGGCTGAACCTCTAAAGTCACAAAACTAACCTCAGCCTAAAACACTGTTAGCTATGGCAGAGAGTCTTTACATTGTATGGAATTACAATGCATGCCATTACAAAAGATTGTTACTACAACGCATGCCATTACAATGCATACCATTACAACGCATGTAATTACAAAGCATTATAGGGTAAGTAATGGAGACTTTTTAGTTTTAGGGTGGGTATGGGTTTTGGGATGGATGGGAATAGTACATTTTACCCCTACACTATCCAACACTTTCCCTACTGATGCACTCACTGGAGTGGAAATAGTACTTTTTACCCCCACACTATCCAACACTTACCCTTCTGTTGCACTCACTAGAGTGGGAATAGCTATTTTTACCCTTACACTATCCAACACTTTCCCTACTGATGCACTCACTGGAGTGGGAATAGTACTTTTTACCCCCACACTATCCAACACTTACCCTTCTGTTGCACTCACTAGAGTGGGAATAGCTATTTTTACCCTTACAATATCCAACACTTACCCTACTGTTGCCCTAAAAGTATTATGGATTGTAATTGTATGCATTGTAATGGTATGCATTGTAATGGAATGTGTTGTAATGGTAGTTGTTAAAAATGCATCATAATGGCATGCGTCATAAAATCATGCGATGTAATGGTAGTTGCAATGTAAAAATTGTGTTGTAAAAGCATGCGTTGTAACGTGTTATATTCACCTACCTTAGAGTTAATGTGTTAAGTATTTATGTAGTACTGGACAGTAATAATGTCAAAATGCAAAACAATATAAATCCCAAAATTAGAACAATAGTTAACAATTTAATAAACAAAATGACACCAAAATCATGAAAGGGAAACAGGAGATATGGATTTTTAAATGTTAAGTAGAAATAATACAGAAATGCACATAGAACCCATATTAGTCGATGATAGCATTGGAACAGGACATAGGCCTCATTTAACGCTGACCGTAATGTAGTGTGGGTCACATGCTTTAACCAGGTTCATTCAGGTCAAATATTTTACCTTCTGACTTTTGTCCTTTAAGCCCCGATCGACCCAAGGAGTACACTTCCAAAGTCCCCTAGGAGGTCAGGGTAGACACTTAGTCAAGCAGAGGCCAATAGAATTTTTCAATCTAGGTCTAGTTCCCGTGGTCAGCTGGGCAGATGCAGGAAAATGCATCATTTTGTTTTTTTGTGCTCCAGTAGCTTTAACAGGAAGTCAGCCTTATGACACTTGGGCTGTGATTCTCAAAGGTTTAGTGTTAGGCTAGCACTACTTTTTTAAAGCACACCCATTGCTAAACCATTTTTGAGATCAGCACACCAAGGCATATTCGTATACACTTTGGTTTACTTTACTTTACGGGGGCTTTACATGGGTGGTACATGGGCATTCCTATGAAGCCACTGTGCTTTTTTACGCTTAACCAGCCAGCTTCCCTTCCAGTACACAACCTACGGTAGACTCAGGCAGGCTCCCTAGCACTATGGTGCTAAGGTTTCTGCCTGGCGCACAGCAGCTGAAATCAATGCCAACACTAGCGAGGAGAATGCCATATGTCTGAGAATATGGCAAACTCCTGCTCTCTCCCTGTCATGCAATGCAGAGAAGCCTCTTTGGGTGCGGCACCGCGTTGCCTGACAGCTATGAAAATCTTAGCCTTGGAGGACAACAGCAAGTGCAGGCCATGCTTTTGGGGCTCTTTTGAGGCCACAGACAGCAGGACCAGACCTCTTCTTGTATCCCACGGGTCCACAAAGTATCCTGAATTGGAGACCTGGAGATGCCACGTGTATGCCTTGCACAAACTAATGGGTGTAAATTACCCCTGGGGATACCCTAATCATTGAGGTTAAAGTTTCAGTGGCTAACCCTACCCAATTTGGGAATTGTCAAGATGACAAAAGTCTTCAGCTATGCTAAACGTGAGTTCTGAGGGCTCAGAGTGATTGTGGAAGGGGTACTATAGTAACCCTAATGTCCTCCCAAATCTAACTCTAAAATAATCCAGTGTGAGGCAGGTCCTGATCCTGTACCCACAGCCACTTCAGAGACAGACGTCTGGTGGAACAAAAGCAGTTTTCAGTGACCAGAGAGTGATTACACAAGAATTGTTTAGGTGTCCTGTTCCCTCCTTTGAAGTGTGCACCAAGTGTTATATGTTAACTCAGGATACTTTGCTACTGTAATATCACCAAGAGGGCCACTGCAATTGTATGCTAACATTTTCCTGTGACAAGGTAGACCTCTTTGAAGAGCACCCAAGTGTAATAAGAAGAACCTCAGCAGACATGTCAAGCAAGTTGTGACATTCATCAAGGATTGGGCACTTGAATGTTAAAAGGATTCTCAGATCTCCACCGTGCATATTCCATCGTGTTCAGAGGGGTCATCTCTGACCAATAAGGGCAGCCTATTGTTTGATCCTGGAAGGAATTTCACACCTATTTACACCTATTAAAATGCTAATGATTGACTGGTGAAGTGGGGCAACAATGCAAAAATGGCCTCCAAATGCTTTAACCCCTTCACAGTGGGCGTGTGCGGAGGACGGCCGGGGGCCGTCCCACCCCTCCCACTCATTTTTCTACCAGCACCGCGGTGGAATTTGCCTCGTGGTCAAGCGGTTAAGTGGGGAAAGGGTACCATTTTAAAAGTGCCTTGTCCTACATTTTACCATTAAACTCAATGTGAAATAAATATAAGAAAGGCTCCTAGAATTATATTTAAATTGCCTCCAAACTAAAATTAGTATTATTTAAGGTAATAATATAACCTGTGGTGAGGGCGTGGCTTGTAAGCCAACAATGGTGAACGTGTGAGCCTGTTGCTCTGTGCCGGCCCGTAATAAATCCTTAGTTCAGCATTTAACTGTGTGAGACATGAAATGCTGTGGAGGTTATTGGAGGGGATGGGTGTCGATCCCCCAATAATACTTTTTATGAGAGAATTATAACGAGATGCACGGGCGAGAGTACGGTTCGGGAAACACAGTGGATGTTCAGTTACATTTCCGATAAAAGGAGTGAGGCAAGGCTGTGTGGTTGCTCATTTTTACTTTACTTTAATAAATCGTTATCTTTATACAAGCACAATACAACAAATATGAAAAAAGTAATACAATAGCTTAGAAACAGGGTTCCAAGCTCATACAGATCCTCCCATAATTATAAAATGACAGACCTTTCCATATGCCCATTTAACAGTCAATTAAAAACAAAATGTGTAACTTTTAACTTTAAAAATATTCATGGTGTACTATCATGGAGCAGTAGGAAGGTAAGAGCCTCAGTAATACTGGGCCTGCCTTACCTGCCTGTCATGCTCACCTGAAGCAATCCCCAATCCGTAGAAAATTTAATGTAGATCATCATACAGTCCTAGCTCCACGGAAAGGATGACATTCTTAGGCAGATATCAATTGTCGAAAGGGACTGCAAAAATAGATACGCTAGAGGACATTGATGAAAATCTTGATGCTTTAGGTAACTTAATAAATAATGCCTTGTCCATTTGTTATAAAATTTGCAGAAGAGAACAATGTGCATTGTTGTTTGTGCCGAAACATTATCGCATGGACACTTGGATAAAGTGGAGGACCTACTTTATATATTAACGGCCTTGGCCAGCATTTAATAGATCATCACCAGGATTATCCGATTATACACAGTAGCCCAGTTCCAGTTTAACTCTAGGTAGATGATGCGGTTTTAATGGCACAGACCCAGATAGGGCTACAAAGAACAGTAACCAATTCCGCTACTTTTATGCAAGATAGGGGTTTGAGTGTGAACAACAGTAAAACCTATATAATGAAATGTGGAAAGAAGACCACTAAATGTCAGGACATTTTTATTAAATACAATAAAATTGAGTACACTAACAAATTCTCGTACTTGGGTATTAACTTTGACCTCACGGGGGCTTAGTCTGCTGCTGTTCAGGCAAAGGAATAAGTACTGAGAAAGACGGGTCCCAGCAACGAGTAACAATTTCAAAATTGAATAATAAAAGAAAAATGAAAGAAAATTCAAGAAAAATCAATTGGCCTGCATTGTTATTATTCACAATGTAGGTATATTCAAGTTGTCATCGATGTGAATACAAAATCACAAATACTTTGTGGTGCCCCAGGGAGGGAGAAGGAAGTGACAAGGTGCAAGGAAGTGTGGGTATTGGATAGTGACAATATAAAAACGGCTAATCGGCCTCACTGTATTGCGTATCAAAAGTCCAAATTAAAGACACAAGCGAAAAGACTAAGCGTTCAATAAATCATTTCATATAAATCATGCTTCACATATTACAGTAAATGTTCAAATCATGGGGTGAAGCTGAAAGAAAATGTAAGCTGTCAACGTTTCGACCCTCTACTAGTAGCAGGTATTAGTAGTAACCTTGCATAGGGGTCTTCATCAGGACGAGGGTAGGGGCAGGCAACCTATTTAATGAACAATGAATATGCATTTTACTGAAAAGTTACAGCGCAAGAGCACAGTTTTTCAATTAAACAATGAAGCACACTAAAATTAGGTAGACAAGACATACCAAGGGGTTGCTCGTCTCCAAGATGGATGAGGTGGAGGACGCTCTCAAAAGGGAAGTTTGGTCAAAGTCCTGTAAACGAGGGCATACAGATCAGGATCCTAACGGTAAAATTAACCAATTGTTGAAAATAATGTAAAGTTGCACTCACATAAGGTGTCGGTACACGGCGTCCTTCAGATCTAAAACAAGGGAGGAAAGGAGGGTGGGCCAGCATTAGTGGAATGACTACTTTAAAAGGAGCTTCGATGGCGGTAAATCGTGTTACCAAGAAGGAGAGACTCACAATTGTTGAGGCGATGTTAATGTATCAATTTTGCCAAGAGTGCGGTCAAACACAGTAGTCCCGCTGGGTGTGGACGAGTGATCAAAACAATTCGCCGTCTGGAAATTAAAAGTCGGGAATTTAGAATCGGCACATTAAAAGGGTTAGTTCTTTGTTAAAATCGGCAGTTCCAGGATACTAATAATCCTACCGTTAAAAGAATGAATCAATTCCGAAGTTGCCTCGCGTTGCAGAATGGCGATCGATATTTCCTTGTTGGACAGGTTGTCTAGGCAACGAAACCACGTGACCTCTGACGGTCCGAGTTGATACCAAAGAAAGACTACCTCTTTGTACGATATTCATTGCCCAACCATAATTAACATCTTGTGATAAATTACGTGGAGATTGGTGATCGGAGATTAATAATGTGGATACTTGAGGAATTGGTCAAAATTGAGCAGAGTGAAGAAAATGATGACTGTATAATCAACTTCACGTAACAACGGGTTCGAATTCCATGTATATTTAAAGACAATCACCACCATAGTATGACAGTTGTGCATCCAGATATATACCAAGTGCGGACACATAATGGATATTAATTGAATCGCACAGTGTGGTGTACCTATCACACGACGGTAAAGGCCAACTTAGTTAGAGACAATACTGACATCGTGGTAAACGTAACGTAACACATGGTTCGAACTCCATATATATTCACAAACAGTGGCTACCATGGTATGACAAATGTGCATTTAAATATATGCAGAATCTGGACACTTATTGGATACAATTTAAGAATGCAAGTAGTGGCGTACCTGTCGCATGACGATAAAGGTCACCTCAAATTGAAACATTACTGGTGTGGTATCGAGGCATTAGTGACTCATAGTCTCACTTGTAGTGCTGCGTGATTACATGTTGATAGAATCAGGGGTCAAAGACGGACATATATCATGCCAGAAAGACAATGTGACATTACGTAGGTTGGATAAGAGTGTATACTTGTAACTCATGGGAAACCAGTCACATGATGGTAAAAGCCCCCTATGGGAGAAACAGTCTAGACATCATTATTCAACCAAGGTGGCAAGGACAGATATAATGTTGATCAGTGTGTTACTTAATTAAGCGTAGCTAGTTGTGAGAAAGAGCTATCGTTTTCATTCAGGCCATTCTGGATGGAGTCAAAGTAGAACATCCATTTTAGCTCTCGTGTGTTTAGAATATTGGTAATGTTGCCTCCCCTTGTTCCAAGAGTCGCTTTTTCAAGAATCACCCACTTGAAACTGTCGGAAGAGTGCGAGGCGGATTTAAAATGTTCACCTAGAGGTGCGCCTTGTGCTTCACAACGAATGCGGCTCATATGTTGAAGGATCCTCGCTTTGGCCTTCTGTTGAGTCTGGCCGATCTAGATTTGATTACACGGGCAAACTATGGCGTAAATTATGTTGCACGTGTTGCAATTGGTATGTGACTTCAGTTGCACTTTGCGTTGGTTATGTTCAAATTCCTTCGTTTGCACTGTGTTACTGCAGGCCTTGCATTGTCCACACTTAAAGTGGCCAACCACAGGAGGAAGGTTCCACATGCTTGTGACAGTTGGTTGCTCTTTGGAACGTAGGAAGGATCTCACCACATGGTCCCTAATGCTTTTGGCTTTCCTGAAGGCATGTAATGGGGTCTTCTCCTGTCCAACGTCGTCTGCAATCAGTTTCCAATGCTGGTTGACAATCGTTTACTGATGTTACTTTTGGTCGAAAATGTGGTAACGCAGACCAATCTTTGATCATCTTCCCCTGTTCTGTCCTTGAGAGTGAGAAGGTGCTCACGAGGATAGAACCAAGTCCGTTTCCTGGCTTTTTTGCTAGAAAATTAGGTGGCAAACAAGTCCCTGAAGAATTACAAATTTATAAATCAAAGTGTTTATCAATAGCTCTGTATGGAGCAGGAATATTGGGGTTTAAGGATGTGCAGCCACTACAATTGTGAGAGAATGCATTTATACGATACCTGTTGGCTGTTCCAAGCTCAACCGCTAATTTTATTTGTAATTCTGAGCTTGGTATTCCTTTCATTTTAGATGTGATTAGAATTAACCCTATTTTGCTTTGGCATAAGGTCTGGGTGTCAAACGAGACCAGTTTTAATTGTGATAATATTAAGGATTGTTTAAAACTTGATAGGAGTTCCTCTATTCCCTGGCTCCATTATATTAAACATCTAGCAAGTGAAATCGGCCATCCGGAATATTATGAGAAGCCTGAGAGCATGGCTCTTATCTCAAGAAAGGTATTGAAAGCAGATTGTTTGGTTCATTTACAAGATAAGAGATGGTCCATAGGAAGTAAAAAAATAACTGTTATGGATAATCAGTTGATGTTAACATGTTCAGGCATTCAGCCATGTTTGGTCCAAGTTCTGGGAAGCTTTGAACAACTGCTTTTGACTCACTTTCTTCTGGGGATTTTGCACAGATGTATTAGCTACCCAGCTACCAATGATTGGTTCAGAAATGTGGTGCCATGCCCATGTGATGATATATCAAGCCAATCAACTTTGCACACTGTCCTATTTTGTAAATGTTATTCAATTCCAAGGAATCATAATTCCTATCTTTAAATCTTTAGCCTCAAGACAATGTTGTGTAGCATTCTTGAAGTTACAAACTTTCAATAATGAAATGTTCACAGAGGCAGTTGCCTTATTTTTAAAAAGTGTCATTAGGTTCAGGAATTCAATGTGAATCTGACTTAGGCTGATGTAGTTATGACATATTTATCTAAAGTACATGAAAAGAAATGCTATAAAGTCTAATGCATTATTTTTCTTTTTAAAGATATGTTTCACTCTACGCTGGACAACAATGTGTATTTGTTTTTTTATTTATATATGGACTCTGCGTTTTTTTAGCTTGCTATGTACTTTAATTGAATGTGTATATTATAGTTGTGCTTTCATGATTTATTTTCAAATCGAATAAAGCTAACTTTGAATTGAATTGAATCCTGTTTCTGTGCAGCCCACACTGTGGGAAATATCCCTGGATATGTGACCCTGGCCTGAGTAGAATTCCGGAGTGCCCGGAGAAGCAGCCTGGAAACCTGTCAGCACCTCATAGACAACAGCAGTGGGAATGCCCGAATCAGTGAGCCCAGGGACAAGATGGCAGCTCCGATGTGCAGAAGTCAGAGATCTAAGCAGCAGACAGTAACCTTATCGCTCTGCCTAGAAGTAGTAGGTCCCAAGCATCGCTGGAACCGGAAAGGGGCATTTACATTCCTTGAACTGTTGGATCAAGACCCAGGTGCACAGAGCGGGAGGCCGGGGCCCATCGGCTGCTGCCCACTGGTGCTCTATGGGAGGCAAGGCTTGCCTGGCCGTAAGGCCGGGATCCCGACCCCCTGCGGGTTCCGGACGGCAGCCTGCTGTAGATATGAGCTGTAGGAAACCACATTATAGGTGGGCAAGCCCAGTCTTGGGCTTGTAAGGTGAGCATGAGGCACACCCATCCTATTTAATAAATCGATACCCGGGTCGAGGTCTCACTGTGTTTTTGCCACCTGGCCCCTTTGGATTGCTCCAGAAAGCACTTACCCAGGCAACTTGTAATAAGCACATTTTTCAGGAAGCTCTTTTGCCACCCCTTTGAAGACCCTAAAGGCAAATTATCTGAGCTGCCAGGAGCCAAGGTTTGCTGAGGACTGGTCCTCAATTACTCCAGTGGAACTCTTTATGGCATTTACCCTGGCTACATCTAACGTGTACATTCCATGAGTTGCTCCTCACTTAACCATGGGTGGGCCATAGAGCGTTTACCCTCTTTGTCTATAACCAGTATATATTATAGGCAGCCCCTCTGTAACACCCTGGCTGATGGATTAATCATCATTTGGCACTCAAGTGACTGCACTATCCATAACATGTACCATCTCCGGCTGTCTACCATAGATGCCTGAGGGTGCCTCACCAATTGTTCCGGAGAATATCATATTTTGAAAAATCGAGACACGGATTGGGTTCTCACAGAACTCACTTATCCCACACCACTGCTTGTTGAGCACCTGCTTGGTCATTCGGGATCCTCTCCACATCATAGGCACAACCCTGGGGCAGGCAGCTGCTAGTCCCAGGCAGAGTGCAAAATATAGAAAAGTAGCAAGGGACCACGACAGACCCAGCTGTGCAGCTCTGTACACCCAGTAATGCTGAATGACATGGGGACAGCCCTAAGTCTCTTATTTCAGTCATAGCACCATACGTCTGTCATGTCATGAGGAACTGGTCCCTCGACGACAGTTGGGATCACTGGCTGACACTTCAGACTGCACTATCCAATACATTATTACCGCCTTTTGACATCATACCTGGAGAGTGCCAAAGCCACAATTTGGATACTTAATTTCTGGCTAGCCTTTATTCTAGTTTGGCAAAGACATCACATTACCCAGGAGGCTCGGCCTGGCCAGTTCATCCCATCCTGCACCCTTGATCATGACAGACCTTGGGCAAAGGCAATGGGAGACCCTCGGTGAAGGGGGAGGACCCGTCACACTTCACCAAGACATTAGTACCGTGTCAATGGGACTAGGCTTGTTGAGAGCCGAACATTACAAGCTGGCAGAAAGAGTGAAAGTCGCTGAGGCCAAAATTGTGGAGCTCCACCCTGCACTCCTACCCTAACTCGACAGGTCACAGAACTCACCGACTCGTTCAGAATCTTGAATACAGAGCAGAAGACGCAGAGCAACGAAAAAGAAGAAACAGCATTAGAATTGTGGGACTGCCGGAAGGATCAGAAGGTGGAGACATGATCTCCTTTTTAGAACCATGGCACCAAAAGGCCTCTCAATGTTTTACACCTTCGAGTGGGCACATGGGGTGCCTGCTTGTCCCCCTGCATCCGATGGTGGAGAGGCTTCTACATTATACAGACAGAGACATTCTTCTTCAAAAAACAAGGGCAGATGGTCTGATCAAGGTAGATAACAGCAAGAAACTACAGTACTCCCTGATGTCCCTGCTAGAAGGGAAGACACCCTTCTGTAATAACTAGGGGTGGGCAGAATTTGCGTAATCGCATTACGCAAATCTCCGCGAAACGGTAAAAAATCTCTACGAACACGCAGAAATTCCACGAACACGCGGATTTGCTTGTTCGCGATGCTTTTTTACTGTTTACAATCGCTGTTTGGTGCTCGGGGGGGAAATATCTTGCTAACATGCATTTGAGAACGCGAACATGAAAACAATTTCGTGAAGTCGCGGAATGCAGAATTTTGGGCAATTTCGCGTTCTCCGTGGAACACAAAATTACCCAAATTCTGTGAACGGAACAGCATTTACTGCCCAGGCCTAGTAATAACCCCGAAGAGGCCTGAGAATGGCGCGAAGCCTACAACACTGGGGATGCCACAAAGAGAGTGACCACGAACGCCACCCCTAAGGATCAAAGGCTCAAGAAAAGATTGAGGACCAGGCTGAAGCAGAAACTGTCTAAAAACAGAGCCCTAACCAAACAGGGAGAGAGAGCGTGGCTGCATTGCAGGCGGTGGCAGACCTCCTGAAAGGAAACAACTCAGCCTCGAAACCTTGCTCTCACTCACTGTATGGCTTAAGTCCCGGTGGACCCACAACACCCGGACAGCGTATCTATGCTGCATAGGACACGGAGAGAGACCACCGAGTCTCGCCGGTATCCCGCCTCATTTCTCACGGCTTTAATAGCCCAACAGGTGTTGGATCAATATTCGGCCCTTACCTAAGGACATATTTTACTCCGACGAGTGAAACCACCAGGCTCGCTCCAGGTTGAGGTTTATTAACCTCGCCCCGACACCAGGCATTCTTAGAACACAGGCAAATGATTCAAATAGTCCTGATGATGATCCCGGTTCATTAGGAGCCAGGGGATCGAAACGTTGACGGTTGAACAGTATTGCGGAAAATTCAATTGTATGCCATTCTGTAAATACTGTATGTCGAAACTTGTGTGTATTGATCACTAATCTACAAGCGACATTTGGCTCCAAACTTCTTGCCTGAAATACTTCTCTTACTCCTGTTTTGCTTCTATTACACTTTCTTCCCTGAAGGATAGGTACAGGACTGTGCCCTATCTAAAATGTGTATAACTGACCACCTCTAGGTCAACCAAATTCTTTTATCTCTAAATTAAACAATTCCTTACCCGGCTGGGTCTGGAAGCTTGATTACAGTACCGATTGTGGTCTGTAAATTCATTATTCTTGTTTATTTCTGTTTTCCTTAGGACCTTTGTTGTCTTTAAATATTAATTACCCATGGTCCGAAGGTACTTATTGGGTTCCCTTGTTAAAATAAAAATGACTCACTCGCCTAAGGGCACAAGAGATACAGACTCAGAGACTTCGCAAATTACCATTATGGCTCTTCCACCATCACCCCAAGAACGGCGTACTGTCTCTGAACTGGACTGGGCCACCCACCGAGAAGATACGAAACAGTGATCCAGGCAGGGTGAGACTGTGGATTGGGCTGACACAAATTGAACTATCCAACACCGACCTGCTAAATAGATAACACACTATACATGCCCCCCCCTCAGAGGTCCACTCCCGCATCAGGATTGGGCCTGCTGTTGACTTTGACTACTTGTCTGCAGTTTGGATGGCTAGTTGTTGCCAGACTGCTCTGGGGAATAGGGAGTTTAGTTTTCTGGGGGTTCTATTGTTCTGTTTCTGATTTTTGAGCAGGTGAGGTCTTGGCTTTTGAATTTATAGGAAGGGTTGTGGGATGGGATGGGGGCTGACAAGCCTGATTACATTAACATTAGTTAAAGGCATACAATTTTCATACATTAAGGCTCCTAGCATGGAATATTAGGGGTATAGGCTCAGCCGTCAAACGGCATATTATACACAAATATCTACGCAGACGTGGGATTCAGATTGCACTCCCTGCCAGACATGTTACTAGGAGGTGACTTCAATTGTGTCAGCAAGGTTACTCTTGATCAATCGTATCCCCCATTGGCAAATGCTCAGGCACACTGTACGACAGAGGTATTCCGAGACTGGCGGGAACACTGGGGGTTGTTAGACATATAGCGGACATGAGATAGAGCGGACAATTATTATTTCTCCTACTCCCCCATTCACCAGTTACACACAAGAATTGACCTCTTCCTGTATATACCTGGCAAGGGTAGCTCCATCACATACACCGAATATTTAACACACAGACTTTCGGACCATAGCCCTGTCCTTTTGACCCTTCAACCTTCAGGAACATGCCCGCTAATATCACTGTGGTGCCTCAACCCACTAATGTTAGAAGACACTTGCAGTAACGAAGCCATAGGTACAACAATTGACACTTATTTTTCCACTAGCACCAAGACAGCGTCCATTTAAAAAAAATATTTTTATTAATTTCATGTCAGCAGATAGTTATGTAGACAATACATTTTTACAAGAAACAGAAGAAACCAGGTGGACAATCATTATATACATTAATACATAAAGAAAGATAAAATAAACATACAATAAACTTATTGCAGGCATATAAGAGAATTGATCAGTAACCAGCAAAAACCATAGCACAGAGAAAAATAACAAAAAAAAGAAATCAAATCCAGTTTGAGATAGGAGCCCAGATATTTCTCCCAAATGTTTTTTTTTCAAACCCTTTAGTTTATAAACCGCAATCTCCAATTGATATGTAGATAATAATCTCGATTGCCAATTATAAAAAAGCCGGTGGATCAGAGTCCAGCCATCGAGAAGTGATGCAAGATTGGTATAAAGACATACATATAAATAAAAAACCTTCTTCCGCCAATGACCTAAATCGAGTTTGTTCTGACTGGAATCCAAAGATTACTAACTGTGCAGACATTTCTACATGTACCCCCAAGCTATTATTTAAGAAAAATTGAACATCCATGATAAATTGAGATAGTTTGGGGCAAATATAGAACATATGGATAGAGTCTGCAGCAATATAGCCACATCGATTACACCTATCACCACTTTTAGATTTCCATTTAGCTAATTTGGCAGGGGTATAATATAAATCAAAAATAGACATAGAATGTTGGCTTTTAAATGAACCATTAAACAGGGTATTGATTGATAATTCAATTGCTCTGGAGATATCTATTTTTTTCCTTTTCTAATTTTCTTTGCCATTTATCTTCAAATACACATAAATCATCTTGAAGCCTATTTACCATCGCCTGATATATTAAGCCAATTCTGCTTGACCTTCTACTAAGTTTGAGTATATCAATTTTATTCATCACAGGCTGATCTAAGAGGCCTTTAGATTCCAAAAAGCTTCGTATTTGAAGATATTTAAAAAAAATCTGTTCTAGAGAAATTATATTTTGTTGCAGATAGGAATAAGAAACGGTCTGGTCCCCCAGATATAGATCTCTTAATATGCATACTCCGGCAGAATGCCATCTTAACATCACTTGGTCTAGAAAAATCCCAGGTAAGATCCGGCAATTCAAAAAAGGTGTATAATAATTCAAATCAAGACAAAAACGAAACCTTTTTTAAAGTTGTCTCCAAATTTGAAAGGCGGTGATCATAATTTTAAATTTTGTTTTTTTGTAATAGCTGGGCTTCATTATTCTCACAAGACATTGTCTCGCTTCCTTCCCCAAAACAATTTCAAAAATTGAGGGGCTGATCTATTCTCCCAAGGTAGCATCTTGAAAAATTAGAATACTCATGTATTTTAATAACACCGCCCAATAGTACAACCGGAAATTCGGTATCCTCCAACCTCCTGTGGCTCTTGGAAGAGTACAACATGTCAGAGCTCTTCTCGATCTTCGATAGCCCCAGAGGAACCTGGAGGAGATTCTATCTATCTTACCAAAAAAATCAGATGGAAACAGTAATGGGATCGTACGAAACAAATATAAGAATTTCGGGAATATTAACATTTTTAATACGTTAGTACGGCCATGTAGAGAAAGATGTAAATAATTTAATCTCTCCAGAGTTCTATTAGCTGACTTTAATATGGGATCTACATTGAGCTTTACTATATCGTTTATTTTAGCAGATATTGTGATACCAAGATAAGAAGCTTCAGCAGAAAAAGCCAAATCGCTCGGACGACCCTCTGCTGAGTGAATCAACTGTGTTTTCGAAACATTTAATTTATATCCTGAGAACCCTCCGAACTCTTGAGCCAGTTCAATTATCTTGGGTAAAGCTCTTTTGATGTCTGAGGTTACAACGGCGACATCGTCTGCATACGCAAACACCTTATATTCAACCTGATGTATCTTCACGGGGCTAATGCCAGCTTCTTTTTCTAGTCTGTTCAAATAAGGCTCAATGTATAACGCAAATAACAAGGGGGAACAAGGACAACCTTGCCTCGTCCCCCTTGTTATTGGCAAAACTTCAGAGACCTCACCAAGTATACGGATTACAGTTTTAGGGCGGTTATATAGTGCCCTTATTGCATTAGAATATTCTGTAGGAAATCCCTTCCATACCAAAATAGACCACAGGAACCTCCAAGCAACCCTGTTGAATGCTTTTTCAGCATCCAACAGGGCTACCGCAACCGGAGATCCTGTGTCTTGGGCCCAGTCTAATAAAGAGATGATCCTCTTTACATGATCCGTTGTGTCCCTATTCTGGATAAACCCATGCTGTCTTTTTGAGACCAATGTTGACATAAAGTCGTTCAATCTGTTAGCCAGGATTTTTGAAAAAATCTTGCTTTCTGCTGTGATGAGAGAAATTGGTCTATATGACCCTAACTTAGTGCCCACCTTCCCTTTTTAAAAAAAAATAACTATAGTGGCCAAGGACCATGATTCGGGAGGATAGCCCGAAAAGGCGTGATGAAATATCTTAAGCAACTCAGGTTTTAACAAACTACGAAAGGTGTGGTAAAATTCAAGAGGTATATTGTCTGGTCCCATTGCCTTCCCAGAGACTAAACCTAAAATGGCTATTTCAATCTCTGCCCATGAAATAGGGGCAGCTAATAACATTGTTTTTGCTGCCAGGAGTTCTACGTTGTCAAGAGTTTCAAATAATTTTCTAAACCGTTTTTTCCTGCATCCGTACCATCATTGGATTCATTATATAATAACTGGTAAAAGTCACGAAACGCATTTAGAACCCCAGTTTTAGTTCCTGGACATCCCCATTCAAATCAATAATTTTTAGAATATCATTAGAAGCTGACTTCTGTCTTAGTCTCTGTGCTAATACTCTACCCATTTGATCGCTCAATTTAATATTTTCAGCCAGCTTTCTCTCTCCCTTCATTACCATATTAAACTTCCTTTGTCAAACTTTTCGTTGGAAATTCAAGTAGCTAAGAGTTTCACCCCTAATTATTGATTTAAAAGTATCCCAGACAGTTTGAATGGAGGCCGTATCGTTATTATGCTTGAAGAACTCCTCGATAATTTTAGCCATATATTGAACATAATCATCCTCCAATAGCAGATTCCTTCGAAACAACCAATTAGTTTTGAGACCTTTTGTTTGAGAGGGTAGTTGAATTTCAAGTACTAAGGGATTGTGGTCTGATATAAGTTTTGGAAGGATATCAATATTGGCTTTCTTTATAAAATCTTGAGAGGTAAAAAAATAATCCAAACAGACAAATTTCTGGTGTGGGGCAGAAAAAAAAATAGAACCACGTTCGCTAGGGCGACATTTACTCCATACATTAATAAGCCCAGTTCCTAAAATCAATTCGCGGAGAGCTTTAAAGGTCAGATTTTTCCTACCCGAATACTTCCCGCTTGTTCTGATATTGCAGCCAGCGTCAATATGAATATTTAAATCACCACAAAGGATTATTGGTTGACACCATGAGGCCAGCTTTAAATTGATTGAATCCATTACCTTACAATCATCCAAGCTCGGCCATATAATGAACATATAGTGAACCTGTTTTCATCAATCTTAAGTTCTGCCAGTCCCCATCTCCCCCATTTTTCTGCCGATGTTTTCACACACGCCCCTAAGCCCTGTTTCATAAAAATAGCAACCCCTCTTTTAATCCCTGTCTGTTTTGAACATACTAACAAATCTAAACCCACATTTTTCAATAAATTCCTCTTTTCCCATGCAATGCGCGTCTCTTGTAGACACAAAATATCTATTTGAAGTAATTGGACCATTTTTCATAAAATTCCCTTCTTTTTTAAATAGTTAAGGCCATTAATATTTAACGTACAAATCTTCACTTTCCTACCCATTTTTAAATATATCACCTGTAAGATAAACGTGGCTTGCCTGCTTTGATGTATACCAAAAAAACACTCTGAACATAACTGCAAAAATATCCACTCCAATGCACACTCATTTATAACTACTGCTGACTTACACCCACCCACCACCACCACCAGCACCTCTCTGCCGTGACCCCCCCACGCCCACCACCCAACCCACTACGTGAGGCACAAGGACCATTAGTCCCTAAGAACACAGAGTGACCCCCCGCCCCTTTTCTTGGTTGGAAAAGGAAATATGATTATTCAACTGAACCATCTTTAAGCAGTTTATCAATGCTCGCCAAAAATCCCCCAAAAAACATGACAAAATCACTATCAAGAATATACATTATACAAAGGGCAAAATTATCAACATGAATTTTCAAAAAGAAAAAAAACCCACATAGCCCCTTCAGCAAAAGGTTTCAATAACCAAAAAAGAACAGAAGGGCAAAGTCACTATTGCTCTGATTCATAATGTCATCAAATATTCTTTTGCCACTATTTCCGAAAAGAAAAACTTAGTTTTCCCCTTGAAAATAACTTTTAACTTGACTAGGTTCTGTAAATACACCACCGCTCCTTTTTCCTGAAATCCCGCAATTAATTGACGTAGATGCCATTGTTTGGAGACAGTGGCCTGACAAAAATCCGGCCGAATAAAAAAACTACAGCCCTTTGCAAGTCTCTTCTTATCTGGCCTGGCAAGACCGAAGACTGCTTCTCTTGCTAGAAAGTTATTGAATCTGACCAAAATTGCTCCAGGCCGTGCCACCTCTGATTGCTTGGCTTTTTTATTTGTAAAGGGAAAACGATGTGCCCGTTCAATTACTAATGGCCAGACCCAAGAGGTAAGTTCTGGAAATGCCTCTTGAAAAAGCTTCCACACAAAATTGCGTATATCGGGTTCCCCCATTTCTTCCGGAACCCCTAAAATTCGCAAATTATTCCTGCGTGACTGATTTTCTAACTCTGTAAGCTTAAAGCTGATATCATCACGTTGAGATTTTATAGAGCTTAGCTCTAGTTTTTGAGCCGCAACCTCATCCTCCAGCACAGATATTCTAGTCTCTGCTTCGGTAACCCTTGATGAAATATCAGTACAGATTTTTGCAACTCGCCTGACGGCATTCTGCACTTTTCGACACGTGGCTTGAGTGCGGGCAATCTCTTTTTTTGTTTCAGCTCTATGAGCCATCATTGTCTGATAGATCATAGCTAATGTCACCTCTTGGTTAGAACAGGGTTCATCGGCTCGTTCTTCTTCAAAACAGCCAGGTTGAGGTACAGCCTCAGGAGACGCGCCAGTGGGGTCAAGCGATTCGTTCCTGGTGCCAATAGACCTTCTAGCTCATTGTTTTTTAAGGGTTGTCGCAGATCCAGGAGAGATCTCGCTCATTCTTAAATCATCATCCAAACTACTATCGCCTGGATAATCTGCCCAGTCTTTATCAATACTTTTGTCCGATGAATGGTCTGACATAGAAAAAAATGTATCAGCATTTTCTTGGTGACCAAGAAAGTCAGGGCACGGAGCTTCATCTAATGCAAATGATATGGGTTGTTTGGCAGGCAAATTCAAGCCAGCAGAGCTCTCAGCAGTAGTTACTGAGTCCGAGATTACTACATCTCCCACAATGCCACTGGACGACCCTTTTTCAATAGACTTTTCAATAGGTTTTCCAGAAACAAGTGAAAGTGTTCCTGTAGTTAAATTAGATAATGTTTATGTGGGAGGATTCTCCCCCAGAGCCCTAAGATTAAATAAACCCCCCCTGTTTTCCATCACAGGAGTCGAAATTACATCAATCACTGGAGTCGAAATGACATCAATTAAGGAACTTGCGGTATTTTTTATTAACTGCTTCTCAAACATCTCTGGTAGAGTTTCAACTGCATAGTTCACGTTGCGTGTTTTATTCAGTCGCTCCCCACCCCTCTTATAGCTTGAAATGGGTTCTTACTGAGTTAGCGAATTATCAACACTGCCTGACTCCCCCGACTCACCCGCAGCTCCAGCTCCGGTATCATCAGAACGCACAGCATCAGACTGCACAAAAGTCTTTGTTTTAACACTCCTGGTGACCGGGGGCTTTAGGGGGGTTTCGGCGGCAATCTCACCCCAACGCCAGCTGCTTCGCAAAAGCAAAGTCCCAAAGACAGGGGGAGGAGACGCCACATCGGCACTCGAAGGAAGCCGTGGAATAGCAGCAGTGAAACCATAAACTATCAGCACACAGGGACGCCAAGGAAGTACCAGGTTCTAGTATAAAATCCCAATTTCAGGTGTTTTTCAAATGTTTTTAAGAATGCAGTGTCAGGATGCACAGTCATACGGTCACTTTTTGTTTGTAAAAACCGCAGGGCGAGCATTACAACTGGCTCTTTTTCCGACCAGAAGCATAGGAGTAGGCAGCTCACACGGCCGTTGCAGCGGCCGCCATCTTGCCCCCGCAAGTATTCATCTTCATTCAATAGACCTTTAGCAAGACAGCGTCCATAGCACTGATGGAATGGGAAGCTTTTGAAGTGGTGATAAGGGGACACTGTTTTGGGCAGTCAATTGGGGCACAAAGGGAACTACATACAGAACTGACAGAGCTAGAGAATAAAGTACACAAAGTTGACAAAACAAAGGCTACGGCTCTGAATCCTTTGAGAATTTAAAAGGGAAGCATACGCGTTATCACCAGGCTCTAGAATGACTGTGGTGCCATGAATATAAGGGACATCTTACTCGGGTCCAAGAGAAGTTGGGAAAATCCAGTAGAATATTGGCATGGCTCATTAACCCCAAACTTCGTGGATCCCTGATCACGCAAATCTAATCCCACACCGGGACCCCAATCAGCCTCTATTATGAAACACTCTATAAAACACCCGCCCCAATATCACTAGACAAACAGTAGGGATTCCTGGGAACGTTGCTGCTTCAGACACTAGACCAGCAGGCTGGAAGTGCTGGGAGGCTTGGTGACAGCACAAGGGATACGTGAGGCAATTAAGAGCATGGCCACCAGGAAAACCCCAGGGCCGGATGGCCTCCCTTTACAAATCCACTTGTGCTATACTACAGCATTTGCTTCCCACCTAGAGGTACTATATGCCAAGTCACTGAGGCTGAGGTGTCTTCCTAGATCAATCCCGGACCCCTTAGTGGTCCCACTCCCTAGGAAAACCATAGTGGCGCAAGTCACAGATTTTCAACCACTCTCCATGCTTAACATGGGATTCAAAATCCTAAACAAAATCGTAGCCCTCTGCTTGATGTCATACATGCCAATCTTAGTTCATACAGGACAGAACAATTTTTTTCCTGCCCGAAACACATCATTAAACCTACGTAGACTGTACTCAGTGAGGCTACACCCTAAGGTAAGAAAATCTCCACAGGCCGCCGTTTTTATAGATTGACCTTGAAAAGGCTTTTGATATAGTTAGATTGGATCACCTGCTTGAGACAATGAGAGGGATGGGGCTGGGAGATGGCTGGTTGAAATGGGTATCACCGCTGTATTAATGCCCAATGGCCAGAGTTAAAATTGGTAAAATTGTTTCTGTGCAATATGACATCAGATGGGTTACAAGACAAGGATGCACACTGTCACCTCTCCTATTTCATACTGGCGGCACTGTTCAGACAGGGTAAGGAGGGACTGGACCTGACGGTGGGTGGATACACTCATATTATTTCCCTATATGCTGATGATTTACTGATCTATCTCAAAGAAGCCGCTATGGGCACCACTACAGCACTGACAATGATGAGTTGATTTGAGGAGATATCAGGACTAAAAGTACATTGACAAAAGACATACTAATTCCTCATGGCGACGGGACTTGCTCACCCGCAAGACCTCACAATGGACCTTTTAAATATTGAGGTATCCAGGTCTTCCACTCTCTGGAGGACGTTTGTGACGGGAACCTTGGGAAGGCACTCAGATCACTCTGATCGTGTATTACATTTTGGTGCTCACTTCAACTGCTTTCATGGCCCAGATTTCTATTGCAAAAATGGTAATGTTACCGTGGCTGTTGTAGCTTTTTATTAACTCTCTACCCCGATACCTACCTCATGGTTCAGACAGCTGAACTCCTTACTTTAAGACCTGATATCGGAGAGGAGGCGGCCGAGGGTGTCATTAGCTACTCTACAATGCCCCCTTGCAGAGGGGGGATTGGGAGTACCGAAATTCAAGCTCTATTTCTTGACATCTCAGCTACAGTGGTTAGCACAGTGGCTGGAAGGCACAGGCACTGAGAGAACACACTTGAAAGACCTAGGGACCCACACTAATATGTTTGTAGCCAAAATGCTTGACACAGCGGTAACTATCCCACACCAGTTACTACTGCAGACCACTGCGCTAGTGTGCTGGAAGTGCTGCACGGCCATTGTAGGAGAAACCCCCTTGTATACCCGGGTCCTACCTTTGGCCGGTCTGCCACATGGCACCCCACAGATGATATTGTCTCTGAAACAATTGAATGCTTGGACCGAAGTCGATCTGGTAACAGTAGGCGACTGCTATCAGCAGTCAGACCTGTCACCCTTCAAGGAACCAGTGGAAGGTTTTGCATCCCACTTGGCCAATTCCTGTTATACAAAAAGGTAATTCGGACCTTCAGAGAGCTATGGGGAGGGTACTATGAAGAACTCACGACACATGCAGTTCTGCACTTAGGGGCCGATTATGATGGAGGATTTTCCGCATTCTCCGGGCCGGCGGAAGCCACCGCCGGCCCGGAGGATGCGGAAAATCCTCTGCGGACCCACCAAAGACCCACCGCCACATTAGGATGGCTGGTGGGTCCTGGCTTCTGTCCGCAGCTTTTCTGTCGCGGTTGGCTTACAACCGCGGCGTAAAAGCTCTAATATGGTGACGGTGTCTGTCAGACACCGTCAGCCATATTAGGATGGGCTGTACAAAATGCTTTTCCGCGGCGGCTTTTCCGCCGTGGAAAAGCATGTGTAACTTCACTGCGGGGGCCCGTTGCAGGCCCCCTGGGTGAAGGGGGGGTGGAGGGTGCACAAGGGGGGTACCTATTGTACCCCCCTGCATTTGTATGCAGAAATCGGCAGGCACCGCACGGTGCCTGCCGCTTTCTGCATACAAATGCAATGTATGCATTTTTACCATTGGGAAATTTGCAGCTTGAAGCCGCACCCGCCGCAATGGTAAAAATAGAGGATGTGACTGCCAGGGTGGCGGTCACATCCTAATTGCACAGGAGGGAACTCCGCAGGCCATGCGGAGGTTCCCTCCTGCTCTATGGTGGCGGACGGACTCAGGCCCGTCCGCCATCATAATCGGCCCCTAAGTTCTAACATTGGAAACGACACAGCACCAAGTGAAATGATTCTTTATCTCACTATTGGAGCTTGCCCACACACCTTTAATGAAATTACAAAAACAGATGGGAAATCATATTGAATAAGGAAATCATGGACCTGGAATGGGGCAGGATTCTCGCATACCTAAAAAGTTTTCACGTAACACTAGACTAAAGTACACTCAATTTAACTATACTCATATGACGTATATGACTCCATCCTTTTATGGTGTGAAAGAATGTAAATGCAAGAGATGTGATCACCAAGATGCAGATGTCATACACATGACTTGGGGATATGCTGCTGTGCATAGGTTCTGGGAGGAGGTGTTGCGATCAGCAGGGATGGAAGTGGGGCGTACATAGGAGAACACAGTTGCAGTGTGCTTACTGGGACTTTTCCCTAGGCCACATAAACATAAAGTTGGTACTAGATTCCTGAACGTTGCCCTGGTCCTAGCTAGAAGACGAATAGCACTAAATTGGAAATCAGTGGGTGGGCCTGTAATAGACATGTGGAGAAGAGACGTGACATACTTGGCTGGAGCTGAGGGCAGAGTCTTGGTCTGGGAAGAGAATAGGGGGCTCAGACAACATCCCATTGTGCAATTATGAAGGGAGGTCCTGGTGACCTAGGAGAACCCGGAGCAGGGATAGAGCGACGAAGAGAAGGAAAGTGGCATCCCACAATCAGTTGAAGAACAACTCAGGTAGTTGATAAACCAGCCATTAGTTGAATGGTGATCGGATGGTGGGGTAACTGTAGAAATGATACACAGACACCACAAAACTAGGGCACAGGCAGAGCCCACATGCATACACCTTCCGGTGGATGAGGTATAGTATGGTTGTGTCTGACATTATGTATCTGAGAGGCAAATGTGCTGGAGCCCCCTCATCACATCTCTTCACATATTACCCTACGCAACCATAAATGATAGAGACAAACAGTCTGGGCCCCACTGCATAATCAGTTGATTAATAGTTGTTTTGGTTTTTGATATTTTTGTTCGTTTTATACAAACTGAATGTTGTATATTCATAAGCCCCTCACTCAGATATGTATACATGCAGACTAGGTTTGACCCTCCATCGACTACATACAATAGTAGATATTAAAATGTAATATCATTGGAGAACCTACATTTTAGCTGGTCCGAACTATCATACCAATAGTATGTTTATTCTGAACCAGGGTGGTAGCATGTACAACATAATAATACTCATCTATAAATGTAACTTTTTGATTTGCTATATTTCAACAAGTGTGCTTTGTGTTGATATGATAGAATATTTCTGCACATGATTTACCAAATGCCAAATAAAAGATGTTATAAAAACATATATACGTACCCAGTGATTTCCTATGTAACAGCCAGCTTTGCTTCAATAAAACTAACCTTTAGGGCATTTTCACTGTTAGTACATCTTTGATATTGAACTTTTACATGGCCTACTTTTAATTACCATGCACCCTGCATTATGGGCAGTAAGACCTACTTGGGGTGCCTTATAAATATTTAAAGGGAATATTCAGACATGTGGAAAGGGGATTTTTTTAAATATCAAATTTGAAGTTTGAACCTGCACAGCCAGAGTACATGTCGCAGGCCTGCAGTTATATTTATGTTTATACTGTAACTGTAGAGGACGGCAGGATGGCTGCTGCAATCCACTAGTGACATTTAGCTTATAGACTCTGGGAACACTTTTGTACCATATACTAGGGAAGTATAGATAAATCAAATATACCAATCAGGGCTATGACTATTTCATCATGTTCAAAGGGGGAGCATAGGCACTTTATCTCTGGTTAGCAGGGGTAAAGTACACAAAGATTTAAAGCCAACAAAAATAGCAAATACAAAAATCTGGGGTGGCACCACCCAAAAGAGGGTAATCTCCAAGAGTGTGTTTAGAAAGACTGCCTTGTATGGGCTTCCAGAAGGAGCCACCGGAGTTTATTTAAGACTAGGGTATTATGTAGCTTCAGGCGATTCTAGCCATTAAATTAACATAGTCATTTTTCCATAGAGTTAGAGAAACCAAATAGGGCTGTGTTTCCATAATCAATCTTGTAGAGAACCGAGACCTGGGAAACTAGTTGCAGGTCTTTCCTGAGATGAATAGTTATTTTCTTTTCATCCTCAGTTGATATTGAGCATCTTCCACAATATTCTTGGTAGGATCAAGCAGACGAAGCTGGTCATCAATCTCAAAGCAAAAACGATTATTGTTTTAAACACATTGGAGTGAACAAGATTTTTATAGACAGGAAACATCCTGTACAATGCAGTTATAACCACACAGTACCTTCACCACACAGCTTTTCTTTATTAGCATGCATGCATTTCCCGTGCATGCCTGTTTCGGTACTTTTACAATGCTTACCTTTACCAAGCATGGTAAGTCTAGTAAAGGTAAATATATCTATGTGTGTGTGTGTTTGTGCGTTGTGTGTGTGTGTATCCGTGTGTATGTGTGTGTCCATATAAATATACATTTAAGGGTTTAGGGGTGGGTAGGAGTATAGGGTTGTAAGGGTGTTTGAGGGTTTAGTTAAGGATATTGGGTGCATACTATGAACGGTGCAGGAAGTGGAATATTTATCACCTTCAAATATTAGTTCTTTTTAGGGATTAGTGCCTTTTTTGACAGCTGTTGCATAGAGTCTGCACTGTTCTTAGTAAATATTGATCAATAGTCTGTGGTTTATTCATAATTAAACTTTCAGTGTTTGCAAACAGTGTGTTTTAAAGTAAACTCACTCTATAGAGTAAGCACTGTTTACAGAACTCAGTTCTCTACTGGTATCAACTTCATTTGTTAATGTACGTTCAGTGTGTGCCACGGGTTTGAGACAGATAAATGCTTTCAGTAGTAGAGCATTTGTTTTAGAACTGGCATTCAACATTTTGGCTTTCTCTGAACAGTTGTATACAGATTTAATACCATACTCAAAGAGGGTTTCACATATATTTGTGGTTGATTAATAATGTGAACTTTTCTACATGTACGCCAGAGTAGTTTATACAACAATATGTGGAAAAATGAAGCTTGGATGATTTCATCAGTGACTTCATCAATTGTATAATTTGAAATTTCATCAAGGATGTCATAAATGATGTCATAGAACATGTCATGAGTGATGTCATATGTGAGGTAAGAAACAATGCACGGCAGGGGTGAATTTCTGTCTTTTCTTAGTTCAAAATGTTAATATTCACACTGAGAAATTTACCAAACTATAACATTACTTTAGCCTTCAGTTGTTAAAGTGAATGTATACGTTTTTAAAATTATTTTTGTCAGTGTATGTATGATAGAATGACTTTATAATATATGCTGTGTCTGACATTAGTTTGGTAAAATAATGTTTTT
This sequence comes from Lissotriton helveticus, assembly GCF_964261635.1. Lineage (NCBI taxonomy): Eukaryota > Metazoa > Chordata > Amphibia > Caudata > Salamandridae > Lissotriton > Lissotriton helveticus. The sequence goes on along the minus strand of NC_136060.1, from coordinate 62,981,225 downwards.
CTTTATTGTATCAAAACAGTAGATGGTTCACTCTTTGCAAAATCTTGTAAAATGTGTGTGAGTATTAAATAGATAAATATTCAACAGAAATTGTTTATTTGCTCAGTTATTGTAACTCTGATATAAAGACATGTCACTGGCAATCTTTTTTGAGGAGTCATTACTCTTGCACTGACAGGTGTGTGTTGTATGGTGTGTAGCTAGACTATCCTCTCTGCTGAGATCTCTCTCTGTAATGATGGGTGAGCATTGTAAGGTGTGGAGAGGGACTGACCTCTATCTTTTCAGATGACTGGTGTGGCAATAGACTGCCTTCTCCTTTTAAACCTCTCTCTCAGCTGACAGGTGTGCATAGTAGAGTGTGTGGAGGGAATGGTCTCTCTGATGAGACCTCTCTCTGTATTGATAGCTGTGCGTAGTAGGGTGTGGGGAAGGATTGGCTCTCCTTTTAGACCTCTCTCTCAGATGAGAGGTGTGCGTAGTAGGGTTTGTGGAGGCACTGGCCTCTCTGCTGAGACCTCTCTCTGTAATCATAGGTGTGCATAGTAGGATGTGGAGAGAAACTGCCCTCCCCTTTTATACCTCTCTCTCAGATGACAAATGTGTGTAGTAGGTTGTGGGGAGGCACAGGCCTTTCTGCTGAGACCTCTCTCTGTAATATTAGGTTTTCATAGTAGGGTTTAGGGAGGAACTAGGCTTTCCTTTCAGACCTCTCTATCAGATGACAGGTGTGCATTGTAGGGTGTAGAGGAACGGGCCTCTCTGCTGAGACCACGCTCCATAATGATGGGTGTGTGTAGTAGGGTGTAGAGAGGGACTGGCTTCTCCTTTCACACCTCTATCTAATATGACGGCTGTGCATAGTAGGGTGTGGGGAGGGACTGCTGTCTCCTTTATTACCTCTCTCTCAGATGACAGGTGTGCGTAGTAGAATGTGTGGAGGGACTGGCCTCTCTGCTGAGACCTCTCTCTGTAATGATAAGTGTGTGTACTTGGGTGTGGGGAGGGACTGGGCTCTCTTTTCAGTCCTCTCTCTCAGATGATGGGTGTGCGTAGTAGGAAGTGTTGAAGGACTGGCCTCTCTGCTGAGACCACTCTCTGTAATAATAAGTGTGTGTATTAGAATGTGGAGGGGGGCTGGGCCCTCCTTTCAGATGCCAGGTGTGCATAGGAGGGTGTGGAGAGGGACTGGCCTCTCCTTTCAGAGCTCCCTCTCAGATGATGGGTGTGCATTGTGGGGTATGGGGAGGGACTGCCGTCTCCTTTCAGACCTCTATCGAAGATGACAGGTATGCTTCATCAGGTATGTGGGAAGATAGGCTTCCCTGATGACACCTGTCTCTGTGATGATATGTGTGAGTAGTAGGATATGGGGAGGGACTGGGCTCTCCTTTCAGACCTCTATCTCAGATGTGTGTAGTAGGTTGATTGGATGAGAGATAACTCTACTCACAACTCTTCTCAAATCAATGTGCATAAATAGTAGAGTCAGATAAACACCATTTCCAGTAAGACTCCTTCACACAGTAATCAGTGTGTATAGCAGAGTTTATTCAAACATCACCTACTCCTTCCTACCTTTTACATCCAGCAAGAGTTTTGCAAGAGCGGAACTTTTTTTAAACAGAAGATTTAAACTTCTTATTATGACAGTGCTTATCCCTTACACACATACTTTCAAAGATAATGACCACAATATGCATTCCTACTAATTGAATGTATTGAGAACTCATCTACTCCGTTTTACTATTTGTGATCCTGCAAGATTCTCACAAGACCTAAATATTACTTTAAAACAATATACATTTATTATCTTTACAGTAGTTATCCCTTAGACTCCTCCTCTCTAAATCTAGGGGACAGCAGGTTTTTTCTTATACAGCTTTTTTATTTTATGTACACAACACCTCCAATTTTTCACAGTAAACAGTAATGGCGATGATTTAATTTCAAACATTTCAACAGCCAGCCAATCACAGAGCTCGCTCTTGTGAGACTTGCGGGATCCTATTGTTCCCATTAGACCTTCATGGCTCACAGGAAAATGTGGCCTATCGACCAATCACTGGGCTCCATTTTTGATTTTGCACTCTCGTGGAAGGCTTGTGAGACTCTTGCAAGCACAACTGCCAAAAGATATAATTATTTTTGACCCTTAATATCCCAAAAACTACTGAATGGATTTACACCAAATTGCAAAAAGCCCAATCTAAGGACCAAGGTTTAGCGTCCTGCAAAATTTGGTGCAAAACCTGTCTTAAAGAAGGCTAGGGAAAATGCATTGACATTTTATGTTTTGGAACCCCTTTTTTTCTCACCCCCACTCAACAGTCCACCTTGGAAATTTCCAGGAAGCAGCTGAGGTGGATGAATTTCATTTTCTAAAGGTTTTGTGAAGGTATGTCAAACTATAGCCAAAGTTATTAGCAAACTAAAAAATCAGTTTGTAGACTGTCCTTAAATTTTCCCCCAAAAATGTGCTTGTGATTCCAGTTGTACATGGAAAGTTCCGGGTGATCCGTTGTGCGAAGGGCGAGAAAAAGGGGGACAGGGGAGTGCATTTATCATGTTAATTCCGGTAGGAGATTTGAACACAACTACATCCCAAACTGCTGGACGGAATGACACCACATTTAGCAGAAAGATCGATTTTGTCCAGCAGATCACACTTTCAGTTATTTGGTTTAAATCTATTCAGCAGTTTTGGAGATATTAAAGGATGTCTAAATTTGGTATCTAGAGGCGCGGATCCTCCATGGTCCAACAGTCCTCGTGCAGATATCTGATTAGCTGTTAGCAATTTAAAAGGGAAGTGTTGGAAGCCATCCTGGGACTTGGCTTTAGCCGTCTTCCAAAACAAAACATTAAAAAAAGAAAAAGGGGCAGGGTCGGAATGTCCCCACCCCTTAGTGCTGCCAGGGCAAAAAAGCACTTTAAAAAAAAAAGTTTTTGCCACAAAACTGCAGCAGATATTGGAACCCATGCAAAAAAAAAAAAAAAAAAAGTACGATCTCCCGCTGTTGTTTACATTATGGGCCCCGGGTGGGCCTTGTCCCAGGGGCATGTGGGCAATAATGAAAAAAGGAGGGGGGCACACGGGCCTCCCTTCTGAGACTCTTTGAGTCCTAGGGACCGCCACCTCGCCAGGGCCTTATTTACAAAAAGGAGGGTGCGCAATGTTTCTCCATGGGCTGTTTTTTAGCCCCAGGGACCACCACCTACCCGGGGCTTTTCTTGAAATATTGGATCGGGGGGGGCCGCAAGGACCCCCGTCTATGGGCTCTGTAGTGCCACAGGGACCACATCCTCCAGAGGATTTGCTGTATTAATTAGCAGGTGCCACGTGGACCCCCTGTGCCCCGGGGACCACCATCTCACCGGGACCAGCTATGGAAATATATGTGGGAGGGGAGCTACGCGGCACCCACCCCAAGCCTTTTAAAGCACAAGGTAATCCACCTCCATGTGCGGCCAATTTAGATTTGGTTTCCCTAAATCCTTTACTTTCTTTCTCGATTGTTTCAACATTTACTGAATATTCAGCATCACAGTTTATTAATGCAAAACAATCAGAAAACTAAACCCTGGCTTGCAAGAGAAATCTTAAAACTATAGCTTTTGCGTCTTTGTGCAGCTTTTGATTTTAATTTTCTAACGCGTCAGGTATAGGTAATATTCCATAGGCTACCACATATATTATATAGAAAAAAAGAGGAAAGTATGGACAAGTGGATGATAGGGACACTTAACAGAACAGTTAACTAACTTTTGTCAATAATTATGACTGACAACAGAATCCATTCAAATGATTGGAAAGATGCTGCACACTCTAAATGGGCAAGTAACTCCTTCTTTACTTGAGCATCAATCTATGCAACTGGCAGGAAAGCATACAAATAGTATCATTCCTACCCTAACATTAAACATTCCTAAGGTACTAAAATGACACATGTATGTTTATTGCATCATACTATTCTACAAGACCCAATGTTCATTACTACCTTTTTTAGTATACACAATTTATAGAGATATTATTCTCTTGGGCTATCTGACCCCTTCAAATCTGCAACAGTAAAGTGAATTTTGTTAGGGTTCTTTGGTTCATTTTTATTACTCAACTAGAGGAATAAAACAATCAGAAAACGTGTGAGGTGTTAGGGGTTACAGCGCAAATACACAACAGTAGACTGAAGAAATATGAACCTGAAGTTTCGCACCAAAGTTGAGTTTCAAAGATATTCAATTGGCAAGGTGAAAGTAAGGAATAAAGACACTGGTCAGAGAATTGAAAAGTGGGAAAGAAAAATGCACAAATATCCATCAAATGAATTGGACTAAAAAGATACAGTGCAGTCCCAGGTGTAGATTTTCTGCAGATAAATGGAGGCTTTCCTTAATGTCGTGTGATTTACTGTTCAGTTCAATTTATGATGGAGTGGGTCTAGCTTACAGGAAATATCTGCCTAGTCCTACAGTTCTGGCAGCGGGTGGATTCCAACCTCAGTGAACCAAGCTCACAGGTAGTTGCAGAGATAGTTCATGATATCTGTCCTCTAAATTAAAGAATTAAAATGCCTAGCACTTAAAAATGAAACAACACTGCATCCAGCGCCACCTGTCACATGAAGGACTAGCAGCTCAACGATATGGAACCTGAGAGCCAGCATTTTGATAGAGAACTTTGACTAAGTGAACCTGCCAGGCTGTCACGAGAACTTAAAACTTACTTGGTGTAAAATGGATATCTGCCTGAGAAGGATATTTTGATATATTGGAACGTTCAATATGGTTTTCTGAATGTACTTCTTTTGTAGATCGTCAGGTCAGGACTAATTAAAAATAAACGTATTCAAATTTGTGCAGGTTTTATCTGATTAGAACTTTCCGGGTGTCAGTATCTTTTCAGCATCTCAGTCCACAGTCTTTTGAAGTTAGCAGGTTGTCATTCTAAATAAAGAGGTTCCAAGTATTCGTCTAGTCACATGTGGAAACCGTTTCCGTTCTATATCATGCCCTTTGCTCAGAGATGAAGGCCAGGAGTAAGGACTAACATACTTTAAACGGCAGAAATCATTGTAACAAGATAAAAGGAAGCTTTTCTTTTGTGGTTCCAGCCCTTAATGAATGAGCAGCGGGCCGAGGATTGGCTCAGTCATGTTTTTTTTTTGTCTTTTTTTTTTTTTTAAAAAGGGAACTAGCATTTTATTGGAGTGTGACTTAAGACTAGAGTCGACCATCTGTGGGTATACTTTGCCATTTACTGCAGTTTATGGACATGTTAGAAAGCCCCACTAAAACTGATTCACTTCCTCACCATATTAAAAATTTGAGATGAGAATTCTGAGTAAGTATGAAGTCATTGAGTGGGGGGGGAGTCAAATTATTTTATGTAGAGAATCTTTCAATGGAAAAGATCAAATACACTGCCCAAATCATTTTATGAAACATCCCCATAGATCCCCACTTACAATGTTACTATTACCTAAAGTAGTTTATTGCACAGAATACTCGAAGCACAGAGATCTAAAACAGATGGCAGCACAACCCATTACTACATAGTTCAGTCAAGTGCACGTCAAAGTGTTGTGCACCATCTGCCAGCACATTCTACTACAGCAGCAGTCTGGATTTGGCCCGATTACTTCTCTCCCTCTATTACAATAACACACGCCCTTTCACACAATTCAATAACCTTATATACATTAGATGTGTCCCAATAGCAGTGGTCGATAGCTGTCAGCTGCGAAAAGAGATGTGACAACGAAGCGAGAAAGGTCGCTGGTACAGTATGCATCTCATTAGTTCATAGTAATTGGATTAGACACAAAGAAACCTGTCGCAAAAGTTATTCAACGAAAGGAAGTTGTTCAAATGTGATTATAGATGTGAATGTGCTAGTTCAATTTATGTTTAGAATATAATGATGATGTTAATTGCACTTCCCCAAACTTGAGATCCAAATTAATAGTGAAGTGATATTTTCATTTAAAACAAATATGAGGTCTGCAGCACACAAGCGGAAAGAAAAGTGAAATTGGGGGAATTTATTGCCCCGTGTAATACGTTTCTTAACTGTGACTACAATTTGGCAAGTCTCAATGACACCTTTCACCGACGATTAACTAAGGGGAGAGAACGGAATAAGCCCACACAAAATTACGTAAACCATTCCCTAAGAACTGAAGATTAGCCAAGTCTTATTATTCCTTGTAGTTGTGACTCAAAGCAAAAGTCTCCTCTAAGAGAAAATATATTTAAAATATTTAAGCAGCGCTAAAGCAATATGAAAGTCAAGAAATAAAACAGTAACATTGGTAGACCAAATTATCATAATGAAGAAATGTTTAATGAATGAAATACAAATACATCAACACTCGTTAAGTGTATAAAGTGTTATGTCAAATAGCAACTTGAAGAAACAATGGTTAGGGCAAAAGTCAATGTTAGTCTATGGGGCATGGACGACCATGTCGGAGGAGCTTTTATTGGCTGACTGCAATAGAGTGCGGTTCGAGTAAAGCCTAGCAGGCAGGTCAAACATTTACCTTCGACTTTGCTTCACCAACTGGAGTCTAAATCATCCAATATGGTAGGTGTACAAAAGAAGGTTATTAATTGGGGTAAATCTGAGTCCGCCCTGAGAAATATTACCACACACCTGTCAAGATAAAAAACACAGTTTGAATAACTTAAACCTTTAATAAGGGAAACTGGAAATATGGACACAATGCGCCGATAAAAAGTAAAACCCCAATCAGTAGTAACAGTAACAGTACTAACAGATTGGGGTTGACCAAATATAATGGAGCCCGGGTCAGATACACCTAGCAGGTTTGTTTCTTAAAAACATTTTACCTTCTGAATTAGACTCTGAAATTGAAGTCGAAATCCTCCTGCTGGCCAAGCTTACAGGCTGTATCCACCAAAGTTCTCTCAGAGCCCGATAGCTGCTGGATAAGGTTCAACTGAAACCATTTATTTTGGTAGGAAAAGCTCTGAGCAGGAGTTCATGGCCACCGAAGTCGAATGTCAAGCAGACACCTTTGACACCTTTGGTAGCCTAAGATTTCTACCTTTGGACTAAGGTCCTGATTTATAGTTTGGAGAATGGAGTAATGGTTGTCAGGGTGATGGAGTAAATTAGTAGATTCTATCTTTGACATACTGTTACTTCACCCATCTCTAATTCTGGCTGGCGGACCACAAGTTTAGTGAAAATGGTACACTATCGCTATTGCAATGTAGAAGAATATATGTGCGTCTGAGAGGATCATGTCATCCAGTGAGAGATATGTTTAGCAAAATGTGCAGTCACATCTTCCTCAGCTACATCAAGCTGCCCTTCTAGAGCTGATATATGTCACATACCTCCCATGCAGGTCTTACTGTGAGAAGGACTAAGTCATTGTTTCCGCTCTGAGAGTAGTTTTCGTACATCCCATAAAAGATTTAGCCAACATAAATAGGCGGAATTGGTTACCCTGATCCACTATGCAGACAACCCCCACTAAAGATCACTGTGTAGCTGTAAACGGAATCTCACTCACATTTTCTCCGTGGCTTGCTTCATCATGGAATCCTTCGTCCATGGCAACCTTATATCTGGATGAATTCAACCAAAAAAGGAAGATCTTGATAATGTAAATGTAGGGATCCTGTGAATGAGCTGTGGTTAAAATTACCTAGCAGGCTACTCTAGAAATACCATTATTAGTGTAGTCCTCGGATAAGGTTACAAATAGGATGCCACGTAGAGATAATGATTATTCTTGCATTGAATCTCAATAGGTCCACATGCTATGGGCAATTTTATTTGCCTATTGGGGTCACACATTTTTCAGAACCAAATGTCTCACCCCATATTTAGCCTAATTAGAGCTTGTGTTCTGTTTGGAGAGGACCTGGCTTGGCAGTTCAGGGTGGACTGTTCCTGTTGGAGCAGGCAAAAAACATATGGCTGGGTTTAATCTGAAGTGGCATGGTGGGCAAATTAACAATGGGTTGGCATGCCATCCAAAGTGATTGCCAGTGGTTATATAAATAGGAAGTACACTGCCATCATATTTTGTGTGGCTTATAATGCTAATTATTCACTGAAGGCTCAGGCAGGCAAAGTGTAACATTTTAAAAGTCAATTTATTTCCTAAATATTTGCTAGAAACTACACCTCACCAATAGCTTGAATTTTTATAACATATTAAAAATAGTGGTTTAATCACATCTGTAGCTTACCACAATCTAAAGTTTGTAGATGTATGATTTTCTGCTCTTTAGTTTTACTCATAGGACAGCTACAGCTCCTTGCAGTATACATAGCTTCTGAGGGCTAGTCACTGTAGGTACAAAATTAAGTTCTTGCGTGAACCACTTTTAAATACTAAACATTCTATCTGTTGGCTGCAAGGCAAACTTAAGGGTAACCTTTTAAAACTTTTATTGTAAGGTTCTTTTCTGTCAAAAATGGTTATTTTGGCAGAATTAATTGCAGGTTTAAAGTTACAGGAGTAAGGCTACACAGGTAGACCTGAAGTCATGTTTTCTTGGCCACTTTAGTCGATAGAACAATAGGTGCTGTAGTGCACAGGTGACATTGAGTGACATTGAATGTTTAATGCAATTGATGTATTTTACTCACCATAGATTAGCCAATTTTACCATGTTTTAGGAGCTAGAGCACATACAATGTGTTAGAACAGAAGTGCCTCATTGTGCAGAGTTAAAAAACAGCAAGTCCATTGAGCAAAAAATGGGTGTCACCATGCAAAAACAGGCACTTTCGCAAAGTATTGTAGAACATTGTGGACAACAGCAAGGGCTTCATTATGGACAACATCAAGGGCTGACCGGGGTAATGTACAATACATTTGCTTTGTTGCTGCGGTCACTTGGTCACCTTTTCCTGCTTGATCTTAATCTCTTTTCAGAAGCCCAAATTCCTCCAGGTGAACAAGTTAGGACAGGACTTTTCAGGAGGGCTCCATGATTCAGGGATTTGTTGAAACCTTGGATCTTGTTGCCCAAAGCTCCAAGCTGGGAAATATTGAATATCATAGATTGCCTCATTTCATTGGGTGTCACTTTGCCTCCTTCACCCACCCTCTCTTTTTACATATAGATTAATTTAGACCCGTACATGCTTTACTTTACTCCACTCCTATCAGTCCTAGTATGACTAACATGTGAGTTCGACTGAGCAGGAGCGATGGGCAAAGACAGTCCGTTCACTCTCCCTGATGCTCGACCAAGAAAGCGATAGAACCACTCACCCAGGTAGGTCACCGAGGGGAATAGGGGAATGGGATGAAACAATAAAAGACAGTCACCTGGTTCACTGTGTGCTTGATGATCGTGGATGGTCTCACTACCAATGTTCTTTCTTCAATATCCCTTATTTGTATTTGCGTCCATAAAGCCGTATAATTATCAATCTCTCAATTGGCTACTTCAAGATGTAGGTTGGCGCTAGAGCACGAGTTACCCCGTTTACTTTTTAGTCTCATTAGTAACACCTTCTCAATGATTTTATTCACTTGTTTGGAAAATGGAAGCTTTCTCTGGATTGCTTACTTCAGATTAACTGCAGTTTTTGAAGCCTAGGATTTGTTTTAGATATTGTTCTTTTGCTTTCCTATGCATGCACATGCTAGGCTTGATGCTAAGGCACTTAACTTTATATTGTTTTTCTATCTACCTAGGGCATCATTTAACAGATGTCCTGCTTCAGATGACGCAATAAGCAGCTACAGCTATTGCTAACCAGGAGGGAATGTATGGATGAACCGCAAGGCTCTGCAGTTCCTCAGGTAAGTTCACAGAGAGAAACTTATCTTCTCCGGGAGGCACGACTGCTTAGAAAAGATGTCAACAAAAGGGAGCAGTACGTATACCCTCCAGGAGCTTAGATAGCTGCCAATGTTCCAGAGAGTTCTGGAAAGTTCCAGAGCGTTCCAAAGAGTTACAGAGGCCCATGTTCAATTTATTATGACCAGTACCCCAGGTAACAGTTGTGCCCCACTGTGAATATGAAATGGGCCACAATAATATCATCAGTGCACCATTAACGTGGGTCATGTGATCACACCAACTCTTTGGAACTAACTCCTTGGAGATTGAGCCACCACTTGCATACCGGAGACGTCCACCCTGCATCCCCGGTGAGAAAAGGTGTTTAGAATAGTACAAGGCTGAGGTGGACCCAAACAGAAAAAAAGGACAAAAGAGCATTCACCCTAAATAGGGTGGACAGTCTGATGTAGTAACACTGATGACCCCAAGTCCAGTGTCCTGTCGGTGTACGTTTTTTCCTGGCAGTGAACAGGGCAGTGTTTGTGGAAATCGAAACATGAGAGTTTGCTCAATTCTAAATGGAACTGGTGGCCGTCAGGTTTCTCACAAACATAACTCCTCCTCTTTTAATTTGGAGTAACATGTCTGCCAAACTGTAAGGAGGTCCTGTTCTCTTTCTTGGAGCCCAAACGCTTCCAGTGGCGTAAGACGAGTAGCCAGAGCTGGCCAGGGCTCCAAGAATGTAGCGGGCAGATGCCAGTTGCCTTCTGCATGAGACTCTTTTGCAGCTTTGTTTCCTGTAGGCTGTAAGCAGGACAAACATGATAACTTCTGTGCCAAGGTCATACCTTTCTTGAGTACCCTCGGAATCTTGCCCTGATCCTCATACAGTGAAATATCTGCCAAAAATCTCTGTACAATGGATATATTCCTACATGTCACTCCTAATCTTTCCAGACTACAGCTTCTAGGAAGAGACAGCAGTGGAAGAGAGACTCAACATCTTTCTCAAGCCAAGGCCCAAACTATTTCTGCTCAAAACTAGTCAGCAAGTTATTCTGACTTTTAAGAAGCAGTTCAAAGCCTCAGTACAAGGTAAAGTAGGATCCAAGGCCTCGGTTGTCTCCTGAGCAGAAAGCAGGCGTATCCGTTTTCCTTTAATCATTCAAGTCCAGTTGTGTTGCATAGTCTTTGGGATTCGAAGCTTTTCCTATAATAGTCATAGTCATTGGGTAGAGATTTGTGATGGGTCATAAAGGTATCCTAAAAAAATCTTAACGCTCAGTTCATCCCTATTTTCCCCCACAACCTTCAACTTTACTCTAATTTTCTTTCCAAGAACCCACTATCCTATGGGTTTTCAAAGACGGCAGAAGGACAGATTAGCTGTTTAAGCGTATCCAGTCCGCCACTGCAATGGTGAATTAAAATGAGCTACCATGCTCTCCCCACACCTAGAAACTCTACATATAGTTGCTCGGAGATCAGGACACCTCCTTGCATGTCATAAGCTTGTATGGTTATAACATAGCTTTGAACAATGACAGACTAACCCCTGAGCTGTTTTAGCAGAAATATGGTACTATTTGGAGATCTGCTTGTCTTTTGTGTAACCAGGTGGCCAGTCTGCATAGCTATTCTCTCCAATTCTGTCTCATTCCTGAAATAGGTGGAGGTAGATGTTAATTAAACTCTTTCTTTCTTCATGCCAGGAATCTTCTAGCAGGCAGTTGCCCCAAAAGGTCATTTGTTCTCTAACTGATCCATTTTGCATGCCCTTCACACCTCCACTCTGGACTGGAAAAAAACAATTACTATCACTGTAGGGACATGACTGTCACTGTAGGGAGATGGAGACTGGCAGATCCAGTCTCGAGGCTGCCAATGTTCAGGCAGAGATTAGCGACTATCATGCAAATCATCTATGGCCTACCACTGCCACAAGCGAAAATATTCCAGTTGAGCTAGGTCCAAGGTGGGTCTTTGAAAAGGCGACACAATGAGGACATGACAATGGTTACAGCATTAAGGGCTGTGCTGAGTGGACAAAGGCATATTGATTTTACAGAGCCTGGGAGGGAGGTTGCCTTGCTTAACATGCCATAGTCCACTGCAGAAGTCAAAAAGTCAAAACTCGAAATCGGAAATACCGGGGGATATATGCAAATTGAGTGGAGTATTTTACAGTGACAAACAAACCTGATATTTTCAGTGCAGAGAGCCATTCTCAGATACACATACCAAGATCCATCTCAGACTCAGAGGGAAGGTGGATGTCTGCTCTCTGTGACAGCGCTTCAATGGTGGTATGATGCCACCGCTATATATCTGAAATAAATGAATTCCAATGTTCTAATACAACTTTTCATAGGGAAATTACATTCTGTTTGTGAACATTGTGCTGTTACTACTCTAGGAGTGTTTGTGATAAGGTACTATTGATTTCGATAAAAAGTCAGTTAGAGATTTCGTCATAATTAATGCATGGCTAAAGTATGGACAGAGCAGCAATATAGGAGACGGTAACGTCTACTGACAACTTTGCTTGTAATGCCTTCCTTTTCTAATAAAATCGTGTAGAGGGACTTATCCTGTATTTTTGGTAAAACTCATTACCTTTTCTGGCCCACAATGTAAAAAAATCCTGTTGAGTATATTGTGCTACAAGCCAGACGCTGCATTATGCAAAGTAAAGCAGTTTTGTTGCCAGCTCATGTCAATAATCTGACATTTTTACAGGTTTGCATTTCCCATGAAGTACAGATGGAATGCACTTCTGAACTGCAGTGCCTGTCAAGAGCTTCCGAATGAAAAATACACATTTAAGAATCTAGGTATCCAGGGAAGAGACGTCAAAGGTCGTATAACCTGCTGACAGGCAATTTATCTTAACTTAAAATTATGACACAAAGGTTGGAGTTGCATGTTGTCATCAGTGCTCTGGGAAGGGTAGAATGTAACGTCAGGAAAGCTGTTATGCGTAGCCCTTCACTTTCCGCTAGAGATGTGTTGCAAATAGTAATGGTTTTGTTTATCTCTTGAGAAGGAAATAGATTGCAATTTAATGTTAACCCAGTTTCTGTACATATTTGAGATAAAATAGTTTAAATTATTTTTAGCAGTTCGCTTTAATTTTGAGATGCAGTGAAATAATACAGTTTGAATCTGAATTGTATCTAAGCATACACAATTAGAACTTGATTGTGGGAAGATGCAAATTTCACACATCATGCATGAAGTCAAATCATTTCGTTCCATTGCTGTGAAGAAACTTTAGCAAGGTTATTACCTTACTTTCTGGTTTCATGCTACAACGAATTGGTAAACTAGAAATCAAGTGGGTCAGATCAAATCTCTGAGAGAAATAAGTGGTAATATGATGCTACCTGAGGTCGAATCATGGACGTGGGGAATCTCTCAGGGACCAGCTGTGTAATTGTTCTTATGGTATTCTACTGAATATTTTTAACTGAAGGCATGCGCTGCAGCCTGCACAGTACAACCAAACTGAGCAGTGGTTCCACAACAATTACGAGTACAGGAAGTAGTAGTACAGGCGTTGAAGGTAGGGAATAAATAATTGTATTGTGTAAACCAGTTCCTGAGTGATAGTACAAGGTTCCTCAATGTCTTCAGATAACTATGGGGCATATTACCAACGATTAGCGATATTTATGGCTAACGAGGCTTAGCAACAAATTTTTTAACGCTAATCATCACCGGACATTATCGCAGAGATAACTTGCTATTAGCAAGGTTTATCTGAGAAGTGATAAAAATCCATGCACTAACTGCCAAATGAGAGATTATCGCTGGAAAACCAACGATAATCTCTCGAAGTTTGGCGTTAGCTTGATGATAGGGGCTCACAAACTTAGCCACGATATCCACCTTCCATAGGATATCATGGCTAAGTCAGGAAAATACCAGGTGTAAAAAAAGCAGCGCTAACCGCGGTTAGCGCTGCTTTTTTTTATCACTAACAGGGTTAGCGAAATCCTTGATAATAGGAGAAATGTCGCTTAACAACATTTCTCCTATTATTTTTCTCTGGAACGCCCCCTTTGCATCTCATTAGAGATGCAAGAGGAAGCATAGAGAAAAAGGGTGCTAACATGCGAATTAGCGTGTTAGCACCCTGTTGCTGATAGGGAGATAATTTTATCTCCGTTTTCTTTGCTTTTAAAGCCAAAAAAGCGGAGATAAATCCCTTGATAATATGCCCCTATGTTCTGACTAAAAAAACAAAGCAATCTTTCAAAAGGTTATGCTTGCAGTGTTGGGATTCAGGTTCCCACTCGGTCCTATCGTGGCATGCAAGCCACCCCAGGAGAGTCCACACATTGTCCACTGGGCAAAAAAAACAGATCTCTAGGATTTATCTCAATGAAAGTTCCTGGTAAAACCACCACCTCACCCATGTTTGCATGCCCCATCATCAAACTGCTTTTTAATGGACCTTGCTCCTCTTAGTGTTTCCTCAGGTATGATCATGCGGTAAAGATTTAATTCTGCTGTATTTTTGCCTGGTTGCCTCCAGCACTGACTCTTATGCGCCCACCAATTCACTAGCACTTGCCTTAGTTCACGCAATTGTGTCATCCAGAGACCAATGCCCCTCTCCTGTGGCTGTCTGGGTAGCGTCGCTCTGATGTTGCTATTCAGGACCACCTCCCCCTTCTCTATGTCTTGAGTGTCCTCTGGTGCAGTCCAAAGTTGTATGGAGCTCTCCTCTCATTACATCCTCCTGTTGATGCTCGCTCTATCCTCATTCCCTCTCATTGTCATCTAATTGGTCTCCTTCGGACAATTCTACTGTACACACCGATGTGCTACTAGCTGGACTCCTCCTCCTCAAAGCACAGGGCACTCGAGTCTTTCCACGGAATGTAAACTGAATCTGAGACTACTTCATGTGGCATAGCTTCCTTTTCCTTGTGGTCCAACCACAGTGAGCTGGTCTGGCTCCTTGTCTCTATTGTATCCCTTTGTATCACTGTACCCCTGCATGATATGATTTTAGGAAACAGCACTAAAACAGCCAGCTCCTTATTAGTGAAAGTGCAAATAGGACACATTATTTTCTTTTTGTACTAATTGTATAAACATATTTGCTGAATAGTTCAATTTTATTTCCATAAAAATGTTTGGGGCTAATACACAAATATATGCTAAAGTACATAAAAGAGTACTACAAAATCTTTTTTTTTGTACTCCAAAAATCCTTTGAAAGGTGTTCCCTCCGTTTCCAAGATACTGTCTCCAGCTCATGTACCAACTCAGAGACATTCCAAGTTAAATGTATGTTATATCATACGTATTTGTAAAGCGCACTATCACCCATGAGGGTATCCTGGCACTGAGAAGGTGTTTGTACCTAGCCATACCTATGGTAGGTTTGTTGATTGAAAAGACTGGGTATTAGCTTCTTGCAGAATGATGGTGTTCCACATTTTAGTGATGTAAGAGAATGTCCATCCTCCTGACTCAGTTGTATATATTCATGGGGTGTGAGTGGAGGTGTCTGCGTGATTGGTGGAAGGAGATGTGACTGGCCAGGTAGGTGAGGCCTGAGTTGTGTAGTGCCTGAATGTGTGTGTAAGGAGTTTTGTGTATTAGGACCAGTGTGTTTCTATGAAGGGTGGTGTAATTTGAGTTTTGTGTGGGTGTTTTCAGATAAGTCTGACTGTCGAATTCTGTATGGATTGCAGTCTTCTAGTGAGTTGCTTAGAGACACCGGCATATTTCCAATTTGCTGGTGACTAGGGCATACGTTAAAGTTTTTCTATTGTTTCTTCAAGATCTTCTTCAGCAGCTTCAGGGTGTGGATCAGGATTCATTCATGATCAGGGAGGGGAAAGGATCACTTGTCCTGCTTAAACCCTGTTTTTGCAGGTTAAAGGGGCGGTATCTCCCAAAATATGACCCTCATACACGTGTATGTTGGAAACTTTCTTTTAGCGGTATATACTGTGTCCCCGCTTAGATACACGTGCGTGCGTAATCATTGGATCATTTTTTGTGTGTGCACCCTCCACCAGGAGGTTTTGCCTTAGGTTTAAGGCAGTAGGGATCGTGGAATAGTGGGGGATTTGTGGTGGTTTCGTTTTTTAAAAAGTCCGGACAGCCAGAAGAGAAGTTTAATAAATCTGGATTCGGACTGTAAGTAAAATCTTAGGTGCACCTTCGAATTAATGAGGAATTCAAGTGCATATTTTGTAAGGTTTTAAAAAGAGGTCAACATGTTTCAGCCTTGGGTAGTCAGTAGATCTATAGGCTTTCGTCAGGACCAATAGGGGTGAAAATGGTGAAAAAATATTGTGAGAAGAATAAAGGGTTATTAACCTGATTCTTCGTGAATTTAAGGCTTCATTGAACCTGTAAAAGAGAATAGACAAACATACATACACACACCAACAAACAGGGAGATAGGGTGGGGGAGACATATAATTATGTACAATATTACCCCCGTAAATGCAAGGAACTAGAAAATGGCAATGCTTTTCATAGAATCATACTCATTTCAGGCGTCAACTCTCCCGTTCTCATGCTTCGGCGGGCAAAAGTGATTCAATAAATACTGTAGTGGGGTGCCCATAGTTCTAAAGTATTACTTCATCTTGTGCGTGGTCTATGGTGTAATTATGGCCGCCTCGTGATAGCGTATAAATACGCTGCATACATTCAGTGGATATTTGTAGGTGTATCGTATTTATACAGTCCAGCTGAATTTAGCATGCTTGTAGTAACTCTAAGGGTTCTGAATACGTTCGTGAATCATTATTTTGTAATGCTGAAAATTGTGACTCAGTGCGTGATGAGTACGCTATTCTTGCTTACGGTAATGTGGTTTGTTCAATTTGTTTTCGTACCTTCATTCGATTAAGAAATTGCTTCCTCGGGGAGTAAGGGCTGGACGAGTGAGGCCTTACTGTGGGTTTGT
Organism: Lissotriton helveticus; assembly: GCF_964261635.1. Classification (NCBI taxonomy): domain Eukaryota; kingdom Metazoa; phylum Chordata; class Amphibia; order Caudata; family Salamandridae; genus Lissotriton; species Lissotriton helveticus. The sequence goes on along the minus strand of NC_136060.1, from coordinate 62,964,496 downwards.
TAAGAAAAAGAAGTTAAGGTACGGGGTCTCTTACTTGCGGTTGGTGTGGCTTGCCCCCATCTACATCTAGTAGTGAATCACAATTATTCCACACTTCCTCACATACTTAAAAAAAACAGTATACATATTCACCCGGAAACGCAGTGGTCACTGTTCCGGGTGAGCAGAGGCAGAGTCAGCACATGCTGCCAGGACAGAGCAGAAGGCACTAAGGTAATCGGAGGTACCGCGCCTGTGCAAGCCACACCAACCGCAAGTAAGAGACCCCGTACCTTAACTTCTTTTTCTTAACAAACCCACAGTAAGGCCTCACTCGTCCAGCCCTTACTCCCCGAGGAAGCAATTTCTTAATCGAATGAAGGTACGAAAACAAATTGAACAATCCACATTACCGTAAGCAATAATAGCGTACTCATCACGCACTGAGTCACAATTTTCAGCATTACAAAATAATGATTCACGAACGTATTCAGAACCCTTAGAGTTACTACAAGCATGCTAAATTCAGCTGGACTGTATAAATACGATACACCTACAAATATCCACTGAATGTATGCAGCGTATTTATACGCTATCACGAGGCGGCCATAATTACACCATAGACCACGCACAAGATGAAGTAATACTTTAGAACTATGGGCACCCCACTACAGTATTTATTGAATCACTTTTGCCCGCCGAAGCATGAGAACGGGAGAGTTGACGCCTGAAATGAGTATGATTCTATGAAAAGCATTGCCATTTTCTAGTTCCTTGAATTTACAGGGGTACTATTGTACATAATTATATGTCTCCCCCACCCTATCTCCCTGTTTGTTGGTGTGTGTATGTATGTTTGTCTATTCTCTTTTACAGGTTCAATGAAGCCTTAAATTCACGAAGAATCAGGTTAATAACCCTTTATTCTTCTCACAATATTTTTTCACCATTTTCACCCCTATTGGTCCTGACGAAAGCCTATAGATCTACTGACTACCCAAGGCTGAAACATGTTGACCTCTTTTTAAAACCTTACAAAATATGCACTTGAATTCCTCATTAATTCGAAGGTGCACCTAAGATTTTACTTACAGTCCGAATCCAGATTTATTAAACTTCTCCTCTTCTGGCTGTCCGGACTTTTTAAAAAACGAAACCACCACAAATCCCCCACTATTCCACGATCACTACTGCCTTAAACCTAAGGCAAAACCTCCTGGTGGAGGGTGCACACACAAAAAATGATCCAATGATTACGCACGCACGTGTATCTAAGCGGGGACACAGTATATACCGCTAAAAGAAAGTTTCCAACATACACGTGTATGAGGGTCATATTTTGGGAGATACCACCCCTTCGACCTGCAAAACCAGGGTTTAAGCAGGACAAGTGATCCTTTCCCCTCCCTGATCATGAGTATATACAACGGAGACTGAAAGGATTCTCACTCTGCCTCCCCCACCCTTATGATTATACACGATCAGGATTCATTGCCAGCACTGACTTTTGGGGTTATGTCCAGTTTGATGTCTAAGATTATTCATAAGTTTCTGGTGTGGGTTCTTGGTGTGGGGCTGAGTTCGACAAGCAACCAGTTGGAATCCCATGGTGAGGTTTTAAATGCATTTGTTTATTGAAATCCATCAAGAAAGTTTTATAAATTCATCCATACAATTCATAAAAATGTTCAAATAAGAAAGCCGTTCAACACCACATACAAAGTCTAATACAGGACCGAAATCAAGATGGCCTAGGACTAAAAAATAAAGTAAAAATTAAATTAAAAAAGATAATTGGACACCAGATACAGTGTCATATCGTCATTGAGAAGATTATAGTAAACGTTCCCATAATAAATTAAAATGTACGTGCAAGTGAGTCTTATGAATATAACCTTAAGAACTACTACAGATAGTATTTTAAGATCAAATACAACGTTGAATGCCTATTTTAAAACGAGCTAAAATATTGATCATGCATTAGGTACATTGAAATATGCGGAGATATCAACATGTGTGCCATAGATAATATTTCATCCTACAAAAGCAACTTCAAGAACTTATCAATAGAAACTAAAGTGTCCTTAGTGCAACCATGTGCTAAGAAATAGGTGTCCATAGTGAAATCAAGTCCAAGAAGGTGTGCAAATATTTCAAGAGATGCAACAGTGAATGAGATTCCTTCATAATAGGAGTACCTCCTGAAATATAGGCTCTTGCTTGAAAATGTAATCAAAATGGTATACAACTGTTACAACGCAATTTTTACCACGCAATACCATAACCACGCATCATTTACCATGCAAATACTTTTACCACGCATACATTTACAACGTATACTTTTACAACGCATATACTATTACAACGCATGTACTTTTACAACGCATTTTTTATGTTAATGTTAATGTTAATGCAGTGTTACTTAGTAATATATCTAATATGTAATAATATTTGTTATTGATTTTAAATATGTAAATTATTTTTTATTTGACATTAATTTATAAATATATTTTAAATAATAGTAATATATCTAATGTGTAATATTATTTGTTATTAATTTTTTAACATATAATAATTGTATTTAAATTAAATATATTTATTTATTAATATTATATTTTGTTTAAATAATATTTTGGAAGTATTTTTATTATTAAATTTATTAAAACATTTTGTTTAAATTTTAAAATTTATTTTACTTTATTTAATGTAATATAAAAAGAATATAATAAAACTAAACATTTATGAAAGTTTTGGTTCCCACGGTTTAACACTGTTTTCAATGGATGAAATTGTCCTTCTTTTATTTTCATGACAATACATATGGGTCCCGCGATACAGTTAAAGGATGAATAAAAGAAGAGGATAGAGTTAGAAAAATAAGGAAAAGAATCAGGAAAACAGGTAAGGAGACAAGATAGTTAATATATAGAAGATTTATTTAATTTAAAAGATACAGAATAAATAAATTAATACAAAATACCGATGATGTAATTTAATTGCAAATTTTATTATTAATAAATAAATTATTTTATTAAAGTATTTTTTCTTTTACATTTATTACATATTTTTCACAAACTGTAGAATAAATGTATAATTTATAAATAATTAAATTAAAGTAATAATATTTATTAAAAAAAGTAGTTCCTTTATTTTCGTTGCAGCAATCCATGTCGTCATGACGTTGACTTGAGCGTAAGCCGCCATTTTGAAGAACATCGTTGGAGGAAGCAGCAGGAAGCTGATCTGCGTTCAGGTAGGAAACTATTTACACTTTATTATAAAGTAACATATTTACTAAGGAAAACATTTATTGTATGGAAAGAATAAGTAGAGGTTGCTCTTAAAATAAATATGTTAAAGAACGTATAAAAGTATGTCGCTACACATATATCGAGAATATGTCTATGTCGGGTTTGTAGTTGAAAAAAACGAAATGTTTATTTCATTGTCAAAAAGGTATATTACATTTTAAAAATGTCAAACCATTGTCACGTTTATGATAAATATAATTTTGTTGAAATGTTTGCTTAAAAATGCAAATTTGAATGCTCAGAAATATTTAGGAAATTATAAGAGAGTAAATCGAGGTTAGAAAATTGTTTAAAAAAGCTTCTATGGAAATGAACGATTGATTTATCTTTGTTTTAGGCAAATGGATTGTGCTTTTTGTTCATATTTTGGTAAAAGAGAAAAAGTATTTACGAACTTTCTTTGAATACGGTTGTTTTTTTGAGATTGAAGTTGTTAGAAGGAAATTCATGTTTGGTTATTTTGTATTGATTTTGGTCAGCGATTCAGATAGATTCATTTGAAAAGGTAATTTTCAAATTGAGATAGATATAAGGACAGCGAATCAGATTGATTACTTTAAAAAGGTAAAATTTACGAAAATATTTGTAAATTTGTATGCCTATGAAAAATGTTAGAATGCTAAAAAACATTACAAGAATATGCGAGCATATATTTGAGCTTAATTTTATGGAGTGATATGATTTAAAAAAAAGTTTGAAAAAAGTAGATTTAAAATGTTTATTATTAATATTTGCCCTCGTTAGGAAAAAAAATAGATTAATTTAGAAAAATTTCCCATTTGCCAAATAATATGGGTTGTTGTAGAAGCTTTTTTAAAACATTTTTTGGAGGTACAGTGAAGAATAGAAGACTTTACAGTTTTTTTCAAAAATGCATTTTTAATAAATCCTGATTGGGATAAAATTAAATAATAACTTTTCACAAATATGTATCAAATAAATTTGGTAGAAAAACACCAAAAAATATTGCATTATAGAGTGCTAAAAAACAATATTTTAAAAAAAGGATACCCGACTTCTTTTTTGGGTTAATTTAGTTTTTTTTTTAAATTAGCCAATTTACAATTTAGAGAGGTTTTAATTTTTGGGCAAAGCAGGAAAGTAATGTGAAGGTGAAATTTAAAAAGAGAGAATGTTAGCAAGATTTTCCAGGTAATCCAAAGCCACGCACAACGAAAACTGTTGTAATAATGCCAATAGTCGTTCAGACATTTCTTTTGTTTTTTGAGTAATTCGTGAGTTTAGTCTACCTGTGAGAGTTTGAGAAATTCTCATTTCTTGAAAACTTTGCTCCTTCTTCAAAGTTTCCAAAAAAGAGTAGAAATTTGGGTGGTGTTTTCCAATTACATGGTTGAAGGAGTTATGCCATCCCTCTATGGCATTATTTGTTTTTGCCTCTCCCTGTAAGCAAGTCGAATAACAGTTCCACCACTCCACATGGAAACGTGGCTTCCTCCTGCGTCCCGATCTGCTTAGGTGTCCAATCCATGTGTCTTCCATATAATTTAGAATGGGTGCCAATTTTTCTTCATTTGTAATGTAATAATCAGATTCTGTAATGGCAGTGTAGTATTCATCTACACTTTCGGGGGGGACAAAACAAAGAGCAGTTAATTTTTTTAGTTCGACTTGTAGTTTGCTGTTTGATGAATATTCAGTAACAAGGGGTGTTTTTTGTAATTTACGCCAGAATGCCTGGGAAAAATGGAAAAAACACCCCTGAATTTGGGTATCCGTGTACATGTTGGTGATCACATTGATCATGCTCAATTCAAAATCCATAATTATTTTCCTAGGACTTTGGTGAGTTTTTGATTTAATTACAGACAAAAATTCTGTGTATGTTGCAGAAGTTTTATCAGGCAGCAAACTATATACTAGGGGATTACACTATTGTTAATTTTAGCATGTATTGTATAAATTTGAGTGAATGGATGGGGTGTGCTTTTAAACATCCCATCCATCATCCACATTTCACTACTTTCCAGTTTTAGAAGGTTGCGGGGAGTACTAAATATTAATATACGTTTCTGAGGGTTTTCATTATCATGCAAAAGGAAAGGTTCATTAGAGAAAGATATTGTAAGTTCGTGAGGTATAACTATGTCAGAAAAGGTATGCGGTGTATTAGTTTGTGTATTACTTGCCTGCTTTTGACGTTGAATAATTCTACGCAAATTATGGATGGTAGGCATATTACTTGCTATATGTGTAGGGACATGTTGAGCTACCTCTCTTAAAATTGTTCCTGTAGAATCATTGGAGGTGCTTGCAATTACTTTCATCTCGTTAGCTGTTTCTCTCACATCAACCTCCATTGCAGAGGCAGAGTGGTTATGGTCAGTTGTTCTTACAATAATATCATCGACCGTAACCGCTCTGCCGCTGCAACGGGTTGAAAAGTAATTCACGCACCTCCAATGATTCCTTGTTAAACTTATTCTTTCCCTACAATAAATGTAACCTCCATGATTTAATAATCGGTTTCCCTTTCTTGACATAATATAATTCGCAGTTGGATGAGTAGACATGTTCTAGAAGAAAAAAAAATGGAAAATTAGTTATTTTGTTTCTATTAGAAAAATTAACATTAAAAAATAAACAGTTATCATTATGGAGCAATTTCTGTAAAGTATGAATAGTAAGTAATACTTATACACTATTTAGCAATTTTCCAACTGCAGTACTTATTCAAGGGTAGAATAGTTAGTAATTCTTTTACACTATTCAACACTTTCCTTAATGTAGCACTTAACCAGACTTGGAATAGTAAATAATACATATACACTATCAAGCACTTTCCCTACTGAATAAGTTACCTAGAGTTGGAATAGTAAATAATACTCCTACACTATCCAGCACTTTATACACTACAGCACTTTAACACTATCCAGCACTTTCTCTACTGCAGCACTTACCTTGAGTTGGAATAGTAATTAATACCCTTACTCTATCCAGCACTTTCTCTACTGCAGCACTTATCTGGAGTTGGAATAGTAATTAATACCCTTACTCTATCCAGCACTTTCTCTAATGCAGCACTTACCTGGATTTGGAATAGTAATTAATACCCTTACTCTATCCAGCACTTTCTCTAATGCAGCACTTACCTGGAGTTGGAATAGTAATTAATACCCTTAGACTATCCAGCACTTTCCCTAATGCAGCACTTAACTGGAGTTGGAATAGTAAGTAACACCCTTGCACTATCCAGCACTTTCCCTACTGCAGCACTTAACTTGAGTTGAAATAGTAAATATTATCCTTAGACTATCCAGCACTTTCCCTACAGCAGCACTTAACTTAAATTAAATTAAATTAGGAAAGTAAAATATATGTCTACAATTTTTCAAACTTTTATATACTTGTGTTTTATCATGTTTCATTGAATTTATTTACCTTATAGATACCTGCTTGTATTTGTTGAATAATGTGGTCAGATTGTTCTTTTGTTTGATGGCTTCTTTGGATGTAGGAATATATATAGTTTTCTAATTCTACAAAAAAGGGAAAAAATGTTGATGTTTATTATGCTTTTTGTTTGGTGGTTTAAAAAATTTGACTGACATTTTTAAAAAGAAATCTAATTTTTCATTGCATTTAAAATTATCCTTTAGCTGTATATGTGATGAAAATTGACATGTTTACACTATCCAGCACTTTCCCTACTGCAGCACTTACCTGGAGTTTTAATAGTAATTAATACCCTTGCACTATCCAGCACTTTCCCTACTGGAGTTGGAATAGTAAGTAATACCCTTGCACTATCCAGCACTTTCCCTACTGCACCACTTAACTGGAGTTGGAATAGTAATTAATACCCTTAGACGATCCAGCACTTTCTCTACAGCAGCACTTAACTGGAGTTGGAATAGTAAGTAATACCCTTGTACTATCCAGCACTTTCCTAACTGCAGCACTTAACTGGAGTTGAAATAGTAATTAATACCCTTACTCTATCCAGCACTTTCTCTACTGCAGCACTTACCTGGAGTTGGAATAGTAATTAATACCCTTAGACGATCCAGCAATTTCCCTACTGCAGCACTTACTTGGAGTTGGAATAGTAATTAATACTCTTGCACTATCCAGCACTTTCCCTACTGCAGCACTTACTTGGAGTTGGAATAGTAATTAATACCCTTACTCTATCCAGCACTTTCTCTACTGCAGCACTTACCTGGAGTTGGAATAGTAATTAATACCCTTAGACGATCCAGCAATTTCCCTACTGCAGCACTTACTTGGAGTTGGAATAGTAATTAATACTCTTGCACTATCCAGCACTTTCCCTACTGCAGCACTTACTTGGAGTTGGAATAGTAATTAATACTCTTGCACTATCCAGCACTTTCCCTACTGCTGCACTTACTTGGAGTTGGAATAGTAATTAATACCCTTGCACTATCCAGCACTTTCCCTACTGCAGCACTTACTTGGAGTTGGAATAGTAATTAATACCCTTACTCTATCCAGCACTTTCTCTAATGCTGCACTTACCTGGAGTTGGAATAGTAATTAATACCCATCGACTATCCAGGACTTTCCCTAATGCAGCACTTAACTGGAGTTGGAATAGTAATTAATACCCTTGCACTATCCAGCACTTTCCCTACTGCAGCACTTAACTGGAGTTGAAATAGTAATTAATATCCTTAGACTAACCAGCACTTTCCCAACAGCAGCACTTAACTTAAATTCAATTAAATTAGGAAAGTAAAATATATGTGTAAAATGTTTCAAACTTTTATATACTTGTGTTTTCTATCTGGCTGTGAATTGAAATATTTCTCATGTTTCATTGAATTTATTTACCTTATAGATAGCTGCTTGTATTTGTTGAATAATGTGGTCAGATTGTTCTTTTGTTTGATGGCTTCTTTGGATGTAGGAATATATATAGTTTTCTATTTCTACAAAAAAGGGAAAAAATGTTGATGTTTATTATGCTTTTTGTTTGGTGCTTTAAAAAATTTGACTGAAATGTTTAAAAAGAAAACTAATTTGTCATTGCAATTAAAATTATCCTTTAGCTGTATATGTGAAGAAAATTGACATGTTTACACTATCCAGCACTTTCCCTACTGCAGCACTTACCTGGAGTTGTAATAGTAATTAATACCCTTGCACTATCCAGCACTTTCCCTACTGCAGCACTTACTTGAAGTTGGAATAGTAATTAATACCCTTGCACTATCCAGCACTTTCCCTAATGCAGCACTTAACTGGAGTTGGAATAGTAAGTAATACCCTTGCACTATCCAGCACTTTCCCTACTGCAGCACTTAATTGGAGTTGAATTAGTAATTAATACCCTTAGACGATCCAGCAGTTTCCCTACTGCAGCACTTACTTGGAGTTGGAATAGTAATTAATACTCTTGCACTATCCAGCACTTTCCCTACTGCAGCACTTACTTGGAGTTGGAATAGTAATTAATACTCTTGCACTATCCAGCACTTTCCCTACTGCAGCACTTACTTGGAGTTGGAATAGTAATCAATACCCTTGCACTATCCAGCACTTTCCCTAATGCAGCACTTAACTGGAGTTAGAATAGTAAGTAATACCCTTGCACTATCCAGCACTTTCCCTACTGCAGCACTTAACTGGAGTTGGAATAGTAAGTAATACCCTTGCACTATCCAGCACTTTCCCTACTGCAGCACTTAACTGAGTTGAATTAGTAATTAATAACCTTAGACGATTCAGCACTTTCTCTACAGCAGCACTTAACTGGAGTTGGAATAGTAAGTAATACCCTTGTACTATCCAGCACTTTCCTAACTGCAGCACTTAACTGGAGTTGAAATAGTAATTAATACCCTTACTCTATCCAGCACTTTCTCTACTGCAGCACTTACCTGGAGTTGGAATAGTAATTAATACCCTTAGACGATCCAGCACTTTCTCTACTGCAGCACTTACCTTGAGTTGGAATAGTAATTAATACCCTTACTCTATCCAGCACTTTCTCTACTGCAGCACTTAACTGGAGTTGGAATAGTAATTAATACCCTTACTCTATCCAGCACTTTCTCTAATGCAGCACTTACCTGGAGTTGGAATAGTAATTAATACCCTTAGACTATCCAGCACTTTCTCTAATGCAGCACTTACCTTGAGTTGGAATAGTAATTAATACCCTTACTCTATCCAGCACTTTCTCTACTGCAGCACTTATCTGGAGTTGGAATAGTAATTAATACCCTTACTCTATCCAGCACTTTCTCTAATGCAGCACTTACCTGGATTTGGAATAGTAATTAATACCCTTACTCTATCCAGCACTTTCTCTAATGCAGCACTTACCTGGATTTGGAATAGTAATTAATACCCTTACTCTATCCAGCACTTTCTCTAATGCAGCACTTACCTGGAGTTGGAATAGTAATTAATACCCTTAGAATATCCAGCACTTTCCCTAATGCAGCACTTAACTGGAGTTGGAATAGTAAGTAATACCCTTGCACTATCCAGCACTTTCCCTACTGCAGCACTTAACTGGAGTTGAAATAATAATTAATACCCTTAGAATATCCAGCACTTTCCCTAATGCAGCACTTAACTGGAGTTGGAATAGTAAGTAATACCCTTAGACTATCCAGCACTTTCCCTACAGCAGCACTTAACTTAAATTAAATTAAATTAGGAAAGTAAAATATATGTCTACAATTTTTCAAACTTTTATATACTTGTGTTTTATCATGTTTCATTGAATTTATTTACCTTATAGATAGCTGCTTGTATTTGTTGAATAATGTGGTCAGATTGTTCTTTTGTTTGATGGCTTCTTTGGATGTAGGAATATATATAGTTTTCTAAATCTACAAAAAAGGGAAAAAATGTTGATGTTTATTATGCTTTTTGTTTGGTGCTTTAAAAAATGTGACTGAAATTTTTAAAAATAAATCTAATTTGTCATTGCAATTAAAATTATCCTTTAGCTGTATATGTGATGAAAATTGACATGTTTACAGTATCCAGCACTTTCCCTACTGCAGCACTTACCTGGAGTTGTAATAGTAATTAATACTCTTGCACTATCCAGCACTTTCCCTACTGCAGCACTTACTTGGAGTTGGAATAGTAATTAATACTCTTGCACTATCCAGCACTTTCCCTACTGCAGCACTTACTTGGAGTTGGAATAGTAATCAATACCCTTGAACTATCCAGCACTTTCCCTACTGCAGCACTTACTTGGAGTTGGAATAGTAATTAATACCCTTACTCTATCCAGCACTTTCTCTAATGCAGCACTTACCTTGAGTTGGAATAGTAATTAATACCCTTACTTTATCCAGCACTTTCTCTACTGCAGCACTTAACTGGAGTTGGAATAGTAATTAATACCCTTACTCTATCCAGCACTTTCTCTAATGCAGCACTTACCTGGAGTTGGAATAGTAATTAATACCCTTAGACTATCCAGCACTTTCTCTAATGCAGCACTTACCTTGAGTTGGAATAGTAATTAATACCCTTACTCTATCCAGCACTTTCTCTACTGCAGCACTTATCTGGAGTTGGAATAGTAATTAATACCCTTACTCTATCCAGCACTTTCTCTAATGCAGCACTTACCTGGATTTGGAATAGTAATTAATACCCTTACTCTATCCAGCACTTTCTCTAATGCAGCACTTACCTGGATTTGGAATAGTAATTAATACCCTTACTCTATCCAGCACTTTCTCTAATGCAGCACTTACCTGGAGTTAGAATAGTAATTAATACCCTTAGAATATCCAGCACTTTCCCTAATGCAGCACTTAACTGGAGTTGGAATAGTAAGTAATACCCTTGCACTATCCAGCACTTTCCCTACTGCAGCACTTAACTGGAGTTGAAATAGTAATTAATACCCTTAGAATATCCAGCACTTTCCCTAATGCAGCACTTAACTGGAGTTGGAATAGTAAGTAATACCCTTGCACTATCCAGCACTTTCCCTACTGCAGCACTTACTTGGAGTTGGAATAGTAATTAATACCCTTGCACTATCCAGCACTTTCCCTAATGCAGCACTTAACTGGAGTTGGAATAGTAAGTAATACCCTTGCACTATCCAGCACTTTCCCTACTGCAGCACTTAATTGGAGTTGAATTAGTAATTAATACCCTTAGACGATCCAGCAGTTTCCCTACTGCAGCACTTACTTGGAGTTGGATAGTAATTAATACTCTTGCGCTATCCAGCACTTTCCCTACTGCAGCACTTACTTGGAGTTGGAATAGTAATTAATACTCTTGCACTATCCAGCACTTTCCCTACTGCAGCACTTACTTGGAGTTGGAATAGTAATCAATACCCTTGCACTATCCAGCACTTTCCCTAATGAAGCACTTAACTGGAGTTAGAATAGTAAGTAATACCCTTGCACTATCCAGCACTTTCCCTACTGCAGCACTTAACTGGAGTTGGAATAGTAAGTAATACCCTTGCACTATCCAGCACTTTCCCTACTGCAGCACTTAACTGAGTTGAATTAGTAATTAATAACCTTAGACGATCCAGCACTTTCTCTACAGCAGCACTTAACTGGAGTTGGAATAGTAAGTAATACCCTTGTACTATCCAGCACTTTCCTAACTGCAGCACTTAACTGGAGTTGAAATAGTAATTAATACCCTTACTCTATCCAGCACTTTCTCTACTGCAGCACTTACCTGGAGTTGGAATAGTAATTAATACCCTTAGACGATCCAGCACTTTCTCTACTGCAGCACTTACCTTGAGTTGGAATAGTAATTAATACCCTTACTCTATCCAGCACTTTCTCTACTGCAGCACTTAACTGGAGTTGGAATAGTAATTAATACCCATACTCTATCCAGCACTTTCTCTAATGCAGCACTTACCTGGAGTTGGAATAGTAATTAATACCCTTAGACTATCCAGCACTTTCTCTAATGCAGCACTTACCTTGAGTTGGAATAGTAATTAATACCCTTACTCTATCCAGCACTTTCTCTACTGCAGCACTTATCTGGAGTTGGAATAGTAATTAATACCCTTACTCTATCCAGCACTTTCTCTAATGCAGCACTTACCTGGATTTGGAATAGTAATTAATACCCTTACTCTATCCAGCACTTTCTCTAATGCAGCACTTACCTGGATTTGGAATAGTAATTAATACCCTTACTCTATCCAGCACTTTCTCTAATGCAGCACTTACCTGGAGTTGGAATAGTAATTAATACCCTTAGAATATCCAGCACTTTCCCTAATGCAGCACTTAACTGGAGTTGGAATAGTAAGTAATACCCTTGCACTATCCAGCACTTTCCCTACTGCAGCACTTAACTGGAGTTGAAATAATAATTAATACCCTTAGAATATCCAGCACTTTCCCTAATGCAGCACTCAACTGGAGTTGGAATAGTAAGTAATACCCTTAGACTATCCAGCACTTTCCCTACAGCAGCACTTAACTTAAATTAAATTAAATTAGGAAAGTAAAATATATGTCTACAATTTTTCAAACTTTTATATACTTGTGTTTTATCATGTTTCATTGAATTTATTTACCTTATAGATAGCTGCTTGTATTTGTTGAATAATGTGGTCAGATTGTTCTTTTGTTTGATGGCTTCTTTGGATGTAGGAATATATATAGTTTTCTAAATCTACAAAAAAGGGAAAAAATGTTGATGTTTATTATGCTTTTTGTTTGGTGCTTTAAAAAATTTGACTGAAATTTTTAAAAATAAATCTAATTCGTCATTGCAATTAAAATTATCCTTTAGCTGTATATGTGATGAAAATTGACATGTTTACACTATCCAGCACTTTCCCTACTGCAGCACTTACCTGGAGTTTTAATAGTAATTAATACTCTTGCACTATCCAGCACTTTCCCTACTGCAGCACTTACTTGGAGTTGGAATAGTAATTAATACTCTTGCACTATCCAGCACTTTCCCTACTGCAGCACTTACTTGGAGTTGGAATAGTAATCAATACCCTTGAACTATCCAGCACGTTCCCTACTGCAGCACTTACTTGGAGTTGGAATAGTAATTAATACCCTTACTCTATCCAGCACTTTCTCTAATGCAGCACTTACCTTGAGTTGGAATAGTAATTAATACCCTTACTTTATCCAGCACTTTCTCTACTGCAGCACTTAACTGGAGTTGGAATAGTAATTAATACCCTTACTCTATCCAGCACTTTCTCTAATGCAGCACTTACCTGGAGTTGGAATAGTAATTAATACCCTTAGACTATCCAGCACTTTCTCTAATGCAGCACTTACCTTGAGTTGGAATAGTAATTAATACCCTTACTCTATCCAGCACTTTCTCTACTGCAGCACTTATCTGGAGTTGGAATAGTAATTAATACCCTTACTCTATCCAGCACTTTCTCTAATGCAGCACTTACCTGGATTTGGAATAGTAATTAATACCCTTACTCTATCCAGCACTTTCTCTAATGCAGCACTTACCTGGATTTGGAATAGTAATTAATACCCTTACTCTATCCAGCACTTTCTCTAATGCAGCACTTACCTGGAGTTAGAATAGTAATTAATACCCTTAGAATATCCAGCACTTTCCCTAATGCAGCACTTAACTGGAGTTGGAATAGTAAGTAATACCCTTGCACTATCCAGCACTTTCCCTACTGCAGCACTTAACTGGAGTTGAAATAGTAATTAATACCCTTAGAATATCCAGCACTTTCCCTAATGCAGCACTTAACTGGAGTTGGAATAGTAAGTAATACCCTTAGACTATCCAGCACTTTCCCTACAGCAGCACTTAACTTAAATTAAATTAAATTAGGAAAGTAAAATATATGTCTACAATTTTTCAAACTTTTATATACTTGTGTTTTATCATGTTTCATTGAATTTATTTACCTTATAGATAGCTGCTTGTATTTGTTGAATAATGTGGTCAGATTGTTCTTTTGTTTGATGGCTTCTTTGGATGTAGGAATATATATAGTTTTCTAAATCTATAAAAAAGGGAAAAAATGTTGATGTTTATTATGCTTTTTGTTTGGTGCTTTAAAAAATTTGACTGAAATTTTTAAAAATAAATCTAATTTGTCATTGCAATTAAAATTATCCTTTAGCTGTATATGTGATGAAAATTGACATGTTTACACTATCCAGCACTTTCCCTACTGCAGCACTTACCTGGAGTTTTAATAGTAATTAATACTCTTGCACTATCCAGCACTTTCCCTACTGCAGCACTTACTTGGAGTTGGAATAGTAATTAATACTCTTGCACTATCCAGCACTTTCCCTACTGCAGCACTTACTTGGAGTTGGAATAGTAATCAATACCCTTGAACTATCCAGCACTTTCCCTACTGCAGCACTTACTTGGAGTTGGAATAGTAATTAATACCCTTACTCTATCCAGCACTTTCTCTAATGCAGCACTTACCTGGAGTTGGAATAGTAATTAATACCCTTAGACTATCCAGCACTTTCCCTAATGCAGCACTTAACTGGAGTTGGAATAGTAAGTACTACCCTTGCACTATCCAGCACGTTCCTTACTGCAGCACTTAACTGGAGTTGAAATAGTAAATAATATCCTTAGACTATCCAGCACTTTCCCTACAGCAGCACTTAACTTAAATTCAATAAATTAGGAAAGTAAAATATATGTCTACAATTTTTCAAACTTTTATATACTTGTGTTTTCTATCTGGCTATGAATTGAAATATTTCTCATGTTTCATTGAATTTATTTACCTTATAGATAGCTGCTTGTATTTGTTGAATAATGTGGTCAGATTGTTCTTTTGTTTGATGGCTTCTTTGGATGTAGGAATATATATAGTTTTCTATTTCTACCAAAAAAGGAAAAAATGTTGATGTTTATTATGCTTTTTATTTGGTGCTTTAAAAAATTTGACTGAAATTTTTAAAAAGAAATCTAATTTGTCATTGCAATTAAAATTATCCTTTAGCTGTATATGTGATGAAAATTGACATGTTTACACTATCCAGCACTTTCCCTACTGCAGCACTTACCTCGAGTTGGAATAGTAATTAATACCCTTGCACTATCCAGCACTTTCCCTAATGCAGCACTTAACTGGAGTTGGAATAGTAAGTAATACCCTTGCACTATCCAGCACTTTCCCTACTGCAGCACTTAACTGGAGTTGGAATAGTAAGTAATACCCTTGCACTATCCAGCACTTTCCCTACTGCAGCACTTAACTGGAGTTGAATTAGTAATTAATAACCTTAGACGATCCAGCACTTTCTCTACAGCAGCACTTAACTGGAGTTGGAATAGTAAGTAATACCCTTGTACTATCCAGCACTTTCCTAACTGCAGCACTTAACTGGAGTTGAACTAGTAATTAATACCCTTACTCTATCCAGCACTTTCTCTACTGCAGCACTTACCTGGAGTTGGAATAGTAATTAATACCCTTAGACGATCCAGCACTTTCTCTACTGCAGCACTTAACTGGAGTTGGAATAGTAATTAATACCCTTACTCTATCCAGCACTTTCTCTAATGCAGCACTTACCTGGAGTTGGAATAGTAATTAATACCCCTAGACTATCCAGCACTTTCTCTAATGCAGCACTTACCTTGAGTTGGAATAGTAATTAATACCCTTACTCTATCCAGCACTTTCTCTACTGCAGCACTTATCTGGAGTTGGAATAGTAATTAATACCCTTACTCTATCCAGCACTTTCTCTAATGCAGCACTTACCTGGATTTGGAATAGTAATTAATACCCTTACTCTATCCAGCACTTTCTCTAATGCAGCACTTACCTGGAGTTGGAATAGTAATTAATACCCTTACACTATCCAGCGCTTTCCCTACTGCTGCACTTAACTGGAGTTGGAATAGTAAGTAATACCCTTGCACTATCCAGCACTTTCCCTACTGCAGTACTTTTCTCGAATTATAATAGTAAGTACATTTTTTACAAGATTTAGCACTTTTTAAAAAACAGCACTTAAATAAATAATATTATACTATTATTTTTTATATTTTACCTTTTAGAATGGTGGTTTGATATCAGATTTCGTTTGTCTTTGCTGGACTTTGTTTCTTCGTTTTTAAAGATCAGTTTAACTTTCTAAAAAAAAACAAAATATTGTAAATTATTTGACCTTATTGCTTTCAAATAGTTATTAATGAACTTTTCCAGGAGATTACACTTTTTATTTATATGTTATTAAATAGGAATAGAAAAATTGTTTGTAAATGGACTGTATATTTTTTGCATATTTTTTACGTTCATCTCTATCCTTACATCTACACAACACACTACTCCCACCTTTACACTACTACAATCCAAAAACATTACCACACTTCTACACTACCCATACCACCCACACTACTCCCACCCCTACACTACCCTAAACCCTAAAACACTACTACGCTACCCACACTACTTCCACCCCTACACTATCCTAAACCCTAAAACACTACTACGCTACCCACACTACTCCCACCCCTACACTACCCTAAACCCTAAAACACTACTACGCTACCCACACTACTCCCACCTCTACACTACACTAAACCCTAAAACACTACTACGCTACCCACACTACTCCCACCCTTACACTACCCTAAACCCTAAAACACTACTATTTTACCCACAATACTCCCTCCCCTACACTACCCTAAACCCTAAAACACTACTACACTACCCACACTACTCCCACCCTTACACTACCCTAAACCCTAAAACACTACTACGTTACCTACACTACTCCCACCCTTACACTACCCTAAACCCTAAAACACTACTACGTTACCCACACTACTCCCACCCCTACACTACCCTAAACCCTAAAACACTACTACGCTACCCACACTTCAAATCAAAAACACTACCACACTCCTACTTTACCTACACTAGCCACACTAGCCACACTACTCCCACCCTTACAGTACCCAAAAACACTACTACGCTACCTACACTACTGCCACCCCTACATTAACCGAAACCCAAAAACAATAATATATAGTCTTTTACCTTTTCAAGTGATGACGTTGAAATTTTCAAAGTGCGTAAAATATAATATGTATTCTGAAGTGAATTCTCCTAATAAAAAATTGAAAAATATATTTATTAATAATTTTATTTGCGTTTATAAGTGTTGAAAAAATTTATATAAAATGTCAGAATTTTACCTTCAAAATATATTGGCACTGTATGTTTTTGTATAGTTTTTTGCGTCAATGGTTGCAGTTCTTCGACTAATAAAAAAAAAGGTTTTGTGAAAATATTTCTCTTGAATACATTTATTTTATTTTAATTAATTAATTATATATTTGAATCGTAATATATTGCTTTAATAAATATCGAGTTATTTTAAAATAAATAAATAATACAATTAATCAAATATATGTTTTTGTAGATAATATATATTAATAAATATTTGTAATTTTTTTTGGTTTAATCAATGATAAAATATTTTAATATATCGTTATATATTTAATTTACTTACTTTTAAAATGCAAAATTATACTCCGGAGACTTGATTTTGCTTTTCAAGAGGTGATAAGGTCAGAGAGTCAGGTTTGGCGTCTGGTCACTCTGGTAGTTGCGGATCAACTGGTTTTAAAATGGTGTCTGTCTCGTATTTATATGTTTGGGTTAATGTTTCGTTTTTTTTTTTTTAAAACAGCGCTGTAATGTAAAATTTATAAATAATTTATTTCTGTGTAAACCTATAGTTTTTAACGTTATTTAAAGAAACGTAAATATGGTTTTTCGTGCCGTTTTGGCATCCATTTTGTTAGTAGTGTTTTGATTTTTCTTTCACAGAAATTGTTGTAGGACTAATCTTTGGCTTACTTATTTAAAATGGCGAATGCTTTTCAGAACGTTAAAAATAGAATATGATGACTTTAATTTAATTCTTTTTAATAATTCCAAATATTTAAATAAGTATGTAGTTTAATGTATTTCTGCATACGTTGTGTATGTAATAAGTTATATGTATATGATAAAATGAGTATTAATATATATTAATTTTATTACTCGTGTATTATTATTGTTACACATTAGAATATGTAAATATTACGTTATAATATATTTTTATTTTTTAAATTCTTTTCCTTTCCTCAGAACTCTATTTTCACTGTATCTCGTTCCATATTATTTATAGTAATAAAAAATAAATAATAATAATTTCAGTTATAAAAATGGTTTGTTGTGTATTTACAAATTTCCATTTATATTAAAATATTGGGAAACATTTTTATTTCTCAAATATTAATTTTAATACTCGAGTATAAATATTGTAAAAATATCAATTATTTCATTAATACGTTGTAGTTTTTTTTAGATTTTTTACAACACTTCTCCACCCAAAATCCCTATTTTCCCTGCATCCCATTCCATATTTTATTATACAAATTATAAATTAAAAATAAAAAATTGGATTCATTGTTTATTTATAATTTTGTATTTATTTAAAATAATGAAAACATTTTTTTTAAATACTCGAGTAATAATTTTCATACTCGAGTATTAACTTTTTTTTAAAAACAATTATTTGATTATTACGTTGCAGTTTTTTAATTTTTTTTTAAAACACTTCCCCACCCAAAACCCCTATTTTCCCTGCATCCCGTTCCAGTTTTTATTACACAAATTATTAAAAATAATATAATTTGGGATCATTGTTTATTTATAATTTTTAATTTCTTTAAAATAATGGTAAATCAAATTTTTTTAAATACTCGAGTATTAATATTAATACTCGAGTATTTATTTAATAAACGATTATTTGATTATTACGTTGTAGTTTTTTTTACATTTTTTAAAACACTTCCCCACCCAAAACCCCTATTTTCCCTGCATCCCGTTCCATAGTATGCGTTGTAAATGTTTTCGTTGTAATATTTTTTTTCTATTTATTATACTATATTGCGTTGTAATGGTAGTCGTGGTAATAACATGCGATGTAATAGTATTTGCGTGGTAAAAAATGCGTTGTAAAAGTATGCGTGGTAAAAGTATGCGTGGTAACATCATATATCCAATCAAAATAGGCTGGCCAGACATTCTCAAACTTCTTAATCCCCAAATCGCAGTTCATACAGGCTCTCACTTTTTTTAACCAGCTTCATTTTCTGAACCCACTCGCCTTTTGTTGGTATAAGATCTGATCGCCATCTCTGAAGCAGGAGTGACCTGGCAACCACCATTACATTATATAAGAGTTTAACCACCTTATCGGGAAAATGTAGAGCACGGTCGTAACCAAAGACTTTCAGCCGAATATTAGGATCTATTATGATTAGACATTCAGCCTCCAAATGATAAAAAATATAATTCCAGAACCCCTAGATCAAGGGCCACTGTGATTTGATATGTGTCCAATTGGCTGTCAGATGATTTATATAGAAAAAAACACTGACCAGATTGGGGGGGGGGGGTAGACCTTAGATGGAAAATGTGGAGTTCTGTAGCGAAGCAATTTGCTAAAGAATAGCATTCAGCGCCAATTATCCCCCCTCAGCATACTGAAATTAAGTTGATTTAATACAAACCATATACTTGCTGTGACTTCCAAATCATCATGTTTTTCTCATTTAGTTATTTCTTTCTCCACAAGATCTATACCCATAATAGGGTCTAAAAATTTTTTCCACTCCCCAGGTTTCTTAACTATGGTTTCTTCAAGTAATGCATATGCCAGATGTTTACGTTCATTAATCTGTTTCAGATCGAGATTATTCAGGAACTTCATAACACCGTTATATGACCCGAGGAGTTGAAAATTATTCGGGATCAAATCTTACATTTCAGCTAAATCCGGACTAAGATCTGTCGCAGAGGGAGCAGGGTGTGTTTTATCATCAGCTGATCTGCCTCCTGACTCTAGAAAGAATGGACATCTCAGTGACGGCAGTCTCTCTCCTCCACAACGCCGGGTACAACCTTTGCATCCTCCTGGGTGGAGCCCATCTGGACTCTCGTTCCTGAAGACAATGGGCTGGCTCTACCAAATAAGACCATATCCTCTGTCCCATCTGTGGTGCAATCTGAATCCGGGCCGGACCTGATCTAGGAAAGCTCCTCTCAGGACTATAGAGCCTTCACTATGAACGGGATGCCAAGAGTCTCCTCAACTTAATTCTGGAGGAGATCTGAGAGCTCAAAACCTCTCAATCTGCAGAAATTGCTGCAATCCATGCCCGCCACACTAAAATCGAAGAAAACATGGCTCAGGTCCCAGCGCGACTTCTTGAGGCAGAGACTAGGATCTCACAATTGGAGGATCAAGTTTCAATCATGAATGATAAAGTTGCAGCTTATCAGAGTCAAAAATCAGCAATGGAGTCTAAACTGGAGGACTTGGAGAATCACTCCAGATGCTACAATCTTTGTATCCTCTGTATTCCGGAAGGCCTTGAAGGGCAGCAGACATTACAATGGGTTGACTCCTTCATTAAAAAAAATGTCCTCCCGGAATATAATGGAGATTTGACTCTTTTGCAAGCCCATCGGGTGCCTGCGTATCTTCCTCTCAATGCCAAATTTCCACAGACAATCCTTTTTAACTTTGGGGAGAGGGGTGGTGGGCAGGTAGGCGGTGCATCCTGGCACAAGGTCATGGTGCCACTTATTGGGAGTTGGGTAAGCCTGTCAGGTGTGAGCAGGGACGGTGGACTGCTCACTGTGGCTTTCAGGGGAGGGAGGTAACGAGGTGGAATGGGCAGCATGGGGGAAAAAAGAAATCCATTTGTAAAATTTAGATTCGTCCAATTACTATTCATGAATTCATTATATGTCAGGGTAAGGGTGGGCTCAACAATTGATGCCGTACTCTTTCAGCACACCTTAGCCTACCTCGTAATTCTGTTGGGAGCATATTGTGCAGTGTGCTAATGGATAAAAAGGAAATTTCAAAGGTGGTCTCTTTTAATGGTCTTAACAATTAAAAGAAAATGCGGGCCATTGAATCATGGATTAAGACAGAAAATCTGTCAGTTATTCTAATTCAAGAGACCCTTATATCGGCAGGAAAGGTAGTAGACTTTCCTATGTTCAGGTCCTGGGCAGTATACGGCCCCCCTGCGGCGGGATGCCTGGCTTTCACCTTGGGGATGCCCTGTAGGGGCTATCTCACAGGGAAAAGCCAGGACGGGTTCCCAAGGCAAGCGCGGAGATACCCCTTCGGGGGTCGATTCAGGCGCTATATAAGAAACATAATAATAATAATATATTGGGGCTTCTCCTCCTCCTCTGCATCACATTGCGGCACTGCGATCTTCTTGGGTAAAAAACTTCAAGCCAAGGTGGTCAATTCTATAAGTGATCAGAGTGGAAGGTGGTGTTGGGCAACCTGCAATCTGGGGAATAGGCTTCTAACTTTTGCTAACATTTAAGTCCCAGTAGAAGATAATCCTTTACCATATGAAGAGCTTTTACAATCTCTAATTCAAATTTCTGGTGAAGTGATTATAAAGGGAGATTTACATTTTTTAATGAACCTTAAAATTGAAACAAATAAAATCAAAGACTCTTCAAGTTATACAAAATTATGGAAAGTCTTTGGATATAATTGACCCTTGAAGGCAGTATTCCCGACTAAGATTGCATATACCTGTTTTTTGGGAAGATTTTGCACCTCCTCACGTATTGATTTCTTTCTCATATCCAGGACACTGACTTTTAGCCAGCAGAGAATTCCCCCGAACGGATTCTCAGAACATGCCATGACCATTCTAGAGTCAGAGTCAGGCAAAAACGTCACTTATTCTAAAAGATTAACTTTGAATAGGCAATACCTATCGGAAGAAAGCTGGATGCTTCTCTGTAAATCAGAGATAAAGGAGTTTCTCACACAAAATCAGGGTACGGCACCTCCTTACATAGTCAGGGACTCTCTTAAGGCATATATTCATAGACTAGTTGTTGGGAAAGATGCTGAAAACTCGAGAAAAGTGAAGGAAAAAAGCTAAATCTAGAGCAGAAGGTGCAAAGGTGCTATCATATCAATCTTAGTAGCTCCACAGTCCCCAACCAACAGAAACTTGACCGTGCTAAACGGGATCTTAGCAAAGAGTGTTTTGTTAAATGCGAATCCTCTCACAATAACCATAGGCAAAAGGTATATGAAGAGAGTAATTATACAGGGAGGATCCTTGCATGCCAGGCCAGCAAGCAACCAGATTAGTACATTGAGATGACCTGCAACTGGTATCCGCTCTGACGATCTAGGGGTCGTAGGGGATATAATGTCACAACAGTACAGGAATAACTATGGCCAACAACAGTTTATTGATAAGGCATCCCTGGAAAAATGTCTCCAGAGACAGGAAATTCTGGAAATCTCCAAGGTCAATAAAATTAGAATGACATGTCCTTTCCCTAAAGAAGAACTGGGGGATGTTATAAAAAATCACCGGAATGCCAGAGCCTGTGGCCAGGACTGTCGTTCGGCTGAGTTTTTGAAAACCTTTTTAAATGCCATTTGTTGGAAACCGGCTATTTCGGGTAGGCTAAGGCTGACGCCAAAGCCAGGCCGAAACCACCATTCCAGTCAGGGCAAGGAAGTCACACGCCAAGATAACCCCTGCTCACCCTCTAGGTAGCATGGCGCGAGCAGTCTAGGCTAAACTCGGAGGCGATGTGTAAAGCATTTGCGTCAGCGCACGACAGCAACAACATTCTAGGTACACCACAAAAGAGACTCCACACAAGGTTATATTAAAATAACTTTTGTATTGTCAAAAACATATCAGATAGAAATCACACATGTACATTGTGCCAACGGGCACGGCAATATTCACAAGGGATTATTTACACAGGACAGGGCCACATGGGCCACTGTCATAATCAGCACTTTTAGAAATAGAAATAGTACTTATAGAACTTAGAATAAAAGTGTATAAAATCACTGTAACACAACGTAACAGTTATAGATCACATCCAGTAATTACTGGGAACAGGTAAGTACCACCTACGCAACCCTAAACCCTTAGGAGACTGTCACGCAGGGGACCAGGACCTCACTAGGACCACCTGTACTAAAAAGAACAACCACCTAAGTATCACACAGCATTTAGGGGTCTAAGAAAGAACACCTTACCCATGATGTATGAAACACATTCAGAGGAGTAGTAACGAGAAACACATAATGTATAAACCTACACATTCAGCGGTGTTAAGAATAACGCACATGATGCAATAAAATTACATTCAGAGGTACCAGAATAATACAGTAGCGCAAAAGTCACATGATGTCTAAAACATTCAGAGGTGCAGGAATAAAACATGCTTAGGCAGGCAGGCGGGGGCTGATTCCTCCTACAGGCCAGATACCGGGTGGGCACCGGCCATAGGAATAGAGCGCTTCTAAGCGCTAGGGCAAATGAGCAGAGCGCTACCAGCGCTATAATCAAAAATGAAGCACTCCTCAGCACTGGGAAAAGTCCAGACAAAGCGCTCGCAAGCGCTTGGGGAAAAATGAAGCGCTCCAAAGCGCTAGACAACAGGCAGACCGCTTCCAGGCGCTAGTAGTACAGCTCCAGCGCTCCTCCCCAGGAAGATGCAGCTTCTCCAGGCTGCCAAGGGTCCCAGAGCTTCCCAGGGGTAAAGCCAAGTCCCCCCCTCAGCCCAGGCAGGGCAGAGGGGTCCCCCCAGGAGTCCAGGCATCCAGGGGCTGGGCAGCGCCCACCCCTGCTAGATTCAAGTCCAGAAAACAAGAACCAATTGGAAGGGAACACAGTCCCTTCTTATACACAGAAAAGGCTTTGAAGTCTTTTGAAGTCTTTGTGTAAGCGAGCCCTAAGCCCTGGGTGTATCTGGTTTCCCTCTCCTGTCAGCCTCAGGTCAGAGGTGACAGTGGGTTATCAGGAGGGAGAGCCATCAAGGGTGGGCCCACAGGCACAGCCTGGCTCCACCAGACGCTCTTTCCACTCCTCCCTAACAGCAGATGGGGGCCTTTCATCTACGGCTGACTCAGACCCCCTCCTCCAGGGCCTGGCAGACCCCATCCTACTCAAACAGACAGTCCATCCACCAGCAGGCCCAGGCTCATCAGCCAATCACGTGCCAGCAGACTCACTACACAATTATGCCAACTTCTAAAAGTGGCGCTTCTAGACTAGACACAGCCATGCCGCATACACCATTCTGCAGCATTCATTCTCACGAGTTCATACATATCAAACTCGCCCCTGCACTCCCCACGCATCAGGAATCTACCATGGGCACACATATTCCCCATTCATTCCTATGGGAGGGCAGGTCGCTCACCATCCATACACAGAGAGCACACGCACTTTACACTGTACCACAGTGAAAAAGTGCGTAGAGGCTTACAATCACCAATCCAGGTTCCAAACACAGGCTAGGAAAAAGCAAAAAGTCAGGGGGTAAACCTGCCCAAAGGACCGGGTCCAACACATCCCCCTTCCAGCCAAAACGCAGGGTAGACCAATCACTACACTGATGGTCTTCAATGCTTTGGGTGACAAAACCCACGGACACGGGCCTGCACGGCAGAGACCTTCCAGTTTTTCGCCACTCTGAACCCACATAGATTTCCCTCACCAAAAGCTCTCTGGCACAACTAGGATACCCCACTGGTACGCACTAGTCATCCACAGCCAGGACCAGGCCCTAGGCCATCCAAAGATCACAGGTCCTAACCAATCCACAGAGTGGGGGCAGAAGCCCCTGGCACACAATAGCCAATCTCCACTCTCTCTCTCAGGGTAGCTACACTACCACTGATCCTACAACCAAGGGACCACACCCTCAGGCTGACTAGAGGTCACGGCAAGAATGCCCGATCCTACCTCTACTCCACCAATGTTAGAACTGGGGGTCTCTAGTTGGCAGAGGTAAGTACCTTAGACCAAGTAGGGACCCTTGCTTCCAGTCAGGGTGAAGGAATAACCCTCACAGGGAAGCACTCACCAGAACACAACTCTCCTACCAGATCAGGACCTCACTCCGTCACTGGTCTACCACCTGGAAACGATTCCACTTCTGAGGTACAAAGCACACAGCACAGTCCCTCTTCAAGCAGGTGGGGGGACACAGCACAAAGCAAAGTCCCCTTTCCTCTACCTTAGTGGAAACAACAAACTGCAGGCGGGCCCCAGAACACACAGCAAGGGCAGCCCCCTCGGTCTCTTCAGCTGATTCACTTTGGTAGAGTTCCTCTTGACCTAGAAGTTTCCTAATCTCCCAACCTAGGATTTAAACCCTCAAGTTGCACCGGGGTCAGAAGTACACCGTCCTTCTGCACCCCCTTCCAGTTCCATGATCACAGGCACAGTATGTCTCAGGCTAGACAGAGCACACGCCAGCGGCGTATCAGCGACACACTCCCCTCCAGTACTCCCTATCACAGGGTGATTCTCCGTATGTTCCCGGCTAGACAGAGCACACGCCAGTGGCGTATCAGCAACACACTTTCCTCCCACCGGGGTCAGAAGTAAGGACACCGTCCCTCTGCACCCCCCTCCAGAGTTCTGCACCCTCCCACCTGGGAGCGGTACCCCTGGAAGCCAACAACCGGTCAGGACACTGATTACAGATGCCCTTCCATCCAGGTCAGGCTGAACCTGAACCTGGCCTCCCCCCTCCTCGGGGAACGACCTCCAGAGGCCCCACAAATGGTCAAGCACTCTAGACGGTCAAATGCCCAGCGAACCAGGACTTCTGCACCCTCCACTTAGGAGCGGTACTGCCCAACACCAGGACCGCCGGAGTTCTGGTTACAGACACTCCCCGTCCTCTAGACACAGAAAGATCCTCCTCAAATGACTTGTGAGTACAGCCTAGGCCCCTGACCTGGCGCTCCCTTAGGGAACCCTCCAGGCCCTGAGATAGGGTTTCGGGCCAACGTGGGACACACCGCCCCACACTCACTCCGCCTCCACTGAGACAGGACGTGAGCCCCTACACACCTACAATCCTAATGGGACATAGCTGGGCTACACATGAACCTCTTCACCTACACAGGATCATCAGATACACAAGCCACTACTTTTAGAATCACTTTCTAATGTCTCTGCACGACATCCAGCACACCGCCAGACATCCACCTCACGTGCAAGCTCCTTAAAAAAACCTCACACAACTCCTCCAGTTCAACACAGCACTCATCCACACAATCCCCCTCCAGACTGGTGAGACAGTTCCTCACTGCCTCCGACTCTCAACCTGTCACCCTCTTACTGAGCACCAGGCACCATACTCTGGGAAATGGGAATGGGAATTCGTGCACTGGACACATTTAAGCTGCCACCACTGGATCCTACCATACTGGGGAACCCAGACACACACACTACACTCAGGGAATAACCACCCTCCTGAGCAAGCAATTTCTCCTCCACCCTCCCTCTCTTCCATATACCCACACAGGGACTGGAATAGGGATTGGACACTGGACCCAGCAAGGGATTCCTAACCTATGGGAACCTCCCCTATCTCCTGGCGTCCCGCCCTGTCATTTTCTCTCATCTGCCACTAAACATAAAGCGCAGGAACACCATCTGAAAATGACACTTTTGAGGAAAAACAAAATCAAAAACAATAATCCCGAATATGTGACTATCTGAAAAACGCAGAGTTTTTGTAATGTAGCCAGTTGTCGCTATGGCACTGAGCAAACGCAAGTCCAAATCCGCACCGCTGACCCACCAATGTTGGAAACCGGCTATTTCGGGTAGGCTAAGGCTGACGCCAAAGCCAGGCCGAAACCACCATTCCAGTCAGGGCAAGGAAGTCACACGCCAAGATAACCCCTGCTCACCCTCTAGGTAGCATGGCGCGAGCAGTCTAGGCTAAACTCGGAGGCGATGTGTAAAGCATTTGCGTCAGCGCACGTCAGCAACAACATTCTAGGTACACCACAAAAGAGACTCCACACAAGGTTATATTAAAATAACTTTTGTATTGTCAAAAACATATCAGATAGAAATCACACATGTACATTGTGCCAACGGGCACGGCAATATTCACAAGGGATTATTTACACAGGACAGGGCCACATGGGCCACTGTCATAATCAGCACTTTTAGAAATAGAAATAGTACTTATAGAACTTAGAATAAAAGTGTATAAAATCACTGTAACACAAAGTAACAGTTATAGATCACATCCAGCAATTACTGGGAACAGGTAAGTACCACCTACGCAACCCTAAACCCTTAGGAGACTGTCACGCAGGGGACCAGGAGCTCACTAGGACCACCTGTACTAAAAATAACAACCACCTAAGTATCACAAAGCATTTAGGGGTCTAAGAAAGAACACCTTACCCATGATGTATGAAACACATTCAGAGGAGTAGTAACGAGAAACACATAATGTATAAACCTACACATTCAGCGGTGTTAAGAATAACGCACATGATGCAATAAAATTACATTCAGAGGTACCAGAATAATACAGTAGTGCAAAAGTCACATGATGTCTAAAACATTCAGAGGTGCAGGAATAAAACATGATGCAAGGAAATACATTCAGAGGTGCAATAACCATACAATTGCGCAAAACCTACATAAGCCACCACCTGTGGCAGTCCCTAGGCCAACTGGCCTTGTTGGGGCTAGAACGCCCTGAGTCTCAATGTCAGGGCCTAAACGATGCGGGGGCCCACTACTTGCTGGGCCCCTGGAAACTCTCACAAGGGCCTAAACGCTGCAGCTGGCACTAAGTGCTGCGCAGCTGTGAAGGCCGGGCACCGCTGTGCCCTCGCTGTCCCACGCAGGGACTCTCTCCTGTAATTGCGCCTAAACGGTGCAGCTGCCCACTAATTGCTGGGCAGCTGGAGATTCAAAACTGCGCCGGGCCCTCACTGGCCCTAGAACGGACTGCGCAAAATGTTGGAGCCACACAGGCTCTGACAATAAACTTCGCAACTCCGTTGGAGCCACACAGGCTCTGTCCACAGAAATGCCCCCTGAGCCTAGCAGGCTCTTAAAACAACTGTGGGGGTCGTTGGAGCCCTCCTCTGGGCTCGATCTCTAAAAAATGGCCCAGAGCCTCTCGGGGCTCTAAACAAACAAATGCCGCCATCGTGGGAGTCCCTCTCTGGGGGCTCAAACTCTCTGCAATGCCCCCGGAGCCTAACAGGCTCTAAAAACAACTTGGCCCCGTCGTTGGAGCCAAACAGGCTCTTAAACAAAATATGGCCCCTCCGCACTTCTCCGGGCTCACGCACGTTGGGGCGACCCACTGCCCACTGGGGCCGCCCTAAATGCGCCAAAGTCCAGTATGCCCCTACGAGCCCCTTGAGCCTCTCTGGGCTCACAAAGCGTTGGGGCGACCCACTGCCATCTGGGGCCGCCCTTCAAGCCCTCGTGGCTTCGCACTGGCCACAGGCGCGAGCTCGCGCCACTGGGGGGGGGGGCGCGGACACCGTCACCGTGCCCCCGCACCCCTCCTGTCCTCTGTCCCCCTCTGCCCAGACTCACCGGCAGCCCATCGCGGGCGGGGCGGGAACCCGTCTCTGCTGCCTCGAGGCTCTCCCTCCATGCGGGGAGCCTCGCGCTGGCCCTCCATCTTCCTCGCCGGGGCTCCCTCCGCGCACGGGGGCCCCGGGTGGCCGACCACGAGTCTTCTCCTCTGCAGGGCTCCCTCGGCACACGGGAGCCCTGCCAGCCGGCCGCCTCGTCTCCTTGGGGCTCCCTCAGCCGAGAGGAGCCCCGTCCACCGCCGCCATCTCCCGCGCCTTCCTTCTTCTTCTCCGGACTGCCGGGGGCGGGACTTCCGGCCGGCCACGACAGGATTGGCCGGCCGGTCAGTCACTTCCGGGTCGCCGCGGGCAGCGCGGCGGCCCGATCCTTAGGCAGGCAGGCGGGGGCTGATTCCTCCTACAGGCCAGATACCGGGTGGGCACCGGCCATAGGAATAGAGCGCTTCTAAGCGCTAGGGCAAATGAGCAGAGCGCTACCAGCGCTATAATAAAAAATGAAGCGCTCCTCAGCGCTAGGAAAAGTCCAGACAAAGCGCTCTCAAGCGCTTGGGAAAAAACGAAGCGCTCCAAAGCGCTAGACAACAGGCAGAGCGCTTCCAGGCGCTAGTAGTACAGCTCCAGCGCTCCTCCCCAGGAAGATGCAGCTTCTCCAGGCTGCCAAGGGTCCCAGAGCTTCCCAGGGGTAAAGCCAAGTCCCCCCCTCAGCCCAGGCAGGCCAGAGGGGTCCCCCCCAGGAGTCCAGGCATTCAGGGGCTGGGCAGCGCCCACCCCTGCTAGATTCAAGTCCAGAAAACAAGAACCAATTGGAAGGGAACACAGTCCCTTCTTATACACAGAAAAGGCTTTGAAGTCTTTTGAAGTCTTTGTGTAAGCGAGCCCTAAGCCCTGGGTGTATCTGGTTTCCCTCTCCTGTCAGCCTCAGGTCAGAGGTGACAGTGGGTTATCAGGAGGGAGAGCCATCAAGGGTGGGACCACAGGCACAGCCTGGCTCCACCAGACGCTCTTTCCACTCCTCCCTAACAGCAGATGGGGGCCTTTCATCTACGGCTGACTCAGACCCCCTCCTCCAGGGCCTGGCAGACCCCATCCTACTCAAACAGACAGTCCATCCACCAGCAGGCCCAGGCTCATCAGCCAATCACGTGCCAGCAGACTCACTACACAATTATGCCAACTTCTAAAAGTGGCGCTTCTAGACTAGACACAGGCATGCCGCATACACCATTCTGCAGCATTCATTCTCACGAGTTCATACATATCAAACTCGCCCCTGCACTCCCCACGCATCAGGAATCTACCATGGGCACATATATTCCCCATTCATTCCTATGGGAGGGCAGGTCGCTCACCATCCATACACAGAGAGCACACGCACTTTACACTGTACCACAGTGAAAAACTGCGCAGAGGCCTACAATCACCAATCCAGGTTCCAAACACAGGCTAGGAAAAAGCAAAAAGTCACGGGGTAAACCTGCCCAAAGGACCGGGTCCAACACCATTCTTGAATATTTTTTGTTGATTGCAAATTCAATTTTAGATGGCGGCCCAATACCACCTTCATTCCAAAAAGGGAATATAGTCAGTTTAGATTGTGAAGACCCTAATTCATATTGCACTATCACGCTTTTAAACTCTGATTATAAAATCATTACTAAACTTTTAGCCAACAGATTCAATGTAATAGCCTCGCACCTGATCCATTCCGATCAAAATGCTGAGAAGGCATTTGACCTTGTGCTCTAAGGAGAACTTATTATGTATCCTTGCAACCTTTGGTATACCTCTCAAAATTACGGGGCTCATCCAGAGAATGTACCTTAATGCAGAAGCCAACATTATTATTAATGCCTCTAAGGCAGGCCAAATTAGTGTCAAATGGGGGACCAGAAAAGGTTGTCCACTGTCCCCAGTGTTATTTGCTTTTTTTATTGAACCCTTGGCATTTGCCAAACCAAATAATGCAGATATTGGTCACCCTCTACCAACTATGGGGAAATTTAAATTTAAATTATATGCTGACTAAACTTAAATTATATGCTGACGATATCATGCTAATAATAAAAGGGGATAAGGAGGTCCACGCAAAAGTTTTCGAGAATTTTGAGCAGTATGAGTCACTCAGTAGATATGAAATTTAAAAAAATTGAAATAATCCAGTATGGCTGCAATACTGATGTTTTACATGCTGGAATCCTGTTCTGTCTAAATTCTAAACCGAAAATATATATGAGAGTTTATTTCTCGTCATTAATCTCTGAACTGTATGACTTCAATTTCGCCCCTCTTCTGATGAAAGTACAAGACTTATTCCATCGATGGAACTCACTTCCGCTAACCATCATGGGCAGGGTCTCTCTGATTATGATGTCCATTCGCAAAAACAAAAGTTGATGGACAGAATGCAGAAAAATGTCATACATTCACCCCAGTACAGAGAATTGGGCCTAAATCCAACTTTTTTTGGCTCAACATGCCATTCCAGTTTGACCCCAACCATATGCAAATCAGTCTTTACACTGTGCCCCATGGGAACAGTCCAGCCCGAACTGCCAAGCCAGGTCCTCTCTGGACTGGAAACAAGCATCCTAGGACCGGTTTCGGGCTTTCAGCCCTCATCAGCCAGGATAGCTTTATTCCAGTGGCATGGAGAGCATGGGACACACGTCTGAGCATATCCGTCCCACTAGGGGTGACAAATGCAAAAACAACAGTTGATGGACAGAATGCAGAACAATGTCATACATTCACACCAGTACAGAGATCTGGGCCTAAATCCATCGTTTTTTTGCTCACCATGCCATTCCAGTTTGACCCCAGCCATATGCAAATCAGTCTTGACCCTGTGCCCCATGGGAACAGTCCAGCCCGAACTGCCAAGTCAGGTCCTCCCTGGACTGGAAACAAGCATCCTAGGACCAGTTTCGGGCTTTCAGTCCTCATCCGCCAGGATAGCTTTATTCCAGTGGCATGGAGAGCACAGGACTCACGTCTGAGCATACCTGTCCCACTCAGGGTGACAAATGCAAAAACAACAGTTGATGGACGGAATGCAGAAGAATATCATACATTCACCTCAGTACAGAGATCTGGGCCTAAATCCATTGTTCTTTTGCTCACCATGCCATTCCAGTTTGAATGTCCGTACTCCTGCTATTTAATTTTGTATTCTCTGCGATCTCCTGCATCTTAGGGACCTTTCTTTGCTAAATTAATGTTCTTGTTTACATCCTTTCTCCAGGGTAAGAAAACCCTATGAATTGCATTAAGAGCTTTATATGAGGAACTGGGGAATAGTGGGTTAGCTCTCCCCAATATTGGGGATTAATAGTTTGCATACTTTGCATACTATATGTCAAGGTTTAGCTGAAATCACAAGCAGGTCTATTTGTAAATTATTTTATGAAGTTAACTCATAAAGAGAACCAGATACGCTGGCCATTAAAAATCTCAAAATCCCCTAAACAAGTGCTCTATAAGTGTATTCAGTGGTTTTTAGGGGTGGGCGTCAAATTCCGTTACGCTCGCGGAAATTGCGATAGTTTGACATTTTTGCGTTCCGCGGAGAGCGCGAAAATGGCAAAATATCTGCGATCCGTGGCGTACCGGAATTTTTTTTCATGCTTGCGCTTTAAAAATACATCCTCGCGCGCGCGTTTGCCTTCCCTGGAACTCAGCGTTCGCCAACAAGTTTTCCCGATCCGGTTGCGTGCTCCAGGAGATGTTGGTAGCCGTTTGCGCTATCTAGCGTGAGTTTGCACCGGCGATCATGTCATTCGTCTCGCAATCATGCACCGCAAGAGTATGAGATCTCGAACGCGTCCTTCTCCACCGCGAGCGACAGCGTGAGGATGCGAACACGTCATATCGAACGCGACAAGGAGCGAGAGAACCCGAACATATCATTCTCCACCGCGAGCAAGAGCGTGAAGACGCGAACACATCATATCCTACACGACAGGGAGGGAGAGAATGCAAGCACGTCATTTTGGATGCGCCATCGACATCCAGCGGAAGTAATGTGAAGCTCGCGAACTCAAACATGTACAATTTTCAATCTGGAGTAGAATATCAGCTCTAGCAGCATAAAACCTTCTGCAAATGATGATTTGGATGAAACAAACTCCTCAGATTGACATTTGGCTGTCCTTTTTTGAGCAAGGAGTCCTTTTTAAAAATGGGGGGAGAGGGAGGAAGTGCCACAGAATCTAAGTGGTTGTTGTGTCTGTTTGATTGGGGGCATTGCAGTTGTTGCAACTACAATTTAATTTTGGTAATTATCATTCCTATTTTTAAAAATGTTGTGGGTAGTCGTAGTCAGTAGGCCCAGAGCTAGTCATGGCCTCATGGGTGGGTGCATGATAAAGCAACTGTTCCTTTGGTGTTTTTTGAATGTATTTCATTTTCAAGCATCAGTTAGGGCATGGATGGCATTGGATTGAGTTGGGAAATATGTTTTTTTGGGGTGGGCTTTCTGTTGGGCCTGGCCATGTGGCTGGTGGCCATTTTGAAGCCTAGGCCTGCAAGCTTGTCTGGCCTTGTCTGCCCACAGGCCTGCTTTCATCCGGTAGACTCAGAGCAGGTAGCCACAGCTGCATTAAACAAGTGTTTCTGTGTGGTCTGTTGAATTTAGACATCATTTAGGGCATGGATGGCATTGGAATGAGTTGGGAAATGTGTTTTTTTGGGGTGGGTTTTCTGATGTTGGGTGTCTTAAAGACATGCCTTTGTTGTGTGTGTCTGGTGTGTGTTGGTATGCAATGCACCCTGCAGACCTTTTTGGGGCCTGTGAATTTTTGTTTTTGCATTTTATTGAATTAAAATGGCAGAGTAGTGTGCTTTAGCATGCATCCTTTGCCTAGCTTTTGAAGGCCTTTTTTTCATTTCATGGTGTTTCCCAGGCCTCCTGCTTGTTGCTTGTGATTTGTGAGTGTCCATGTGGCTGTTGGCCTTTTTTTATGGTGGGAGTTATTAGTGTCCTGCTTTTGCCATATAGTCCTGCATGGTTTTCCTATTGTCTTACTGCTTCCATCCATCCATCCCCTTTGCCAGCAGCAGCTCCATGAATGATGTGATGGTCAAATAGTTTAATGCTAAATAGGATCCACCCCACTTCCATTACATTTGTATTTTGGTGGTTCTTATTCTCTTTCCTATCCTTCCTGAGGGTGTAGTGTGTACACAGTAGTATAACGTAGCCCTTGTTGACAAAGTCTCAGAAATGGCTAGACTATATCTTCTCTTTTTTGTTTGTTTGTACTGGTACAGTAGTAACTGAACCACAACAACAAATGCAACATTTCACTGACGTTCTTCTCCTGCCTTATTTGCTTTTAGGTGCACAAAAAGCCAGAGGAGGAGGTGTCATCATCATCACCCGTTGTACTGCCAGCCAGACAGAAGTCCTGCTGCGCATCACGTCCACGTGTGACCACAACTTGTTCACCTGTATCCTGCCTGACATCTGAAGATGGCCCCAACGAAAGGTACCAGCTCCAGTACCAAGAAAGTTGCCGGTGAGAACAGAAAAAGGAAGTGCCACTAACCACGACTGGTGTGCCGGCCAATGGCTTTTTTGGGACCAAAAAAAGTACTCCTGCAGCATTGTTGTCCGGGAACCAAGCTGAGAGCAGCACCTCCACACCAACGGTCAAACCCCACAAACCTAGGCCCAAGCCCTTGAGTGTCGCAGAGGTAGCCAGTCTACTAATGAGCAGCAATGTTGAAATGTCATTATTGCAAAGTAGTACACAATCAACGCAGGTGGAAACTCAGCAGATAAGTGTGCAACCGCAGCTGCAACAACAGCAGCAGCAGCAAGAACAGCAGCAGCTGCAAGAACAGCCCACAACCGTAGTTACAAATGGGGGTGGGGTCGCACACTACTCACACACCGGCGGTGTCGCCCCTAAGGACTCTGGTCAATGTAGTAAAGTGTTCGCAATGCATCATCTTTCGATCTTCTGCTATCTTCGCTGTCTTCGCCATCCCAACCGTAGTTGTTGCTCCGGAAGTAGGTGCATTTCAGGAAATCGAGCTTCCTGCAGACAAAGTGGAGCAAACCACTGTTTTGGAAGATATATTGTCTTCCAGACCATCAGCAACGAAAAGGAGGCTTAGTCCATCATCTTGTTCTTCAAGCCCCGCCTCTGATGATCGTGATGCCACTTGGCAGCCACCAGCTCAGTCTGAGAGTGATGCCCACAACAAGACAATGCTTCTGAAAAGGAAGGTTCTAGAAAAATTTGAGTTATGTAGGTAGATGTAGTAGAGGGGGATGATGTTGATGAAGACGAGCCAGTCATCACGCACATCACTCCGGCCCCAAAGTGGATGGAGACCAACATTCTCACCCTATCGAGAAAGGCTGCTACTGAGTGGGATGTACCACGGATACCACCAAAACAGGTTACACCACCACGACCTCCAGCTGCCATATTTTCAAAGGCCCAGCAGGGACCTACATCCAGCTCAACCATCTCTGTAGGTAGTGGTGGTAAATGTCACAGTGTACCTGCACAGAGTCACATTCCAAGCACCCCCAGTTCATCTGGTATTGAAAGTGGCACATCCAGCAGTGGCAGAAAGTTCTCCTCCCCAGTTTTGGACTTCTTTTCTGTTAGCACCAAGGAGGAGAACGTTGCTATATGCTCAATTTGTCGACAAGGTGTTCGGCGGGGTAAGCTATCGTGTTGGAGAATCATCTACTTAAAACAAAGTAAAAAAACTCAACCCATTGAAGTGGGGCATGAAAAATCAGGGGACGATATTATTGCGGTGGAAGGTGAAGAAGAGGGAGGCATTTCTAGCCCTATCCCCAGTAGTGTAGTGGTACCACCCACATCCTCCTCAGCCACAACTGAATGGCACCGCAGTAAGAGCCAAACTCAAAGTCAGGCTGAGACACCAAGGCGACCGAGTACTGAAATGAGACAAACTGCGTTGATAAGCCTAAGTGGGTTTATGAAAACAACAGCACCACAAAGGAAAGTAATCCAGCCTACCATTGAGAGCATGCTTAGGTTGGAGGGGCAGTTCCAACCCAACCACCCAACGGCACTGTTGTACAATGCGAAGCTGGCTAAAATGTTAGCACTGGACCTTTTCCCTTTTTCATTTGTGGAAGGGGTGGGTATCCTTGAATTTGTGTCAGCCATCTGCCCTAAATGGAAGGTTCCCAGCCATTCCTATTTCGCAAGAATTGCTGTTCCGGCACTACATCATGATGTGCTGGAATTGGTTGGGCAAGCTTTGCAGCAGAGTGCTGTTCACAATATCCACCTGACAACAGACATGTGGACCAGTTGCCAAGCCACAGATTACATGTGCATCACTGCACACTGGGACTCTTTTGTGGGGGTTAGAGATAAGCTATCTGAAGGAGGTGCCGTTGACACAACTGAGATTTTTAAAGCTGCTCGGAAACATGCAACTGTAGCTATGTTCGCCATTGAGAAATCTCATACTGCTATAAACATTTTGGAAGAGTTTCGCAGCAAGGTTTTTGAATGTCTGCGCCCAAGAGGGCTTAGTATTGGTTTTGTTGCCACAGATAATGGCAGTAATGTACTTAAGGCCATGGATCTTGGTTCCTATTTCAGGGTTCCGTGTTTGGCGCACTGCATAAACATTATAGTTCAAGACTTTCTGAAAAAAGAACCCATAGTCAGCAACTTACTAACCACATGCCGAAGCATATGCACTCATTTCAGCCATTCTTTTAAAGCTCGGAAGCAGCTGAGGATCATTCAACGTGACTATAAAATGCCAGTCAAAGCACTCATCTAGGAGGTGGTAACACGTTGGAACTCAAGTATTACATGCTTTATCATCTGTTTGAGCAGTACAGGCCACTCAATGAATATGTCATGCAAAGACTGGATACTACTGTGAAAGGCATGACCCTTCAGATGGACCAATGGTGCCTAGGTAAATGCCTGACTGACATGCTTCTTCCTTTTGAGGTCTTCACACGTGAAGTCAGCAAGGAGGACTGCCTTGCACTCCTCCTCTCCTCTCTACCTGTCGAATACACTGAAACTGTCTAGA
Source organism: Lissotriton helveticus (assembly GCF_964261635.1). NCBI lineage: Eukaryota > Metazoa > Chordata > Amphibia > Caudata > Salamandridae > Lissotriton > Lissotriton helveticus. The sequence goes on along the minus strand of NC_136060.1, from coordinate 62,927,733 downwards.
GGCTCTAGACCATCTCGTAATGTGGAAAATCTACTGCTTGAACCCCCCACTTTCAAGAAGGAATGATCGATGGCCCAATCCTTTTCACGCAACGCAGTGAGAATCTGGAACTCACTTCCGCCTCAGCTCCGGACCACCACCTCCTCCCAGACCTTCAAAACTGACCTCAAAGTTCTCCTCCTCCAAAGACACTTCCAAATCTAATTCACACCCTCTCTATCATCTGAAGGAAGACCTCTCAGCACTGAAAATTCTATTGTCCATGACTATGGAAGTGCCTTCCCAGCGTGTTCTAGCAGTTTGAGTGTTTACCATTTATTGCAGTATTATCCTTGTACCTGTGTATGGTACCCTTTTGTAACTTGCACATGTCACTTTTCTCTTGTAACACACTATATGCTTTTGTTTGCTTTAGATACTTGCACAAGTGCCACCATTGCCTATGTAACGTTTGTTCTTGTGCTGGAGTGTCTGCCATTTATTGCAGTATTATACCTCTACTTGTACTTTGTACGCTTTTGTAACCTGCGCACATATCACTTTTTCCTCCTGTAATGCACCGATTGCTACCTCATGTATTTTGGTTGCTCGCTATTGTCACTTTTGATTCATGTAACTTAACGTTTGCTTTTGTAATTTGTTCACTTGTAATGTTTCTCCTAATGTATCATTACTGTTCCTATTGTGAAGCGCTCTGACACCTTCAGGTAATGTCCGCGCTATATAAAGTTGCATAAATAAATAAATAAATAAACTGTACAATGGGCCAAGCTATCCCATTATTGCAAATGCTAGAGCATCAGCTGAAGAAGGTGTCTGAATTATACAAAGGTGTAGAGGAAAAAAAAGAAGCCTATGACTTGGTGGAGAGCTTAGCTGAAAATACAAGGTGGCAAAATAATATTTTGTCATAAGAACATTACATTTGTGCCACAATTCTGGATCCACGGGCAGAATTGGCACTGAAGACATTATTTCCTTTTTCAGAGATGGATGTTGCCCGCTACAAAACTTGGATAGCTGAGGCAGCGAGTAAGTTGGAAAATGAATGGCTGGCAATTAAAAGCCCATTAGATCGACCCACAACAAGTACTGCAGAAGGTCATCCAGCATCAAGTGCAAATTCAGAGGCTGAAGGCAGTGCATTTGGCTAAGAACACTCACCATCACTATCGACAACAGCAACAATAACTGGATCATCATTAGGCCCAGTACAATCATCACACAATTGGTATTTACAGTTAGGCATTGGTATTAAGCACAGTGCTGATGCACAGAGAAAAGAGCCAGAAAAAAGATTAGCAGCAGCACCCCTGAACTTTGAGCGGATGGTCCAGGCCTATGTGGACCACCCAACAGAGGTGTACATTGATCAAAACCCATTGCAGTATTTGTATAGGAAGAGGGCCGAATGGCCACTGCTCAGCAGGCTTGCGATAAGCTAGCTGGCTTTCCCTGTCGCAAGTGTCTCTTCCGAACGTGTTTTTAGTGCTGCTGGTTCCATTGTAACAGTGAGAAAGACCAGTCTCTTGCCCAAAAACTTGGAGAGGTTAACAATGATCAAAATGAATCAGCACTTCATACCACCGAATTACACACTACATGAATCAAGGGAGGAAGATGAGGACAGCGGCTCAGGTGACGGAAGTAGTGTGTTACATGATTACTTACTACTGGTTGAACCTCCAGAATTTGAGGACGAGCTATACTTCCCTGACTATTAGGCTTGCACTTACTGTCTTCCTCCCTTATTTTCCTTTATTTGTATGTCTGTTTTTCTGGTTACAAACATTGAATAACACCAAATCTATCACCACTGTCTTCTACTCTTCTAATTTCAATATACGCGTTTTGTCAAGGGCTGCACTCTGCAGGATCGATGTGGCGTGATAAAGCTCCACCTCCGGACCTCCCAAACACCCTGAATACAAGATCACAGGGTGTTCAAGCGATACGGCGAGGGAAAAACCCCAAAAAGGGGAAAAAACCCGGGAAGGAAAGGGAGGGAGCAGCTGGGAAAAGGAAGCTGTGAAAAGAAAGACACACAAGTTAATATATTGCTCAAAACCCTACTCTCTTTCTTCTCTCGCTGAAAAAACAGACTAAAAACCACCTGCCTCTTGCTATCCTTTTGTAGCGTCCATCCAACAAGCGCTCCTCCTTCACTCCTTCCCTGAATAACATGAAAGCCAGCATTAATATTTGTGCACACAATGGAACTAAGGAGAGTACATCTGTAAAGGAAACAAACCTACCCCGGGGGGAATAACCACCCGCTGTAATCCAAATCCTAGATACTTGTAGAGCAGCAAAAATGGATTCCTTCATCCACTAATGCCGATAAATTCACAATAGCAATAGTAGTGTCAAAACATACCCCAAACACGGCAGAGCGTAGTTAACAGCACTACTGCCCTCCGCTTTGGTACCTGTAATCCAAACACGAGGAAGTTGTAACCCCAAACACGGCAGAGCGTAGTTAACAGCACTACAGCCCTCCGCTTTGGTACCTGTAATCCAAACACGAGGAAGTTGTAACCCCAAACACGGCAGAGCGTAGTTAACAGCACTACTGCCCTCCGCTTTGGTACCTGTAATCCAAACACGTTACCAGTACATTACTAGAGCTTTGGTTCGTGACGGTAATGTGAAGGGAAGTAAGCCCCCTCAACACTCCGCCACTAGACGAGTCCAAATACCTGTCTAGCCAAACATCAGGTAAGTGAGAACAACCACTTCCCCACCAGTCCCAATGTCCAGGGCGCAATATTCCAATGACCAAGTCTAACTTGCTGAGAGCTAGGCTCGCAAACAAAGGCACCGGAGCGCTTGCCAAGCAAAGCGCGGTACTTTACCAGCAACGCCGATTCCAACCGGGAATCCAAATCAAAGTTCTTCCTCGAATCCGAACAGGTCACAGAGTCTCGATCCGCCAGCGCTTCCGCGGGAACAACAAGGAAGAATCAAGTACGCCCGCTCCCTGGTCTGGCCGCGCTATAACACCGCGCCGCAAAGGATCAAGGGACTTGTAGTTCTTAGCCATAGCATCATGGGGATTGTAGTCCGGCAGGCGCAAGTCAGTTCCTGACAGTACGCCCTCCTCCCAAGCGCCTCCTAGGGCCTGGTTTGGACGGACACCTCAAGTGGAAGGAACGAACAGCCCGTGATGCGTGGACGTTGTTCCATGGTTCCCAGGAATCGTTCTCCGCAGAATACCCCTTCCAGGAGACCAGATACCAGAGCACTCCACGGCGCAACCTGGAATCACGTATGGAACGCACCTCGTACTCCACTCCATTTTCACCATCCACAGGTGGCAGCGCCACTCTGTGCGCCGAATGAGCCCTTTTCAAAAGGTGCACGTGGAACACTGGGTGGATTCGTAAGGAGCCAGGTAACCTCAATCTATATGCCACGGGATTCACTTGCCGAACAATCGGGTAAGGACCGATGTAACGGGGGTGGAACACGCTCCTCAGCTTAAATCGGATGTTCTTCGTGGAGAGCCATACTCTGTCTCCCACCTTAAATAAGGGACCCGGCCTTCTGTGTTTATCCGCCCACCTCTTGTACACCTCCTTAGCCTTTGCCAAATGCTTCTGGACACCTTGGTGCACCTTTCTCAACACCCGAACGTGTGCCAGGACGGAGGGATGATTGGACACTTCTACAGGGACGTCTACTGGCATGGTGTGTGCATCGTAACCGTAGTTGGCCTTAAACGGAGACATCCCTGTGGAGCTATGCCAGGCGTTGTTGTAGGCCAACTCCGCCATCCACAACAAATTCACCCATGATTCGTGCGCCTCCCTGGAATAACACCTTAAGTATTTTTTCAAAGTTTGATTCAACCTTTCGGTTTGTCCATCCGTTTGTGGATGAAAGCTGGTCGAAAGAGCCGCTTCAATGCCCAATGCTTTACACCACATTTTCCAAAAACGGGCCACGAACTAGGGACCCCTATCAGACACTATCACCCGTGGAAGACCGTGTAACCGTAAGACCTGTGAGGCCAACAGCTGAGCCGTTTGTCCTGCAGTAGGGAGATTTTTACATGGGATAAAATGTCCCATTTTGGTCAGATTGTCCACCACCACCATGATTGCTGAACACCCCTGATCCATTGGTAAGCCTGTGGTGAAATCCAGACTTATGTTCTGCCACGGACGAGCAGGCGATGGCATAGGCATCAACAAACCTTTTTGTTTGTTGTTGTCTCCTTTTGCTCTGGCACAGGTGTCGCACTTTTGTACCCACTGGGCCGCATCTGTGGCCAATGTTTCCCACCAAAAATGCCTTTTAAGGAGGTACACTGTTTTAGTCACACCAGGGTGCCCGGCCATGGGAGCCTCATGACACCACTCAAACGCCTTTCTCCGTAGCACCTTATTAGGCAGGAACAAACATTTCCCTTGCAGGGGGAGCCCTTGTTTCAACACCCTTCCCGGGGCAGCAGCAGTCCAAAGCCCCCAAGCTGCCGTCGATCTGCAGTTCCTGATTTCTTCCAGAAAGGTCTCGGCCCGAACCACACACAACACCTTGGCTGAGGGGATGATAGCATGCTGGGTTTCTGTCTGCTGTTCGTTTGGTACTTGTTGTCTTGACAGCGCGTCAGCCTTTCTGTTGTCTGTACCTGGTCTGAATGTCACCACGAAATTGTATTCCGCAAAGAAAAGCATCCATCGCATTTGTCTTTGCGTTAGGTGCCTAGCGGAGGTCATGTATTGCAGATTTTTATGATCAGTGTACACGGTCACAGTGTGACAAGCCCCCCATAGGTACTGCCTCCATTCCTGAAAAGCCCTCTTGATGGATAGAAGTTCCTTCTCTGCAATGGTATAGTTGTATTCAGCGGAAGACAATTTTTTGGAGAGATAGGCAACCGGATTGAGTTGACCAGTAAGAGGATCTCGCTGAGACAGGACCGCTCCAATCGCTTCGTCTGAAGCGTCAGCCTCCACCACAAACGGATGTTCCAACACAGGGTGTGCCAACACCGGCGCTGAAGTGAAAGCCTTCTTTAATGTCCGGAAAGCCTCTTCCGCCTCTGCAGTCCACGTAAAGGGAGCCCCTTTTCTCAGCAGTCTGGTAATGGGGACGGCTGTCTGTGAGAAATGGACTATAAATCGGCGATAGTAATTGGCGAACCCCAGGAAGCTCTGTACTTCACGCACATTCACTGGGGCAGGCCAATCCCTCACCGCCTGCACTTTCCGGTCGGACATTTGTAGTCCCTTTGAACTGAGGTTAACCCCCAGAAACTCCACCTCGCTGACCCCGAACTCACACTTACTCAACTTGACATAGAGCCGGTTGTCTCTCAACTTATCCAGAACCATTTTGACTTGTTCTGTATGACTTTCCTCATTCTGAGAGTACACCAGTATATCATCTATGTATACTACTACAAAACGGTCCACGTAGTCCTTTAGCACATCATTAATAAAAAATTGAAATGCCGCAGGGGCGTTACACAAACCAAAAGGCATCACCAGGTACTCATATAACCCATATCGCGTCTTGAACGCGGTTTTCCACTCATCCCCCTCGCGGACTCTGACCAGGTGATAAGCCCCCCTTAGATCCAACCGGGTGTAAACCTTGGCTTCTCTCACCTGGTCGAGCAAAACAGGAATGAGAGGGAGAGGGTAACGATTCCGCACGGTGTTCCTGTTCAAGACGCGATAATCCACACAAGCCCGGAGATCGCCATTAGCTTTCGCTATAAAGAACAGAGGGGAGGCTGCAGGTGAACGGGATGGTCTAATGAACCCCAGCCGAAGATAGTGGTCTATGTATTCCCTCAAGTGAGCTGTTTCAGGTACGGATAGCGTGTAAACTCTACAAGAGGGTATCGTAGCCCCCTCCACCAAATCTATGCGACAATCGTAGTCTCTATGTGGTGGCAGGGTTTCCGCCTTGCTCTCGCTGAACACATCGCTATAGAGACTGTATTCTTTGGGTAGTTGCACATTCTTCTCCACCGCAGTGGCAGCGGAATATGATGAAGACAATACTGCGACGTGTGAGGAAGGGTAGGGCACCATATGTGCTCCACAGATCTCGGGCAAAAACCGGAACGTTTTTGACTTCCAGTCGACGGCCGGGTTGTGATGACACAACCAGGGCATACCAAGGATCACCTCATACTGGGGGGCAGCTATAATGTTTAGCGATAAGGTTTCGGAGTGTACGATTCCCTTTTGTCTTACTGACAGCCCTACCTCACAGGTTTTTTCTGTGATCTGTCCGGATTTCAACGGCTGTCCATCCACAGCCAGTACTTCCTCCGGATTGTCTCTGGGTACACGAGGTAAGGCCAGCCTAGACACCAAGCCATCATCGATGAAATTACCCGTGGCTCCGGAATCCAACATTACCAACACCTGATGGAACAGATGCTCACATTCCAAGGTCATGCCTATAACCAGATGGGATTCCGTCTCTCCTATACCAATAGTAGAGAGAGAGGTGAGTTTCCACTCCTTCTCCTCGTCCACCACCTGCCTCTTATCCTTGGCCTGTTCGGTGTCAGCCCCTGTGGTAGACACCGCCACTTTCTTGAAACGACTACCAACAGTAGTCTTAGGCTTAGAAGGGCATTCACGGACGTAGTGTCCCTTTTTACCACAGTACATACATAACCCTTGGGTTCTCCGGACTTCCCTTTCTTCTTTGGACAACGGAGCTCTGAGCGCTCCTATCTCCATCGGCTCTGGGCTACTCTCCGATCCCCCTGACACCTTACGAGGGGAACGATCCACATACACTGACCCTCTCTCCCATCTTCTCCTGGAACTCCCTTTTTCAGTCAGTCTGCTGTCCAATCTCAAGGCCAGATTGATCATGTCTACACATGTCCTAGGCTGAGGATCCACCTGAGCTATGACGTCTTTCAGATCGTCCTTCAAACCCTGATAGAAAAGGGACATTCTTTTTTTCTTCGGGCCACTCAGCCTCCGCTACCAACTTGTTGAACTTAGTCAAATAGGTAATCAACTCGCCCCTTCCCTGTCTCAACTCCAATAACTCCCTATTGGCGCTAAAATTAGTGGCCCTGCGGTCAAACACTTTCTCGAACTCTGTTCGAAAAGCCGACCAGTCAGACAAGATGGCATCGTTATTCTTTACTAAAGGCACCGCCCAGTTAGCGGCATCCCCTACCAAATAGGATATGGCGAAAGCCACTCGGGAATGATTGGTTGGGAACGAAGCCGGCTTACATGAAAAATGCATCAACACCTGGGTCAAAAATACTTGTATTTTCCCTGGATCCCCCGAGTACCTTTCAGGATTGGCTAAAGGAATGGGCGGAGGTACTGTTACCTGTATGGAAGACGCAGCAGATGAGGCATTAAACGGGTTCTTTGATAACTGTTCTACCTTGTCTCGCAGTGCCGCAGTTTCGGCTTTGGAAGAAGCCAACTCCTGCTGCACTAAAACCAACGCATGCAACACATCCTCCATGGACGCCATTTATCACACCACACCAACCGGGCAGAGTGAAATTCGTGGGTACTTGATTCTGTCAAGGGCTGCACTCTGCAGGATCGATGTGGCGTGATAAAGCTCCACCTCCGGACCTCCCAAACACCCTGAATACAAGATCACAGGGTGTTCAAGCGATACGGCGAGGGAAAAACCCCAAAAAGGGGAAAAAACCCGGGAAGGAAAGGGAGGGAGCAGCTGGGAAAAGGAAGCTGTGAAAAGAAAGGCACACAAGTTAATATATTGCTCAAAACCCTACTCTCTTTCTTCTCTCGCTGAAAAAACAGACTAAAAACCACCTGCCTCTTGCTATCCTTTTGTAGCGTCCATCCAACAAGCGCTCCTCCTTCACTCCTTCCCTGAATTACATGAAAGCCAGCATTAATATTTGTGCACACAATGGAACTAAGGAGAGTACATCTGTAAAGGAAACAAACCTACCCCGGGGGGAATAACCACCCGCTGTAATCCAAATCCTAGATACTTGTAGAGCAGCAAAAATGGATTCCTTCATCCACTAATGCCGATAAATTCACAATAGCAATAGTAGTGTCAAAACATACCCCAAACACGGCAGAGCGTAGTTAACAGCACTACTGCCCTCCGCTTTGGTACCTGTAATCCAAACACGATGAAGTTGTAACCCCAAACACGGCAGAGCGTAGTTAACAGCACTACAGCCCTCCGCTTTGGTACCTGTAATCCAAACACGAGGAAGTTGTAACCCCAAACACGGCAGAGCGTGGTTAACAGCACTACTGCCCTCCGCTTTGGTACCTGTAATCCAAACACGTTACCAGTACATTACTAGAGCTTTGGTTCGTGACGGTAATGTGAAGGGAAGGAAGCCCCCTCAACACTCCGCCACTAGACGAGTCCAAATACCTGTCTAGCCAAACATCAGGTAAGTGAGAACAACCACTTCCCCACCAGTCCCAATGTCCAGGGCGCAATATTCCAATGACCAAGTCTAACTTGCTGAGAGCTAGGCTCGCAAACAAAGGCACCGGAGCGCTTGCCAAGCAAAGCGCGGTACTTTACCAGCAACGCCGATTCCAACCGGGAATCCAAATCAAAGTTCTTCCTCGAATCCGAACAGGTCACAGAGTCTCGATCCGCCAGCGCTTCCGCGGGAACAACAAGGAAGAATCAAGTACGCCCGCTCCCTGGTCTGGCCGCGCTATAACACCGCGCCGCAAAGGATCAAGGGACTTGTAGTTCTTAGCCATAGCATCATGGGGATTGTAGTCCGGCAGGCGCAAGTCAGTTCCTGACACGTTTCAGTTGTCTGCACAGTACAGTCCTCCGAATCCAGCTCCTCCGCTCCATCCTCCTGAATCTCCCTCAATCCATTGCCCTCACGACAGATGATGATTAGATGATGCTAAATAGAAGAAAAATGTCAATGTTTCCTAGTCCCGCCAAAAGAAGTGGAACATGATGACTACTAGAGCTATCCTCCTTTCTGAGCTGAGAGAGAATGACCTTTAACTGAAAAGTAAAAATGAGATGGAACAGGTAATGATGCCATGCATTGGACGCAGACTGAGTGATTGTGTTGTTGTTTGTTGTGCATGAAATTATTTCATTGTGCACTGATCATCATTCTTCACACTAAACGTAACTCAAGGCAATTTCCCCCTTCTTGCAACTATTTTTAATAAGAAATTTGTTCTTCTACTGCAGCTTGATACATTGCTTTTGAATGAATACAGGAAGGGGACTCAATCTGTACACTGCACACTGACTATGACAACAGCACTGTCCATTATGATGATGGCGAAAAAGACTACCCGTTAACTTAAGATGAGAAGGAACAGGTAAGGAAAATGAAGGGCATGCATTGGACACCTGACTCTGAGTGATTGGTGTTTGTGTTTTTGTTGTTTGTTGTGCATGAAGTGAAGTCAAAGTGTACGAGTAGTTTTACTGTACACACTAAAGAGTGACTCAAGTCAATAATATTTCTACTCTTGTTGTGTAATAAACAAAATTGTACTTCTACTGCAGGCCAATCTTCACAGTCAGTTAGTACAAGTATCGGAGATGATTGATGGAATAATAACAAGTCAGGAGGACGTTTCATGAGTGGCATAAAAGGTAAACAAGTCAACAACAACCACAGCAGAACTAAATGTCTGTGTAGAAGTGGAGTCGAGTGTAGCGGTGGGATGAGTGCGGTGTATTGATTTAGTTACTTAAATTGTTAAATGCTATGTTGCTTGATATGTGTTTAGTCCAACTCTTTAAAAAAATGTACTCTAAACGGAGGATGTGCTAAGTCACATGCCGTCACTGTGGGCCTGCTCTGTCCTGTTGTTGATGAAGGTCAATGCTGGAAACAGACTAGAGAAGAGATGATGCATACATGCCGTTTCGGAAAGTGTTCTTGTTGCACTACACCATAACTTGTGCATTGTTTTCAACTTTGTTTCTCAATATCCCTTTTGTTTTTCCATCTACAATTACAGGCCGGGCCTTGCGCTATACTTGGGAAAACATTACAATGAACTCTTACCGTAGCAATAAATCTACATTTGCCAGGCAGGCAGTGGTGACTGGTGACACCCAAGATTGATGGACGAGAGGACCAAGAGGAATGCTGAGATGCAAATCCATTTTTTTGACCAGGATAATACAGTAACAGTATCAACTTTCATCATCTTTTCAATAATTTGAATACTTTTTTTGTCTACAATCTTTACAACAGTGTGTTCTTCTAGTTGTTATTATTATCATTAGGTTTGCTCTCTGTTTATGATTTATCCCTACCAATATTTAGAAATGGTATTTGCTATCTGTAAAAGTAAGCCAAGAACAACTAAACAAGAACTGTGTGTAATCCGGGTATTCTTATCAATCATCATCATGCATGCATTTCCTTTTTTCTCCCTTAACATATTGATATGGATATGGTAGTCTACAGAGATTGTGTTTTGTTGTTTGTCCATGCGTACTGTTTTTCATTTTCAAACATTTCCCCAAACCCCCTTCTCATCCATTCAACAAACCATAAACCTCATCCCCCGTGCTGTGTGACTAAATTAAATGTATACCAATAATTTATCACTCGCTTGCTGGGGTGGATGTGGTGAAAGCAACAGTACTTCAATTTCAAGGCAGAGCGAGGATCATCTTCTGCTTGGCCATCCAAGAGCAGTATATTTTAGAGGTGATTTTTAGTTACCAAAGGGACATATACATCAACATTAATTGCCGGCATTGATAGGATTTGTTGTCATTCTCATACACAACACTAACTGTTACGCTTGTGTCGAGTCTACTATAGGCCTAGTCAAGCGACTCAACACAACTATAGTTTGTAACTCTGTTTAGTAGGCTATCCCCACCACCGTTATGTTTTGTTGTAAAATATTTTTGCATATTATTGTTTCGCAGTAAGTTCTGTACTGTACTTCATTCTACTTCTCCTCAAACAGTCTCTCTCAGGCGACTGACTGTCTAATTTTCTTTTTTTGCAAATGATGCTGCCCTGCCAGTGTCTACTACTACTACCACCCCCACAACCATGGCATGTTAGGAAAGGAAACCATCATCACCATGCAGCCATCGCTGTGCCTAAGTTAAACATCAAGCAAAGTTAAGAGAAGTTTGGGGGAGGCATAAATAATAAGGGACATGTTTTCAATCAATTCACACACCTCTTTGCGTTCAGTTAATGAATGTATAGACTAGAATAGAGAGACTGACAGTACTAGTAGGACAACTCAATCAGTGAGGGGTGCCCCATCTATCTTTTTGTGTCTTACAAAGTCAGCCAATTATTTAAATCAAACACCGGCTATGGGTGGCCCTTCACCAGCAAGGAAACAGTGTGATGTAAAACAATAATCCCACCCACAAAATATTAGCAACATTGTATGTATATTAGAAATATTGATTTAATAATAACCCTAACAAAAATAAACAATGTAAAAAACCCACAAAACCTGACCCACCAGTCCCCCTAACCCCAACCAATGTCCATAAAGAAGTCCAATCAAAGGTCCAAAACCCCAACGACCACTCCCACCCACCAAAACAATAAATAAAAAAGGGGCATTAAACAGGGTCTCCTAGGTTCGGCAGGATTGTCTTTGGAGGACACGCACTGCCTCCTCTAGTAGGGCGACGCGGCGCTTTAGAGCGCGACTGTTGCAGCCACAGTGGGGGGGGCACCAGTGATGGAAAGGCAGCGGCGGGCGTCCGCCCGGCGGTTGTGCCGTACTGCTGGAGGGCGGTGGCTGGGACCTGGGGCATTGGAGGAGTGTTCAGCTGCTGCCGCCTCCTCCTCCTCCTCTTCCAGGACCACCAGCCGTCGATATTTTACTTGTATCGCCTCCAGCATCCGGCGCCGTGCCTTGGTGGCCAACTCCTTCCAATCTGGTTTGGAAGGAGTAGCTGTATATTAAAATGAAAAAATCAAGACTATTGTAAAATGAACTCTTAGAAAAACAGTAAGACAAGTTAACTATACACATAGTGACATGGTAGCACTATAAAGCACAGTACATAAAATGTGTAGTATGTATCTATCCTCCCACTTGCTAGGCCTTTAACATTTGCCGGATTTTTTCAGGCATTAAACCAACCAAGCATCAGATTCCTATCAGCCACCTTTGCAATTTGCATGCTTAAATATTAAATCTTGCTCGTCCTTCTTCCTTCCCCCCGTCTTTCCCTTTTTAATGCAACACCAGGTGATCTGATCTGACTTTTAGTCTTCTTCATACAACTTTCGAAGCAGAGTTGAAATCAGATAGAAGAGGCCATTGGTTACTCAATACTCCCGCCCCAATGCCTTTACTAATGCCAATTAAAGGGTGTCTTGGCTCTTCAAACGTTCACAACAACTCTTACTTACTTAGGGCATCATTAGGATGGAGGGTCTGACTTTGTCCGCCGCCATCCTCAGGCTAAAAGGGACTGCCCGCCATAAGGGCGAGAGTCCCGTGGGGGCAATTAGGATGCGCCCGCCGCAGTCGCGGGCACATCCCGTATTTTTAACATTGCCAGCATTGCCCGTTGCAATGCTAAAAATACATGTGCTTTTCAAAGCACAACGTGACAGGCACAGCGCCACCATATTGAACTCTTTTCCGCCTGGTCGACATGTTGACCGTGTGGAAAAGCGCCGGACGGTCTTTCCATCCGCGGCGGACCGCTAAGCCATTGTAATATGGTGGGGGTCTTTTATACAGGGATGGTGGGCGGTTTGCCGCCGCCGGGCTGGCGGTGACTACCATCGGCCCGCAGGGGGCAATCCGCCCGCCATCCTAATGGTTCCCTATGTCTCAACAGTACAGTATACATACAGTACACCCTTGCAGTGAGTGTAAAGTCAATAGTTAAGGATTAAGGGCCCGATGTAGGTAGGCAAATACCGGTCGGAAACGGCCAAAAATACCGATATTCGGCCGTTTCCGACCGGTATTTGGATATTGAGATGTAGGGGCATGTCAAATTACAGAATCGGTAATTTTACCGAATCTGTAATTATTCGGATTCTGTAAAATACCGAATCCGTAAAGTTACCGATTCTGTAATTTAACATGTAGGTAACACTGTAATCAGTGCTACAAGGGTTTAAGAATTCGTTATTTACCACCAACTAGAAGTTGGTGGTAAATAATGAAAACCCTTCAAAAAGCATTTTTTTGCTTTAAAAATGTGCCATGTTGCAGACATACATGCCCTAAGGGCATGTATGTCAGCAACATGTGCACCCATGCAAAATTGAGGGGTGCAATAGGGTGTCAAAGTGACACCCTGTCCCCCTTGCAAATTCGGTAATTTTACCGAATCTGTATTTACCGATTCGGTAATTGGCATTAATTCCTATGGGCCTCAAGGCCCACAGGAATCAGTGGCAATTACCGAATCGGTATTTACCAAACTTACCGATTCGGTAATTTAAAAATAGAAATTACCTACATCCCATTTACCTACTCCTAAATACCGAATCGGTATGATTCGGTATTTAAGAGTAGGTAAATCGAGATTACCTACATCGGGCCCTAAGAATCTAACTTACCACCGCCCGCCACTGGTGCTGGCTCGTCCCCTGCAGCTCCATCCGCAACTGCCACGTCCTCGCCAGCCACGTCGCCTTCGCCGCTGGCCCCGGCACTGGTGGTCGGTAGTGCGCCTAAAAAAAACATTACACATTTTTTAGGTGTTCTATACACCTCCTCCTATTGGTCAGTAGCAAGATTGAAAAATGAGTTAATAGTATACAATACATCACTAGTACAAATCAGGTAGTACTAGAGTAGACTCTAGTAGTTATATGGTCACTAGGTTCATTCTAGTCTTTGCTTAGTTAACCCGAGCCATGCAACCATTTTACCTTTGTGTCTTTTATTTTTGCACACGTGACGTTACCTCGCAGCTTGTTGTATAAAACACCTTTGAGCCCACATGACCTAGTCATACTGCTACTGTCTAAGCGCTGCATACAAGGTCAACCAAAACATTAACAAGCCACTTTTTATGAAGTTGTGGTGTTAGTCCGTATTGCTTATCCATAAAAATGCTACACTTTTTAGCACGGCTGAGAAATGCTTGCAATATACTAATGTGCACTATTTTTCTCATTATAGACGGAAGATTCCTTTCTATGAACTAGAGCTTGTACCTGTACTAGGTTCTTCTAAGGTGAAGGGTCCCCAGAATTCGCTCAAAGATCTTCATTAAAAATGTTATATAAACTATATTTCTAACAAGAGGATGGTGGTGCTTCCACCACTGTTCAGTTATCAAGATTTCCCTTTTGTTTCTAGTATGGACTTCTAGTTGTTGTAACTGTAAGTATAACAATGTTTATTGTTTTAATGTTCTGCATTTTCCTATTGGTGCTGCATTATAGAACAACGTAGATAGCTTGTCAATTCAAAATAACTTTTTCAATGCGATCACGCAGAAAATATCGCAAACAGGCCGGAAAAAAACTTCTGCGTCTTCGCGATATTTACGTGTGTTCGCAGAGATTTTTTACATTTTCGCGATAGGTTGCGAAAGTGAATTTCGCAAATTCGGCCCACCCATAGTTGTTTTTCAGCAACCGCCAGGCTTTTTATAGAAGATATTCAATCCCCGTAATGAATTCCTTAACCCGTGATCTGAACTCACTTCAGTATTTCGGATTAGGGATTCGAATGTAATCATACAAAAATGTTCTTTTGGAAAATCTTCAATTTCTTAAGGTTACTTTAGGTTGCTGAATATTGCTGAAATGTATCATTTAATCCCAAATGATTTCCTTCTCCTTGGGTCATATAACATTCTTATGAAGTTCCTGAGTAATCTCGAGGTGTTCTTGACGAATATCACTACTTCTATCTAGTCGGTGTTGATCTTGAAACAGTTAGCTTTCATCTAGTTAGTGACCTTGGTGCTGCAGCTAGTGAACTTTTTTTGTGTGTTGCGTGTCTTATCTGAGAAGTAGAGTATGACTTTCATGTTATCTGCTTAGGAAAGGATGTATGTTGTGTGCAGGGATGACGTTGGCCAGAGGGATCATGTATGCATTGAAGAGGGTGGGGCTGAGCGATAAACCTTGAGACACTCCACAGATGAGTTTACAGGTTTCCAAAGAGTAATGTGCTAAACTTACAGCTTAGGTTCTACTTGCCAGGAAGGAGGAGATCCAGTGGAGAGATGGTCCTTGGATGTCAGTCTGGTGCAGGGGCCCGATGAGCATGGGGTGTAAGACTATGTCAAATGCTGCAGAGAGGTCTGGGAGAATGAGGTTTGCCATATATCCTTTGTCACAGATCATGCAAATTTCCTCTGTGGTGACGATGTGTGCTGTTTCTGTACTGTAGTTATACCTGAATCCGGACTGCGAGACACGGAGGAGCTGGTGTTTGCTGAGGTGCTTGGTGAGGTTTTGGTTCATTACTTCTTTCGAAACGTGTGTCAAATGTGGTTGGAGGTAGATGGGTCTGTAGTTGGAAAGCGTGGCTGGGTGGCTAATGGTTTCTTGAACAGGGACATGACTGTGGCAATTTTCCAGGTGTCCAGGAATGTCACTGAGTCAATGGAGGTGTTGAGCATGGGTGCTAGTGCTTTGTTGATTGGTAGAAATTTTTTGGTGAAGGAGTGGTGGGACAAGAGACAGGAGGAGACCACTAGTAGATGGTCTTCATGGTAGCAGCGATTTGGATGGTGCTGATAGCAGGCCTGGAGGTCAAGTTTTGTTCATTGGCTGTGGTGGAAAGTTGCCACAGTGAGGGGTCCGATTGAGAGCGTGTTGCAAAGGTCTTGTAATTTATGTGTTTTAAGTAGTGCAGTCACACCAAAACATAATGCAAAACAGGTTTATGTGTTGTATTATTGTATTGTGTAGTGTGATATACTGTGGTTGCTGTGCTGCATTCTGTTTTATTGTTCCTTGTTCAGTTTTAGATTTCTTGATAATTGCTTTGTTGTATGTTACTGTACTGTGTTCCCACTAGTTACTTTCATGGTGTCAACTAAATGATACTACATTTTCAGTCACAGACAACACATTCCTTCAAAATTGCAGTGATATTCCAGAACACTATTAAGTGCTGCCTGGAGTGGTATCCTCAGGGGTAAACCCCTCCACACAACTATGAGTTTCTTAGTGCACTTTTCCTGGAAAAAACAAGTCCACAAGTTAAGGCCTGAAATTAAGACCCAGAGACGATGTGCCCAAAATTCCTAGTGGAGCCATGGGAGTTGTGGGCAGCTGGTCTTCTTGATTCCTACCTGCCTGCATACTGCAGGATGGAAAGAGTGGAGAAAAACTCCCTGAGCTGGAAAGAACGACGATCTTCCCTGCCAACACACCTAAAATAAAAGGCTTCCAGCTATTTGACACCTGCTCTAAGTTTACCAGATCACAACGCAAAAAACTCAAAAGAGAATGCAATACAGAAACATAGTAAAAGTCACAACACAGTCTAAAAATGCAGCACAAAAACACAATGCAAAAAACAATACAAGACATCACCATCAAAACAAAATGCAACACAACAAATATGCAAAACTATTCTTCTCATTCAGTTACCACTGTCACAAAACTCATTTTATATTATGGTGGTAAATGATGCTTGAGTCAAGGACTGTCTCCCTTACCACCAAAAACATGAAATAGTATCAGTCAAAAAGGATTTGTGATCTTGACCCATGACTTAAATTAGCGTTTTCAGAGTTCTACATATGTGATTTGATTGCCTGTCTTAAACTAGCACATCAGTTGCTCAATTTGGCTCTCATAAAAAGTTTGGCACAATAGATTGGGGTATGTACCACACATGATAATTCCCATTATCCCAGGGTAAGGCATTTATCAATTCTGGTAAGAACCCTTTAAGTTTTCTCCAACAAAATGAGGCTGAACATGCATCATCATTATTTAATACACTGGATTCAGCATGTTTTGCTTTTTGTACAAGACCGCTCCTCTGATTAACTGTTTGCATGTCTGTGAAGGTGTGATAATTATCACACACTTCGTAATTGTGATACCTGTGCAAACTCAATTCTGCATTGGGAACAGAATTTAGCCCTTAACTTGTAATGAGGGCTCAAATGAGGCATGGATCTTTGTTTTTCTGTGATGTCCTCTATATCATTAAAGTGTGTCAGAAATATCCAAAATGCTAAATCTCCTTGAACAACAAACCCATAAAATATTGGATGCATATGTAAATACATAGGTGGCACCATGTATACAAGCAAGAATTATATATGTAGGCATTCCTGTTCATATAACAAAAAAATAGTTGCTTCCATTCCTCTAGACGTCTAGACTGTACCTAGGTCACCAGACAACAATGTAGGTTTAAGTTATATACAACTGTACTGCTAACGACAATGTGGCTCAGGCAAGTAGCCATTTCAGTTATTTATATTAAGTACAATCACTTCCTATCAATGTTATTATTTAGTATTTCAGTGTTTACAAGAGATTATGTTTGCCAATGATGTTCCCCAATGTATCAGTGAGGCATGATAACTAAAACACATTTGTAACTTGCTATATATGCCTTTTGTTTTAGTGTGAAGCCCCTTTTCTAGTGGGAGTGGAAAGAACTGGAATGCACTGGACAGACATTGAGGGCCCTCGAATAATAAGAGACACATTAGAACCATGATGTAGTAGATGTACACCATCTTAACATGTTACAGTTCAGTGAGCTATGAAAGTATGTAACAACAGTACATTGTCTCCAAGGCAAAAAGTGTATCACATGAACCTGGTAAACACTCCTAGACAAGTGCAAATACACACATGTAAAGATAGAATTACGTTTTCCATTCACTTTTTGTTTTGAGTTATGGTACATCAGGTATTTTATCACTTTTGTAGCTCAGGGTGAAATAAACCAGATGATAGTGTGCCTTGTTTGGACAGAAAGCCAGTAGCTGGGCATTTTCATAAAATTCACAGGTTTCCTGCACAAAGCACGAGAGTACTGTGTAGGCACTCACTAAGCTGGGCTCAGCCTTGAGATGTGTGATTTATACTGGTCACTAAGTTATGTTTAGAGCTGCTCTGTTTCTACGCTTTTTGTTTCCAGACTGGGAACAGATACTAAGTCTACTGTTTGACATAGAATACTGGGGGCCATTGTTATACTCAGTAGATTAATCACCCTTTGGAAGCTACACAACTCCGAGGTCTGTTCTTTTAGTATAGCAATACACTATTTTAGATCTCCACTAGAACATTGAAGTCCTTGTTCCTATGACTAGCTCCAAGGGCTAAAAGTTGGTTTCCCTGTAAATTCACTTGGTCAGAGGTGAGTGGTTCTGAGGGCAAAATGTTTGGCTACTATGGTACTTGCGCACTGATGAACTGCAGCTTAGATTTTAAAGGCCTTGAAACCAGAGGGAGCTACTGATCAGCTGGAAGCATCTGGAATGTCATAATTACTCAGAATACTTTGAAGATCTGTGCCATTACTAAGAGAGGACAGATGTGCTTGAAGATTGCTAAAACCTGTTGCGGCACCTGCTTCCTTAGATATGATGTGCCTTGAAAATGATAAGTTGTTTACACACTGAAATAAATAAAAACACCTGACATACAAATTGCAATTGTATTTATTTTAGTGCTGATGTCTTTTATTCATGAACAGCAGGTGTCTACTGGTAAGACGTCCTATCCACACATCGCTGGCAGTAACTGAATTCACAGTGTTCTAGAGCAACTCAAACCAGATGAAGGCTCTAGAATTTAATTCTCTAGCCTCAATGAGAAGCATGGAACAGAATGACTTGACACACAGGTCATTGCAGAATGATACATGAATAATGATGACATGCAGCTTATTACAGCATACTATCCTGACGAGGTGTTATAGCAATTTTCTGTGAGTAGTACGCTACTCAAGGACCCAAAGGTGATTTAGTGGTGGATTAGTTTCCAGACTGGGAACAGATACTAAGTCTACTGTTTGACATAGAATACTGGGGGCCATTGTTATACTCAGTAGATTAGTCACCCTTTGGAAGCTACACAACTCCGAGATCTGTTCTTTTAGTATAGCAATACACTATTTTAGATCTCCACTAGAAAATTGAAGTCCTTGTTCCTATGACTAGCTCCAAGGGCTAAAAGTCGGTTTGCCTGTAAATTCACATGGTCAGAGGTGAGTGGTTCTAAAGGCAATATGTTTGGCTACTATGGTACTTGCGCACTGATGAACTGCAGCTTAGATTTTAAAGGCCTTGAAACCAGAGGGAGCTACTGACCAGCTGGAAGCATCTTGAATGTCATAATTACTCAGAATACTTTGAAGATCTGTGCCATTACTAAGAGAGGACAGATGTGCTTGAAGATTGCTAAAACCTGTTGCGGCACCTGCTTCCTTAGATATGATGTGCCTTGAAAATGATAAGTTGTTTACACACTTAAATAAATAAAAACACCTGACATACAAATTGCAATTGTATTTATTTTAGTGCTGATGTCTTTTATTCATGAACAGCAGGTGTCTACTGGTAAGACGTCCTATCCACACATCGCTGGCAGTAACTGAATTCACAGTGTTCTAGAGCAACTCAAACCAGATGAAGGCTTTAGAATTAAATTCTCTAGCCTCAATGAGAAGCATGGAACAGAATGACTTGACACACAGGTCATTGCAGAATGATACATGAATAAGGATAATACGCAGGTCATTATGCACCTACCCTCTTTACACAAGAAAACAGAAAGACGATACACGATTGGATGGGGCGTAAAGGGGAAGATAGATGCAGAAACAAATAGAGAGACAAAAAAATATTAATGCAGAACAAAATCATGTAATTTTGCTGGAATCTTCCCAGCACGGGAAGTCCTTCGCAATGCAGGCAACCCATCAGGAGTTTTACCTCTGACACTCAACTCAGTTTGGACATTTGTGCGCATGGGAGCAATCCTATTTAAGTTCCAGATGCTACCATCATTCAATTTCACTGCATTTTGGAAGAGTTTCTTTACAAAAAAAGGTGTGGAGAACTTAGAGACCCCACTTGATCTCAAGGAAAGACATACCCTGACTCTGTCACCCACTCTCATGCGAGTGTGAGAGACAGCGTGCCTGGCCTCAAACTACTCCTTTCTCTTGGTAATTTTTATGTTTTGACCTTCCCGCCAGGACGCCATGTCCAAATCTTGTTTAGGGAGCCTCACACCAGAATCAGCATCCAAGCCCACGCTCACACTTTTGTCCCTCATCCACGCTTGGCACATGCGGGTGTTGGGACTCCGTCCCCGAAACAGCTCAAAGGGAACTTTACTCGTGGTGGAGTGTGGCGTGAGGCGGTAGACCGTCACATATTCCACAACTTCCGATTTCCAATCCTTATTTTGGGCCCTGGCCAGTTGGATGGATTCTTTCAAGACACTGTTAAATCTCTCCACCATTCCATTTGTTTTCAGATGGTAGAGAGCGCAACGCTTGTGTCTGATACTCCTTTTTGTTAAATACTCCTCCATTTCTCTTGAGACTAGTTTGACTCCGTTGTCGGTTAGAAGACAGTCTGGGAGTCCTTCTAGTGAGAAAACTTCATTGAGGAACTTAGTGAAATCCGTAGTCTTAATTTTACGTGTGATCCTAATCTCTAGCCACCTAGAGAACATGACTATCAATAACAGGACATAGGACTGACCAGAGCTGCGACCCAGAAGATCTAAAGCCACCTCTTGCCAATAACGATCAGGGTTCTTACGCACAACCATGGGTTGGACCCTGGTGTTCTAGACCTTATCACACGCATTACATTCAGTACAAACTCTCAATATGCGCTCAACAAGAAGATTGATGTCAGGCCACCAGAAGTGCAATTGAATCTTCTCTTTTGTCTTAGAGATGCCCTGATGTCCCTGATGAGCTTGGTGAACAATTCTTTGCCTGACAGAGATGGGAGGAATACGTTTTGTACCCCTCCAAACCAGACCAGTAAAAACTGACGACTCGTGACGCACATTCCAAAACGTGCGTGTCTCCTCACTCAGACTTTTTTTGTCCCCCCCACCTATCAGTCACTAACTTGCAAATTCAACAATAGTGGGGTTACTTTCCATGGATGATTTCCACTCACCCTCACTAAAGACATCAGTCATGACCTCACACACTTTATAATTATCATCCTCCCACAAGTTTCCTGAGGTGTCGAGGGCGGGATCAGAATTGCTTTGGACAAGTCTGGAAAGACAATTAGAGACCTTGTTCTGAGCACTGTGTATGTAGTTAACTACAAAATCATAATCCTGGAAGGTGACTATCCATCTGGCGACTCTTGGGGATACAGCATCCAGACTCTTCTTCGTGAATAAGTCTTTCAAGGGCTTTTGGTCAGATTGCACTACAAATGAGCTCCCCAAAGAAACTTCTTAAGTTTGTTGATCACCCAACAGATGTACAGGGTCTCTTTCTCCATGACAGAGTACTGAGTTTCTGGTCCCACCAGTGCTCTTGAGAAGAACATGATAGTAATCTCCCTTCCATACTTCACCTGCTTAAGAACAGCGACGAGACCCGTGGAGCTAGTATCAGTGACGAGAATGGAATGGGCATTAGCATCGAAACTCTGGAGAGATGGTGCCATACTCAACGCTTCTTTATATCATCAAGTTTTACTTGACATTGCGGTGACCAGGTAAATCTTACACCTTTCTTCAGGAGTGACCTTAGGGTGAATGTGTCAGATCTACTATTAATTAAAGGATACTCATCGTATAGCTGCACAGGAACAGAGATGCTAATTCCCAAATCCTCCTTGGGCAACAGCTAGGAGCTTAATTTAACAAGTCTCCAACCTGTTACCTCAGGTGGGAAGGGGGATATTGGATAAAATAACAAACAATCAAGAAGAGACTTTCTTGGCTGGTTCCTCTCGTCAGTCCGACCTGCAGACCTCTACTGAATTGAACCCTGCGGGGAAAGATCACAATTAGCCTTAATTCTAAACCTACTCTTTCTAATTCTACTCTCTACCTTTGTTCCTCACCTACCATTTCTCCCCAGAGTTTTGCCCTCTCTTCTATTCTTTCTTTCTGGTGGCGCAGTAGGACTGAATCTTGTGGTAAGTTATACCCTGCAATGCACAATGGTTATATGTCATTAGTTCTCTAAACCCCTTTAACTATACTTAGCTTATTATGACTCTGTCTGCCTTCACTCACTTGTTTTTCTGTCCTCCAGTGCCGTTATCCTAATTGCCTTTTTATTTTTCTGCTGTCTATTCTTTTCTTTTCTGTGAAAATATAACACAGAACTTTTTATTTAATTATCTATTACCCTACTCTATCTTAATTTATGTATTCTTACTAAGTCTGACTTACTGCGTTTTATTTTCTATTTTTCTTGAGCTTTTCGCTATTTTCCTGTGTTATTCTTGACTAATACGTTGTCTTTATCTCCTCTAGGTATTTCAATACATTAGTTCCAATCTGGTGAACTTTTGAACTGATTCGGTATCTTTACAAGTCTTTATCAGGTGAGTCGCAACTATGTACATAAGCATTTACATTCGTCCTAACTTTACTCTAAATTAGTTTTCACTTATCTTCTCTTCTTCCTTTTCAGTTCACTTCACGCGATGTTTCCGTTGCCAGCTGGTTTCTGACTGCGTCGTCTCTGACTGAAATGCGGCCGCCTCAGCTGACTCAGGTTTGCGGCTGCCTCAGCTGACGAAGGTTTGTTTTTCCGGCTTTTCTTCCTTGCTGGGAACTAAGACACTCTTACCGCTACGGACACTAGGAATTAACAAGGATACTTGGGCTGACTGAACGAGTTGCCGTTTTAAACACTCGAACGTTATTTTCGGCAAACTATGATTACTCTAAACAAGTAGCTCACTACCTCCTCTCCTCACCGGATCATGGCGCAGGTGGAGTGCGCTGATTCCAGGGAGCGCGCGCGTCACCTGGACTCGGCATTCTACTGCAGGGAAAACTAGACCGCAAACCTAAACTCCAGCCCTCCGGCCATTTTGAAGTTCTGCTTGCGAACAAATTCTGTCCATGAACCCCCTGTCGGGTCCTTTTGAGTACAATTGTGTAACTGGTGAGAGATGGTCGCCACCTGTGGGCTAAGGATTCTGACAGAATGTGCGGGAAATTGCAGGACAAAATTGTTGTAGTGTTTGGCCATGCCAAGAAAGGTAATCAAATTGTCTCTGGATTGAGGTATGGGAAGTTTCTCAATGATCTTGACTAAATGGTCCCTCGGTTTTACACCCTCCTTAGATAACTTATGTCCCAAATGGTCAATTTCAGGGAGGTTAAACCTACACTTGTTCTTGCTTAATCCACACGACCTAAAATGTTCTAGGACAGCCCTAAGCCTTTCGTCATGTAGTTTCTGAGAAGAGCCATGCACGAGCAAGTCATCTTGGTATATCTTAACACCAGGTGACCCATGGAGGACATCTTCCATAGGTCACAGAATTCAAGCCAAAGGGGAGTCTTGTAAATTTACATGTCCCAAAAGGTGTTATGAATGCAGTCAAGTTTATGGAATCGGGGGCAATGTTGATTTGGTGGTACACAGCCCTGAGGTCTAATGTGGAGGAGACCTCAGCCCCACCTAGCTGTGTCAGCATCTCTGCAATATTGGGGAGAGGGTACCTGTCAGCTATAACTGTAAAGTTGAGGGCACGCAAGTCCACACATAGTCTCACCCCGCCAGAGGCTTTGTGAGCGAGCACCACTGGGGCTAGCCAATCACTCGCCTTAGTTTTGAATATAATCCCTTTTTTGATAACTTTTGTAATTTCTTTTTCCTCGACTCTCTCAGACCTAATGGTACGTTATGTACTTTGCACGTGACAGGGGTGGCACCAGGCCTCAGAGTAATCTTATCTGTGTAGTCAGACAAACAACCTAATTTCTCGCTGAAGACCTGTCCAAACTCAGTGCGTAAGTCATCTACTTGGACAATGTCTGCAGATTCGGGTGTACCAGCAATATCAGGAAGTGATAATGATAGTTCTCCCTTCAGAACAATACATGGATCTGCACCAGGTATCCGCATCACACTTAAATTGGCCTGGTGAATCCAGCTTACAATGCTGTCATCTCTGGAGGAGATGTAGATCTTCCCAACTGTAAGTTTGCCTCTGTATTCAATGTCACCCTCAAAGTAGCTAAATATTTTTATAGGTTCACCACCATAAGCAAGCGGCGTGATATCTGGTTTGAAGACTTTAACTTTACCTAATAAGAACATGTTGTAAAAGCTCTTTGGAACCAACGTGATTTATGCCCCAGAATCAATAAACATTTTGACGGGGTGGCCATTTACTCGAACACTGTCAATGGGGCTTTTGGGCTTCACACTGATTGACCTGAGTCAAGATCTCACCACAATGCAATTAATTAGGATCAGAGTCTGACTCGTTTTGGACCCAAACTTCACGCGCTTGTTCTTTTTGAATTTTAATACTCTGCAAGCCTTTGCCACACCTACCATGTCACAACGGTAACACTTTCCAGGGAAGCCTTTATTGTGTTTCGAAGGTTGGGGTTCAATTTGCTTGAAAGTTTTTACTTTGCTTACAGCTTGCACTTTATCACCTCCAGTAGTGTTGGCAGAGCCATTCTCCTTCTTTATCACTTTGATACAAGCAAGGGAGTGTTCGCTACTTTTGGCAATAGAGATGACCTCATCTTAATTGGGATAATCTTTTTGTCATAGTTCATCCTTGACTTTATTTATGGTACAACCGAACATACACTGGGCACGTATACGTTCCACAAGTGAGCCCTCAAATTTGCAAGTGGAAGCCAGTTTGAGAAAATGAGTCACATCAACTTCAACAGACTCTTGAGGTTGTTGTACCCACTTCCCAAAGTGATAACGTTCTAAGATGGTGCTGACTTTGGGAAGATAATGTTTGTCTAGTTTTTTTCAACAGATCTCACATTTTTTGAGGTTACCGGATTCAGCGTCATTGAGGTCTGGAAAGTGTTTGCAATTCCATCCTCGTTGCCAGTATGATAAGGTACAGCTGTAGTACACTGGTAAAGGTTGTAGAAAAGTATTTTATTCATGAACAGCAGGTGTCTACTGGTAGGATTTCATATCCACACAGTGTTGGTAGTAACTGAATTCACAGTGTTCAAGAGCAACCCGAACAAGATAAAGGCTCCGGGATGAGGAACTCTAGTCTCAGTGAGAAGCATGGAACAGGATGACTTTACACACAGGTTATTGCAGAATGATACATGAATAATGATGACATGCAGCTCATTACAGCATACTATCCTGACGAGGTGTTATAGCAATTTTCTGTGAGTAGTACGCTACTCAAGGACCCAAAGGTGATTTAGTGGTGGATTAGTAGAGGGAAATATAAATTGTTGTTTGGAGTGGTGGCAGTGGTGGACATGTGAGTCTGTTAGATGGATAAAAGAGGGAAGATTTTAGAAAGAATACAATCATAGTAGTAAAAGAGGTTTGGGAGGAGTCAGAGAGCTTCTTAGTTGGATGAATAGGATAAAGTATGGATATAGGGAGAATGGTTTGGAAAGGCTATTTGAGTGCACATAGTAGTAAAGGCGATTGGGATAAGGATTTGCCATAGAGTGGTCATTTAGTGAGGTTTGGGGAGATTGGCTCACAATTTTTTCTTGCCTGCATTTGGAGGGAAATATATAAATGTGTAGATACATAACCACCCATAAGAGATATATATGCATAGAGATTTAAAATGATACACATATGGAAAATAATCAGGAGATATACAATTGTACTAGATAAAGTCTCATGTGTACATGCCTGTATAAATATTTACAAACTCAGGACCCGATTCACAAAGCTAAAATGAGATGAAAGTCAAACTTTAAGACTTTTGGTATTCACAAAAGTTACTTACCACTCATAACTGCCCTTTGTGAATACCAAAAGTTGTAAATTTAACTTTCTTCTCATTTTATCTTTGTGAATCTGGCTCTCAGGCTTTCCATTATTTTTTTTTAACTCTTTGTATTAGTTTCAACAATAGAATCACATACATGTTCCATAAGACATTTCGAATACTTGCTTAATACGTCATCACAGTTGCGCAGGAGAGAATAATCCCAATCCCAATATTCCAGTGTCTTGCTCGCCACCATGGTGCATTTCCAGTTCCACCGAAGGGGAAACACATAGATTACGACGATATATATTCTATTTACCCCATTTCCTATCCCATTTTTTCAGACACCCTTGTGACTTGAATACTTCCGTCTCTGCAATCATGAACTTATCAAACTCTTTCACCCACATTCGGGGAGAAGGTGTTTCTGTCGCTCCCCAACCTCTTGCAATTTCCCGCTTAACCAGGGATAACCTAGTATAGTTTTAAGTGCAGCCAAGTTAAAGAATGATCATGTTTTCGCCTGCCTACGAAAAGTCAGGTACAAGTTTTAACTCCTAATCTGTTCTGGGAGGGAATTCCACAGCCAGGACACTGCCATCTTGAAGGCTTATTCCCCCATCTAACTTCCCTGCATCTAGGAACTATAACAATGCTCTATCCTACTGATATCAGAAGTCTGCAAGGGATTTACCGATTAAAGGGAGTCCTAAAATAATCCAACCCCTGCGGATGGATACCCTGACCAAGCAAAAGATTTTGTAAGGCAAGCACTTATACACTGGCAACCAGTGGAGAGTTCTTAATCTTTCCCAGGCTGGGATGTGTTTTCTCAGACCCAGGACTAATTGAGCTGCAACAATCTAGATAATGTTGAGCTTATTTAAGGAATACTGATTAGCATCTGAATAGAGCCCATTACAGTACTCCTAGTGAGACGTGATGAGCACAGTAACCTCTGACACCCTAAGCTCTTTCGAAAGAAAAGGAAGAATTTTCTTCAGAGTCTTAATAATCAAAAAGCAGGAGCTCATCCTTCGATTTAACTGATGTCAAAAGACAAGGTATTGACAAAAATCACACACAGAATTTTCACCATGGCCAGCGGAACAGATAAAGTTCCACAACATTCCAGCAACCAACAGTTGATCCAGATCAAGTTTTCAGTACCAAAAAACCACAATCTAAGCCTTTTCCCTGTTCATTTTGAGGCAGTTCTCCCTCATTTACATAAAGATTTCAGTCATGCAAGTTCTAAACTTGGCTGCCACCCCTTCCTAGTCATCAGAGATGGTAACGATGATGTGGGTGCCATCTGCGTAGGACAACACCTGGAAGCCAAAACATCGAACCAACTTTGCCAATGGGTTGACATACAAGGTAAATAAAGTAGGCCTGATGGAGGACCACTGGTGAATCCCACAGGGAAGCTGAATAGGTTTGGCTTTAACATCCCCACAGCTAAGTGTAAAGGTCCTATCCAGTAGGAAGGACTCCAGCAGGCTCAGAGTGACATCCTTCAGCCTGGCCTGGTGTAGCCACAGACAGGTCCAACAAAACACGCATAGCTGCACCATCCTGGACTACTTGCCTGAGAATGGAGTCAGTGGCTGATTTATTTGCCAATTCGATGCGGTGACTACTCCCAACCCCATTTTGAGAGGGGTCCAGTAGTTCTTGGTGGGCGAGGTATGTGGCCGATTCCTTATCCCCCACGAGGCATCGACAATGCTAAGAAGAGAGCACTGAACACTCCAAGCCAGATCCCACTTAAGATGAACGAAAAACCTAAAACAGATTGCATCACTGTAGTGTTAGCAGTCAACCTACTTGCTACAAAAGTGTGGAGAATTATTCACAGGATCTGGCACTTACTGAATGGTAGATTATAAGCAGTGAAGCAGAAAGGGGTGCAGTTCCTAAAGGGGGGTTGAAGGGAAAAGGGGAAAAGACAAAGCTTTTGTCATGTTGCCCTCACACACCCCAAAAGGTGTCATGTTTTATGCTTCATCATTGGGCACCCCTTTTTGCTTCACGTTCTCCTCGGAGCCACGTGTGCAGGACCTGCTTAAAAACTCAGCTCCCGGTCCCACCCCTCTCTCTTTCAAAGATTATAAGAAGTCCCATCACACTGATAGCAGTTTGTTGATCAATGAATCTTAGATATCAGTAGGTTCACACAAGACTCAGTACAACATCTTTGAGCATCAGTAACACAATGCCACCGTTTAGAGATAATTTCCCATGTGGGGAGTGCAGCATCTACAAGCTGACAAAACCAAGAGTGTCATAATCTGCAAAAGATGTGCATGGTTCCAAAGCAAACTAATAAACGGCAGCACATGCCTTGCGATATATCGATTAAGATGTCCCTGCATCCTTTTTTATATTGATCTTACAATTAGGAAAGAGATTACATGCACCTAGAGCAGGTAAATTGATCACTATCCTAGTTTGACACTTTCAGCATCAACAACAAATTCTAATGACTCTGAGTGAATGTTAGTGCAGATTGACAAGAGACTGGATGGAGCAGAGAAGGCCCTTTTTATAAAGTAGACCCGTGTAATTTTCTCTAAAAAGATAGACAGACTTGGTCTAAATGATTCAGTGGAGTGGCATAAGATTCATGATTAAAAGTCATTTTGGGGTTAGAAGTACAACTGGATTCCCTCATTTGACTCCCTTACACATATCATATACATTTTGTGTCTGAATTTGTATAAGGACTCTCCTACCAAAACTTTAACACTAGCGAGTATTTGTTTACTTGGACTATTTTTTCGTTTTTGTCTGCCAAAGATGATAAGAAGGGGATTTACCTTCTAATATTCATCATGTAAGGTTAAATCTTTAGGGGCCATTGTAAACTTACGCACCTTGTGGGAGTGCAATGGGTCTGCTTACCTCACTGCCTCGTAGAGGCCTTCAAACTCTTGTGCTGCAGTTTGGGGGGGATTCGTCAAGCGGGGGCCGAGATAAAAGGGAGGTCTCAAAACGTGTTTTCCCCATGTTAATTTCCATAGGGCGGTTGGACTCACTTTTAGCTCGAACGGCTGAATGGATTTTCACCAAACTTGGCAAAATTGTAGGGACTGGTAGCCCGATGTGCCTTTGCTATGTCTCAAGATATGTGCTCCAGAGGATTTTGAGTAATTTAAGTTCCAAAAAATATATATATCTATAAGCGCGCCCCGGTACGCGCACCGGGGAGCGCACCAGGCGCGTACCGCGAGTTCGCGCGCAGAAAGCTGATTGGCTCTCGGGTGTCTGTCAACATTCTAAACAGTCCAGAGCGGCAGCCATCTTGTGTCTCGGTAGGATCGAGACACAAGAGGTGGCAAAAACAAAGGGGGAAATGACCATAAGGGGGCAGGGTAGACCCCTCCTGACCCCCTAGGTTTGATGTGGGGGCCATACAAGGTCCCCGCGAAGCAAAAAAAAATTCAATTTTCGCGGGGGGAGAGCCCGGTACACGCACCGGGGAGCGTACCGGGGAGCGTACTTTGGTGAAAAATAGTGAAAAAAGTTAGTGTAAAATAATCATTTTGAGTGATCAGAGGTAGGGTAGCTGAGAAAAGAGCTTTTGGGTTTTGTGGCTGATTTAGGTACCTACAAGTACATCCCACACACATCCACACGCACACACCCCACACACACACCCACACACACCTCACACACCCACACCTCCACCCACACCCAAACACCCCACACACCCACACACACACCTTACACACCCACACCCCCACCCACACCCACACACCCACACACACACCTCACCCCCCCCACACACACACACACCTCACAGGCACAGCCCACACATCCCCCACACACACCTCCCCCCCATACATGGGAAAACTCAGTGAAACAGTAAAATAATAATTTAAAGTGCTTAGAGGTAGGGTAGCTCTGAATAGAGTTGTTGTGTTGTGTGGGTGATTTAAGTACCAGCATGTAGGTACCAATACAGAGTCTTAAATTCAATGTACACCGTCTCCTCTGTAAATATCTTGCATGTTGTTACAGAAGTTATTGTGGTATATGTAATCTATAGCATAGTCTCTGAGGAAAGCAGAAACAACATGGAGGCAGGAGATGAAAAAGAGATGTCAAATACACATTGGAGATAATATAGTGGGAGAAAGGAAGCTAAATTACTATGTAGCAAAATTGAAAGCAAAAATGAAGCAAAATTACTATGTAACACAAAAAAGTTGCACAGTATACTATAAGTCTCACTTTATATTATATTCATTTTGGTACTATTTAATGAATTACATATAAAAAAGAATAATGTCTGGAACAATTTTTAATTATTAAATAAACATTTATTGGTCTGATTTTTCAAAATTTAATAACACTTCCAACATTACATCGTCAGGAATGTCCTCATTTGGATTCCATGATTCAATTTCTTCAACACATTTAAGAAACTCTTGATCAAGAGACTGATCCAAAAAGTCTAAATCATCAATCTCTTCCTCTGGGTTGTTCTGGAGAACAATTTCAAATGAAATATTAAATTTCTTTTGTTCTCCTTCCATTTTCTTGCTGTAAATTGCATTAAAAAATATATCAGTAGAGATAGGGCACTGACAGGTACTTCTGAGTTTTTGACAGTGAAGTTATCTTTGGGCAGTGTATGGTATCAGGCAGGAAGTAGAACTATTAAAAAGTGCATGTGATGAAGCCTAAGTAAAATCATAATTATACTAGAGAAGCTTAACTTAATCCATAAATATAATAGAGAAGCGTATCTCAAGCTATAACTATAACAGAGGGACAATAAATAACTATCAGAATACGTTTTTACTAATTAATTTAAAGTGCTCCTTACAAATTAACAACTTACTTTTGAGAGAGGTGAAGAAGAAAAAATGTGAAAATCCTTTCAAGATGTACGTCAGGTAGTTGTAGTCAAAATGGCTGTGTTTCCCTCTTTTTTAATTTATATTCATGTACATAACCAATCAAATGTCAGGAAATAATACTAGAAATTTAAAGTAACATTTTAATTGGTTGTAAATTCTAACACTTCAGGTGTGTTTTTGTCATGTAATTTACCTCAGGATATTTAGACAGGGCTACAGGCCAAATGGCTCAATGGAATTCCATCAAATTTGGGGAAAATGGTAGGGACTGGTATGTAGTATGGCCTATTCTATATTTGGTGAACATCTCTACAGAGGTTTTTATGTAAATTACCTTTTAAACATTTTTGGGAGCGCTTACCGGTGCGCGCCCCGGTGCGCGTACCGGCAGCGCTACGGGAGTCCTCCATCTTGTGTTTCGGTAGATGTGAGACACAAGATGGAGGACAAACAACGTTGGGAATGGGTAAAAGGGGGCACGGTAGACACTCCCTGACCCCCTAGGTTTTCTGAGGGGGGCTTAGGAGGCCTATATAGGCCCAAAAAACATGTTTTTTAAAATTTTCTCGGGGGAAGCACCCGGTACGCATACCGGGGAGCGTACTTTAGTGAAAACAGTGAAAAAAGTTAGAGATAAATAATCATTTTGAGTGATCAGAGGTAGGGTAGCCCTGAAAAGAGCTTTTGGGTTCTGTGGCTGATTTAGGTACCAACAAGTAGGTTCCAATGCACAGTCTTATATTCAGGAGGAATATTCTATTCCCCTCATCTGAGAAGGGCACACCATCTCCTCTGTAGATATCTTGCATGTTGTAACGCAAGTTATTGTTGTATATTGAACCCATTCCATAGTCTCTCATGTAAGCAGAAACAGATTTATTCGCATGTTTCCGTGCTTTCTCAAATTGTGGACAAAATTGGTTGGACCACTTCCATTTCTGTCTTTGGCATATATTGGAAAATACCAAGGCAGTTTGAGGAAAAAGTGCCATCAATTGCTCAAAGGTGTCCTTTAAAAGCATTTCCAGACCTACCCCAGTCAAAGTGCCTAAGTCATTTCCACCACAGTGCAGAATTATGAGGTGAGGGTGTGGCAGATGCAAAAAGGTTTTCACCAATGGTATCAATTGATGACATCTCAATTCTCTCTGGTCAATCCATTTAATGTTCACATTTGGTAAATCAAGGTTGTGAATATTTCTGGTAGCTGCATACCTTTGAGCCCAGTGGATGTAGCTATGTGCAATAATCCAGACAGAGTACATGGTAAGAGGAGGTTCTGGTGCAGTCAGATGAAGTGTGGGAATGAAATGGCAGTTGGAACAGTAGGTGTTTGCACAAAAAAAAACTGTGGAGTTTCAGTGCAATCAAGCAATGATTGGTGGATTCAGATAGTTGAAAACTGAAAGTTAGGGTGCATGGTTCTGTTTTGTGAAAGAAGCAATTTAAATGGTTAAGAAAAAGTCATTTAAAGAAACATTGCACTGGATAAGCTGGGGTATTGAGAGGTCAAACATCCTTGCTAAGTTCAATTGCAACATTGTAGAATAAACTTTTAAACCTGAGAGCTCAGTGAGGAGGGAGTTGCTATGGTAACAGGTAGAAAGGGCTGAGGGGGGGGGGGAGGGTGTTGATTTGAAAATAGAGAGGGAAGAGTTTTGATTGGTTACCATGAGGAATATGTGTATAGAATTAGAGGTTCTCTGTGCCATTTATGGTTGCAGTGCCTGGAGTACATACCTTTTGCTCTGCTAAAGAAATATTGGTGTGTGTGTCTGACACTGTTCTCAATCTCCTAAAGCATTTGTAAAGGTGAGTAATGATTCATTTAATATAGATAGAGACTTGTATACTATATGGAGAAGATTTGGAAGCAAATTGTGGTTTTTTAATGTTGCTTTGTGTCATGCTTTTTGATAATGCTTGGTAAAAAGTTTTTACTGCATAGAGGAATTGTATTTTGTAAAATTGTGAAGTTTCAGTAGTGACATGGAATGCTTGTACATAGGACCTGTGCTGTGTTTCTTAAATGTGATGTCAAAAACGGTTTTGGGGAAAATTAATGGCTTTTACATTTTTTAGAAGGAATAAATAATGTCTGCATGCTTAAAGAAATAAATTTGACTCTCAATGATGTTACCTGTGTTAACTCAGTGTAGGAAGCACATTGAGTTTCTTTGCATAGAGGATTTGTATTTTGTAAAATTGTGAAGTTTCAGTAGTGAAATGGAATGCTTGTCCATAGGACCTGTGCTGTGTTTCTTAAATGTGATGTCAAAATCGATTTTGGGGAAAGTGAATGGCTTTTACATTTTTGAGAAGGAATAAATAGTGTCTGCATGCTTAAAGAAATAAATTTGACCGCTTCACAATGATGTTACCTGTGTTAACTCAGTGTAGGAAGCACATTGAGTTTCTTTGCATAGAGGATTTGTATTTTGTAAAATTGTGAAGTTTCAGTAGTGACATGGAATGCTTGTACATAGGACCTGTGCTGTGTTTCTTAAATGTGATGTCAAAAACGATTTTGGGGAAAGTGAATGGCTTTTACATTTTTGAGAAGGAATAAATAGTGTCTGCATGCTTAAAGAAATAAATTTGACCCTTTCACAATGATGTTACCTGTGTTAACTCAGTGTAGGAAACACATTGAGTTTCTTTGCATAGAGGAATTGTATTTTGTAAAATTGTGAAGTTTCAGTAGTGACATGGAATGCTTGTACATAGGACCTGTGCTGTGTTTCTTAAATGTGATGTGAAAAACGATTTTGGGGAAAATTAATGGCTTTTACATTTTTGAGAAGGAATAAATAGTGTCTGCATGCTTAAAGAAATACATTTGAACCTTTCACGATGATGTTACCTGTGTTAACTCAGTGTAGGAAGCACATTGAGTTTCTTTGCATAGAGGAATTGTATTTTGTAAAATTGTGAAGTTTTAGTAGTGACATGGAATGCTTGTACATATGACCTGTGCTGTGTTTCTTGAATGTGATGTCAAAAACGATTTTGGGGAAAATGAATGGCTTTTACATTTTTGAGAAGGAATAAATAGTGTCTGCATGCTTAAAGAAATAAATTTGACCCTTTCACAATGATGTTACTTGTGTTAACTCAGAGTAGGAAGCACATTGAGTTTCTTTGCTGTTGGTTTGTGTCATGTTTTTTGAGAATGGTTGAATTTCAGTAGTGAAATTGAATGCTTGTACATAGGACCTGTGCTGTGTTTCTTAAATGTGATGGGAAAAAACGATTTTGGGGAAAATGAATGGCTTTTTCATTTTTGAGAAGGAATAAATAGTGTCTGCATGATTAAAGAAATACATTTGAACCTTTTACATCATCATCATTTTAACTTTATTTCGGTTTTTTTATGAACCATAAAAGTACATCAAGAAGGAAAAATACATTTGTAGCAATAGACTAATACACAGTTACATCTCATTTTATATATATACAGTAAATCCGTTAGCATGTGGTTTGTAGATTAACGATTAAAATACTAAGACAATAAAATACACAAATTAAAAAGTTTAAAAACACGGTAGAAATCTAAATTTTGCTAAGACAGGCAATCTACCTACATTGGACTGCCTTGCTACTACCGAATCATTCTCCGTCTAATTAACCACATTGAAAACAGAAATTTAGCAATAGCAGTAACTATTAATGCATTAGTATCAGTTTTAAAAATTCTAAAAAACTCTATATGGTTCCTGACTCCTAGGTTCACACATAGCTGTATAATCCATTTCTTTCTGCTAACAGAGTAAGCAGGACAGAACAAAATCACATGCATTAAGGATTCATTTGGATCATCACAACCTGGGCAAGGACGAACTAGACCCGTTTTCCATTTATCGGTGTAAGAGTGGAGGGGTAGAGTGCCATATCTGAACTGTAGATACAGTTTTTTTGCTAAGACCGGTTCTATAATGTCTAGTTCCTTCTCAAAGCTGTAGACATTCTTGAAATCTAGAAAGCTGTCAGTGAGACTAGAGGGCCTGGCTGGTCGGAGAACTTCTTGTAAGTTGTAATATTTTATAGATTCTACCAGGGTTCTATTTGAGATGGATTGGCATGCGACCTCCGGATTAAACCAGAGATTCTCCATGCCAATCCTGGACGCCTGCCCCCTTATAAAAGATAACCACTTTATCCTCCCTGCACCCGGACGTGCCATCACAATCTTCAATTCTTCTCTATAGCACTCAAGCTCCGGGACACTCCACAATCTACGCCAGTAGAGAAGCGGGCGTGAGGCAATTGCTTCTGCAATTGGCCTTAGATTTAAATCCAGCCTTAGTGGAATTAGTGGTGTGTTTTTTGGTAAAGAGAGCAGCTGTCTGATGAAATTATTCTCAGTTATGCTAATCTCACTCGCTGGACGGTGCCCCCAGAGTTCCGCCCCATAAAGGGTGGAAGATCTGGTTTGAACCTTATATATTTCCAGCGGTACGCTGACTATTTTGTGAACACAAGATTTCTGTACTTTAAGAATCCCCCCCGTGGACTGAGAAAGGGTTAGATTAGCCTTAATCATTTGAGTTTCCCAACTCATTTTATCATTTAAAGTCAGACCTAAGTAAGTGAAATTATTTACCCTTTCCAGGGCTCGTCCATCCATTTTCGGGCGTGGACAATTAATTGCGCTGGCATTAAATACCATGTACTTTGTTTTATCTATATTAATCACCAAATTCCTGTTCCTACAAAATTCGGTGAATTGGTCTAACACCCGCTGCATCCCCATTGATGTTTTTGAGAGCAGCAGGGTGTCGTCCGCAAACATAAGTGCAGGAAATTTACCACCAGCTAAATTGGGAGCGTCAATATTGTGTACACTAGTTAGGTCATCAACAAGGCCGTTTAGAAAAAGGGAAAATAGAGTAGGGGCAAGTACGCATCCCTGCCTAACTCCCTTCTCAATTGGGAAAGCTCTTGTCAGCAGGCCATATTTGCCATACCGTACCTTCGCATAGGTTCCTTCGTGGAGTCTTTTAAGTTGGTGACACAAATAGGGTGGAATCCCCATTGTTGTTAATATGCTCCACAATTGATTCCTGTCTACCATATCAAAAGCGGATTTGAGGTCCACGAATGTCAGGTAGAGACTACCCCCTTCCAAGACCACATGCTTCCAGTAAAGTACCTGGAGCCGTAGTAATTGGTCGATGGTAGAAGTTTTAGCTCGGAACCCTGCTTGCAGATGGGAAAGGATGTTGTTCTCAGTAATCCAATCTTGCAAACGTTGTAAAAGCAGTTTGGCGTAGATTTTTTGAGTGACGTCGATTAGACTGATTGGCCTGCAGTTTGACGGGGCCAACGGGGTGCCCTTTTTGTAGATCGGGATGATTTCGGCCCCCAGCCAAGTACTTGGAACATCTTGACCGTCAAGAATAGCGTTAAATAGAACGGTCAGGTAAGGGACCCAGATCTTCGGCTCATCTCTGAATAGATCACCTGGGATCTTGTCCAGCCCTGGGGCCTTGTTACATTTTAATGCTTGTACCGCAAGTGTAACTTCCGTCATGGTAAATGGGGGAGGGAGACATCCAGGGACCAATCTCAGAGACGTGGTTAGTAAAACTTTATGCTGGAAAGCAGGACTAGAGTAAAGATCGCTAAAGTAGGTACACCAGGCTTCCTCGGCAATGTTGGGATCAATCTTTGACTTACCCTCTGGCTTCCCAGTATGGACCAGATTCCAAAAAGTTCGGGCATCTTTTGCAATTAAAGCCTGTTTAATAGCATGCCATTTCTCTGTTTCCCATGCAGATTTTGCGTGGGAAAGGAGATTCTTATAGGTATGCCTTGCAGCCATAATGGTTGCTCGATGGCCTGATTTGAGGGCGGAGATTAGAGTGGTCTTCGCCCTCCTGCAAGACTGGTTGTACCAGGGGTTTGTGACACATGCCTGTCAATAGGGCTGGTTTGCTGGTTTAAAAAAACTAACCGCCAGGGCCAGCATTAGTTCTTTATGGATGTTTAAAAGTTTAGCGTCTTTATCAAGATTTTGGGCACTTTCGTGCAATGTTATCACGCGCTCGAACTGAGGAATGACACTTTTATACAATAGTGCCAGATTATCTGACGAAGACTTAATAGAGGCCCAACGGATTCTTTTACCACCCTGTAAGATCCTCATGTTACTGGAGACCATGTCATCCTCCTGATACTCCCCATCGGGAAGTGGCAATTCCAAGTCTGCTACCTTTTACAATGATGTCACCTGTGTTACCTCATACTAGGAAGCACATTGAGCTTCTTTGCTGTTGGTTTGTGTCATGTTTTTTGATAATTCTTGGTATGATTATTTGCAAGATAGGGGATTTGTATTTTGTGAAATTGTGAAGTTTCAGTAGTGACATGGAATGCTTGTACATAGGACCTGTGCTGTGTTTCTTAAATGTGATGTGAAAAATGATTTTGGGGAAAATGAATGGCTTTTACCTGTTTGAGAAGGAATAAATAGTGTCTGCATGATTAAAGAAATATATTTCAAACTTTCACAATAATGTCACCTGTGTTACCTCAGATTAGGAAGTAGGTTGTGCAGATGAGGTGAGGCATGTCCAGAGGGACAGGGGAGGTGAGGCCTGTGTTCAAGACTGTAGTGGGAGAGAGGCCTTTCCTGGGGAGAGTAGATGTTGAGGCCTGTGTCTAAGAGTGCAGTGGACTAGGCTTCATGAAGCCTATCCCCCACTGCACTCTTAGACACAGGTCTCACCTTCTTTGTACCCGTGGACAGACCTCTCTTCCACTACACTCTTTAATACAGGCCACACCTCTTCTGCACCCCTAGACAATCCTCACCTCATCTGCAACCCTGAATAGACTTCAACTAATTTGCATGCTTAGACAGGCCTCAGCTTATTTACACCCTTGGACATGCGTCACCTCATCTGCACCCAGTTACCATCAATTATACTGAATACATTGAGGCCTGTCCAGAGGACACAGATGAGGTAAGGCTTGTCCAAGGGTGAGAGGAGGTCAGTCCTCTCAACTGTACTCATGGACACTGAATGCTTGTACATAGGACCTGCACAGTGTGTCTAAAATGTTACTTAAAAAACGATTTTGGTGCAAATCAATGACTTTTAGATTTTTGAGAAGGAATAAATAGTGTCTGCATGATTAAATAAATATATTTCAACCTTTCACAATAATGTCACCTGTGTTACCTTAGATTAGGAAGTAGATTGTGCAGATGAGGTGAGGCATGTCCAGAGGGACAGAGGAGGTGAGGCCTGTGTTCAAGACTGTAGTGGGAGAGAGGCCTTTCCTGGGGAGCGTAGGTGGTGAGGCCTGTGTCTAAGAGAGCAGCGGACTAGGCTTCATGAAGCCTATCCCCCACTGCACTCTTAGACACAGGTCTCACCTTCTTTGTACCCGTGGACAGACCTCTCTTCCACTACACTCTTTAATACAGGCCACACCTCTTCTGCACTCCTAGATAATCCTCACCTCATCTGCAACCCTGAATAGACTTCAACTAAACTGCATCCTTAGACAGGCCTCAGCTTATTTACACCCTTAGACATGCGTCACCTCATCTGCACCCAGTTACCATCAGTTATACTGAATACATTGAGGCCTGTCCAGAGGACACAGATGAGGTAAGGCTTGTCCAAGGGTGAGAGGAGGTCAGTCCTCTCCACTGTACTCATGGACACTGAATGCTTGTACATAGGACCTGCACTGTGTGTCTAAAATATTATTTAAAAAACGATTTTGGTGCAAATCAATGACTTTTAGATTTTTGAGAAGGAATAAATAGTGTCTGCATGATTAAATAAATATATTTCAACCTTTCACAATAATGTCACCTGTGTTACCTCAGATTAGGAAGTAGATTGTGCAGATGAGGTGAGGCATGTCCAGAGGGACAGAGGAGGTGAGGCCTGTGTTCAAGACTGTAGTGGGAGAGAGGCCTTTCCTGGGGAGCGTAGGTGGTGAGGCCTGTGTCTAAGAGTGCAGTAGACTAGGCTTCATGAAGCCTATCCCCCACTGCACTCTTAGACACAGGTCTCACCTTCTTTGTACCCGTGGACAGACCTCTCTTCCACTACACACTTTAATACAGGCCACACCTCTTCTGCACCCCTAGACAATCCTCACCTCATCTGCAACCCTGAATAGACTTCAACTAAACTGCATCCTTAGACAGGCCTCAGCTTATTTACACCCTTGGACATGCGTCACCTCATCGGCACCCCGTTACCATCAATTATACTGAATACATTGAGGCCTGTCCAGAGGACACAGATGAGGTAAGGCTTGTCCAAGGGTGAGCGGAGGTCAGTCCTCTCCACTGTACTCATGGACACTGAATGCTTGTACATAGGACCTGCACTGTGTGTCTAAAATGTTATTTAAAAAGCGATTTTGGTGCAAATCAATGACTTTTAGATTTTTGAGAAGGAATAAATAGTATGTGCTTGATTAAATAAATATATTTCAACATTTCACAATAATGTCACCTGTGTTACCTCAGATTAGGAAGTAGATTGTGCAGATGAGGTGAGGCATGTCCAGAGGAACAGAGGAGGTGAGGCCTGTGTTCAAGACTGTAGTGGGAGAGAGGCCTTTCCTGGGGAGCGTAGGTGGTAAGGCCTGTGTCTAAGAGTGCAGTGGACTAGGCTTCATGAAGCCTATCCCCCACTGCACTCTTAGACACAGGTCTCACCTCCTTTGTACCCGTGGACAGACCTCTCTTCCACTCCACTCTTCAATACAGGCTTCACCTCTTCTGCATCCCTAGACAATCCTCACCTCATCTGCAACCCTGAATAGACCTCAACTGATCTGCATCCTTAGACAGGCCTCAGCTTATTTACACCCCTGGACATGTGTCACCTCATCTGCACCCAGTTACCATCAATTATACTGAATACATTGAGGCCTGTCCAGAGGACACAGATGAGGTAAGGCTTGTCCAAGGGTGAGAGGAGGTCAGTCCTCTCCACTGTACTCATGGACACTGAATGCTTGTACATAGGACCTGCACTGTGTGTCTAAAATGTTATTTAAAAAACGATTTTGGTGCAAATCAATGACTTTTAGATTTTTGAGAAGGAATAAATAGTGTCTGCATGATTAAATAAATATATTTAATCCTTTCACAATAATGTCACCTGTGTTACCTCAGATTAGGTAGTAGATTGTGCAGATGAGGTGAGGCATGTCCAGAGGAACAGAGGAGGTGAGGCCTGTGTTCAAGACTGTATTGGGAGAGAGGCCTTTCCTGGGGAGCGTAGGTGGTGAGGCCTGTGTCTAAGAGTGCAGTGGACTAGGCTTCATGAAGCCTATCCCCCACTGCACTCTTAGACACAGGTCTCACCTTCTTTGTACCCGTGGACAGACCTCTCTTCCACTACACTCTTTAATACAGGCCACACCTCTTCTGCACCCCTAGACAATCCTTACCTCATCTGCAAACCTGAATAGACTTCAACTAATTTGCATGCTTAGACAGGTCTCAGCTTATTTACACCCTTGGACATGTGTCACCTCATCTGCATCCAGTTACCATCAATTATACTCAATACATTGAGGTCTGTCCAGAGGACACAGATGAGGTAAGGCTTGTCCAAGGGTCAGAGGAGGTCAGTCCTCTCCACTGTACTCATGGACACTGAATGCTTGTACATAGGACATGCACTGTGTGTCTAAAATGTTATTTAAAAAACGATTTTGGTGCAAATCAATGACTTTTAGATTTTTGAGAAGGAATAAATAGTGTCTGCATGATTAAATAAATATATTTCAACCTTTCACAATAATGTCACCTGTGTTACCTCATATTAGGAAGTAGATTGTGCAGATGAGGTGAGGCATGTCCAGAGGGACAGAGGAGGTGAGGTCTGTGTTCAAGACTGTAGTGGGAGAGAGGCCTTTCCTGGGGAGCATAGGTGGTGAGGCCTGTGTCTAAGAGTGCAGTGGACTAGACTTCATGAAGCCTATTCCCCACTGCAGTCTTGGACACAGGCCTCACCTTCTTTGTACCCCTGGACAGACCTCTCGTCCACTACACTCTTCAATACAGGCCTCACCTCCTGTGCACCCCTGGACAATCCTCACCTAATCTGCAACCCTGTATAGACTTCAACTAATCTGCATCCTTAGATAGGTCTCAGCTTATTTAAACCCTTGGACATGCGTCACCTCATCTGCACCCAGTTACCATCAATTATACTCAATACATTGAGGCCTGTCCAGAGGACACAGATGAGGTAAGGCTTGTCCAAGGGTCAGAGGAGGTCAGTTCTCTCCACTGTAGTCATGGACACTGAATGCTTGTACATAGGACCTACACTGTGTGTCTAAAATGTTATTTAAAAAACGATTTTGGGGCAAATCAATGACTTTTAGATTTTTGAGACGGAATAAATAGTGTCTGCATGATTAAATAAATATATTTCAACTTTTAAGAATGATGTCACCTGTGTTATGTCAGATTAGGAAGTAGATTGTGCAGATGAGGTGAGGCATGTCCAGAGGTACAGAGAAGGTGAGGCCTATGTTCAAGACTGTAGTGGGAGAGAGGCCTTTCCTGGGAAGCATAGGTGGTGAAGCCTGTGTGTAAGAGTGCAGTGGACTAGACTTCATGATGCCTATCCCCTACTGCACTCTTAGACACAGGTCTCATCTTCTTTGTACCTGTGGACAGAGCTCTCTTCCACTACACTCTTCAATACAGGCCTCACCTCTTCTGCACCCCTGGAGAATCCTCACCTGATCTGTAACCCTGAAGAGACCGTTCGTTTGCTTTTTGTCATTGCTTTGTTGTTTGGTAATAGTGGTCTATAATGTGCTATTTTTTTTCTTTAACACAGATTGAAATCAAGATTTCAAGAGTAAGGAAATATGCCCTCAAGGCAAAGGAGAAGGAAAGATGATAAGCGAAAAAAATCAAAAACAGCAACGGAATTACAGCACTCCTCTACAACAAATATTTCAAAAAACAGGAAAAAAGCTCCTGGTAAAACAACTAAGTCTTTCTTACGGAACATATGTAGATCAAAAAAAAATGTTGCACAGAATGTAGAAAAAGAGAAGGAGAGAGCAAATTTGAAAAGGAAGGAGAGGCCCTCAAAATGTTTTACTACTGGAGCAGGTGAGAATAATATGTATAGGAATAGAAGGCAGAATCAGTTTAGAGACATTCGTAAACGAATGTTTCGCAATAGGGTGGTTTTAAATTTGTTAAAAAACATTAGGAAAGGTAAACAGAGAGCTGCTTTTTATAAGAAAAAGAAAAGTGTAGAGAAGATTGTTGATCAGGCTTTTGAAGTTAAGAAAAAATTATTTATTTTAATAATCAATAGAATTAGGACACTTAACAAGACAATTGATGTTTTCAAATCAAACAGTAGATGGAAAAGAGTAATTAATCGGACTAATTTTTGTAAAGTTTTATCAGGAGAATGAATGCACAGTTCAAGTTGTGAGCCATTTTTTAATGAGGAGAGTTACTTCCAGGAGAATGATTTAGTGCATGCAGTTGACACCAGTGGTCGAGCATATGAGGTGAAAGACGGTTGTCCGATTAAAAAAGAGAAACTTGTGCCTAGAGAACCAGAAGAGGTGTTAACTGATGAAGTTTTAGGGAGACGTACTAAGGGTCCAGTGTACACTTGGAACTGTAGTAGTATTTGTAGTGTGCGACAGGAATCAATTGATTTGTTTTGTAATTTCTTACGTACATATAGTAAGAAAAGTCTAAAACAGAAATGAAGGTGTTGCAAGACTTACAGCCTTATTCATCAATGGGCCGTTTTGCGAGCCCCTAATAGCGATTCATAGCGAATCGCTATTAAGGACTCGCAAAACGGTATTCATGTAGGAATTGCTAAAGAAATAGTGATTCCTACACATTCCTTATTTGCGAGTAGCAAATTGCTAATCGCAAATAAGGAATTATGCGAATTTGTGATTAGCAATTTGCTACTCGCAAATAAGATAGCGATTTAAAGGGTGCCAGGGGTGTCCAAAGGACACCCTGTAGCACCCCTTAAATGCAAATTGAAACAGGTGTTGCGCACACACATGTCCAAAGGACATGTGTGTGTGCAACATGCAACTTAGAAAAATGCTTTTAAAAGCATTTTTCTAAGTTTTTGCTATTTACCGAGAGGTCTGACCTCTCGGTAAATAGCGGCCCAAAATTGCATTTTCGCAATTTTAAAATGCTTCATGAATTGCATTTAAGGAATCTCAAATAGAGATTCCTTAAATTCAATTCTTCGCAAATGTGCGAATTCTTAAATAGCGAATTTTCCATTTGGGATGATGAATCCCAAATGCAAAAAGTGCACTCGCAAAAGGCAAGATTCTGAGAATCTTGCCCTTTGCGAGTGCAATTTAGCTTGATGAATCAGGCGGTTAGATCCTTGCAGAGTGAGAGAAAACACAGGTTTGCAAGGGCATTCACTGGCTTGTCTTTCTAGAAAAGTCTGTCAGAGTGTTTTTCATCATTTTAGGATGTTAGCAGTGCATCATACCAAAATGAGGAAATTAGTGAGAAGGTTGTATTATGCAAAAAGTCCAGCACTTAAGCTTAAACAATTAAACAGTGCTCTTTTGCATGGAATTGAATTAGATGTGAAGAAGATTTGTGAAGAAATTGAGATTTGTTATTTTGGTGAAAAAGAGGACAGTGTAGAAATTCAAGGTAATGTGGAAGACAATGTACAGATTTCAAGTACAGAAAAGTTTGACCAGGAAATTACCAGGTTTAAGGTGAAATCAAGTGAAAGACCGAATTTTACTTGTGTGTGTTGTCGACGAACTCATTACAAGCATCAAACTAGATTAGTTGATTTATACGTAAAAAGTGAAAAGATAAATAATTATGAGTGGAAGGATTTTGCAACTTATTTGTGGGTGGAGAATTGTTTTGATTTGAGTTCTGATCAGCGCATTTGTAAATATTGTTATGATGAAATAAATCAAAACAGAATGCCTGCTAGAGCTGTTCATAATAATCTGGAGTTGGTAGACATTCCTCCTGAATTGATGGATTTAAATACATATGAGTCTATTTTGATTCAATGTGTCCGTCCTTTTCAGGCTATTGTTCGCATGGAGCCTAAGATAGGGAAATTGCCTCCTTCTGATTTACAGAGAGGATTAAAGGGAAGAGTTGTTTATTTGCCTCTAGATTTCAAGAAAAATATTGATACCATTGGTGTAGAGAAAGTGGAAGAGGAACCTCTGGTTATTCTAGTTAATGGGGTTCCGACAAAGAGTAAGAAAATCTGGCAAGATTTAGTGGATGTTAGAAAAGTCAAAAAGGCAACGTTGTATTTGGTCAAAAACAATGAGTACTATAAACATGTATGTGTTGAAGCAGAGGAAACAGCTGCAGATGAAGACAGTGATTGTTCAGCTGGCCAAATTGAAAAAGTTGATGTGTCTAGAAGTGAAGAAATATATGAACATTATACTGT
Organism: Lissotriton helveticus; assembly: GCF_964261635.1. NCBI lineage: Eukaryota > Metazoa > Chordata > Amphibia > Caudata > Salamandridae > Lissotriton > Lissotriton helveticus. Next base: position 62,883,587 of record NC_136060.1, on the reverse strand, counting down.
TCATCCTTTGCATTCCAAAGAAGTGATGGGGAATGCAATTGACTTGTTTCAAATGAAAGCAGCAAAAGGAAGTCCCATTAGTGTATGGGAAGAAAGTTTGGAAGCTCGTTGTTTTCCACATTTATTTCCAACAGGTCGAGGTGGACGATATGACGATCGACCACTTCAAATTCCTGCATCTGAATATCGAACTGTAAGATTATATGCTGAAGATCCAAGGTTTTGTCAATGCATTCCCTATTTGTTTCATCTACTGTATGAAAGTGACTTGTCTGGGCTTTCTTATGCAGTAAACCATATACTGAAAAGTGGAGCACATCTGCAAAATGTTTCGGCGAGGGACTTTATGGAGAAAGTGAATCTGCAAGATAATATTTTGGAATCTCATCGAATCAATCTCATGGCATGTCAGCGTGGTACAAATGAGTATTGGTACCGTCGTCATGGGGAATTGAAATGTATGCTAAGAAACTTAGGAACTCCTACATGGTTCCTCACTCTTAGCTGTACCGAGTATGCATGGGACGACTTACTTCAATTTCTACGAGAGGCAAATGCAAATATACAAAATATAGAATTCAAAACTGCTGGAGAACTGTGTTCTTTGGATCCAGTGAATGTTTGCAGATATTTCAATCATAGATTTGAAGCTATGATGTCTTTTATTACCAACAAAAAAAATCTTCCCCTTGGAGAGATTTTGGATTTCTTTTGGAGAAAGGAGTATCAAGCGAGAGGTGCTCCTCACATACATATGTTGTTGTGGATTAAAGATGCACCCAAATTTGGAACAGATTCGGATGACACAGTGATGAGCTTCATTGAAGAGTATTCAAAATGTGCTGTGCCGAAAACTACCGAAGAAAACAGTTTAAGGCAACAAGTTTTACGCTTTCAATCCCATCGTTGTGGAAAGTACTGTCGTCGAAAATTCAGAAACAAGGACAAGTTCTACACAAAATGTCGTTTCAGGTTTCCACGACCAGTGATTTCTAAAGGAAGAGTAAATAATTTGATGTCTTCTCTGCAACATACTGTGACGAGGAAATCACCCAAAAATACATACAATTTAAAAAGAAACGAAGAGTCCAAGTACATCAACGACTACAACTCAGTGATTTTGTCCATGTGGAATGCTAACATGGATATTCAGTTAGTTGCTGACAACTCTATTGCTGTGGCTCGATATGTGACGTCTTACATCACAAAAAAAGAAAAGACAGAACTGAAGGAAATGTGGGAGGATATTTCACATGAAAAGAGTCTAAGCAAGAAATTATACAGTTACAGTCTGAAGATGTTGTCACCTCGAGAAATTGGAGCATATGAATGTTCTGATCGATTGTCATCAGCAAGTCTATATGCCAAATCTAGAACCATCATTTGGGTGAGTCTAGGTCTTGCTGCAACACAAAACAGAGTTTTGAAATCTGTACAAGAAATAGAGTATTTGGCGGAGAAAGAACCAGAAAGTACAGATATTTTGAAAACAAAGATGTTGTATACATACTATCTAAATAGAAGTCCTTACCTTGAGAACGCTTGTCTCTATGAAGTTCTGCAAAGATATATTTATAAGAGGAACATCAGAGAAGATATCAATAATGGAATATATGCTGTCATTGGCTGTGAAGGATGTCTAGTGAAGCAGAGAAAAGGCCATTTGATTAATCATCGAAAAATGAGTTGCGAAAATCCAGAGAAAAGGGAATTTTACTATTTAGCTCTTTTGCAACTCTTTAAGCCATGGCGTACAGAAGAGGAACTACTTGGAGATTTTTTCTGTTACGAAGATTCTTTTAATGCAACCAAGGATACCATAGAATGTCCTGTTTTTCCAAATTATCTGCAAATGTTGAACGAAGAAATAGAGCAAGAAGCCACAATTGCTGTAGAGATTGCCAGAGACAGTTCTCAAGACAGTCAGAGTTCTGCTTCATTGAGTCAGGATCCACTTGGAGGACCAATTATTCAAAATGAAGCTGCCACTGCCATGGATGAGGTGGAAAGAGCTATGGAACAAGCTCAAGATGATGTAGTTAACTTAGAAGATTTGGTGAAACAACTAAACCTTGAGCAGAAACAGATATATGATGAAGTCACAGAACAGATTGAACATGGATACAGTCATGAGAAAAAAGAGTGTTCATGTACATCATTTAAGCCTATCCGACTGTACGTGAGTGGAGAAGCGGGAACTGGAAAAAGTTTTCTGATTAAAGCAATTGCAACTTATCTGCAGAAAAGGACTGATTCACCGCTGTCTTGTGTTGTTACCGCTCCAACTGGGCTGGCAGCACATAATATTAAAGGGATTACTTTACATCGTTTACTGATGCTGCCAGTCGAGCATGATAACAAATTGCAATACCACAAGCTATCTGGAGATGCGTATTCCGAAGTTTCCAGAGTCCTGAAGAAAATGAAACTTCTAATCATTGATGAAGTAAGCATGGTCTCAAATTTAATGCTTGCTTTTGTGCATTTGAGAATGCAAGAAATTCTTAGAACAGAGTATGATGTGTTATTAGGAGGGAAACACATTATTGTTTTTGGAGATCTACTGCAGTTGACTCCAGTGAAAGGACAACCAGTGTTTAAAATGGTCACGCATGAAGATACCAGGAAGTGCCTAGGAAGCATTGGAAACGTTAATATATGGTTAAATTTCAAATATGCAGAACTACTCCAAAATATGCGGCAGGCAAAGGATGAAGATTATAAAAAATATTCTACAAGATGTAAGAATCGGAAAAGTAAGTCAGCATGGGAAAGAAGCTTTACATGGACGATTAATTTCAAATTTGTACCCAAATGAAAACATCCTTCCAGAAAATATTTTTAAGAAAATTAACGAGAAGAAATCTGGGATATGTTTGATGCCAACTCTGAAAGAATGTTCCATGTTCAACAACAAAATGTTAAAGTTAGAAAATGAAGAGATAGTGAAACTGGAAGCTACAGATAAAATAGAGAATATGGGAGCAACAATTATTTTGTCTGAAAATTTGAAATCAAAATTGGATTCATTAAAGAAGACTATATCTAAAACTGCTGGTTTTGAAAAGACTCTGACTGTGTGTTTAAATTGTCGTATCATTTTGAGAAGGACTTTAAATGTTGAAAGAGGTCTGGTAAATGGAGCAATGGGTCATGTTGTTTGTTTTGTGAACTACAAAAATAGAGATGGAATTGAAATTTTAAAAATTAAATTTGATGGCATTGACGAAATAGAACAAATTTGTCGTTGTTCAGCTAGATTTTTGCTTGTGAAAGACTTATATGTTCGCCGAAAACAGTTTCCTGTTTGTTTGGCATATGCGGTGACAATCCATAAATCTCAAGGTTTAAGTGTAGATAGCGCTTTGGTGAACATTGGAAGTACTGTGTTTAAAGAGGGTATGGCATATGTGGCATTATCACGAGTCAGAACTTTATCAGGATTGATCTTGATTGAGTGTGATGAAACAAAGATTTGTGCTGATCTAGATTGTGTTAAAGAATGCAATAGGGTAAGAAGAGAGTATGCTCCACATTTGCCTCAATATCCTCTGTTTGAAAAACGTGTGGTAGGCCGAAAAAGAAGAAATGAGAATAATTGCAGTGAGGTAGTGGCAAAAAGACAAAAAGTAGATGAAACTGTAATTGTAAGCAGAAAGAAAAAGGATTCTGTTGAAGATGTTGTTGGATTTGAGTTTGAAATCAGTTCTGATGTCAACTGCTATGCTAATGTAGTGGTTAATGTTGTTTTTTTTCTTCAAAATTTACATGAACAGATTGTTGAAAATCAGGATCAAACATTCTGCTGTTTATTGAATTCTGTGTTTGAGAAATGTAGCAGTGATAGAACAAAAATAGAAAGTGTTTCAGAAATTCGAAATCTTCTAGACATATGTTCTGGTCAAAATCAATTTTCACAGAATATTCAGCAGGATTGTCAGGAATTTTTAATGTATATGTTTGATGTTTTGGAAGATGAAGGTGTAGATATAAAAAATCTTTTTAGCCTTTCTTATCAATGGCAGCATGACTGCGACAACTGTAGTTTATCAAGTAGTACTACAATAGACACTGAAAGATTTATATATTTGACTTTACCAGACTGCAAATCAGTGTCTTTTAATAATCTAATAATTAAAGCAGCTGATCACAATATGGTGTGTACCCAATGTAAGTCTGCAATGCTGTCCACATTATTTTTACAAACTTATGGTAAATATGTGATTTTAATGTTCCAACGATGTAGACCTGATGGAAGTAAATTGTCAACTTCTATTAAAAATGTTGTGGCTTCTCAGTTATCAATTTCAGGAAGAACCTTTGCAACTGTAGCTATTATTTATCATGACGGTCCTTCAACAACATCAGGGCATTACACATGCTATTTAAAATGTCGTAAAGGTTGGACCCAGTGTAATGACAGTCATTTGACTTTTAAACAACGTTTGCCTTTTGACTTAAAAAATTCATATCTAGTGTTTTTAGAACCAAAATTTAAGTAAAGGTAATTGCCCTATGAAGACAGGAGCAGTTAATAAAAGTTAGTTTGCTGTTTAAAATTATATTGTGAGTAACAGTGATGAAGATAATATAAAAATTATAGTTCTCATAAAGGTATGGTAAGTGGATCGAATAGTAAGTGATATCAGTTTTATAGGAAATGTTCAACATGAGAGAGCCAGAGATGGAATTATGAAAATTTAAATATTGTGAAAATGTTGTTTGAGCCTTTCTTTCAAAACGTCGGAAAAATGGTAATTTTAGAGTTTGTTTTAACTAATTTGAAAATATACTGATACATCTGACACTATTTGGCCTTAAGGAATGGTGCAGGAATGAGCAAAGAGTTATGACTGAACAGAAGGAGTATATGAAAATAATGAAAATATTTCAGATGTTCTTCGAGCTTTTCTTCTAGAAAGTTGATGAAATGGAATTTTTAGAGAACAGCAGAGTACTTTCCAACGAAAAGGACCTTCATGATATACTATTTGGCCGAAAGGAAAAGTAAGTGAATGAAAGATTAGTGTACATTTGTTATTTTTAAGTTTAGATGTTTTTTTTAAAAACACAATGTTTTTGATTGTGTTTTTTCCCCCGCTGTCATATGATGAGTAGTTTGAACTCACTTTTTTAAGTGAAATTCAATATATTCTGAGAACAGCAAAAATAAATTATGTAACATGTTGTACAAGTTATTCTATAGTTTGTATTCTGTCATTTAAATTGTATTCCCATTGTCTCACACTCACTTTCCTTTTTCCACCCTCTTTCAGCTCTTTTTACTCATTTATAATGTCTTTCTCTCAGTCTCTTTCACCCCCGTTCCTTTACTCCACTTCTTTCACAACCCCTCATTCTCATTTCAACTGTCTGCATCCCCTCTCTCCCTTGCATAACTATTCAGCTTTCAGTCTCTCTGCTTTACTTCCCTTTTCCGTGTTTTCCTCCTTTGCTCTTTTAGTAATTCCTCTTTACTCACTGAGCAGTATTGTCGCACTCTGTCACTATAAATCACCCACTCTCCCTCGCTTATCTTTGTTTGATCCTTTCTTTTGACCTCTTCTCTCTATTTTCCGTTCACTACCTCAATGTCCTCAGTCCCTCACTCTCCTTGTGTTATGTTCACTTGTGTTTATCTACCTTCTATCATTTCTCTTATAACAACTTCACTGATCCTCTCTCATCGTTCTTCAACCCATTCCTTTTAGTTCGGTTCCATTACTACCCCTCGTTTCCTATCTTTCAGTGTCCTTCTCTTTACTTCCATCACCGAATCACTTTCTCTCAGTACCACTGCTTTAGTCCTCTTCTCCTTGTGGTAAATAAAATATTACCCTGGCATAATTTCTAGTCATTAACAATTAGCATGCATCAAGTGAGAGGCAGAGTCCGTGGTATCTGAGTTAGAATGGGCTTTATTCCAATAACTCGAGTCAAAGGGAGAATTAGTTCCATCACCACAGAGGTTCAGGAAGAGTCTTCTAACATTTAATAACAAAACATTATATTATATACTTTTTACTCCTTGTACATAGGAGCAGGCGCAAGACAGAAAATGAGTTAAGAGCATGTGGGCGTGCATGAGGGTGTGTACTTTGATGAGTCATAGGTGTGTGATAGGTAGGTGTCATAGGTGGGTGGGTACTTAGAGGAGGAGTTGGCATGACCAGCTCGAACTGTGTCCTAATTGTGCAACTTTGAGCATGACGTGCAATTGACGTGTAACTGGGAGGAGGCTGACTTTCAACCTAGCAGAGAGATCTCTTATGTCAAGGCGACCAGCACATCTAGTACAACTGATATCTAGAGTCAGGGGATGTATTATCTAAAGAAAAGGTTGTTCGTCACTAAAAGACAGAGAGGGCATATTTATTCGTTCATTGCATGAGCTTTCTATGGGTGCAAGCACTGTAATTCACTTAAATGGAGACAGAATGGCTATCGGACGGGTCTGTTTACTTTTCCTCATCGGGCAGGGATGCCACTCTGTACAGCAGACGGATAACTGTTATTCATAATACTGTCTTGGCAGACTTCTTGCTGACGTGACTGCAGCTCAGTATGCCAAGAGTCATGTAAACATTAATTCAGAAAGTGGTTTCAGGCTCAACCAGTACGATATTTATTTAAAAGAGCACAATGCAAAATTCAAATACATGGGCCTTCATTTTAGCTTAACGTTTGGGAGACTTTGATGACTGACTTGCAGGACATGTTTGCAGAGGCCTAGTGATTCAGGCCACTACGGGAAATATGCATGGGTGACATGCACATGACATGTAACATAGGGTATATGTAGTGGACATATTTGGTCAGGCAAAATATCATTTTCCTCATTCCCTCCTTGTCACCTACATAACCCTTCAGGATACATCTATATTCATGAGACCGTATAGTTGATCATACAGCATCATTTCTTCATCTTTTATCCTTTGTTTACGTGGATGTGGAATACAGGCAGTAGCACACAAGCCGCAAATGGCCGGGCCACACTGTAAACAGAGACAGCAACCAAATACCATAAGTAGGGCCATTCCTAGGAAGGACATAACTTTCCATCCCCATGCAGATATTACACCCCAGAACCAACTGGACCAAGTCCATGTGCCTGGGTCTTGATGTATGGCATGAGCAATCTTGTGGAGCCTTGTTATTGCTTCGTACACAGATGGTGCATTATCTGGGATGAAAATGCAACAACTAGATCGGATCACTCTACAAGCTCCGCCCCTATCCGCCAAGATGACGTCTAGAACGAGGCGGTTTTGAAGAACGACAAGTCTAATAGCAGACTGTTCCTGGGTTAAGTTCGCCAGGGCAGATGCAGTTATATTTACAACAGTTTCAAGAGTCCTTGTTAACCTGCGTATCAGTTTACTGTTTTGGACGGGACCTATGAAGAAAAAGAATCCTCTGTTGAAATCTGTATATTGCTCCCAAGCTGTTTCAGTCTGATCGATACCTGCAGAATCTGTCTCTCTCTTTTGTCTAACATGTTCTAGTCGTGAATCTCTGTGATAATTTGATGGGGCTAGAAAAACGTGTGGCAATAAGAATGCTATATAACAAGTCCCACCCCATTCTAAGGGCAGATGTACATAGGCTGTCTGACCACAAATGAAATAGGTATGGCGTGATGTTTTGAAAGAAGATAGTCCGTTATCATCAAACTCTACTACAGTGTTACACTTGCTGTGTCCCATATGTACTGAGCCTTTCTTACTAACACATAAATCACCTTTTGCTGGCAGGACTGATATAAACGGTGGACCTGTGTTTTGCTTGGGCTGAACATTTAACATTATAAAATTAACAGATGCATTTCCCTGTTCGTACTCTTCATTCTCTAAATCGGTTCCCTTTCTTTGGGGGAATCCGTCTTTGTCTGGAAAGCATGCTTCATTCATTACTTTATTCAGGTTTCCATATATCCAGCCACCTGGATAAGCTATGTACCTTCTATCTATTGAGGTCATTAGAGCAAACCATGCTCCACACGAACCATTGTGTGAGAACGGTAAAGGGTAGAAGGGCAAGACTCCCTTCGTTTCTTGATAAGGAGGCAGTTGGCCACATACCCAGCAGTCAGTTGCATTGCTGGTCTGATGAGAATGGTGTAACATTCGAATAAATGTATTGTTACGTAGTGCAAGTCGATATGACAATTCATGGGGAGGCAGGTCCCTAAATGTATGCTCTATGGTACTGTTACTGGAAGAGTGTATATGTGAGGAAATAGGAAAGAAAACATGTAGCAATAAACTGACACCAATTATAACAATGCACAGAATAAAAAGGATGATCAAAGTAACTATACATCCACTGCGTAATACCTTGCAGTACTTTTCCTTCTTATCTCTCTTCTTGCTATTCTCATATGTGATCTTATGCATGTCAGAATCGAGTCTAACCGATTCACCACCGGGTGGGCTTAAACAATTAAACTACGTCTGACTTACTAGTTTTTAATCTAGACCTATACTCTTGCTGAGGGGTATTGTCTAGCAAAGGTCAGTGTTCTGTATTAAAAGATTCAAAGTTCCAAAGTTCCAAAGATCCAAAGTGTCTTTTGTAGTGATGAAGGTGAGTTCGGCCTTTACGTCCTTCCATCAACTTCGGCGTCTTCCAACGTGGCTCAAGGGGACTTGAACGATCAAAAATCCGGACACAAGTATAGAATCCTCTGGTGCTATGGCATGTTCCTTGACCTGGGTGTTGTCAGGGAAGGCAGCAGCAACCTGTGAATGAAAAGAGAGTAGTGCAGAAATCAAGGAAGCCAGGTAATCTGTCAGCATGTTACTGTCAACATCAGTAATTTTCTTTGGCATAGGCGTACCTCACATATATCACCACATAATTATGTGGTAAATAAAATATAGTTCATAAGGAGATAGGCCTGTTCTGGAATGAGCTACCATACGCATGTAAAAGAGGGCAACCGGCAAGGCCACCATCCAATCCACGCCTTTTTCTGTACAGATCTCAGCAACTTTTGTCTTAATTGTCTGATTTTGCCTTTCTACAAGGCCTGCGGCTTCTGGGTGTCTGACACAATGGAATTTCCATGTATAACCTAACAGAAGGGACACTTGTTCCATTAGTTCAGAGGAGAATGGCTGACTCTTATCTGAATAGATCACATGAGGTAGATCACATGAGGTGATTCATAGCTGGGGAAGTACTGCGCACTAATTGTCTGGCTGTTGTAACAGCAGTATAATCTGGAACTGGATATGCTTCTGTCCATCTAGACAGTGCACAACTACTAAGACATATTTGTAACCTCTACATCTGTCCATTTGGATATAATCCGTCTAGAGAACTTCAAAAGGGTGGTCAGGAGGATGAAATCCGCCTTGTTCCACCGGGATGCCTTTACCTGGATTGAACTGGTAATAGATCATACATGTTCGCTGCTTGTTAAACCAAATGTTCTGTAAGCTGTCTAGCATTGCCTTCTCTCCCAAGTGTGTGGGACTATGTGTTGTGTTGATTATTTGTACCATAGAATCTGAAAGAAACCATGTGCTTTTTTTCCTTAGTCATCCAACCTTGGTTAGTCTGGACCCCTCCTTGTTCAGTCCAATTCATTATCTCATCTGTTGTGACATGTGTCTGTATGTCAAGTACATCTTGAGTGGGATCCCTGACTGTCATACATGTTGTCAGTAATGGTACCTCTGTCCTTGTCGTGTCTGTTGGTGTCTGTGCTGTCTGAGCTGTTCGGTCTGCCAGGTCATTACCCTGGGAAATGGTGTCTGTAACTTTGGTATGAGCTTTACATTTCAGGATAGAAATGGCTGTAGGTAAATGTATGGCCTCTAACAGGGCCTGAATAAGCTGGCCATGCTGAATCTTGGTCCCACGGGAGGTCTCAAGAAACCTCTCTCTTTCTCCTCAGAACCCCGAAATCATGAACAACGTCAAAAGCGTATTGTGAGTCAGTATAAATGTTTACTTTCAAGTGCTTAGCTCTTATGCAGGCTTGTGTCAGAGCAATGAGCTCTGCTGCTTGAGCAGACAGTGTGTCTATTTTCTGTGTCTCTATGACTTCAGTGGTCACGGCATACGCTGCTACTAAGTCTCCTGTTCTTTTACTATATCCATAACGTCCACACAGTCATGTGGTGGTGTATTTACTGTACTTGAGGGCAAAAGTGTTGCAGGATTCAGAATGTTACAACGTCTGATCCCTATGTGTGGTTGAAATAATGTCAGTTCATGTCCTGTCAGTCTTGCTACAGTCAAGTGTAAAAATAAATAAAAATAAAAAAGCATAAAATGTTTACTGTAACATGGAGTCGCTTAAAACTGGCGCTTGACATAATGCTCTTTTTAATTCCTCAAATGCCAAGGTGTGTTCTTGTGTCCTAGGGAGAACAGTCAAAATGGCTGCCTTCTGTATAGTTAACTGTATGAGTGGTTTGCTAGATATGCATACTGGGGAATCCATTGCCTACAGTAACAAGTGAGGCCAATAAAGGCACGTACTTCCTTTTGTGTCCTGGGCTGTGAAAGGTTAGTAATGAGCTGTATGATTCTTGTGTTAGCTGTCTACCGTGTTAGCTGTATACCTGGTGTACCCTCCTTGGAAAGCAAGTGTTGTACACCACTTGCTTTACACAGAAAGTATAAGACTGTCAGAGATGCAATGTCACAGTCTGGTTCTGATCTTGCTGTAATTAGAATGTCGCTCACTGTCATCAATCTAGCAAAAATAATTTACATACAAATAAATAAATAAAGAAAAATGAATTTTCAATTCAAAAGCTCTGCAGTTTACAAAAAAAAAAAAAAATCCTACTCTAGATCTTGGGAACAGTATGACCATACTACCTACAATATGTTCTCTAAATGTATTTGAATAAAATCAAAGTATTCTTGTCATAGACAGAAGGCCTAGAGCCTCTGTGAGAAACAGCCCCTCCCTCTAGAATTATGTTCGCGCTCGGAGCTTTGAATCAATTCCAAGCCGGGCTACACTGTGATCTAAAATTGAATGACTGCCAGATGCTGAACTCATTGCAAGAGCAAGACTCCTGCCAATTATTCTGTTTACACTTTTTTAAACTATACATTTGCAAGCGTGACTTATCTGTAAGTCAATGAAGCTCTCAATGTTGACCGTTTCAGAGGAGCAACTTGGCCCCCCTTTACGTAAACATTGTCTCCGTGGCTCGTCAAGTATTTTTATTCTGTTCGCGAAGGAAGCCTGACTTAGCTGGAGAACAGCCAATAATCGTCCGTGGAAAGGAATTGGAGGATGGCCAACAAGACAGGCACTGCTCGCTCCAAGAGGGAGTAGCCCTCCCTTTACATAAACATTTACTGGGAGCCAGGCCATCTCGGTCTCGGACGGACTGTCTCAAGGTTAAAAAACACATTCCTTGTACGTCATAACATATCTCTTCCCAGGCCAGAGCTTTTCTAACTTTAACTGAAGCGAACTTTAAAACGTGTTAAAAAGTAAATTAATAAAGACATGTATTTTTCTGTAACTGAGTGACATGCTAGCATTTTAAAATAATTCTGTACTGCTACTAGCTGCAAGGGAAAAAATAAACAGAACAAAAAAAACATGGCATGGAAACACACCATATTTTACTTTTTTGAAAATAACATGTCGAACTCCTTAATTCTGCATTGCATAACCTATATTTTCATAAGTAAGTGTGCAAGCTTTTCTATTCTATCTATTAAAAGGGCCAGATTCATACTTTTTCAAAAGGCCATGTTTTCTAATTTTAGTGGGGACTGTTCTCTGCACATATCAATTGAAGCAGCCTGTCAAAGTACATAGGTGAGCCTTGAAACTAAATGAATGCAAACTAAACTAATGTAGGGGTCACATAGCAATGCATTAAGATGGTAGTGTATTGTAGCTATCAAAAAGGGCCACGTTCATTAATTTACAAATAGCCACTTTCCTAAGTGAGTGGGATAACTGTCACTACGCTATTCTAAAGGGCAGCTTGCATTGGGAAAAATAATAATTCATATTTTCTAGAAACATCCCTATTTAAACAAAAAACACTGTTGCATTACACTAATTTAAAGCACATTCTCTAAGATCGGTCTGTTCTATAATTTCTTCTCAACCGTGAAAACATTAAAGCACTCTTTGTGGTGCAAACCCTTATCTCACATTTCAGAAATACGCCCATTGGATAACATGGCAAATCGCACCTCCACACAAAACATGCTTTTTCCACCACTTCCACAGCTCAGATCCTTTTCAAATTTTGCATCACAGTAGTCCAAGCTATTCCCTAAATCCTCACCAAAAAGCAACCAAATCCCTCCACTGGAACGGGTACGAATTTCCACTCAAAAACACGCCCCCCCCAAACACCAAAAAACGCCAAAATCCCTCCACACCTTGTTGATCAGCATGTTAAAACAAATACTGCCTACTCAGTACAAGATATTAACTCTTTGGCAGCTGAAGCACAAACATTCCCCAATGACTGCAGTACATGGGAAAGTCATGAACTCATCTCTCCACGTTATCACATAACACGTACGCACATCTTCAAAACATTTTCTCCAAGCACTTGAAAGAGATCCAGCTCTCTCCTGCCTAACGTAATGGCTAGGGACCTGATGATAACATGCTCTGCACAAGCCATAACTACATGGCGCTATTCACAAGCCATATTTACAAGAAACTCAACAAGTCACAAAAATGACACGCTATTCACAAGGCATATTTACAAGAAACTCAACAAGTCACAAAAATGACACGCTATTCACAAGGCATATTTACAAGGAGCTATACTTAAGAAAATTCAACAAACTACTCACAAGTCTTAATCTCAAGTCGCTATTCACAAGCAACTACAAGCCATTCACAAGGCGTTACACACATGGATGTAACAAACGTATTCACAAGTCTTAAGCACAAAGCGCAATTCACAAATAAACCAACTAGTTACTCACAAGGCACTTGCGCAGTCCAGAAGGGACTTGTCTAGATACAAGGAAATGAACGCTTCAGATGCTGTCGGCTTTAATTCTACATACTCTAAAGGGTACAGGTGGTGGCGTTCTCTACCTACTGGGTCTTTCTGAGGTGGTCACTTTAGCTAGTATTTCTGACAGAACGGGATAAATACCAGTTAACAACGGCATTTCTTGGCTTGTTTAGCTCTCTCTGCTTTATTGAATTCTTTCTCTGTTCTCCTATGTCACTCTTTGCGCCATAACTCAATGGCATCTTTCTGAGAGGGTCTTGACTTCTTTCTCCAAATGGCGTTTAGCCCATGCTTATTATACATAAAATGACCAGGTGTGTCTCTAGGCCGTATTTTAACTGTCTATTCTAGTAAACCTCTTCTGGTCCCTATCTGACGTAATTTTGAAAACAGAAACCATAACAATGGAAACACAATACACAAAAATAGACTGTAACAATCAACAATCATTCACACTAAAACAACATAACATTGAAACACTAAAACAGATACAACCTAAACTGATACAGAGAGTTAAACATGTACTTGAAAAACATTTTTGTGCACTGAAAATACAGTGCAACCATACCGGTCTCAAAAATTGAGACACATCTTTACCGGGCCCACTTTTTACTGTGGACACATCTTGACCGTTCTCATCTAAAATGAGCCCGTCTTGAAACTAGATACATTCCCCATAGTGGTACTCACCGGGAAAGCAGAACTTGAAACTTGAAGGCCTCGGAAACTTGACTTGACTACGCTTGCGCCTTGGAACAGGTGGACCTCTGGAGACCTCGGACCTTGCTCTCTCACGGGCTGGGCCTCTGGTTGAGACGATCCGCGATTCTCACCGCCTCACATGGATGCCTGGTCGCAGTCCGTCCTCCTCCGTGGGCCTGAGGGAGTGGCAGGAAGTCCTGCTGGTGCGCTTTGAAGTCCGTCACGGCTGTAGAAGGGGGCAAAGACTAGACCGACAACTCCGGCGAGTGGGGAAAGGGATATGTCCCTGTAAGGGCGCCAAATTATGTGGTAAATAAAATATTACCCTGGCATAATTTCTAGTCATTAACAATTAGCATGCATCAAGTGAGAGGCAGAGTCCGTGGTATCTGAGTTAGAATGGGCTTTATTCCAATAACTCGAGTCAAAGGGAGAATTAGTTCCATCACCACAGAGGTTCAGGAAGAGTCTTCTAACATTTAATAACAAAACATTATATTATATACTTTTTACTCCTTGTACATAGGAGCAGGCACAAGACAGAAAATGAGATAAGAGCATGTGGGCGTGCATGAGGGTGTGTACTTTGATGAGTCATAGGTGTGTGATAGGTAGGTGTCATAGGTGGGTGGGTACTTAGAGGAGGAGTTGGCATGACCAGCTCGAACTGTGTCCTAATTGTGCAACTTTGAGCATGACGTGCAATTGACGTGTAACTGGGAGGAAGCTGACTTTCAACCTAGCAGAGAGATCTCTTATGTCAAGGCGACCAGCACATCTAGTACAACTGATATCTAGAGTCAGGGGATGTATTATCTAAAGAAAAGGTTGTTCGTCACTAAAAGACAGAGAGGGCATATTTATTCGTTCATTGCATGAGCTTTCTATGGGTGCAAGCACTGTAATTCACTTAAATGGAGACAGAATGGCTATCGGACGGGTCTGTTTACTTTTCCTCATCGGGCAGGGATGCCACTCTGTACAGCAGACGGATAACTGTTATTCATAATACTGTCTTGGCAGACTTCTTGCTGACGTGACTGCAGCTCAGTATGCCAAGAGTCATGTAAACATTAATTCAGACAGTGGTTTCAGGCTCAACCAGTACGATATTTATTTAAAAGAGCACAATGCAAAATGCAAATACATGGGCCTTCATTTTAGCTTAACGTTTGGGAGACTTTGATGACTGACTTGCAGGACATGTTTGCAGAGGCCTAGTGATTCAGGCCACTATGGGAAATATGCATGGGTGACATGCACATGACATGTAACATAGGGTATATGTAGTGGACATATTTGGTCAGGCAAAATATCATTTTCCTCATCCTCTCTTTCCTTCTTTTGCTCCCTTACTCATTTTTCTTTCCTTACTCATTATACTCCACTTCACTCAGTCCTTCCCTTAGTCTCTCTGTCTACTAACTTCGTCACTCCTTTTCCCTCAATCCTTCTATATTATCCTCTCTCCCTTCATCCCTTCACTGTATGACTCTCCTTCACTTACTCTCAGTTATCTTCCATTCCTCATTCTTCTAAATGCATCCTTAATTAGACTCCTTTCCCTCTCAGTCATTATCTTTTTACTTACTCCTGTTTCCTGATTTAGTTTTGCTAACTCACATTCTTTTAGTATCTTTCGTACCTTCAGTTCATTTTTCTCTTCTTCTCTTCCTTTCTGTCAGTGAATCTATATGCCTTACTCTTAGTAATTTGCTCTCCTTCTATTTCTTTTTCCCTCTTTTTGTCCTTCTACCTTACTTTATTTCTAAATACACTGTTATGATTTTTAACCTCTTCATTTGTATCTTTTATTTTAAAATACATATTTTACTAATTATAATTTATTTTTTCTTCTCTCTTTACAGATATAAAATGTAGTAAAAAATTTAATTAAAGTTACATTTATTATATGGTAAGTGTGACTAAAAAAATGTAGTTTGTCATGACCCTTTGCTTTAACCTCAGTACTATTTTCTCAACCTACCTCACTCCTGTTTCTTTACTCTGCTTCCCTCACTTATTCATATTCTCCATGTTTACTACCCTTTTCCTATTTCCCCTCCCACATTCAACTTCTTTCAGTCCCCATTCTTTACTTCCCTTACCCTCTGTTCCCTTCCTTTGCTCCCTCACTCATTCTCTTTCCCTTAATTATTTACTTCACTCCTACACACACACCTCCCCCCCAACACACACACACACCTCTGACATACACACCACACACACACCTCACACACACAGCCACACACACACTCCTCACACACACACACCCACACATCCCACACACACACACACACTCCACACACATACCCCCATACCCATACACCCCCATACATATCTCACACACCCACACCTCCACCCACACCCAAACATCCCACACATCCACACCCATACACACACCTTACACACCCACACCCCCACCTACACCCACTGACTCCCTATAACTCACCGACACTCCCTCACTTACCTTTCTTTGCTGCTTCACTCAGTCCCTTTCAGTCACACCTTCCTTTACTCTCTCTCTCTTTTGTCTCTGTCACTCCCCATGTCTTACCCTTATTCGCTTTTATCCACCCTCTTTCACCTCTCTATACTTACACTCACTGCTCTTTTTTCACCCTCCCTCACCGTTGTTCATTTATTCTGGTTTCGTCACTACCTGTCATTCCCCAATCTTTACTGTCCTTCCTTTTACTTTTAACACCCACTCACATTCTACCAGTACCTCTACTTTAGTTTTCATCCTCTCTCTTCCCTTGTTTTGCTCCCTTATTCATTTTCCTTTTTTCACTTACACCCTATTACACCTTCTCTGTTTTTTACTATGTAATAAACAATCCCTCTGTGTTGCTCCCTCTAGCTCTTTTTCTCTTAACATTACTCTTTCTGTGTTCTTCCCTCATGCTCACTCTTTCTTTATTTTTATTTTATTTTTTTGGGGGGTGCGCGCCTCGGTGCGCGCCCCGGTGCACGTACCGGTACGCGTACCCTGCAGAAAAAAGATTGACAGAGATTCTTTAAAAATATAGGTTTAGTTTTATAAATTAGAGGTAGTTCTAAAAAGAACTGTTTTTTTAATTCTTTTTGTTGTTTTATATTTTTTTATTGTTTTTTTGAACATTTTTTACTTTTTTGGGCTTTTCTGAACAGTTTTATATTTTTTTGTATTTTTTATGAGGAGAAACAAAAAACAGGGAATTGTAAATGGCTCAACTGGAGCAAAAAAAAAACAGGAAAAATTAGGTTTTTTTTGGGCACTTATGGTTATCCCCAGCAACGATGATAAGTTGTATACTTTGCTCACCATAGCAAAGTGTCTTTCCACAATAGTTGCACACGATTTTAAAATCGACAAACTTGGGTTGAATGGTAGACATTGTGTCTCTTGCCCCCGGACCCGATGGAGTGGGTTGTTTGGATGTTGAGGGTCTCGATGTTGATGGGGGTAGCTTACTGCAGAGGTCCCTTAACTCTGCATTAGAGTAGTTGTTTGGATGCAAACGCATCATGTGGCGAATCATGGAATGATTCCCGAAGGAATATTTTTTGTTAGGGTTCCCCCTGGACAGCTCAGCACCACAAATCAGACAAGTCACCTTCGCAGCGTTGACTTTTTTAAAACCCCTTGGGATTTTGAAGAACTCCCATATAAAGTGCTCTTTTGGTTTGTAGGGCTGTTTATCTTCAGGCAGGAAATGCCTTGTCTGTTCCTCCTCTTCATCATCCTCCTCCTCTTCCTCTTGACCACCAATGTAATCTTCTGGTGGTCTTTTTGATGGTGGTGGTGGTGGGGGTGGTGGGGCTGATGCTCAAGCTGCTGCTGCTACTGTAGCCATTTTAAAGTAGAAAAGATTAGAGACAGAACTCCAAACAGGTCTTTCTCAGTCAAAGGACAAAGTCAGAATAAGAAAAAAGGTGGGGGCTTTCATCATTTGGAAAACAAAACTGTTCTGGACCAATGAAAAGTGTTATCTTCAAGTCACATGCTCCAGGCTTTCATCATTTGGAAACCAAAACTGATCTGCACCAATGAAAAGTGTTACTTTCAGATCACATGACCTGACGCG
Organism: Lissotriton helveticus; assembly: GCF_964261635.1. Taxonomy (NCBI): domain Eukaryota; kingdom Metazoa; phylum Chordata; class Amphibia; order Caudata; family Salamandridae; genus Lissotriton; species Lissotriton helveticus. The sequence goes on along the minus strand of NC_136060.1, from coordinate 62,865,838 downwards.
CTTACACTACGCGCCCCAAGCGCGCTCGTAGTCGCGCCCCGGGGCGTGCCTCGGGGCGCGTAGCGTAAGCGCGTCAGGACGTTGTGCGATCGTATATGCTTGCGTGCTTCCGGGTGCGCTTACGCAGTGCGTCATATAACGCATCACGCGGTTACGCAAAATGTCACAATGTTGTTTTCGTTCGCGAGAATAGCGCTAACGGGACACTCACCGGTACGTGCCCCGAGGCGCGCCGTAACATTGCGCTTACCCGTGCGTGCTCCAGGGCAAAAAAATAAAAAAATAAAAATAAAAAAAATTACATAATTATACAATATAAAATTTGTTATAAAAAATATTACATTTCATACATATAGGGATTTGCTATTAAAAAACCTATGAAATTCACAGAAAAAACCATAGGTTTCACACCAGTTATAGTTAGGAATTAGCATTTAAAAAACCTATGAAATTCACTGAAAAAACCATAGGTTTCTACCATGTCACTGACCATGTCATGAGTGATGTAATATGTCATGTCATCAGCAGTGCATTGCACGCGCAAGTTACAGTGAGTCCAACTAACTATAACGTGGGAATTTCAATGGTTTTATGCTAGTAAAATTTCCAGCTAAGTATAACTGGTGTGAAACCTATGGTTTTTTCAGTGAATAATATATATATATATATATATATATATATATATATATATATATATATATACATATATATTCACTGAAAAAACCATAGGTTATAGACCATATATAGTTAGGAATTAGCATTTAAAAAACCTTATTTTACTCACACAAAACCATTGAAATTCCATATATAGTTAGTTGTACTAACTATATATCGCGCACCCGCAATCCACTGCTGATCATGTCACATATTACATCATTCATGACATGGTCAGTGACATCACTGATGACATCACTGATGACATCTCAAATGACATCACTGATGACATCACTGATGACATCTCAAATGACATCACTGATGACATCACTGATGACAACATCCAGTGACTGTATTTTTCTGTAAAGTTAAAATATGTCTTACATATTGAAGAATGAGTGGATGTATAAGTGTCTTGATGAAGGATTTAGTAGGGGCATGACTGACTGTATGAGTGACTGATTAAATGTGTCTCACTGAGTGCATGGGTTAGTGACTAAACTGTCTTAATTTGTGCATCATTATGTCTGTTGTTCTGTAAACTGCTGCATGTGTTGATCAGTAGCTATATGATTAACTATATGGGTTATTGATTGGTTGCCCAAGCATTTGTATGGGAGACTGAGTGTGTGTGTGGGTGGCTGGGAGGTGTATGACTCTCTGCATAGATGTGTGAGCAGTTGATTCACTAGATGTATGGGTTCAAAAGTGCTTGTGGAAACAGCTGTATGGGCGGTTGACTGTGTGCATGAGTGTATTGGTGAGTGAATGGATATCTCAGTGCTACATGTCAAAGTAAGTACATATGTAAAATACAGTACATGTGAGAGTTGACATATATAAATAACTGTGCATAAGAGCCAGTGAATGTGTGAGTGGCTGTATGGATCATTGTGAGCTTGTATCCAGGATTGTATAAGTGAGTAAATATGTTTTAGTATATGTTTGAATAAGTAAGGTGTGTATAACTGTATAGTTGAGGACATGGAGGTGTGATTGATTCTTTGCATGACTGACTAGGTGTGTGAGTAACTCCATGGATGAGTGACAGTCTGTGAGTGTATGTTTATACTGAGTGTATCTAAGATTATATAAGAGTCTGAAGAGGTTCATCATAATATCACATGAATGATGTCATCAGTGATGTGATCAGTAATGTCAAATGAGATGTCATCAGTGATGTCATCAGTGATGTCATTTGGGATGTCATCAGTGATGTCATCAGTGATGTCAAATGAGATGTCATCAGTGATGTCATTTGAGATGTCATTTGAGATGTCATCAGTGATGTCATCAGTGATGTCATTAGTGATGTCATTTGAGATGACATCAGTGATGTCATCAGTGATGTCATCAGTGATGTCATTTGAGATGACATCAGTGATGTCATCAGTGATGTCATTTGAGATGTCATCAGTGATGTCATCAGTGATGTCATTTGAGATGTCATCAGTGATGTCATCAGTGATGTCACTGACCATGTCATGAATGATGTAATATGTGACATGATCAGCAGTGGATTGCGGGTGCGCGATATATAGTTAGTACAACTAACTATATATGGAATTTCAATGGTTTTGTGTGAGTAAAATAAGGTTTTTTAAATGCTAATTCCTAACTATATATGGTCTATAACCTATGGTTTTTTCAGTGAATTTCATTGGTTTTTTAAAAGCTAATATCTGTAGCTGTAAAATGTATTCTTCTTTAAATCCCAAAATATATGTTATATGTTTATTAATAAATTTTTTTTTTAATATTTTTTTTTCTTCGCTCCCGGTTCGCGAACCGGGAAGCTTCCCGTTAGCTCAATTTGATGCCGCGACCCGGTCCGCGAACCGGTAAACGTTCCGTTTGCGCAACTGCCGCGTTAGAAATCAACATCGTGACGCGTCGCGGAAGCGCGATGTATCGCTTTGTCGCGTAATGCGTCTTATGACGCGCCGCGTTAGCGCACCCGGAAGTGCTCCGGTACGCGAACTGAGACGCGAAGCGCAGCTCCCCGGAAGCGATCAGGGGCGCGTCGCGAAAGCGCGACGTATCGCGTTGCCGCATAATGCGTCTTATGACGCGCCGCGTTAGTGCACCCGGAAGTGCTCCGGAGCGCGAAAAGAGGCGCGAAGCGCAGCGACCCGGAAGCGATCCGGGGCGCGTTCCGCAGCGCGTAACTTAAGCGTAACAGGTCATGTGACTTGTTAATAAAACTTTTCATTGGTTCATTTCACTTTTGGTTTCATAATGATGTAAGGCTAGGTCAGGTGACCTAAAAATAACACTTTTCATTGGTTTAGAACTATTGTTTTTCCCAAATGATGAAAACCCCTCCTTCTTTCCTCACTCTGACTTTCATCTTTGTGAGAGGAAGACCTTTTTTGATAGTTCAGCAATGGCTTCATTGGTAGCTTCAGCTGGTGGACCCCCACCACCACCACCACCTCCTCATGGGAAGAGAGGACCACCTCCCCAGTTCATCAGCAACACAGAGGAGGAAGAGGATGAGCAAGAGGAAGAGGAGACAGAAGGACCACAGTTTTTAGAAGAGCAGCCCCGGGTTTCTCATCGGAAAACCAGTTTTATTTGGCAGTTTTTTTCGATCCCTGAAGGGCAGAAGAAAGTAAATGCCAGATATGTCATCTACCTCATATGTAAGGAGAAGTTATCTAGAGGCACCTTAAAAAAATACAGCTTCGGTAACTACACCATGCATCGTCATATGAGCAGGTGGTATCCTTTAAACTACAGCCGGGCAGAGATGCGTGACCAGCAGGACAACCCAACAACTCCTGTGGCCAGGTCATCATCACAGATATCTTTGACACCAGCAGAGGCACGGGAAACCGTGCCAAACATTCAGGACAACTTTGTCCATATGAAGTTTACCTGCTTGTATTGTGGTGCATTATTGTCTTGTGGTAATATGAGTATTACCTTAATCAACCGAGCTTATGAAAATCACAATTGCCCTAAACGCCCCAGACAGTAATTTTTTTTTTTGCTCCTGTTGAGCCGTTTCCAATGCCTGTTTTTTGTTGTTTCCGCCCCATCAAAAACAAAAAAAAAAACATAAAACTGTTCAAAAAATACAAAAAAAACAAAAAATGTTCAGAAAAAAAAAAATATATATAAAACAACAAAAACATAAAAAAACAGTTCTTTTCAGAACTACCTCCCCTTTCAAAAAAAATTGCTAGAATGTTTAGCACTCTGGCAAGCTCTATTTCTTTTGGTTCGCTTCCCCGTTCGCTTTCCGGTTCGCGAACCGGGAGCGAACCAAAAAAAATAAAAAAATAAAAAAAGAAGAGTTAGTATAAGGGAAGTAAACAGAGAGTAATGTTAAAAGAAAGACAGCTATAGGGATTAAACCAGAGATACTGTTTAATAGATCTATTTACCGAAGAAAAGATGGAAGAGGGTATAATTGTGAAAAACAAAATAAAAAAGGAAGTGAAAGAAAAAAAAGAGAGTAGAACAATAACAAAGAAGAGTTTCTTGGAGAATGTGAGTGAATGTTCAAAATAAGATTAAAACATGTGGAATAATAGAGAGAAAAAACAGAAAAGAAAAAATAACAGAAAAAAATTAATTGAAACAGCAAAGAAATGTAATTAACATAGAGCCATATCATCAACATAGCCAATAAAAGTTTTGCAGCTTTTATCGGCAGAAATGTGTCGCTAAAGCCGCTTTTGCGGCAGAAAACTGCAGCTAAAACCACTTTTGCAGCAGTTTTCTGCCAATAAAAACAGCAATAATTTTATTGGCTGTGTTCATAATATGCTCCTTAGTGTGCTTCAACTACACAGAGAAAGCATTATGAACAAGTAGTGAAAGAGTGATCAGTCAAAGACACTAAGAGTAATAGAGACGGAGTGAGTGAACAAGAGTGAGGAACTATGAGAAGAGAGGGACTGAGAAAAAGAGTGGAAGGAGTTGAGTAAGTAGGTAATAGAGAAAGGAATGAGGAAAGTAGCAAAGGCAGGAAACTGAGGGTTAAAGAAATGAAGCTGTGGAACTAATAGTAGGTGAATGTGATAGAAATGTAACGAAAAGAGTACAAAACATTTACCTTATAATTGTCGTTAACTTACTTTTTATTTTTATACTTTCAATCTGTGAAAGAGAGAACAAACATTTGAAAAATATTAAAACATGTATTTAAAAATTAGAAAAGACAAGGGAAAAGATTGAAGGACAAACAGTTTTTCAACAACTTTGACACTTACAGAAGCTTCTGCTTCTCCAGGCCCCCTACACAGTCCTAAAGATATACATTTTAAACTAACAGTATCTTGATGCAGATGAAGTGAGGCCTATCTTAAAACATGGTGCATCTTTTGCACTGCTGTTGTCTCACAAAAGTGTCGCAAGATACTAACATTTTAAATGATTGTTTCAGGATGCCAATAAGATGTGTCCTATCCAGAGGTTTGTTTGAGGTGAGGCCTACTCAGGGTTCCAAATGAAATTTCGAGTTGTTGAAGAGAACAGAGGACATAATACATGTGAAGGCCTACCAATGAAGTAAGTCATGTCCACTTCACTCTTGAACAAAGGCCAGACCTCTTCTGTGTCCGTGGACAGACCTAAAGTTCATCTGCACAATGTCATTCATAAACTTAGGAAACACTGGTGATGTAATTGAAAAATGTGGAGTTTCTTTTCCTCATTTCACAATCACATCACCTGTGTTGCCTTTGGTTAGGTATCTCATAGTGCAGATGGAGTCTAGCATATCAAAGAGTACATAGAAGTTGAGCAGTATATACAACAATTTTGACATTTACAGAAGACTTAGCTTCTTATCTTGTTGGAGATGAAGTCAGGCCTGTCTTGCAACATGGTGCATCTTTTGCATCACTGCTGCATCGGTTTCATGTGGCACGGGTTTTTTACAGCATGACACATCTGCCTAGATGCATCAATTTGTAATTTTGTCGCCTCATAGCAAATCTTTTGCACCGCCGCTGCATCACAAAAGTGACGCACAGTGGTGCAAAAGAGGCATACACCTATCATAAATCTATCCCTAACATTTGAAATGATTGATTCAGGATGACGATAAGGTGTGGCCTCTCCAGAGGTTTGTTTAAGGTGAGGCCTACTCAGGATTGCATATCAAATTTATGCTTGTTGAAGAATACAGAGGAGATAATACATGTGAAGGCCTACCAATGAAGTAAGTCATATCCACTTCACTCTTGAACAAGGGCCAGACCTCTTCTGTGTCCGTGGACAGACCTAAACTTCATCTGCACAATGTCATTCGTAAACTTAGGAAACACAGGTGATGTAATTGAAAAATGTGGAGTTTCTTTTCCTCATTTCACAATCACATCACCTGTGTTGCCTTTGCTTAGGTATCTCATAGTGCAGATGTAGTCCAGCATATGAAACAGTACCCAGAAGTGCAGCACTGTATGCAAAAACTTTGACACTTACAGAAGCCTCACCTTCTCCATGCCTCCTACACAGTTCTACATGTACATCATAAATGCAAACAGTACAGAATTAATTATACATGTTAAATGGTTTATTTTTTCTGTTCTCAGAATGTATCAAATTTCACTAAAAACAGTGACTTGAAGGTATCATCATATAACAGCGGGGAAAAAAAACCACAATCAAAATGATTGTGTTTAAAAAACCCATACAACATAACAAATCAGAATTCAGAACTCCTTAAAGTTAACTTACTTTCCATGACGTCGAAGGATGTCCTATGAACAGCTTACACTCTGTTGTGCTGTTATTACTTTCAGCCCGCCACTTTCTGAAAGAAAACCTCCATCGTTTTGAAAAATATGTTACATACAATAAATGACTTCTCGCTCTCTACCACACGTTTCCACAAGGCCAAATCATGTCAGAGCCATTTATAACTCTTGGAATTCTTGTAAGCCAATCCCGTCATGTTGTATTTCCGCAACTTTCAGAATTAAAATGTTGAAGATCATTTTCACAATCCTGGACTACTAATATCTTACCCTTCTTGCTCACTCATGTTCTACATTTCCTATGACACTGATACTGCTTACTATGAAGCAGACTTACACTACCTCTATGACTACTACAATTATTTAATTCTCTACATCACTTTTAATCACAAAGCAATATAAAACAGTAGACAGCATTGCAGACTTACATTCCCTCTACTCCATGTTTTGATTGGCTGCTTGAATTAGCTTATAAAAAGAAATAGTTTTTCTGAACTCATTCAAAGTGCACTTATTTTTCCATGACGTCCAGTGTTATGGTAAGAAGTTATGTCTCTGTACTTCACTTATCCTCAAGGCCAAATCGTGTAGGAGCCATTAGAACTTCTTGAAATTCCTCAGAGCACATCCCGAGATTCTTTCCCTAAAATTTTGGTTTTAAAAACACCAGGTAAGAATTTTTAAGGTCATGCGGCAATTTTTTTTTGAAAATTAAAACAGAATCGTTGCAGAATGACCAGCCATTTCTAGACTTTAAATAAGCTGTGTAATGTCCTGATGTTATTGAAGGACCGTCATGATATATAATTGCTACAGTTACAAAAGTCCTTCCTGATATTGACAACTGTGAAGCCACAACATTTTTAATTAAAGTTGTCAATTTTGTTCCATCAGGCCTACATCGTTGGAACATTAAAATGACATACTGGCCATATGTTCGTATAAATAATGTTGACATCATTTCAGATTTACATTGGCTACATTCCATGTTGTGATCAGCTGCTTTTACTAGCTTATTAAAGGAGACTGATTTACTGTCTGGCAAAGTTAAATATATAAATCTTTCTGAGTCTACACTAGTAGTACTTGATACCCTACAGTTCTCGCAGTCATGCTGCCATTGATAAGAAAGCCCAAACAGGTGATCTACATCTACACCTTCAGCATGCAATACATCAAGCATATACATTAAAAACTCCTGACAATCTTGCTGAATATTTTGAGAGAATTGTGTTTGGCCTGAACATCTGTCTAACAGATTTCGAATTTCAGACACACTTTCTATTTTTGTTCTATCAGTGCTACATTTCTCTAACACAGAATTTAACAAACTGCATAATCTTTGATCAGAATTGACCACAATCTCTTCTTTTACATTTTCTAGAGAAAACAAAACATTAACCACTCTACATTAGCATAGCAGTTGACACCAGAAGTGTTTTCAAATTGAAAACCAACAACATCTTCAACAGAATCCTTTTTGTTTCTGCTTATAATTTCAGGTTCATCGACTTTTCGTCTTTTTGCTACAACCTCCCCAGTATTGGTCACATTTCTTCGTTTCCGGCCTACCACACGTTTCTCAAACAAAGGATATTGAGGCAAATGTGGCGCATACTCTCTTCTCAACCTATTGTATTCCTTAACACAATCTAGATCCGCACAAATGTTTGTGACATCACACTCAATCAAGTACAATCCCGATAAAGTTCTAACTCTTGACAATGCCACATATGCCATACCCTCCTTGAACACAGAACTGCCAATATTCACCAATGCACTGTCTACACTTAAACCTTGCGATTTATGGATTGTCACCGCATATGCCAAGCAAACAGGAAACTGCTTACGGCGAACATATAAGTCTTTTACAAGCAAAAATCTAGCAGAAGAACGACCAATTAGCTGTACTTCCTCAATGCCATCAAATTTAATTTTTAAAAATTCAATTCCATCTCTATTTCTGTATTTCACAAAATCAACAACATTACCCATTGATCCATTTACCAGACCTCTTTCAACATGTAAATTCCTTCTTAAAATTATACGGCAGTTCAAGCACACATTCAGACTCTTTTCAAAACCTGCAGTTTTAGATATAGTCTTCTCTAATGAATCCAATTTTGATTTCAAATTCTCAGACAAAATAATTGTTGATCCCATATGCTCTACTCTGTCAATAGCTTCCAGTTTCACAATCTCTTGCTTTTCTAAATTCAACATTTTGTTGTTGAAGATGGCACATTCTGCAAGAGTTGGCATCAAACATATTCCAGATTTCTTCTCAGTAATTTTCTGAAAAATATTCTCAGGCACAACATCTTGTTCTGGATATAAATTTGACAGTAATCGTGCATGTAAAGCTTCTTTCCCATGCTCGGTCACTTTTCCTATTCTAACATCTTGTAGAATATTCTTGTAAACTTCATCCTTCGCCTGACGCATATTTTCATGCAGTTCAGCATAATTGAAGTTTAACCATATATTGACGTTGCCAATGCTCCCTAGGCACTTCCTGGTATCTTCATGCGTGAGCATTTTGAACACAGGTTGCCCTTTCACTGGTGTCAGCTGCAGAAGATCTCCAAAAACAATGATGTGTTTGCCACCAAATAACACATCATACTCTGTTTTGAGAACTTCTTGCATTCTCAAATGCACAAAGGCAAGCATGACATTGGAAACCATGCTTACTTCGTCAATGATAAGAAGTTTCATTTTCCTCAAGATTCTTGAAACTTCACAACAAGCATCTCCAGATAGCTTGTGATATTGTAATTTGTTGTCATGCTCCACTGGCAGCATCAGTAAACGATGTAAAGTAATCCCTTTAATGTTATGTGCTGCCAGTCCAGTTGGAGCGGTGACAACACAAGACAGCGATGACTCAGTCCTTTCCTGCAAATAACATGAAATTGCTTTAATAAGGAAACTTTTTCCAGTTCCCGCTTCTCCACTCACGTAGAGTCGGACAGGCTTCAACGACGTACATGAACACTCTTTCTTCTCATGACTTAATCCATGATCAATTTGCATGGTAACTTCGTCATATATTTTCCTCTGCTCAACGTTGAGTTGTCTTTCCAACTCTTCTAAGTTAACCGCATCCTCCTGAGCATGTGCCATGGCTCTTTCCACTTCATTCATAGCAGTGGCAGCTTCATTTTCGATAACAGGTCCTCCTAGTGGATCCTGACTCAATGAAGCAGAACTCTGACTGTCCTGAGAACTGTCTCTGGCAATCTCGGCTGCAATCGTTGCTTCCTGCTCGATTTCCACATTCAACATTTCTACATATTTGGGAAAAGCAGGACATTCTATGGTCTCCTTGGCGGCAGTGAAAGAGTCTTCGTAACAGAGGAAATCTCCAAGCAGTTCCTCTTCTGCACGCCAAGGCTTGAAAAGTTGCAAAAGTGCTAAATAGAAAAACTCCTTTTTTTCAGGAGATTCGCCACTCAATTTTCGATGGTTTACCAAGTGGCATTTTCTTTGCTTGACCAGACATCCCTCACTTCCAATTACAGCATACACTCCTTTCTCAGTATCTTCTTTGATGTTCCTCTTGAATATGTAATTTTGAAGAACCTCATACAGACAAACATTCTCGAGGTGACTGCTTTGATTTGGATAATATGTATCCAACATGTTGCTCTTCAAAATGTCGGTACTGTTTGGCTCCTTTTCCGCCAAATACTCAATTTCCCGCACAGGTTTCAGAACTCGATTACGCGTTGCAGCAAGACCAAGACTCGCCCAAACGATACTCCTGGATTTGGCATAGAGACTTGCTGAAGACAACCGGTCAGAACATTCGTAAGCTCCGATTTCTCGATGCGACAACATCTTCAGACTGAAACTGTACAACTTCTTGCTGAGGCTCTTTTCATGGGAAATGTCCTCCCACATATCCTTCAATTCTGTCTTCTCTTTTTTGGTGATGTAAGATGTCACATACCGAGCCACAGCCATACAGTTATCAGCCACAAACTGTATATCCATGTTAGCATTCCACATGGACAAAATCACCGGGTTGTAGTCGTTGATGTACTTGGACTCTTCGTTCCTCTTCAAATTGTATGTGTTTTTAGGTGATGTCTTCATCACATTATGTCGCAGCGAAGACATCAAACTGTTTACTCTTCCTTTAGAAATCACCGGTCGTGGAAAGCCGAAACGACATTTGGTGTAGAACTTGTCCTTGTTTCGGAATTTACGACGACAGTACTTTCCACAACGATGGCTTTGGAAACGTAGAACTTTTTCTCTTAGGCTTTTCTTCTCCTTTGCGTTTGGAACAGCACACGTAGAATACTGTTGTATGAAACTCATCACTGAGTCTTCTGGATCTGTTCCAAATTTAGGTGCATCCTTGATCCACAACAGCATATGTATGTGAGGAGCACCTCTTGCTTGGTACTCCTTTCTCCAGAAGAAATCCAACACCTCTCCAAGAGGTGGATTCTTCTTATTCATGATGAAAGACATCATAGCTTCAAATCTATGATTGAAGTACCGGCATACATTGACTGGATCCAAAGAGCACAGTTCTCCGGGTGTCTTGAATTCGATGTTTTCGATGTTTCCATTTGCCTCTCGTAGAAATTCAAGTAAGTCTTCCCAGCCATACTCGGCACAGCTCAGAGTGAGGAACCATGTGGGAGTTCCTAAGTTCCTCAGCATACATTTTAAATCACCATGACGACGGTACCAGTACTCATTAGTACCACGCTGACACGCCATGAGATTAATCAGGTGAGAATCTAAAATACTGTCTTGGACATTGACTTTATCCATAAAGTCACTTGCAGAGATGTTTTGCATGTGTATGCCACTTTTCAAGATGTGGTTTATTTATTTATTTTATTTTATATGCTTATATAGCGCCTGAATAGACCCCCGAAGGGGTATCTCTGCGCTTAGCCATACAAAGAAACCGACAGCTCAACCCAAACAGTGCTAGAGGGTGGAGGGGAGTGAAATGGGTTAAATGCTGGAAAAAAGGTAAGTTTTCAGGGCTTTTCGAAAAGACAGGTGGTCAGTGCTAAGCTTTAATGCGAGGGGGAGGGTGTTCCAAAGAACAGGGCCTGTGTATGCCAAAGACTTGCCTCCTTGACGAGCTTTTTTAATTTTTGGAACCTTAAGGAGTTGGAGATTGCTCGATCGTAATGAGCGACCCGGAACATAAGGAAGGAAGGCTGTGGAGAGGAATTTCGGGCCTTTCCCAATCAGGCACTTGTGGATTGTACATAAAATTTTGAATTTGGTCCGCAGTCGCACTGGCAGCCAGTGGAGTTCCAACAGAAGTGGCCTGGAGGGAGTCCTGGGAGGAGCCTTCAAGATTAACCTCGCGGCCGTATTCTGGACCACCTGTAGTTTGTTAAAATGGCCTTCATTAGCTGACAAAAGAAGGCCATTACAGTAGTCCAGTCTACTAACGACCAAAGCCTGGACCAAGGTCTTTCTGTGGTGATCTGGGAGGAAAGGAAAGACCCTTCTCAGCAGAGAAATAACCCCGAAACAGGTACCCGCAACCTGATTGACGTGATCTTTGAAGGTCAATGACTGGTCAAATAGCACTCCCAGATTTCTGATGGTCTGTTTAGGAATAGGGGCAGGTCCTAGTTCAAGAGGCCACCACTCATTAGACCACAATATTTCTGCTTCCCCATAGAGTACAACTTCTGTTTTGGCCACGTTGCACTGTAGGCAGTTATTGGCCATCCAGTTGGAAACTGCCCTCATACCTTCTGCAAAAGTTCTTTGTAAAGCAGGAGAGGAGGTCTTAAAAGGGAACAGAAGTTGGGTGTCATCAGCATAGGACACCGGTATAAACCCAAAAGATCTCACTAAGTCAGCCAGGGGGGCCACGTACACATTAAACAGTGTGGGGCTAAGGCAAGAGCCCTTTGGCACACCCCTGGTGAGCTCCCTGGCGATGGATTTATGGGGGCCCAATCTGACTTCTTGAGAGCGGCCGGAAAGGAAACTCTCCATCCAGGACAGAGCCATACCTCCCAATCCTATCTCTCTCAAACAGCAGAGAAGCAAATCGCGAGACACCGTATCGAAGGCAGCGGATAGGTCCAATAGCACCAGAATCATGGACCCTCCACTATCGAGCGTCATCCTGATGTTATTGGTGACAGCCAATAGGGCAGATTCGGTGCTATGGTTAGGCCTAAAACCAGATTGTGAGGGATCTAGGCCATCCGCTGTCTCGATATATTTGGAGAGGTGGGTGTTCACGTGCTTCTCTGTTAATTTGCCGATGTAAGGTAAGAGAGAGATAGGTCGGAGGTTAGATAGATCCGTCCAGGGTAGGGTAGCCTTCTTCCGGATAGGGTTTACAACCGCAGTCTTCCATTCCATGGGGACTTGGCCTTTGGCCAGGGAGGTGTTAATAACTGCCTGGATCGAGGGGCCTAAGATGGAGATCAAAGGGGGCATCATTTTAGCAGGAAGAGGGTCACTGGGAGAGCCTGTTTTCATATGGCCGATTAGGGTTGCCAAATTTTGATCTGTGACGGGAGGAATGACACACAGGGAGTTTGAAGCCTGTGTGCCGGATTTAGCTTCGGGAATAGATGAAATGGCCCCAACTTTAGAGGTTAAAATTTTGTCATAGATCAAATTTATTTTATCCTCGAAGAACTCAGAAATTTCATCACAGAGAAGTTGAGAAGCATCATCGGTGCTTTCAGTGGCTGTGGGTTTAATAAAATTGCGTAAAATTTTGAACAATTCACGCGGACAGTTCCCTGCCTCCTCCAGTTGAGTAGAGAAGTGGACTTTCCTGGCTAATTTTATATTTTTATAATATACTGACTGAGCCTCGTGAAATGCTTTCCTTGCTTCTTCATTTTTGGATGTTCTCCACTTTTTTTCTAAGCGTCTGCATTTTTGCTTTTCTTTCCTAAGATCAGCTGTATACCATTTCTCCTGTTTGGACTGGGGGAATTGCTTGTGTAGTTTAAGGGGGGCAATGATGTCAATAGCAGATTTCAGGGACTGATTAAATTTCTCTAATACCGACTCAGCATTGTCTATATCTGTAACAATCGGTTGCACCCAGTAATTGTGCAAATTGGTAGCTGAAATTTTATGCCATTCTCGACGAAGAATAGGCGGGGGCAGAGCTTTCTGAGGTTGTTTGATTGGTCCAGCCAGATAAAACTCAACCAAAAAGTGATCTGACCAAAGGATCTTTTTGGCAGGTAAACAGCGTATTTTGGTACAATTGGAGAATATAAGATCCAGGGTGTGACCACCTGTGTGTGTGGCACCGTTGTTAATTATTTTAAGCCCCAGGTGAGATAGGTCAGTTGTTAAATGAACGGATTCCGGCAATTCAGGAGTGTCCATATGTATATTAAAGTCCCCAAGGAGGATAAAATCCTCCTTGGCTCTCATATGGGGGGCAAGTGTTTCCAGAAGGAGCAGGGCAAAGTCGGGGTTGGGAGTGGGTGGACGATACAGGAGGGCTCCTTTCCAGGGAGTACTACCCAATGTGAATTTGAAAATCATGATTTCCATCATTGGACTACATATTTGGTCTAAAATGGTTAACTTAAACGTGTCCTTACATATGATCGCCAAGCCACCACCAGTTTTTTTGGGCCTGTCAACATGCATAATTCTATATCCTGAGGGAACCCCCAACACAACAGCGGAAGTTGTATGGGGTTTCATCCAGGTCTCTGTAAAAAAACAAAGGTCAGGTTGTTCTGCATGAATAAGGTCCCAGATCTGTAATTGGTGCTTAGGCATGGAACGCACATTTAACAGGAGACATTTAAGTTCTGGGGGAGTTGTAGTGACAGTAGTTTTAGCACAAGTATAATTTCCAGTCAAGTCTGACTGGAAACGACATTGAAGGCATGAAAAACTTCCTTCGAGCTGTTTGTATTGCAGCCGTGTATCACATTTCACCCTTGGCTGAAGGAGTCGGAGGGTTTGGGGTGTATAAGTGACAAGGTTACTATCTTCAATGTCAGGAATCATCGTGGGATCGCCTAATAGCACCGGTACCTCTGTCTGCCTCGTCCTGTCGCGGACGGGCGCAGACGGGCAGCTCTTTGGCTGGTCTTCGGCGTTGCTTCGGCGACGCTGCGCACGATCGCTGCGCGCTCACAGAGGGCGATGGCTAAGTAGGCTCTCCAGATCGGTGCACTAGAGCGCTAACCGCTCGTGGAGTGTCCCGGCAGGAAGTGACTGGCTCTCCCTGGCCCGCCCTCCGCGCAACGGTACTGGTTACCGCGTCGGAACGGGGCGGGTCAGGAGGAAAGACGAGCACAGGCTTCCTAAGGTCAGTAAATATCGTTTCCCTCCTCTTTGTATTCAAGGCAGGGCTATGGGGTATTATTCACCCCAGTGTCTATATGTGCGTGGTATGAGTGTAAAGCGTGTCGCTGAGTGACAGTGCTCAATTAAAAAACAACATCGTTAGTTATTCAACAGATGTGATTTTAAAACAATTATTAAAAACAGGCTCTTCGCGTTTTAACACCCACCACAAATATCACATGCACGGGGCACAATTGCGGTAGCTTTGAGTGGCTGAGCGGCGTAGAGACTCTGCCACCGTCTCACAACCGCAGCTCACCTGGGTCAGGGCTCCGCCTAAGTAGGCTCTCCAGATCGGTGCACTAGAGCGCTAACCGCTCGTGGAGTGTCCCGGCAGGAAGTGACTGGCTCTCCCTGGCCCGCCCTCCGCGCAACGGTACTGGTTACCGCGTCGGAACGGGGCGGGTCAGGAGGAAAGACGAGCACAGGCTTCCTAAGGTCAGTAAATATCGTTTCCCTCCTCTTTGTATTCAAGGCAGGGCTATGGGGTATTATTCACCCCAGTGTCTATATGTGCGTGGTATGAGTGTAAAGCGTGTCGCTGAGTGACAGTGCTCAATTAAAAAACAACATCGTTAGTTATTCAACAGATGTGATTTTAAAACAATTATTAAAAACAGGCTCTTCGCGTTTTAACACCCACCACAAATATCACATGCACGGGGCACAATTGCGGTAGCTTTGAGTGGCTGAGCGGCGTAGAGACTCTGCCACCGTCTCTGCATATGACAGTCCAGACAGATCGCTTTCAAACAGGAGATGAAACAAATAGGGAATACATTGTCGAAACCTAGCATCTCCTGCATACAATCGCAAAGTCCGGTATTCAGAAGCAGGAATTTGATGAGGTCGCTCATCATATCTTCCTCCCTGACCTGTTGGAAAAAGCTGTGGGAAACACCGAGCTTCCAAACTTTCCTCCCAAACACTAATGGGACTCCCTTTGGCTTGTTTCATTTGAAACAACTAAATAGCATTCCCCATGACTTCCTTGGAATGCAAAGGATGAACACTATAATGTTCATATATTTCTTCACTAGTAGAGGGTTCTACTTTCTCAATTTGACCAGCACACAAATCGCTATCCTCTTCCTCACTTACTTCCACTTCTGCAACATAAACATTCTTATAGTACTTATTATTTTTTTTCAAATACAATGTTGCCTTTTTGACTTTCCTAACATCCACTAAATCTTGCCATATTTTCTTATTCTTTGTCGGAACCCCATTAACTAAGATAACCAGAGGTTCCTCTTCCACTTTTTCTACTCCAATTATGTTAATGTTTTTCTTCAAATCTAGAGGCAAATAAACAACTCTTCCCTTTAATCCTCTCTGTAAATCTGATGGAGGCAATTTCACTGTCTTTGGCTCCATTCTTACAATAGCCTGAAAGGGATGGATACTTTGAATCAAAATAGATTCATAAGTATTTAAATCCTTCAATTCAGAAGGAATCTCAACCAATTCCAGATTATTATGAACTGCTCTAGCAGGCATCTGGTTTTGATTTAATTTGCTACAACAATAAGTACACACACGTTGATCCGATCCCAAATCAAAACAATTTTCTACCATCAAGTATGTTGTGAAATCCTTCCATTCACTAATATTTTCCCTTTCACTTTTTGCATATAAATCCACTAACTTAGTCTGATTCTTATAATAAGTGCGTCGACAACACACACAAGTGAAATTAGGCCTCTCACTTGATTTCACCTGAAACGTCGCAATTTCCCTCTGAAAATTATCTGTACTGGAAACCTGTACTCTATCTTCCACATTACCCTCTTCTTCTTGGTCAATTTCAACATTCTCCTCTTTACTTCCAAAGTAACCAAACTAAATTTCTGCACAAATATTCTTCACATCTACTTCTGAACCATGCAAAAGAGCAGCGCATAATTGTTTAAGCATAATTGCTGGACTCTTAGCATAATACAACATTCTAACTAATTTCATCACTTTATTATGATGCACTGCTAGCATCCTGAAATGATGAAAAACACTCTGGCATACTCTCCTGGAAAGACAAGCCAGTGAATGACCATGCAAACCTGTCACTTCTCTCACTCTGCAAGGATCTAATTCTTGCACCAACTTCATTTTCTGCTTCAAACTTTTCTTATTAAATGTCCGTACAAAATCACGAAGCAAATTGATGGAATCCTGTCGCACACTGCAAATACTACTACACTTCCAGGTGTACACAGGACCCTTAGGACGTCTTCCTAAAACCTCATTACCTAACACCTCTTCTGTCTCTGTTGTCACAAGTTTTTCTTTTTCAACTGGACAACCATCTTTCACTTCATAAGCTCGACCACTGGTGTCAACTGCATGCACCAAATCATTATCCTGGAAATAACTCTCCTCATTAAAAAATGCCTCATAACTTGAACTATGCATCCATTCTCCGGAAAAAACTTCACAAAAATTACTACGATTAACTATTCTCTTCCATCTACTATTTCTTTTGAAATCATAAATTGCCTTGTTTAGCTTCCTAATTCTATTGATTATCAAAATAAATAACTTACGTTTAATTTCAAATGCCTGATCAATAACTTTCTCAACTTATTTTTTTCTCTTATAAAAAACCACTTTCTGTTGACCTTTCTTAATATTTTTTAACAAATTGCCAATTATCCTGTTGCGGAACATTCGTTTACGAATGTCCCTAAACTGTTGTTTCCTTCTACTATCATGCACAGAGTTATCTCTTGCTCTAGCAGTAACATTTTTGATTGGCCTTTCCTTTCCGTTTAAAATGCTTCTCTTTTTCTGGACTGAAACATTTTCTGTAGTAATATTTTTTTTACTACAAATATTTCTTATAAATGTTTTTGTGCTCTTACCCGGTGCTTTCTTGGTGACTTGACAAGTTTTTTTGTCAGAGGACTGCTGCATTATATCATTTACCTGCTGTCTTTGACGTTTTGCAGCCTTTCTAAGTCTTTCTTTAGTTGGCATGCTGAAATCTTGAAATGATCTGCAGTTGAATCTGTGGTAAAATATAATAAAAATGTTATTAACCACTATTACCAAACAGTAAATCAATAACAGTCATCAAAAACTTAACACACTACTTGACATTTTTAGTGCTTGGCAAATTTAGAATACAGAAATAGCAGAAAAGAAATGGAATTCATATTCATTTTACCTGTGCTGTTTTATATGTGAATCTGATCTAATTTTATGAGCATATTTTAATATTTTATTGAAGACACTACACATAACCTGTTTTTGAAGGTGTCTTTATTTTTAAATGAAACGGTTTCCATTTTTACTTTTCATTTATTATACATTTTTAAAAATAAATGTTTATAGTTCCATAGGCTCAAGCACGTCAGCTTCCCACCCTATGTCATACAATTCTGACAAATCTGCATCCTCATCATGTTCTTCTTCATCCTCAGGATTTAAATCATCCAAGGGATCTACTTCCAATGACGTTTCAATTACGAGTTCAATTATGAGGTCGAGATCAACTGATTGCTGATTGTCGCTCATGTTGATGTTGTCGTTATCTTTAAAGAAAGAGAACAACAATGAGATGTTGCAGAGTAAGGCACAAATCTCAGAGACTATAATAGTAAAATTGTTTAACAAGAGTAACATTTTGCAGCTATTATTTAGCCATGACCAGCGATGCTGAGGAGGTAAGGCCTATGTCCAAGTTTTCAGTGAACAGGACTCATCTCTTCTTAACCTTGGATAAGCCTCACCAACTCTGTGTCCCCTGCTCATACTTAAATGTAAAGTGGCAGATTTATGTTAACTGACGCATTCCCAGGGATGCACCAGTTAATGTGCACCGCTGCTGTGCCACCCATGGTGTGCCGCATTTACAATGTGGAGCACCATTGAGTGAAAACAGCACAGATGCGTCACTCATCTGTGCCGCAAAAGCAGCACATTGCAGGAATCACGTCGTAAGCGCAACATGTCTACTGCAATGCACAGGAGCAAGCCACACATTGCATGGTGCATCACTCCTTATGCCTGTTTCAAACAGGCGTAATGATTTGATTCAGCAATGCTATAAAGCTGAGTCAGTGAAATCTTCTAAATTTCACTGTGTTAGTTTTACAGGGCTTTCTTGCAAATTAATGCATACCTTGCAACAAAACACCTATATGAAAACTGACGCAGGTTTCATGTGGCACAGGACTTTACAGCATGACACATCTGCCTAGATGCATCAATTTTTAAATATGTCGCCACATAGCAAATCTTTTGCACCGCCGCTGCATCACAAAAGTGACGCACAGCGGCACAAAAGAGGCACACGGCTATCATAAATCTGTCCCTAACATGTTAAATTATTGATTCAGGATGACGATAAGGTGTGGCCTATCCAGAGGTTTGTTTAAGGTGAGGCCTACTCAGGGTTGCAGAATAAATGGAGATGGGGCACCCCTGAGCCTTGCTGGAGCTGCATGGCACTTGCGATGCAGCTCCAGCAATGCGCCACCTTTACGGCACAGATGCGTCACGCATCTGTGCTGTTTTTGCCCCATGGTGCGCCGCATTGTAAATGCAGTGCACCATGGGTGGCGGAACAGCGGCGCAGGATGACTGGCACATCCCTCGGGATGCACCAGTCATCATAAATCTATCCCTAAGCTTCTTATCTTGTTGGAGATGAAGTGAGGCCTGTCTTGCAACATGGTCCATCTTTTGCATCACTGCTGCATCGGTTTCATGTGGCACGTTTTTTTTACAGCATGACACATCTGCCTAGATGCATCAATTTGTAATTTTGTCGCCACATAGCAAATCTTTTGCACCGCCACTGCGTCACAAAAGTGACGCACAGTGGCGCAAAAGAGGCATACACCTATCATAAATCTGTCCCTAGCATTTTAAATGATTAATTCAGGATGACGATAAGGTGTGGCCTATCCAGAGGTTTGTTTAAGGTGAGGCCTACCTACATTCATGGGGAAATGAATTAAAATGTCCTTAAGACACATGAAAGCGTTATTTTAAAGCCTTTGCAGCATTTTTGGGTCACTTTTAACATGGCTATGTAACTTAAACAATCAAAATCTAAATTTGCCAAGCACAGGTGGGAGCATATTTACAAGGAATTTGCACCACGGGGAAAGGTCTTACATTAAAATGGAAAAATGACATCAGAGACACTCAAATGCCTTATAAAGAAGCATACACCATTATGTCCTTCTCATAAATGTTAAAAGCATTCCTTTTCCTCAAAAACGATTTTCAAGTCTTAATTTGAAAACACTACACATGGGGAAATGACTTAAAATGTCCTTAAGACACATGAAAGCGTTTTTTGATTGCCTTTGCAGCATTTTTGGGTCACTTTTAACATGGCTATGTAACTCAAACTATCAAAATGTAAATTTGCCAAGCACAGGTGGGAGCATATTTACAAGGAATTTGCACCACGGGGAAAGGTCTTACATTAAAATGGAAAAACAACATCAGAGACACTCAAATGCCTTATAAAGAAGCATACACCATTATGTCCTTCTCATAAATGTTAAAAGCATTCCTTTTCCTCAAAAACGATTTTCAAGTCTTAATTTGAAAACACTGCACATGGGGAAATGACTTAAAATGTCTTTAAGACACATGAAAGCGTTTTTTTATTGCCTTTGCAGCATTTTTGGGTCACTTTTAACATGGCTATGTAACTCAAACTATCAAAATGTAAATTTGCCAAGCACAGGTGGGAGCATATTTACAAGGAATTTGCACCACGGGGAAAGGTCTTACATTAAAATGGGAAAAATAACATCAGAGACACTCAAATGCCTTATAAAGAAGCAGACACCATTATGTCCTTCTCATAAATGTTAAAAGCATTCCTTTACCTCAAAAACGATTTTCAAGTCATAATTTGAAAACACTGCACATGGGGAAATGACTGAAAATGTCCTTAAGACACATGGAAGCGTTTTTTGATTGCCTTTGCAGCATTTTAGGGTCACTTTTAACATGGCTATGTAACTCAAACATTCAAAATCTAAATTTGCCAAGCACAGGTGGGAGCATATTTACAAGGAATTTGCACCACGGGGAAAGGTCTTACATTAAAATGGGAAAAATAACATCAGAGACACTCAAATGCCTTATAAAGAAGCATACACCATTATGTCCTTCTCATAAATGTTAAAAGCATTCCTTTTCCTCAAAAACGATTTTCAAGTCATAATTTGAAAACACTGCACAGCTCCTATGCACAAAAACACCCTGTCAGTACTAATACTTCACATTTTCTCCAATTACAATTTCTCAAAGAAACAAAATCTATTTGTAAAACACTTGAGGCAAAGCAACATTTTAAAAACACAACTTTCTTCATAATTTTCTCCTTAAAGCACACTATTCTCTATCTAAATTAAATAAATCTTTTCTCACCTTAGCAAATACTTTATGAGTTTCAAAACAGTCTCAGAAACACACCACTTTGTCTTTAGCAGAGCAAAAGGTATGCACTCCAGAGTCTGCAGCTATCAAAAGCACAGAAATGCTGTAATTCTTCACACATATCTCTCATGTCACCAATCAAAACTCTTCCCGCACTTTTTTCAAATCAAAACCCTTCCCCCCTCTGCCCTCTCTGCCTTTTTTGCATAGCAACCACCTCTTGGAAGACCTCTGGTGTTTGCAAGTTCACACAACAATGTTTCAATTGAACTCTGAACTCTCAGTGCACCTGCATATCCAGTGCAATCTTTCATTTAATGATTTTTTCTTGACCATTCAAAATACATCTTTCAAAGAACTCATCCATGCACCCTAACTTTCTGTTTTCAGCAATCAAAATCCACCAATCACTGTTACTGCTTCATTAACACAGAAACTCCACAGTTTTTTTCATTTTAAACTCTTATTTTTTCAACTGCCATTTCATTGCCACACTTTATCTGACTGCAGCAGAACCTTCTCTCACCATGTTTTCTGTCTGGATTGTTGGACATAGTTACATCTACTGGGCTCAGAGGTATGCTGATAACAGAAATTTACCTAACCTCAATTTACAAGATGTGGAAATTAAGTGGTTTGGCCACAGAGGATTAAAATGTCACCAATTGATACCATTGGTGAAAACCTTTATGCATTTGCCAAAACCTGACCTGTTAATTGTGCACTGTGGAGGTAATGACTTGGGCACTTTGACTGGGGTAGGTCTGGAAATGCTTTTAAAGGACACCTTTGAGCAATTAATGGCACTTTTTCTTCAGACTGCCTTGGTATATTCAAATATATGCCAAAGACAGAAATGGAGGTGGTCGAACCAATTTTGTCCACAAATTGAGAAGTCGAGGAAGCATGTAAACAAATCTATTTCAGGTTACATGAGAGACCATGGAATGGGCTCCGTGTAAAACAATAACTTGCGTTACTACATGCAAGATATCTACAGAGGAGATCGAGTTCACTTCTCAGATGAGGGCAACAGAATTTTCATTCTGAATTTAAGACTGTGCATTGGTACCTACTTATAAGTACCTAAATGTACCATAAACCCAAAAGCTCTTCTCAGAGCTACCTTACATCTGATCACTCACAATTATTATTTTACTCTAACTTTTTTCACTAATTTTCAACAAAGTACGCTCCCCGGGGCGCTACCCGGTACGCGAACCGGAAGCTAACCTCGCGAAATTTAAGAAAAAATGTTTTTTTTCGCACATATGGGCCTCCTCAGCCACCCTCACAAAACCTAGGGGGTCAAGATAAGTCTACCGTGCCCCCTTCTACCCATTATGAACATTAGTTGCCCTCCATCTTGTATCTTAATTCGACCGAAACACAAAATGGTGGACTCCCGTAACGCTTCAGGTTCGCGTACCGGGGCGCTCGCCAGTTCGCGTACCGGGGCGCTCCCCGGGAAGCGCTCCATCAAAAAAGGTGGGAAAGTAATTTACAGAAAAACGACTGGAGACACTTTCACCAAATATAGATTAGCTCATACTACATACCAATCCCTATCATTTTCACAAATTTGATTGAAATTCCATTTAGCCATTTAGCCTGTAGACCTCTCTAAATACCGTGAGGTAAATTACTTCACAAAACACATCTGAAGTGTTGGAATTGACAACCAATGAAAATGTTACTTTCATTTTCTACTTTTTTTACCTGACATTTGATTGGTTATATACCTGAATATATATAAAGGTAGAGAAGGAAACACAGCCATTTTGACTACTACTTCCTGGTGTACATTTCAATTGGATTTTCACTAATCACTTCAACTTCTTTGTAAAGGTAAGTTGTTATTTTAAAAACTGAAGTATATTGTGCACTATCAGTTAATATGGTAAACTTTTTCTGATAGTTATATACTATCCCTCTGTAGTAGTTATAGATTTAGATAGTCTTCTCTGTTATAGTTATGGATGGAGTTAGGTTTCTCTTGTATAATTATGAATTTACTTACGTTAAATCACATACACTTTTTTATATTCCTACTTCCACTCTGATACTATACACTGCCCAAAGATAAATTCACTGATAAAAATTGCCTATCTAAAATTAATCCCAACAGTGCCCTATCTCTACTAATATATATTTTTTTTATCCAAATTTCAGGCAACATGGAAGGCGAACAGAAAGTTTCATTTCAAATTGTCCTGCAAGAGAGCAGCCAAGAATTAATTGATCCAAATTATATAGAATTTATGGATGAAACTTGGGACCAAGAACTACTGCAATGTGTGCAAGCAGTAGATGACCTCCTTCAAAATGAGGACATTTTACACACTCAGAGATTACAAGCTATGTTCAATGAAAATGACGACATTTCAGACAGTGAAATGTTAGAAATGTTATTAAATTTTGAAACACAATCACAATAATAAATAATTGCTTAAAAAATAAAGAAATTAAAAAATAATCAACAAAACCAACAATCAATTAACATACAGTATTTGAAAAGTCTATCATTCTTTTTTCCTTATAGTACGCTCCCCAGAACGCTTCCCGGTTCGCGGACCGGGCGCTCCCCACGCAAAAAAACAAAAAAAAATATTTATTTTTTTTTTGCACTGCGGGGCCCTTTTAAAGCCTCCACATCAAACCTAGGGGGTCAGGGAGGATCTACTATGCCCCCTTATGGTCATTTCCCCCTTTGTTTTGGCCTCCTCTTGTCTCTCGATCCTACCGAGAGACAAGATGGCGGCCGCTCCGGACTGTTTAGAATGTTGACAGACACCAGAGAGCCAATCAGCTTCGCTACGCGAAGTTCCGTTACGCGTCAGGTACGCGAACCGGAGCGCTGCCTGGAGCGCGCTTACAGATATATATCTTTATTTTAACGTTAATTTCTCAAAATCCACTGGAGCACATATATTGAGACCTAGCAAAGGCACATCGGGCTAACAGTCCCTACAATTTTGCCAAGTTTTGTGCAAATCCATTCAGCCGTTCGACCTAAAAGTGAGGCCAACCGCCCTATGGAAATTAACATGGGAAAAACACGTTTTGGGACCCCCCTTTTTTCTCGGCCACCCCTTGACGAACCCCCCCAAATTTCCAGGGGATGCTCAGAAACAAAATGTTCCATTTTCCTGAAAATTTCAGCCAATTCCGTCCACAAACGCCAAAGTTATTAGACATAGAATTTTCCAAAATCCCATAGGGAAAAAATCCTAACTATATATACCTACTGGCGACCGCCAGTAGGTAATATATATATATATATCCACAAAAGCACTCCATTCATCCGAATAGACGTCTCCGACACTCAGAAATTGCTGTGCACGTAATTTTAATCAGCAGGAAAACAACGCGTTTCGCTTTGCAGCTTGGTCACGTTTACAAGTGAAGACCAAACAATTGTCCTTTTACACTTTTCAAAATAACATAAAGAGCGGACTATCACCCATATGTCTAGAATTAGGTACTGACTATGGCGGACATCTTGTTAGATGCAAACTTCAATGTAAACAATTGGCATATTGCATTTAGATTCATTTTAACAATGTTTTTCTATGCACAGAACTTTCAAATTACTATTGTATGTGAAGTCAATTGCAGAGTACCACAATACAAAAACAAAACATTTGCTACATAACTTCCATTAATGAAAAATGATTGATGTTTATATGCAAGTGTTGTATTTTAAAGCGAAACGCTAGAGCTGTAAAATTGGATACCTTGAGTTGGTATAGTACTTCGTGTGCGAGCGCAATACAGTTTTTAAAGTTTTCGTATCCAAGTTGACTCTAGATAACTGTCTGTCAATATGATAGTTCCGCCCAAGTGGGCCAGGGTAACCAAGAGACACCACGCCCAAGTGGGCTGTTGTTGAAGCATAGTACCACAATACTCCATGCCATAAAATGTATTCGGATTTGTCAAGAAAGTCCATCCCCCAATGGGCAAAATCATATATCTCCCAGCATGATCATCATCATATACAGCTCTCGGATTCAACGATTAATGGAGGTACAATATCTGTACGGTACAAGCAGCCAATTGATCTTCAACCATCAAACATGATTGGATGTTCCTAGTCACACCAATTCATCAAAGTACCTCTGAAAAAAGATAAAAACATTTAAAAGAAAGACCTACAGAGATCCAACTGCGGATAACATTCATAATTACAATTCATATCAGACTTATTCTCTTCAAGCAAGATGTACAGCTAATTCTTCAGTTATATTTAATCCATTTGGGGTCATGCATTCAAAGTCAATAATATACCTTGACTTCATTTTGCGTAAGGTAAGTTTCCTCTTACCTCCACGAATCCCCAGAATCACCTTATCTATAACCACCATCCTCAACAAATTCTCATTTTGGAAATGGTAATCAAAGAAATGGCGAGCCACAGGATACTGTGGGTTGTGATTTTTAATCGCTCTTAAGTGTTGTAGGACCCTTTCTTTCGCTTTTAATGTTGTACTGCCAACATACCACTTGTCACACGGACAAATTAGTACGTATACGCAGTACATTGTGCGACATGAGAGTGATTTTTTGATTGTGAACACTCTTCCTGATGATGGAACTGTAAGTTCAATACAGTTTACACTATTTCAACAGGCTTTACACGACCTACAACATTTAAAACCTGGATTGTCTTTAGGTTCAATTTTACTCACAACAGTATTTTGGCTAAGATCATCTTTAAGTGATCTACATTTTCTGAAGGTGATCTGGGGATTGGGGTTTAAGTAAGGTTTCAGATGATGGTCAGTTAGGAGAACATGCCAATGTTTGTTAAAGATCTTCCTGATCTCATGTGCCTGCCCTGAGTAAGTAGTAATGAATCTTACTTTAGTTTCTTCCTCCATAATCTTATTTGGATTGAGTAACTCATTTCTGATGGTAATGTCCGCCCTATTACAGGCTTGTACAATGGTTTTATTCTTGTAACTCCGTTCTTTGAAGCGGTGGCACATTATATATATATATTATGAAAAACAATTTTAAATAATGTGTTAATTTCTAAAACTACATTTTACACTACATTAAGTGCAACAGTAGGGAAAGTTTTAGATAGCGGAGGGGAATAAATTACTATTCCCACTATATCAAGAGCAAAAGTATGGGAAGTGTTGGATTACAGAGGGGAATAATTTACTATTCCCACTCCAGCGAGTGCAATAGTAGGAAAGTGTTGGATAGCGTAAGGGTAAAAATTACTATTTCCACTCCAGCAAGTGCAACAGTAGGGAAAGTGTTGGATAGCGAAGGAGAATAATATACTATTCCCATTCCAGCAAGTGCAACAGTAGTGAAAGTGTTGGATAGCAGAGATCTAAAAATTACTATCCCCACTCCAGAGAGTGCAAAAGTAGGGAAAGTGTTGGATTGTGGAGGGGAATAAATTACTATTCCCACTCCAATGAGTGCAACTGTAGGGAAAGCGTTGGATAGTGGAGGGGATAAAACCAAAGATTACAGCTATTGAACCTAAATCCCCAAACAAAATAAAAACAAAACAATTACCAAAAATAGTTATCAATGAATAAATTCATATTAATTATCAACTAATGATTAATTTATTTAAACTGAATTACTTTCCACCCCAATAAGCACAAAAACACACACCTAAAGATAGTTACACAATTTCCATAACTAATTTTACATTAATAAATTAATAACAATTAACACCTTGCCTGCGTCGAACGTTGAACTCCAGTGCTAAACGTTCGAAAAACGGGTGGAGTACCGTCGGCCAATGGACGTTCGCAGCACTATCAAGGTAGTGCACGTGACGACCATTGGCAAACGACAGCAACCAAGGGGTTAACAACAAATCAATAATTCCTTTTACAAATGTTTTTAACCTGTGCAACTCACACCTCAAAATTATTCCACATTTATCATATTTAATATTTAATTAATTAAGTAATTATCA
The DNA here is from genome assembly GCF_964261635.1 of Lissotriton helveticus. Classification (NCBI taxonomy): domain Eukaryota; kingdom Metazoa; phylum Chordata; class Amphibia; order Caudata; family Salamandridae; genus Lissotriton; species Lissotriton helveticus. Next base: position 62,838,769 of record NC_136060.1, on the reverse strand, counting down.
TTACTTCCCACCCTACTCCCCTATCAACCCACAACCTGCTCCTACACAAAAGACACAATTAACATAATGAGCCTATTAATTAATAAATATTAACAACCAATTAATACTTATTCAATATGCATTAATTAGTGCAATTAATAATAACTAAATATTAAATACATAACTATTAATTAATAGAAAACATGAATTAATTAATTATAATTAAATTACTTCCTACCCTACTCCCCTATCAATCCACAACCCGCTCCTAAAAAAATGACACAATTAACAATTAACTAAAAATAATTTACAACCAATTAATATATAATTAATAATAAATTAATTACCACAAATAACAATACAAAATATTAAATACATAAATATTAAATATTACAAAATATTAATTAAATAATTATAATTAAATAATTTCCCACTCTACTCTACTCCCCTATCAACCCACAATCCGCTCCTAAAAAATGACACATTCAACATAATTACCAATTAATTAATTATAATTAACAACCAATTAATACATAATTAATAATACATTAATTGCCACAATTAACAATATAAAATATTAAATAGATAAATAATAATTAATAAAACATATTAATTAATTAATTATATTTAAATTACTTCCCACACTAATCCCCTATATACTCACAACCTGCTACGGAACTAAAAAGCAAAATGTATATGCAATAAAATTAATACCTTCAAAAAATAATTATAAATGTATTATAATTAAATTAATTCCAACCCTATACCTCTATAAACCCAACCCTCACTACAGAACTAAAATGCTAAATGTACTTAAAATAACATTAATAACTCCGAAAATGTATATACATCTATTAAAAAACAAATGCAAAACTTAAACAAAAAAATAGAACACATACATTTAAAATACAATGTGGTGACTACTCTATTGTCTCATTTACCATCACTGACAACTCAGAAATTCACTCAGCACCATATTGTAAATAATCACATTTCTTTCACTAATACTCATTGTATATAAACACTCTTTACACACCTATGTTTTTTTGTCAGCTCCATGTTTATCACAGTATGTACAATGTAAACTCAGATTCCAATGTACCACACGCTCTGATTGTGACAAGTCATTGAGAGGGTGAAGGGACCTAGAAAGACACAAGAGAATGACAATTGTCAGGTGATGCCATCCCAGCTAGAACACACCACAAGTCATCAAGGTACACAAACCAGCATACATAACAATGAGCAACAACATCAACATGGGCATAATGTATCTGGTCATAAGTACCCTGTGCCGCACACATCTGCCATTAGCACAGAACCAACAACAGCCAGCAGTCAAAAATGTCTTCTAGGGCTTGTCACACCATTAAAGACAACGGACAATGTCACTGTTTTACAATGTTACTCACACTCAAAGAAAGTCGTTTTTGAGCTGTAGACCCAGGTCCACACTTTCCTCCTCCCTACTATTGTCGTCACTGGACATGAATGGGTTTGCAGGGGGGCATCTGCTGTTTATCATAGCCAAGGAGCAGGGGCATCTCTTTGTGCAAGGCCAGGTGTGGGGCATGCAGCATGCAACTACGATCTGACACACATTTTGGGAAGAGTAGAGTAGTGCACCTCCGCTCTTGTCCAGCTACTGGAATCTAGACTTCAGAAGCCCAACGGTTTGCTGCACCACACAACGTGTCCTTCCATAAGCACCATTGTAGCGGACTTCAGCCGGGGTCCTTGGATTCCTCAGTGGGCTTAGTAACCAAGGCCGGTTGGGATATGCAGAGTCACCTAGTTGTGAGATACACAGACCAATTTTGTAATATAAGCAGTAGCTGAGAACAGCATGTCACACATACATAACACTACTTGACTCTGCATACTCACCAACCAGCCAAGCACGCTCCGGATGCAGATTTGCCATCAGCTGTGGTATGATGCTGTTATGCAGTATGTAGGAGTCATATGCTGGTCCTAGAAATCTGGCACAGACATGGGAGATAATCATATCCGCTTGGCATACCACTTGCACATTAATGGAATGTAAATGCTTCCTGTTCCTGTATATGTGCTCACGTGCCTGTGGTGGAACCAGTCCAACATGTGTGCACTCAATGGCGCCAACAACATTCTGTATGTTTTCAAGGTCATGAAAATCACTCTTAACAGCTGCCAATTCATGTCTTTGGGGAAAATGGATGTGGCAGTCCTTGTATGTCATCATTACGAACAGGACATCACGTAGCACCATGCTGAACATTGGTTGAGACACCCCACCTGCGCTGGCCACTGTGTACTGGAACGAACCAGTTGCAAAGAAATGCAGGGCTGCCATCACCTCAACTGTTGGTGTCAAAGCAGTCTGATAGGTTCTGTGAGGCCTCATATGGGTTTCAATTGATCACATAGGTCTTGAAGGCTAAGGCATTCCAAACAGAATTTCCTTATGATGTCCTCATCCTCCATGTCCACCAGCACTGTGAATGGAAGATGCACATTTGGTTGTCTCCTACATTAACTGAAAGTGGACACATGTGAATTCAATTCCCCTAAGAGATGTGTCCAACATCTTACGGCTTGACTGACACAGTGCCAACAATGACTGGACAGAAACAACAGCTTAATGCACAACTCAAATGCCGAGACACCTTGACCTCAAGTAGTTGTACATGTGTTCAGTATGTACATACTGAGTAGCTCCAAAACAGATTCTGACTTTGTGAATGGAAAATGGTACATTCTGACATCTTGAGTCACCAGCCCTGAGAGTAGTTGACTCAGCACATGTTTTTAACAGCAACACTGCTGACTTCTGCGTAGCTGCTGTACCTGCCACACCTTCTTGCACACAAATATCATGTGGGACATGTGAGGAAGTACATGCCAATGCATGTAATCCTGTGCACTGACATGACATGTGTAGTCATCAGTGACTTCAATGTCACACTAGCATTGAATTTAGCATTCAGGTGGCATAATTCATTGTAAGTGTCTAGTGTTCCATGATGAGAATTGGTCATTGCCATTGCTACAGCATGATGTGTCCATAGGTGCCGTATGCGTGCTCTGCCACCGCAATCACAGTCATTGTCCACAATTGAAAAATGCCAATTTGCTGTAGCCACCGCCTGTGCCCCGCTGTGTGACACCACCAAAGCCCATGCCATTGCAGCCAATGGGAACCGAAATTGCGGTCGTGAATTACACATTTGAAACCCACGGTGGGTGTGCTCCGCTACCGCGGTCCCGGTCATTGAGTACAATCAAAAGATGCACAATTGCGGTATCGACCACCTGCCCTTGCTGTGTGACACCACCAATGCCCGTGCCTTACAGCCAATGGGAATTGCGATCTTGGTTGTGAATGACACATTGAAAACCTGTGGTAGGTGTGCTCCGCTACCATGGTCCCGGTCATTGGGTACAATCAAAAGATGTATGATTGCAATAGCGAGCACCTGGGCCCCGCGGTGTGACACCGCCAATGCCCATGCCTTACAGCCAATGGGAACCGCGATCGCGGTAGTGCCATACAGTTTTGAAACCCGGGATAGACGAACACCGCGGTCCCGGTTCTTGGTTAGATTTGAAACATGCTGACCAGGAACACCAACTGCAGCAGCTGAGTACCACTGAAACAATCCAGTGGCCTATATATATCTCTGAGAGAACTACACATTTCAATTGCATCCAGACACTGCTGCCTGCCATTCTTCACCAACAACTGCTGTTATTCCTGTCTCCTGGACCCAGTGATGGCGAGAACTGAGAACATCAGGGCCCGTCCCTTCACTGCAGAGGAGCTGGAAGTCCTGGTGGAGGAGGTGCTTACGCAATATGGGAGGTTATATGGTGCTCCAGATGTACTGTTAAGTGTTTCAGATTAACAGTTTGAGAGTGCTCACAGAGCTCACATGATGTTGCTCTGCAGTAGTGTGTGCCTGTGTGTGCAAGTTAATGTGCATGTATCCTCATTTTTGTAGTACCATGCTCCAACCTGGCCTAGTAAATATTGCACTTAAGTATTTGGGGAGGACGGCAACATGGACATTTCTACAGGCCTTCTTCAGCAAGTAAAATACAAATGTTGGTCTGAGACTGGGTAATGTAAATGAGTGATACAGTGCCAGGAGTGCTGAATTCGTGTTAATGGGGTGTGTTGCCTTATTTCCACAGATCCATGGCTGCATTGAAGGATGGGAGGGACATGTAGAGTTTTTGCAGCCATACTGTCAGACTTCTGGTTTGCACAGTCGAAGTCTGAAAAAACATTGCCTGGGCTATGACAATGACAATACTTTATTTGAATGATTAATAAGAATCAATACAAAAAGGAGAACAATCAACATTAAAAACGTATTTAAAATTGAATAAAAGTATGTGTATGTAGGAGGCACGTTTTACGTGGGACCTTCTACCAGTTAAAAGTCAAATTATGCCGTGGTCGGACTATCCATTAAGGCTTTTCGCGCATGGTAAATACATTTTGCGAAATTTGCCGTGTGCTTCACCGTGTCCAGCAAATATTGTTGAAGCACTGCCTCTTTTACTGTCCGTGTTCCCAGTTGGAGAAGGATAGGCCTTAGATGGATTCTACGGACTGACGACAAGGTAGGGCAGCATAATAGGATGTGAGACAATGTTTCTTGCTTATAGTGGCAGAGACGACACTCGTTGATTGCTGGACTTACTTTAACCGTAGGATACAGGTGCTTTAAGGGAAGCACATGCAATCTTGCTGCCAGGATCCTTTGTAGGGCTTGCCTGCCCAACGGCTGTAGAAGGTGAGGTTTGTGGCCATTTAAAATGTGTGGAGAGCTTTGCGTCTCGTGGAAGCCTCTGACTGTCAAAGCTTCAATATCCAATTTTCGTGAGCAGAATCGTACTTGCTTTTTTATTGCTGTTTTGACTGTCGTATACTTTATTATGTTGGGGTCCCAGTTCTCTATCGCTAGATTTAGAAGCTCTTTGGCTGAAGTTAGACCTGCTGACCACGGGTTACCTGGTTTTTTGAATATTTTATTTATGACAAACTTCATTGAGTTCTCTGATGCCATAGTGGTCAGATAGTAGTTTTTTGCCAGGCTTGCGAATTCTTCCAAAGATTGCCGGTTGAGGTTGAATTCAAGGCGAATTAGAGTGTTCCTTGTGCACAACGGAAGGCAAAATAACTTTTTGTAGGCTGCGCAGTTGATTTTTTCAAGGTCTTGCCCCAATTTGCCTGGGAACGCCTGTATGGCGTAATTGAGGGAGGGTAGTAATTTTGCTCTCAAAACTCGGATGGCCATGGTAGTCGGACTTTCCAAGGTGGCATTGAGTTTGTAAATGTCGTAAGTAACCATTTTGGCTTTCTGCTGGAGCTTGTGTCGGTGAACCTGTGGCCGGCCAGTTTCGCTGAGCCAAACTCCAAGGTAGTTGTATGTTTGAGTGCTTGATAGTAATAAAGATGCCAGTCTCCATTTTATCAACTTCTTTTTTGGGTAGCGGCCAAAGATTAATATCTTGGATTTTGAAGGATTTGCCACCAGCCTATTTTCGACGTTATACACTGCTAATGCTGTCAAGCCTTTTTGGAGACCGACTTTGGTGTGATCCAAGAGGACCAGGTCACCTGCATACTGAATCAATTGGATTCTGACTCCCCTGATCCTAGGAGTCGCTAGGTTTGCTCCCTGTAATGCGTTACCCAGATCAGCTGTATAAATTAAAAAGAAGCGGGGCAAGGACACAGCCCTGCTTTAACCCGTGGTCTGTACTCATTTTTTTCGTTGCAGATTCAGATGAGAATTTTACTCTTATCCACGTTTGAGTATACAGGGATCTGATGGCTTGTAAAAGTTTTGGGCAGATGTTCCAGCTAGCCAATTTCCTCCATAATATATTTCGATCTACACCATCGAGGCAGCTGTGTAATCTATGAAACAAGCAAAAAGAGGCTGGTTGCCCCAAACCGCTGTTTGTTGTATTAGGTATGATAGGGCTATGATGTTATCTATTGTAGAGCCTCCCAAGCGGAAGCCTGTTTGATAGAAGGGAAGTAAGTTTTCCCCGTTGACCCAATTTGATAGTTCCATGAGGAGGGAACTTGCATATGCCTTGCCTTCCACGTCCAATAAGCCAATCATTCGATAGTTCTTAGGATCTGTGCTTGGTCCTTTTTTGTAAATTGGATGTAGTAGAGATCCCCTCCAGGAATCTGGGACGTCCGTCAGGAGTCTGCACTCCGCGTACAGCTGACCCAGGTTCTCTGCCCAAAAGTCGATGTCCTCACAGAAGAGAGAGCCCGGCAAACAATTTGGACCAGAGGCTTCATTGTGACGTATTTTTGATTCAAAATAGGTTTTAGAACTTTCCTTTCAGCCAGTGTAACATTCACTGGAGGATGTGTTAGGTCAGTTGTTTCTTCATTTGGATGTTCTTCAAGGGATGTTTTATTACTTGAGTTTTTCTCTGAGTCGTTGGTATAAAGAGTTCTTACATGGACTATCCAAGTATTTGCGTCAAGGGGATTCTCTTTATTGCAGGTTCCCTGGGTAAGCTTGCTTATGTATTGCCAGAATTCCTGGGTCTTACTGGGCGCAAGCAGCTCAAAGAACTTCAACCATTTTCGCTCTGTTGCTTCCCGTTTCATTTGCCAAACAACTTTTGCGTGAGTGTTGGCCGCCTCTTTTAGATCGTTTTTTGCGTTAGTCGATCTGGTTTCTCGATAGGCTCTGCGTTTGGAGTTGAGTGCTTTTGAGGATTTCCTGATTGCTGGCTGGAATCCCTGGAATTGCCTGGGCTATGTGATGATATAGTCCACAAGGTTTTCACATGCTCATTTGTGACATTGCAAAGGTATGTCTTCCAGACAGTAATGAAGAATGGGTGTACAGTTTTCATATTGCTCCCATGGATAAGTGTGCATTACGCACAAGAGTAAAATGCCTGAGTGTAACACTTTTGATGGTAATTCATTTATGACACATCAGATAAATGTAATTTGGAGATATCATCCTTCCATTGTTTTCATTATGTGTTCTATCTCGTAGGTGTAGGCACTGTTTGCCCTCTCATATTGTAAATGCATGTCAATGTTCCGATGGCCCACATTTAACCTCAGTGTGAGTCCCCCTGACCTGCAGAGAAACCGCCCAATTTGACAAGGACCCATCAGTAAATGTACAAAGTGAAACATGTGTTGTCTGCCACCTATTTCTCATTTAACTATCTTAGGCCTGAGGTTTGCACAAGACAGGCCTACACCCATGTGAGAAGAGTGTGAGAATATAAGAACATGACCATAAATGTGACCTCCATTACACAGGTAGCCATTCACTGGCCAAGGACATTGAGGGGTGTGTAGTGTTGGACACAGTGAGTCTGCCCCAACACATCATTTCAAATGTAGTGTATGTATTGCTCTGTCACATGCTGCATCACAGATGATGGTCTTCTTCACATTGGTTTCTGTGCTGGCTCTCTGCATGTGTATGAGATGGCCAGGCACGGTGTCCATCCTCAAACATGTATACATTTATATGAGAGTATTTGATGCAAGTATATTACCTGTCATGCTGTATGGCCTCTGCTCACCATTTATGTATTGGGGTGCTATGTTTTTTCATGCACCTGTACTGACACACAGTGGTACATAAAACAGTGCCACTAAAACTTCCTATTCTTGTCTCCCATGCCTGCAAGGTTAAGGTCCTCCAGCGTAAGGCCTTTTGAAGGGGCAATGCATGTAAGGAGCGGGCTCTGGGTGTCTCCAGCTGACGGCACAAACACTGTCACAAGAGGTGGGATGACATCTGCTAGCTGAGCAAAAACATTGCAGAGATGATGCTGGGGGTGCTCCCTCAGAGTGGCATGTTGGCACGCAGGAGCATGACACCACTAACGGCCTGCATCTTGGCTGTGACACAGCCAGAGCTGGATGGAGTCTTGAGGGCCCAACAGCGGCAAGTTGGGGGTGAGTGTTCTGCAAAGTGTTTCTTTGGGTGTGAGTGATGGCATGAATCCCATCCCTGAGCCAGTGCGGAGCTCTGTGATGTTTCTAGTGTGATGCAATGGCTTCTAAGTGGCCTCTGTATTGGATGAAGCTGTCATGCATTTTCACAACACGTAGTTTCTCATGTGTTTAATACAATGACCCTTGACATTACAAGATGATATGTGACCTTGTGACATATGCTGCATTATGAGTGTCATAGACATCACCTGACAGTGAACAGCAGTGAGCATCATCTTAGTGTGCTTTTGTAGATGGGTGCTGGGCAATTTTGTGAGAACTATACATCCGACACCAATGTGAAACTGTACTTGTGCTTAAAAGCACAACATAGTGGATAGCAGGAGCTTATGGCTATTGCGAAAGGACATTTGGGAGTCTGTATCTGTGGTGTTACCTAAAAGTGACTCCATATGTAACAGAGGCAACAGGTTTAGATGTGTATCTATCTCACCTACAGGCAATTAGGTATGCTTACAGAGAATAGTATGTTAGCTTACAAGGAGGCACGAACCACCTATTTGGCTGTGTCAACGTCACATGGGGCATTAATGTCAACTATGTATGTTTCCGTGCATTTTCTGATGATTGCATAAAGGTTGCACATACAGACTGCACTTGGCAGGGGGCAACATGGGGGGATCATTTTCTAGTTTTGTACTTTGCTTGCATATGATGTTTGCGAGTATAGCACTATACTGAAGATACGTATCTGTCTTTTGCAGCATCTACCGAGGGCACAGCAGGACATGGGAAGGACACCAGTGGAGAAGCTTCTGGCATGACTGCTACACATGAGTTCACTGACACTGATGAGACCAGTACCTCAGGGGGGGACAGGAGTGCCCTGGATGAATCACGCCCGGAAACACCAACCTCCACATCATCTGACTCTGGCGGTGACTCCTCAATGTTGGTGGGCACAGGGAGTTCAAAATCTGTCTCTTCTTCCACCACACATCATCAAGTGCCCACCCTCCCGGATGCTACCACAAGTGCTGTCCATGGCTGCAGCCCTAGGAAGGGTAGAGCCTTCTTTCCCCCAGGCTGCCCCTGCTGCCCTCAGTGTGGAGGAAGTGGACCTTTTGCGCTAGCTGTGTGTGGGTCAGGCTGCTCTCCTGAATGCCTTCCAGAATCATGACAAGAAGTTGGCACAGGTAGTTGCCTTCATGGAGGGCAGTCATTCTGACATGGGTGGGCTACACCGAAGTGTCCAGTCTTCATCCTCCATAGTGAAGGCAGCCATTCCGCAGGCACAGGCTCCCAGTCCAGCTCCAATCCCTTCAGCAACCATCCTGCCAGTGGTACCACCTGACGAGGGTGCCCACATGCCACAGCCCTCAGGCACCAAGTAATCCACACACAGCACAGAACAGCAGCACTCCAAGTCACCCAGACCACAGACACCTACCCACAACACAAAACAGGCACACAGGAGCGCAAAGGCAAAAGCCCATCACATGACACTCAGGGGCATCAAGCCAAGAAGCAGGCCTCAACCTCACATTCATCCAAATCAACCCCATCCAAGGGCTCCCAAAGACAAACAAACAGTTGCCCTGTCTGCTGTGAACATTGTACCTGCAACGACTCAGCACAAACACTTCTCTAAGACAGATTCCCTCACAACGTTAACTCCCACCCACACCCCTGTAAAGCTAGGACGGGAGAGCAACTTGGGGGTTTACCTGGACAACAGGGGATGGAGGGGTAAAGGCAAGGCCACCACAAGTGTACCACCAGGTCCAGCAATTCCCCATGGGGAGAGCCACCTGTACTTGATACACCTTTGGTGGGGAGTGAGGCTGTTGTGCCCACTTCACTTCCCTCTCCGGCAAAGACAATTGTGGGCTATCTAATCCTCAAGAAGTTGAGACCCAGCCCTCAACATTCACCCTCAAACAATGTGTCTCATGGCAGCATGTCTCTGCCTCCCCGTGCCACCACACCACCCAGTCCAAGCAGCCCTCAGGCTCCCACAGCCACTGATGCCTCTACCTTAGCTGGTCCTCTCTCTCCCAGGTCCAGTCCTCCAACTGGGCCGACAATCAGCCACCTCCCAGTTCAACTGACAGCCAAATGTGAGGGAAAGTCCCCCTCCCAACACCATCTCTCCCACAGCGCTGCCTGGACTGCCAATTTGTCCATTTGTATCCCCTGAGCTGGGGTGATTCCCATGGCAGTGGACGGTGTTACCCGTTCCCTGTGCAGATTCTCATGCACACATGTGCACACCGGAACTATGGACTGGCCAATGACCTTGCTGTTTGTCATGTTGGATGCCCATTTCCTGTGCAGTTTCTCATGCACAAATGTACATACTTTAAATTTGTACTGGCCAATGGTCTTGCTGTTTGTCACTTTGAATGCCCATTCCCTGAGCAGTTTCTCATGCACACATGTACATACTTTGAATTTGTACTGGCCAACGGCCTTGCTGTTTTGTACTTTTGTTGCCTATCTGGGTATTACGTCATAAAGACTGTTACTCCTGTTGTCTGTTTTGTCAATGTCCTTGCTAAATAAAATGTTTTATGTATGGGTATTGGTTCATGTGACACATGCTCTGTATGCCACTTTAACATTGCCAATTGCTTGTTTTACTTTTTCAGAGGTTTCCAGAAGTTAGAGGCACTTTTGTTCTTCTTCAGTCTGAGGCTTGAGGGTGCAATGATGATTTTGTGTGATGGTCTACTCTTCTCCTAATCATCCTGTGCTCAGGTTTAATAAATTATACACATTTCATGTCAGGATGCAATACCAGAACAGAGGTGAATGCTATCCCCAGGATTACTGACGGGGTGGCCAGGGTCTAGCATTTCTGTGGGCTCTTTCTTGATGTGTGCATAGCAGTGTTTGTGTGTAGTCATATTGTGTGTGCCTGTGTTCATAGTCACATGGGTACATGTAAATGTGTGCACTTGAGTAGTCATACAGTGTGAAAGGCCTGTCATTGGTCAATAGTGTTGATGAGTGTGTGCCCCTGCAATGCCAACTACACACATGTATGGCCAGGTAATGTGTGCCTGTTTGTATAAATTGTCTGACATCTGCTTCAGATTCTGGGCACATGTAGGAGTTGTAGGTTGAACACTGTGCAGTGTGTCAGTGTGTCCTAGCACTCCTGTGGGACACCTACTTGTTGTTGCTGCCAGTTGTGAGTATGCAGAGTGTGTGACTGCAAAGTCTGTGTTGTGTTTTGTTGATCAGCCATGTGTCTTGTTGCTGTTTGTGCTCACTGTGCTGACCTGCGTATCCACACTAACACTATTTGTGAGTTTTCTCATGCATTGCTGTCACTTGATACATTTCTGGCTCCGGTATGGTATGTGGTATGAGGAGTCATACCATACACTATAGGTGCTTTTGATGCCTACACACTGTGAGTTACTCTCTATGTGTTTTTGCACTGTACACTTTGCATCTCTCCAATACTGATGTAACCACATTACTTCAGTCTCATGTCTTCCACCCCATGCCTTGCAAGTGTGTAATCCTCCACACCACTTCATAGTGTGACACTATACTGTGTGAAGAAGATCTGTGTACAGGACCGATGTGCCACTCAGGAGACTTTCACAATTAGTTTCATGTTATTTTCTTCTACTAGTTTCCAGTCATGGTTGCTCATGTGCAGTACATATGTTTTAGCAACACAGTTTTTTAGTCTTGTTGTTTGCATCTGGGTTTCTATGAGTTGTGCATCTGTGGGTGAAGGCTAAGCTGTATGTGTGTTTGTTGAGGTACTGCTACCCTTCTTGAGTGTGATGTTATCTGTGTGCCTTGATGATTTGTGTTGTGGGAGTTCATGGTGGGGCACTCAGAAATATGTGCTACTGGATTTGTAGTTGTGCACACAATGCTTGGTGTGCATGCAGTGCTGTCAGTGTATGTTGCCTTGTACTTGCTTGGTTAGCATTCCCCTGATGTCCAGCGGAGTTTGCTATGTGATGGATTGGTATGTACATCTGGTGTGTTTTTGTTGTGGATGTATGCAGTGCTTGCCTGTGTTGGCTCTTTCTACTGACAGGTGCAATGTGTGTGTCATGTTCTATTTGCATGACATTGTGTGTGTGTAGTTTGTGCATTGTGATACATTCAGATGTGCGTTGCATGTGTAGTGTGAATTTCTTGTGTGTATGTCACATGCAGCAATGTGGATTCATGCTCATGAACTCATTTTGAGTGCACTATAGTGGTTGTCCTCCTATTTTTCACCTGCCACTTGTCAGGTTTGTGCATGTGCTTGCTTGTGGTACACTATGATACCATGTTCACTTGAGGACTGACTGGTGTGGTGTGTACGGTGAACAACCTTTACAACGAAACTTTTACAACGCACTACCATTACAACGCGGTCATTACAACGCAAACCATTACAACGCATTGCGCTGGGGGGGCGCTCTAGGATAGGGAATAAGTTTAATTAACTATCCAACACCTTCCCTAGTGTCCACGGGGACTGGAGTTGGAATAGTAAATTAAACTATTCACTATCCAGCACCCCAAAGCGCTATGCGTTGTAATGGATTGCGATGTAAAAAATGCGTTGTAAAGGCAGGCGTTTTAATAGCCTGCGTTGTAACGTCATACATCCGGTGTGTACATGTGTGTTAGCTAACTTGTCCCCTTGATCCCAGTTATTGTTCATGATTGTTTTTTGATGAGGCAATTCTTGTTTGTGTTGGGGTATGGTGTCCTGAGTGACAATGTTGTGTATACCTGTTCTGTCTAGGGCCACATTACCTTTCAACTAATTGGCTGCACATGGCTGGGCTTGTTGGAATTCTATGGATGTTGTTTGTGACATTTGTGTTCATATAATGTTTTTGGCTCAGCATTGGTTCAGGCATCCTTGAGACTGAGTCTGACATTTCTAGATGCATCACAGGGTGTGTAATTGGTTGTCAGTGAACCCACATGGCATCATTTGCACAATTATTTGTGTTTCTCACAGGTGTTGAGTGTTGCTGGTGTGAGGTGGGTAGATGAGGGGCATGTGTGAAGGTCCTACTTGTGTTTGACAGTCAGAGTGTGTGACAATGAGCCATGTGTGCTGTGCTTATGGCATACATATGTCAAGTGAGTTGATACAGATGTGTGGCTGGTCACTGTATGACTTCTGACACTTACTATCATTCCTGTGCTTATGCATCGCTTGCATTGATATATCCTTGAGTTGTTGCACAGAGGTCACTGTGGTTTAATTTCACTCACTGTTCCACCCATGTCTGATTTGAGGGCCTAAGGGTGGTGTGATATGTTCCTCCTCTTGCATGTGACATACACATGCTTTGTGACTTGCTCCATGGCTTTCCAGCACCGTCCACTTCACTTTGGGCTAGCAAGTTTATTGTTCTCCATTGCCGCTGACCTCTGGTATGTGTATGTGGCAGAGTGTCAATGTGGGATCTTTCTGAGGGACTTGACAAGCAGTGTGAGCAGTTCAGTGGTTGTTCATAAGCAGTATGAGTCTTCATTTCTTAATTATACTGTTTGATTCACATGAGTGGAAGGTAGGTGTGAGGAGGAGGGTTGTCCAGCCCCTGACCTTCGGCCACCTTCCCAGTCAATATACCTTGTCCTTTGATGTGTGAGGTGCGAGGACTAGCCACACATGGCTGATAAATTGTGCAGGGGAGCACAGGAGGGGCACACAGCATGTGCCCAGAATTGGCGTGGGAAGCGTACTGTGGGTTGGGTGAAGGTGGAGCACTGTGAATCTGACCAGACTGCCCATGCCTGGCGCTGGCCCTGCCTAGTACATAGTTTGAATGTTTTCCTGCATCTTCACCACTGCAGTGACTTGCCCGGGACATTGCAGTGATTTTGCGGTTGATGGGTGACCCAGATGCAGAGGTGTGGATTACTAGCAGGCAGGACATGTGTGAGTACACTGGGGGATATGTTCCTGTAATGATCAGAATAGCTGATGTGGACAGGAACAGTATTTCAGCACAGGAGTCGTGTGTCGAGGTTGACCGTGGCAATGTCTTATTTGTTGGTAGTGGATGAGGTACAGCAGCGGAAGGGCTTGAAGAGCTGGAACAATAGCGGTCAGGACTGCGTGGTGGTGACCGGGATTGTAGTTTCACTCTCCGCAATTGTGCTTCCACCGTCTCCGGGTGGCTGGATTCTCAGCTGCGCTGTGATGGACCGTTTGGGACATCATGATGTGTCCGGCGGTGGGGAAGTCATTCCGCACGGCGTAGTTTCTCTATTAGCTCCCTCCGCCACTTTTGTGGAAGAAAATTTTTGCTGGATCTCGTAAACTGCGCTGCGGATGAGAAATGGGGTGTGTTTGCCCATCGTAATATGGCAGATGTGAGGACCGCCAACAGAGTGCGGAAAAGGACATTTTCCGCCAGCACCGCAGATGTTCCTTCCACCGCCATCGTAATGAGCACCACATTTTGCAAAATAAACACCAGATGTCTATACTAAAAGGATTTTTCCAGTTTACTATAAATAAACCTTCTTGTCCAGGCACACTTTCACATCATACTCACCCCTGATAACATCGCACATGGTGGAAATAGCAGAGTCATCTAAAGGCACCCCTACCAGTTGTGTTGTTGTGCTGCTGTTGTAACAGGCAGACAAAGAACTAATGCGTGAAGTTTTTGATCTCAATGAAGAAGTTCCTTGGTTAATTCATTTTCGGATAGTGGAGAGTTGAATGGTCAATAGAACTCATCCTGAATGCCAAGTGCAAATGGAAAAATCTTCCTATGTGTATTAACTTATCACTACGGTTTTCAAATAGTAATTCCATCTCTTGCTGTTCCATTCAACAACCTTTAAAATGCAAACCAAATACATTCCAGTTTATATTATTTTTTTCTTTTTTCGGGGCAAAGAAAAAGTGTCAATGATTTGGGTTGATTCAGCATCCTCTTTCAAAAGAGTTTATTCCAATGACTTTTCAACTTCAAAATACAAAACCTCCAAAAAATGTCTAATTATCTAGGCTGTTAAACCCCAAAAATCCTAATTTAAAGTACTACATGATCAAAGAACACCTGTTATGCAGTTTAGTAGTCATTGCACTAACATAGAAACTGATGGTGTTTTTATGCTTTCATCATTAGAATATTTTTTTTCACAAAACTAAGGGCCTGATTGTGACTTTTTGGTGTGGATGCAAGGCCACCATGCCATCTCTCCGCTCCCACACCTCCAAAGTCCACCGCCGGCAGCCCGCCGTTTTCTCGTTGTG
The DNA here is from genome assembly GCF_964261635.1 of Lissotriton helveticus. NCBI lineage: Eukaryota > Metazoa > Chordata > Amphibia > Caudata > Salamandridae > Lissotriton > Lissotriton helveticus. The sequence goes on along the minus strand of NC_136060.1, from coordinate 62,823,578 downwards.
CGGTGGGCGGTCCTTTGGAGGTCCCTCGGTGGTGAAAAGGGCACAACAATGGTACCGTCAAAGCCTGTTCCTGCAAGGCTTGGACTCGGCAGTTCATATGGTGCAGGAAAGGGGGTGCATGCACACAGGGGGCCACACCATCTGGCCCCTACATGCATCCCCATAACCTGATGCACCAGAGAGCCCTGTAGAGCCTCCTTAGTTCCCTCACTGCAAGGCTTTTCATTGCAGGCTCACTGCCATGAAAATTCGTGCAGTGAGGAAACTCGTACTATGCTTGGAGGAGACGCAGTGACACTGCCAGCATATTACTGCCTCACACCATTGTAATAACGCCGTGCAACAGCGATTCCCCAGCGGTTGCAGAGGGCCTGTGGTGATCGGATCCAAACTCAAAATAGGGCGGTCGGACTGCCGGTGCAGCAGTAGTCGCCAAGCTATCACTGGTGTGGCAGTCCTATGGGTCGCCAACTCGTAATCACCCCCTAATTCTTCTTTTCATGATTTAAACACAAAGATTCACAAACAAATGTCAAGTACATTTTGGAGACTCACCTCACCACCTTAACATTCTTTTACATTTGTATTTAATTTAAAAACTCTCCGAGAAGGATGCTTTGAAAGCTGTGCCTGGTGCGGATCTCGAAGAGTACTACTGGGAATGCCCTGTGACATATACTTGCTCCATTCCACAAGTGTGAAAATTCATCTGGCATAGATCTAAAGACAGTGGAAATAGAAACTGCTATTTTTGCTCTATAGGTAAAATATTTTTCCCCTTGAAGAAAGCCTTCTCCGGACCCCCACCAAATCTGGAGCTGGCCCTTCTCTTTCACATCCTCGACACGGAGTTAATTCAGCCCTTGGTTGCAGTTTACTTTAAAAAATGTCCAGGGTGGAAAACGGTCAGATCGGAGTTTGTGAACAAACCTAACTGTGGATGTTTACAAGCATACTTTTGTAAATACTTTTGTTAATAAGGTCCAGGATGTCAAACTATTTCTTTAGATCTATTACAGTTAGTGCATTAAAGGAAAACAACTTAAATATAATTGTTAGTTTATTTCCTTACGACAAGGAGAGTCTAACTGGTAAATGTAGTCTCATTTCCGCATTCTAGATGACCTTTACTATGATGTCCCCTTGACTTTGATGGTGGACAAATCCTAACATTCTAGCCAGGGTAGGTTGACATATCAAGCGATCATAAAAGATTCAGCCACAGTTAACTTTCCATTGCAGCTGTGTTTATTGCTCTTATTTTGTCTAAAACAAACTTTCATTTTGCACATTGTTTGTTCAGTGTTCGTTTTGCCACGTGCCAGTCAATACTAATGAACGTTATTGCTCTAAAACAAAAGGATGTGCAGTAAGAATAACAGGCTCAAACAATTGTTATAAACAAGAAAACTGTTATTCATCAGCAGAAACCTCTTTGATAACTGGAGTCCTGTTTTTAATTATGAGAATCCCAAATTATTTTGCAAGAGACTAGGAAAACTGGGAACAGTCCAGATTAAACTGGAAACAAGATTGTGTATCATTGATATTATAATATAGAATAAATGTTGTCCTTTTTTCAAGATTAAAAAAAAAATTGTCGATTATCACATACATTCAGGATTTAGAAGCATCCATCTGTTAGAAATTGAGTTTCTGGTTGGCAGACGTATGCTCCACCTCCAAGCAGGAACCACAAACCTAGGCAGGGTAACTCACAAAACACACAAAATTAACCTATGCTCAACCCCTGGTAGGTTGGCACAGAGCAGTCAGGCTTAACTTAAGAGGCAATGTAAACTATTTGTGCACTTCAAAACAGTAAAACAGTGAACTCTCTAAACAAAAACATACCACACCTGGTTAGAAATATTGAGTTTGGTTCAATTAAACAAACACCAAAATGACAAAAGTCCAATAAGTAGAACTGGAGTTATGATTTTTTAAAGAATAAACTGAAATGTAGTGCTTTAAAGCATAAAGCACCTACTGGGTCTAACTAGTCGTGCTAGATCGGCTCAAATCTACAAGTTCAGGCCAACTGCAATGGAGTGCGAGTCAGATACAGGGACCAGCTTTGGCCTGCTGTAAAGTAATGTGTTTGTGTTTACGTCGAGGACATGATGCAAGGAGCTGAGGAGGCGATGTGTCATCGGCGATGTGTCATTGGCGATCCACAGGATAAAGGGGATTTGTTGGCTCCGAGACGCGCAAAGAGATGCGTCAGACATAGTTGAAGCACTGTTCAGTTGGCAATGTGTTACAGATCATCCTCGCAGCGGCGGAGATGCGTTGTGGCCATTCCATGTAGTAGCGATGATGCATTACCATCAATAGAAATGTGTTGGTTCCGAATCACACAATGGCATCAATACAATGATTTTTGCTAGAGCAGCACTTGCAAGGGCTCAGGACTGGATTGGCACCACTTGGCTGGGCAAGACTCCCAGATGGCAAATTCCAGGTGCTGTAGCAGGGTGGTTGAAAGTCTTTGTTTTCCCTGAGACTTCAGAACAGGATGAAGGCTAGCAAGCCTTTGGAGTCACTCTGGGTTCAAATGAAGCAGGTTCATTCCTTCTTACCCAGTTAAGGAGCCGGTAGCAGGCGGAAGTCCAGCAAAGCAGAAGTTCAACAGATTGGCAGTACTCATCAGAGTGGCAATCCTTTAGCAGCACAGCATTCCTTCTTCCTGGCAGTCTTCACAGGTCCAGAAGTGTACTCAGTTGGTGGTGGTATAGGTCCAGTATTTATATCCTGTTGGGCCTTTCATGTGTTTGATGTAATGTTGTTTATATTACGTTGAATTAATGTAAAGGATTGTGTTGAAACAAAAAGTCTTTTCTCAATCTCAAACGTATATGATATTTATAAAACTGAAAAAATGAAATAATTGGTTAAATAAATAACCAGGACCAATGAATTAAGGTTGGGTCCTTTGTCTGCTTAAATTGAAAACAGCAACAAAAGTGGAGACTAACTTTCTAAAAGTGGCATTTTCTGAATTACAATTTAAAATATGACTTCACCATAAGTTGTGATTTTTAATTGTGATTTCAGAGACAGACAACGTGGGGGTCAAATCTCTTCCCAATTGGAAATGACACTATGTAATAAGGTAACCCCAATATTATGGTATAGGAAAGATATGCCTTGCAGTAGTGAAAAACAAATGTAAGAGTTTTTCTTTACTAGGACATATACAATTTAAAGGTAAGAGTCCTCATGTTCAAAAACATTGCAACCTGCCCTTGGGCTGTCCACAGCCTAACTTAGGGGTGACTTATTTGTATTAAAACAGAAGGTTTGGGCCTGTAAGAGGGTTAAATTGTCAGGTTGACATAGTAGTTTAAACCTGCATGCATAGGTTTGGCAATGGCAGGCCTGAGACATGTTTAAAGGGCGACTTTAGTGGGTGGCACAATTAGTGCTGCAGGTCCACTACTAGCTAGCTTTTAATTTACAGGCCTAGTCACATGTTGGGCATATTACTATGGACTTATGTGTAACATGCCAATTGTGGATGAGTCAATTTTACTATGTTTTAAACAGGGAGCACACACACGTTAGCACTAGTTACCAATGGAAAAGTGCTCAGAGCCTTATGGGGAGCAAAAATTAAGTCAGCAGAAACAGGAGTTCTGAAGGCAAGACTTCTGGGGGGAAATCACAACAAAGATGCAAGATCTAACAGCCCATGTGTCATTGTATTTATTTGATCTATTTACATAAGCAAGTTGCATTAATTGACAAACTGGTGTGGACCCTTAAGTTCCTCATGCTTTTCACCACAGTATTGTTTGCTTGGCTTTAAATACACTAAATCTCACACTCATTTCTCTGATGATTACCTTTCCCTTCAGGCTAAGCTACCAAAGCTGAGCGAGGATACACTGTGGACATTATTTAAACCTTGGTAACCTTCCACACTCAAACTTTCATCTCCAGTTAGAAATGGGTGTCCTCTCTGACAAACCATCTCTGCTGGTCAGAATACACCAAAAAAACTTTTCCAGGTTACTGTGGGTTTCTCAGGGACAAATTACGGAAGGGCGTCTGCCAGGGATGTGTCCTAAACCTCAATCTGACAAGATATAAATCAAAGTTCCTGTTTAGTATATTCAGTAAATAAATTCATGCGCTTTCAAAGAACGACTTGTAAGCTCACAGTACTTAATACGTTATTCAAAAATATACAAAGGAGTGCAACAAACCATGATCTCATCCACCATGCATTTTATTTTCATGTCAATTGGTGGGAGAAGGTCAAAACTTTTTGACGGTCCAAACTTTTGTCAAAAGAGGTTCCTCCAGAGGGAACGTGCATGAATGAAGGAAGGTTGCTCAAGTGAGAAGGTGGTGAAAAGAGTTCAATTTAGTGACATGGGTCTAAAAACTTTATACATTCAAAATTTGGACTGGTTGTAAATCACCGTCCTATTAGGCCTGGCCACAGTTACAGTAAATACACTCAGTTTTTTAACAGTTTCAATTTGCACAGAATATTATTCTCATGTGGCATGATGGGGGGTGTATATAAGGGGTCCAGGCCCGTTCAGGGACGTCGACGTTTTGACCCGACTTTTGGCCATTAGGGTTGTTTAAACCTCAGCCTTTGCGGGTCTTATGTAGGATTGGGGTGGGTGAAGGGGGGCAATCTGGGTCGGTGTGAGGCCTAGTCACAACCTGCCAAGCTGCACAGGATGTGGAAGCCAGTTAATGGCGATGTGTAGGTCCACACTCTTAGTGAGACCATCCGGGAAATTCCGCTGGTAATTACGCATGAACAGAAGCTGTAAGCAGCTACGTCGGTGTAAATCCGATATGTGATTGGGGTAGATAGACGGCCAGGCTGTATTCTCTCAGTGAATTTTATAGTCAACAGGAAGCTTGGCAAGCCGCTCAGTCAAACGTCCGAGTTCCGCCTCACCGACTGGAACTGTTTTTTTGTATCATACTGTACCCAGGTCCAAGACCACGATTGGATAACCCCATTTTGAAATGGCCAGGGATGTGTCCTGGCTCCTACATTATTTCCTCTATATGTGAATGAGTTGGCACATCATATTTTATATTTCAGGGCTGATGCTCTAAGTTTGTTGTATGGAAAAATGCCATTGCTGTTGTTTGCGTATGACACTCTGCTAATTTCTAAAACAGTGGCCTCCAAAAACTTTTGCCTAGCTTTAGCGGCTTCTGTGTGGAGCGGGCTAGCAGGTTAATGTCAATAAGCCTAAATACATGACCTTTAATAATCATGCAAAGTTTAAGGGAAAGATATCCTTAGGTAGCGATTTTTTGGAACAGGTCGACTCCTTTTCATTCCTAAGGGTTAAACATCTAAGGTATCCTGGGGTCAACAGATTGACATGGCTACGCTAAGCCATAAACAAAGAGCTGGAGTTATTTTAAAGGAACTGCATGACAGTTACACTAGGCCCATTTCTCCTGCCTTGAGATTCTATGAAGCTAAGGGTTTGGGGACTGCATTGTACAGGACTGAGCTGTGGGTGTGAAGAAACACAATGAGGTTGGCAAAACCTGAGTACAATTTTGCTAGAGAACTGCCAGTGCTCCCAGTGAGTGCCCCGCTGCTGCCCCCACTTATGGATTTGGGTACTAAGAAGACTCAGCTGCATCTTTATTATACTGGCACAGGATATGGGTAACCCTGGAGCTAGCACATTAGGCAGCACCACTAGCTGAATTGATTAGAGTGGACAAATCAAAAGAGTACCTTGGTTGATCTCGGTAAAGCAGTTATTGAAGGCGATTGGCCTTGGTGAGCTTGGCCTGCATGCAGAGACAGAAGATTCCCATCAAAAGATGTCATGAAAAAATATTATTGGGCCTATGTCCTGCAAAAAGAAGAGGAGAGAGTCAGGAATGCCTCAATTACTAGTGAATTTTTAAATGTTAACTTTGCCCACAGGTATGAGCAGTACTGGGATCTGATAAATAATCTCTCCTGTCAATTTAGAGAACGCACGTTCCCTGTAAACGTGTTCACTGTGAAATGGAAGGGTGGTGACAAGTTGGACTGCCCATTCTGTGAAGGACAAAAAGAGACCATTCCGCGTGTGTTATTTGTTTGCACTTTGTATTTTAAGTTCCTTTCTGCTTGGATAACACCAGTCTGTAGGCAGTTAAGCACTGCTAGCTGCCTTGTAGCTTAAAGAATTTTACACACGGACACTTCATGGCTCTACGTTTGTGCCATTGCTAAATTCCTGGGCCTGATATGAGCGAAAAGGAGGGTTACCATTGCTGCTAATAATACCAACGTTTATGAATGTCTTAACTGATTGTGTATACATGTTATCATGTGTTTTAACTATGTGTTTTAGGGAATATTATCTGCAATGGGTTGTGCTCTAAGTAAATAGTGATTGCTGCCTGATATGGACTCAAACAAGCCATTTGATATGACTACTTGTTAATGCTGGGGTACTGTGTATATGGATTGCGTGTTATTTATTGTCTACCTTAATGGCTACACTGAAATAAAGTTATTTATGATGAACACATAATTTCAATGCAGTGAATTTGAAACTATTTTTACAGGCAGAGCACAGGATTCAGTCAAACACACTTTGGGTTAAGACTGGAATAAAATTAATCACACATGTTGCAAATGAGAAATTCCTAATTGGTTAGATGAAATAAAAAGTAGAGCAAATATATTGGCAGGAAGGCCTTCAAAAATACTGCTACAACATCGGGCTGCAGGAAAACCTTTTTTTTCATTTTATATACGAAATAAGATCCATCTGTCAATCATGATTTGAGGGAACTGTTTTTCCTTCAGAGATCCCAGGGACACTTTAATAAATAACCAGACTGCCCATTTATTTTACTCACAGGAGCAGAAAATGACAGCATGCCTTTGATCCTGTTATTCAGCCTGAAGTGGAAGCACACATCACGCTACATGTAAAGTAAGCAGCTTTCCCTTGCATTTGAACAGGGATTTTTTTCAGGCCCTCTGAAAATGCATTGAGTTTCAGCTAGGCCCAACCCTCCAAGGAATATCGACAGTTGAGACTGGCACTGTTCTACAGAAATTAGGCATTCAATATAAATTCAACGAAAATACAAACAATATTTTAGTATCCGTGATATTGTGGTGGTACATCATGCACTGTACAGCTAGTTCCTGGAGACAATGCATAAAAAAGCAGTCGCCTTGCTCATTAAAAAGCGCTGACAGTTCCCCATGCACACCTGAATTTGACAAGGTCTTTTTGTTTCTTTTTTTTTTGTTGTTTAGCATTCTATTATTCAAGGAGAGTGAAACACGCCCCTATTAACCCTTTTTGCTCCATAAATCACTCACTGACACGTTTCCTATATATTTTGGCGTGCAGGACTGGTAAGTATATTAGAATTCTTTCTATCACAATGCTGCTCCTCTTCAGAATAATTATCTTTGCAGCCAACCTCTTGAATGGAATCCATCTTTAAAATCGCATGACCTGATCTAATTCATTAGACACGCCACTCACGATTTACAGCAACTTCAAACTAAATGATTATTGAAATACTCCGTGACTGCGGAAAATAGCCTAGCGCACTGTCAGGTAATATTCTCACATTGTACGCATTTTTGTTACCGCTAAAAAGAGGAGCCGAGGGTTCAGTAAGAATTAGAGCATTATCAGGCACAGTGACATAGACCTTGCTCGCGCATATTGTGATGGGTTTAGCTTGTGGTGAGGACAATGCAGGGATGTACAATCTCTGCTGTGATGAGGATATATTTGATAATTCAGAACAGTGCTATTTGATTTTGAGATGTTTGTTGCTTTATCTAAACATTTTAATCAGTGGCGTCGCATGGGATCCATGATCTGTAACGCAAGGGAGAGAAAGAGCCCCTTTTGTCTCTGGTTAGATATGAATGGTGCTTTTTCTGTTTTACTGCAGTGGACCCCGCACATCTCTTGCAACCGGTGCCACAGCACCTGCTGCACCATGTGCAGTCACGTTCTTGATCTTAAGGGGCCTCCTTTATGAGGCCGTGCGTCACTTTTACGCCGCCGGTTCGTCACTTTTTGTGACGCACCAGCAGCGTAAATAATGTGCCTTGTTGCACCATATTTACAAAGTGACGCATCTAGGTAGATGCGTCACTTTGTAAACCCCTGCGCCACATTATACCTGCGCCAGGTATAATGTATGCAACGGTGGCGTATTGACGCAAGGAAGGGTCGTAGAAGTGACGCAGTGAAATCTATGAGATTTCACTGCGTCACTTTTAGGACGCTGTTGCGTCAAAATCTTCCGCCTGCCTCACAGCAGGCGTAAGACTGACGCAGGCCCTTTCACATGGGGCTTGCCCCAAGTGAAATGGCGCATTGCTGGAGTTGAGTCACTTTTGTGACACACTCCAGCAATGCTTCACTTTTGCGCTTACAGATACGTTAGGAATACTGACGTATCTGTAACTCCTTGCGCCATGATGCGTCATACATTAAATATGACGCATCATTGGTGTCGCATGGAGTGCGCAGTGAAAAGTGACGCATCGCTGTTTTCACGCAGCGATGCGTCACTTTTCATAAATGAGGCCCAAGATCTTTTCATTCATATGAACAGCCACGTGGCAGTACCTCCAGGGCCGTGACGTGGGGAGGGGGAGGGGCAGGGTGGAGGGTAGTAATGTATGGATTAGGGAGTTTTACAGGTAAGTAAACATTTAAATAAATAAAACGAATTTCGTTGCGTGCACTGCATCGCGTTTGGGGATGCAGTCCACTCAACGAAATTCGTTTTATTTATTTAAATGTTTACTTACCAGGGAAGCTCTGTAATCCATACATTACTACCTCCCACATCTGCGGCAGATATAATGTATGCAGGGTAGGCATTACCCCGCAAGAAAGCCTCGTAGAAGTGGCGTAGGGAAATCTATCAGAATTCACAGCGCCACTTCTATGACGCCACTGTGTAAAAACCTTATGTGTGCCTCAAAGCAGGCATAAGGGTGACACAATGCAAACGGTATAGGCTTCCCCCATGCATTGCTGGAGTTGTGTCATGCTTACGACACAACGCCAGCAATGGGTGAGTTTTTTGCTTACAGATAAGTCCGGATTCCTGATCGGTTTGTCAATCCTTGCAACATGGAGCGCCATACAGTAAATACAGCGCATCCGTGGTGTCGCAAGGAGGTTGCAGTGAAAAGTGTGCACTGCTGTTTTACTGCAGCAATACAACACTTTTCATAAATAAGCCCCTATGCTGCTAAGCAATAGAGGGCTAACAGGAAACCCTACATTATACTGAGTGATCAAGTATGGACTACTCAGTTGTGTCACCATTTTGATGCCTTAAAGAGTGCATGCTGCTGCCCCTGGAGCTCCGGGTGCGTGTACGTCTACGAGGCGCTTTGTGATCGACGGTGTCCTGCCCTCCTCCCTCTGTGGTCATATGGCTGCCTTCCCCCATCCGACCCTGCGAGAAGCCTTCGAGTCTGCTGCCTTGTGGTTTTCGTGTTGGATTTTTGTGTGTTCCGCCATTTTGGGTTGATGCTATCCGTTCCCATGGCCTGGGTCCTCCATCTTGGCTGTTTCAACCTATCCTCACTGTTGCTGGACTGCTCCTTGTTTGCCTGTCTGTTCTTTTCCTCAAGTCGCCCCCCCTGGTCTCCTACTCACCTCCCATCGTATACTATCACCGATTCACAGGATGTTTATGATTGTTGGTCCCCAGCCGGTTTGTATGTCTTTTACTGTGACTGTTTTGTAAGTACTTTCCCTCTTGCCAGTCTGCCTCACACGATTATGCATTCCTTACCCAATTTTACCATTCCCCCCTACCTTCCATGCCTCATTTGACGTGTGTCTTGGCTATGCTATGCACTAATAACCCATGTTATTGTGTATACACTGTTTTTCTCCTATGTTATACTTGGCTGATTTAATTTTGTAACTTGAAACTCGCTAATCCTCATGTAAAGCACTCTGATACCTCCGGGTCTAGCCAGCGCTACATAAAACTCTGCAAATAAATAAATTAAATAAATAAATAAATGATGTCACTTCTACTGTTTGGTTAATCAACAACTGTGGACTATCACAAAATGCTTTTTAGAGTATATAAATTAGTATAACTTTAAGTACTACAAAATGCAACTCCCGAAACTGCAGTCAGAGATATTTGCCTCTCCTTTGTATTCTGTATGGAGACGTCCGTCCCTGTAATGAAGATATCCCCACACATAATAGTATGTTTTAGTAGTATATGTTGGGGGAACAAGGAAGAAGGGCAGTTGGAAAATGGGGAATTCTTATTCCTAAATTGCACAGCTTAATGGAAATTGAAGGAGTGGATTTGAGAGGGACATGCTATTATGAAACACATACCCACATAACAGTCAATTGCTATTTATAAAATACCCATTTAAACCTACTGCAGTAGATTCACTGACTGTTAGAAAGGAGGATTCTGGTTGGCTAGGGTATGCACCTAAGCCAGGCAGAACCCACCATTCTAGTCAGGGCAAATAAGTTACACACCAAAGACAACCTGTGTTCACCCCGGTAGCTTGGCACAGATCAGTCAGGCGTATCATCAGAAGCAATGTCTAAAACGTGTGCACAATACACTCAAACCAGTAACACAATAAATACATCACAAAAGAGAATCCACACATTATTATATAAGAATATAGTAAATATTGTACATAAAATATAAGTCAAAACAATATGATTCATAAAAACTGTACATATTATATAATCATGGACAAAGTACTGGTTATCCTGCTAATGTGAAGCGAAAATTACATAAATCACAAATATTGTACCCGCTATGCCAATACTGTAGTAGGGCTCAGCATTCTGAAATGCAAGGCAACCTAGTTCCATAAGAGTAATAAATACTTTGATCAAGAAAATGCATCAGGTTATGTAAAAGAACAACACGGTACATTAATCACCACCTTAGTGCCATAAACACTCAGGTCGTAGTGCACCGGCGCTCCTACTTAACTGTATATGGTAAAGAGGTCACTTGGTGGGCTTCTTTGGGGGTAAATGTACATGTACGCATGTAGGCTACAGGAGCCCCTGTGCCCTCTACATGAGGTATGGTAACTTGGAGCAAGGTGTTATCGGAAATTCCACATTCAGGGAACTTTGTCAAGGTTTCCCCCCGTACAGCTATCATAATCAGTGCCCCCAGGGTAGGTCCTAAAGAAGGGGGGAAGCTGAGAGGTGCTGCGGTAGCTCTTACTCTGGACGGGGAGACTTCATTGGCGTATGCAGGCTAGGCAGCTTGTGGAGGAGATGTAGTACGGTACTGGGGGCAAGAGACACTGAGCACTCTGACTCTCTGGAAGTAGAGAGCACAGGTCTCCTGAGATGAGGCCAGTGCTGATCAGCACAACTGCAGAGAGAGTCCAAATCTACGAGAGATAGGCTCCCTCGATAGTAACCAGTATTGGAAATATTTGGTGGCCCTGAGCTTTCCTAAAGAACAGGGGGCAAGCCAACATGTCCATGTAGAACACTGGGGGGGGGGACTAGAAAAGCAGTCAGGCCAGAACACAACAGATCAAGAGGTTCTAATGGCAGACAGCAGGGCAACAAGCAGAAAAGCAAACCAGTGAGCCATTTAGGCGACCCAGCAAGTAGCAGATACCAGGGTGACTGCAGAAGAGCAGTGCAGATGAGTTCAGAATGTAGTAGTGAGTTACAGTGAAGTCACGCCAACTGGCGATGCATCTTTGGCAGATTGGTGAGCAAGTAGGTCCCTGTTTCCATTTGGTTCTCAGGCACTTTTTGGCTGAGTTATTTCCAAGGTTTGGATTTTGGCAATCGTGGCACGTTTAGCACAACTTCCTAGGGTCCAGGACCTTATCAGCCCCTGAGGTTCTTTCCAGGAGGCAAGCCGGCTAGCCATTGGAGTCACTTTAGAAATCCTTGGATCAAGAAGCAAAACAGGTCTTAAGCAGTAGGGCAGACCTCTGAGGGCATAGAGCATGCTGCAGGCAGATTGGCAGTCCTGTTGAAGCAGAAATGCAGACCCTTGATGTACACAGCAAGCCACGGACAGCAGGGCAGTCCTCTGAGAGTCTTTCACAGGTCCAGAAGTAATGCTCCTTCAAGATAGCCCATCCTGCCAACAGCCAAGCCACATATTGTGTGGTTGTCTGGGAGGAATAAATAGGGGCCAACTACATCTAGTCATGTGACCCAGGAAAAAGGCCACATACAACAAATGGTTAGGAAAAGAAAATGGCAACTTTCTAAAAGTTTAAAAAAAAGTAAAAATAGAGGGTTATATTGCCCTAACCAGCAAGGCTAGGCCAATCTTCAACTAATCTAACAACAACATGATTGCCAGTATGGATGCTTACTATAATAATTCTTTTGACCAATCACATCTGACACTCATAGTGACTGAAAAAACTAATTTTAATTTTTTGTTTACTAAAACGTTTGAGTGCAATTTCATCAAAACTTTTTCAGTTCATGTTATGATTCAATGAAGAGTTCAACGATTTTACATACCCCACATAAATTTTCACACATATAAAACATTACTCTTGACTAACATATATGTTAAAACACTAAACATCACATTTCACAGGGAAAAAAAAGAAAAAAGCTCAGGTTCCCCACTTTTTAGTTGAAATTGAACTCAAACTTTTCACTAAACAAAAAATTAAAATTAGTTTTTTCAGTTACTATGAGTGTCACGTGTGATTGGTCAAAAGAAGTGACATTTTCAGAATTGAGAAATACAATCTAACATTTTCATTAAAGAGAACTTTAAATTACAATTTCTTAGCTACCAAACACCACATGTCTAGCTGCTTCCAAACAAAAGCTATCTCTTAATAATTTAATAAGGTAATCCAATGTTATCCTATGAGAGAGGCAGGCCTCACGGTAGTGTAAAACAAATTTCTGAGTTTTTCACTACCATGACATATAAAGTTTAAAAGAGCATGCCCAGCCTCTTAAATACACTGCACCCTGCCCTATGGGCTGCTCAGGACCTACCCTAGGAGTGACTTATATGTATTTGTAAATTAAATGTGCAATTGGGTGTAAGCCAATGTTTAAAGGAGATAACACAATCACTTTAGCACTGATTATCTGTGTTAAAGTGTGCGGAGTCCTAAAGCCCACCAACACTAATTCAGCAAAAAGAGGAGGAGTAAGGCATAAAGTTTCTGGGAAGTCTACCCCAAGGCTGACAGTTCCAACACATGCCCCCCCAGCTAAAAGTGGGGGAGAACTAACTGACCTCCTGGGAGTTATCATTACTAAGGAGGAAGAACCTGGATAGATCATCAGCATTGGTGTGGTCTGACCCAGGGCAGGGTTTTACAGTACAGTCCGTTCCCTGTAGGGAGATAGACCACCTCAACAGCTTGGGACTTTCACTCCAAATTTGCATGAGCCATCTGAGTGGCCTGTGACTAGTCCAAACCCGAAAATGAGTTCCAAACAGGTATAGTCTCAGGTGCTTCATGCCCAGTCAACATAAAAAGCATCCCTTTCAATAGAACTCCACTACTATTGCCGGGGATGTAACCTCCTACTGATTAAAGCTACAGGCTGATCTAGGGCCTCCTCCTTCACCTGTGCTGGGATTGCCCCATGCCATACTCTGAAGTGTCTGTTTGCACAATAAATTCCTTGGAAAAGTCAGGCGTTTGAGTGAGTACAGGTGCTGTACTCAAGGCATCCTTGAGGGTATCAAAGTCTTTCTAACAGGCCTCTATCCAGATTACCTTTTTGAGCTGCCTCTTTGAAGTCAGCTCATTTTAGGGGGCAACAATGGTGCCATAATCTTTAACAAACATCCTGTAATTTCCATTGAGAACCAGGAAGGACTTACCTAGTTTGAGTTTTGGGGGGTTGCTGGAATGTTCACAATTTCAGCCTGGGGGAGCTGCACTTTGCCCCTGCCCACCATATGGCTCAGCTATTCCACAGTTCCTTTCCCTATCTGACACTTACAGGCCTTAATAATCAGGCCCTGTTCCTGCAGGGCCTGAAGCACCCCTTGGAGGCGGTACAAGGGCTCCTCTAAGCTGTACACAGCTATAACATCTAGGTAAGCGATACATAATTGCATGGACACTGTTTACCAACTTATGGAAGGTGGTCGGGGCATTCTTGAACTCCAAGGGTATCACCCAAAATTGGAAGTGGCTCTAGGGGTTGAGAACTCTGACCTGTCTTTGGCCCCCTCAGTCTGAGCAATCTGCCAGTACCTTGACGTAACATTACAGGTACTGAGGAACTTAACGTCTAGCCTGTCTATGAGCCTATCAGCTCAGTGGATAGGATGAGAGTCAGTCTTGATGACTGAATTTAATTCACTGTAGCCCACACAGAACCTAAGGACTGGCGTGATGCCCGGTAGGACAGCCTTGGGCAGAGGCAGGATTTAATTACCCCTAGTGCCATCATCTTGGAGATTTCCTCCTTGATACTGGCTCTCTCCTTGTACGACAGCCTATAAATTTAGTTTTTTAACTGAGGTACTATCTCCAGTATTTATGTCATGGATAAACAACTGTGTAACACCAGGGTGATGGAGAAAGTGTGGCAAACTGATCCACAGTTGGTGGAATTTCCTCTGCTGTTCTGGAGCCAGAACAAGGAAGAGGTTGACATACTCTACTGACCCACCATACTCCTTGTAGGATAGAAGGTCAGGGAGATGTACACTCTCCACATCATAAGCTTCTACCCCATCATCTGTCACCGGGAGCATAATGACCTCAGTAGTCTCAAAGTATGGCTTGAGGCGACTGATAAAGAGCACCCTCGGGAGGTTTCTAGGGGTTTTGAGGTCCACCAGTTAGCCCTTTCTGCTCCTTCACCTCACAGGGTACTCTCCAATGATCTTTGAGAGCTCTGAGCACCACAGGCTTTATGACCCACACCTTCTGGTCAGGCTGAATCTCTACCAGATTAGCCTTCTGGTCATACTAGACATTCATTACCTCTTTGCTGGCCTCAACATTATTCTTAGTCTTCCGCCACAAACACTGCATCTGGCAGGGACCTGACTATATCCTGAGAGGGATTCCTGTAAGCTGGATCCCACCCCTCTCTCACTAGGCTGAGATGTCCCCTAGCAGGGTGACCATAGAGGACCTTAACTGGGCTAAATCCAACTACCTTCTATGGTACCTCACTGTAGGTAAATAGCAGGCATGGTAAGAGGATGCCCCATTTCCACCTCATGGGCACAGGAAGGCCCACATTCATGCAATGAGGGTCTTGTTGAATCGCTCAAAAGCCAATTCATTTGGGAGCGGTAGGGTCTGGAGAACTTATAGGTTACCCCACACTCAGCCCACATGGACTTCATCTACGCAGACATGAAATTGGTGCCTGTCAGACACCCATTCCTTGGGGAACCCTTCTCAGGTAAAAATCCCTATCAGGGCACCGCCACTGCAGGTACATTCACCAACCTCAGAGGGATGTCCTCTGGATATCTAGTAGCGCGGTCCACCAACAACAGAATGAATCTGTTGGCTTAAGTAGTTTTGGGGCCCAAGGGACCAACAATGTTGATGCCTACCTTCTCATATAGAGTGCCAATGACAGGCAAGGGAACCAGAAGAGCTTTCAGCTGGTTCCCCTGTTTTCCAGTTGGCCTGACAGGTGGGATTAAGACCTAATGAATGTATCCATGGCTATCTTCATCCGAGGCCAATAGAGGTGGATGACAAGTCTGGCCAAAGGTCTTCTCCTGCCCAGATGTCCTGCCAGGGATATGCCATGAGCCATCCCAAGTAGGAAAGTCCGGAAACACCGGGGGACTATCAACAAATGGGTTGCCCAAGGTTCAGGACCCTTGAGTCACTATACAGGAGGCAATTTTCCCAATTGATTAACGGATATATCACCTGCTGCCTGGGCCTCAGCTTGCCACCTCAAGCCCTCTAGGATGGGGTACTCCTTCATACAGAATTCCTGCTTGGTGGGCCTACCCTCAACTTGCCAATCACCCAGCTCAGGCTTGTCTCCCAGGCAAACATGTGGACTTTTGGCACCATCTCTCTATGTCCCAGGTATATTAGGGTATCTTCGGCTCTCTCCACCAAGCTAACTGGGACCGCATCCTCCCTAAGTGCAACACTAGCCATTTCTGGTGTCTGTCCACCAGTGGGGGGTCCTCTTGAGGCATTTTGGTTCTCCCTTAGAATGCTCATATTTGTAACACTCAGTATACTGGGGGACAAACCTCCCTGTCTGCTTGTAATAGAACCCCTTTTAGTTTATTTCAGACTGGGGCTAGTTGCTCCCTTCGGAGTTATCATGGTACCCCCTATTTAATCTGGTGGAACCCTTGACCACCATTTTGGAAGTCCCTGCCAGATACCTTCTTGGATACTCCGGTGCTGACCAAGAGGTCCACCTCCTTGGCAGACTCCCTGGGGTCAATGAGCTTTCTATCCACTAGTCTTTGACGCAGCTCTGTAAAGCAGATATTGGCCATATGCTTTCTCAGTATCAGACTTAACAACCCATTAAAATCGACAACTTTGCCCCTCATCCAACCATTAATTACAATACTGGAGTTATCATGAAAATCCACCCAAGACTGGTTTGTTGGATTTTGGCTGTCCCTAAATCTCATGTGGTACTTCTCTGGGAGTTTAAATTTAGTGACAAGAATGGCTTTCATGGGGACATACTGCATATGGTCTCCTATCTAAAATGAGAGCATGATGTCCCTCCCAACTGTAGGCATGTGCTTCTAGAGACTCATGCACAATACTCCTCTGAGATCCTGTGCAACCTTAGCGCTACCTCGAAGACTGAGAACCACTTAGCAATGCCATCCCCTACCACATAGCTATTCACCAGGTATTTGGGTATGTGGATCTTTTTGTCTCCGTTGGACACTGCGGTATCATTGACACCATAACTGCTGGATTCTGCTTGCTTTGAGTTTCAGCTGCTTAAGTTTCCTATCATGATCCAGTCTCTCTAAAGCCAGCTTCTCCTCCTTTATTTAGTTTCGCCATCTACTGCTGGAATTCCCACTTAGCTCTCCTGTCCACCAGCACCTTTGGGGACAGGACATGGGAAAACACACTGCTTTCTACCCTGACAATAGACTCTTTTTCTGGGGCTGAGTTGTCCCCCCTCCTATAACTGCTACCATTCCAGTAAGCTTAAGACCTGTGCCCAAGTCCTTCTACTGCGACTCCATAACTTCCATCTCCTCTGTTCTTGCCTGCAAATGTTGAGTCTTCGCCCAGGCTCTCAGAGCCTTTTGTAGCTCCAGATTCCTTTAGTGCTGCTCATGGTTAGAAATCCCCTTTCCTTACAGAACTCCTTGAACTCAGCCATAGTGTATATTCAATTTCCATTCTTGCAGGTATGGCCACAGGCGCAGACAGTAAAATAGAATGAGAGTCAATTTGGAATAAGCAAAAATGGCCAATGAAGTATAATTAAAAAAGAGGTTTACTATGGTATCAAAATATTTATATGGGATGCTAGTTGTTTTCAAAATCACTGTATCATACTTCTCAAACAGAAGATCTGAATCCTACAGCTGCCATAATTTTTGTCCGGGTGAACACAAGAGAACCTCAAATTAGCCTTTACTTAACTGTCTGGTAGCTTGGCACAAAAGCAGTAAGGCTTAACTTAGAGGCAATATGTAAAGTATTTATGCAGCACACAAATAAGAATAAATTGAAAACACAACACAAGAAAAATTCCACACCAATTTAGAAAACGAAAGTAACATTTAATAAATTATGGGAGACAAAATGATAAAATCTGTAGAAATGGACATTTGCATTCTTAAAGGTTTTGAAGAAATCAAGCATGGAGAAGACAAACACACAAACTGCAGTTATCTAATTGCAGTGGGCATGGTCCAAGTCCATTTTCAGGCTGCCAGCTAGAGAGCACTGACTGGATACACGACTAATTTCAGTTTACTGAAACAGTACCTTCTGGCTTTGGCGTCAAGATGCGGAGTCCTTGTGCTTAGCCATGTGGGCCAGCAATGAGCAGTCATATAGGAGGAGCTGCGAAGCAAGGACCAGTGTGGCAATATGTTGGGCAGAGGCGCAGACAATGAAGCCGTCAGTGGGAGCTTGTGAGTACTTAGTAGTGGTAAAGCGCGTAGAATCCTAAGGCCAACAAAAAATAATTAAGTAAAATCAGGATGAGTAAGGTAAAAGGTTTGGGAGAAGATCTTCTTATGGCTGACAGGTTTGAGACTGCTTCAAGCATTATACATGTCTGTGGTGCAACACCTGCTGCTTGCACCATAGTGACCAGGAGCCGCGGCCCGTGGAGGGAGTTCCGGTGGGCCAGACAGGCGGGGGGGGAGGGGCAGGGTATGGGGTGATAAACACCGGAATATGGATGATTGCAGGTAAGTAATCAATTAAATTAATAAAACGAACTTCATTCTGTGCCCTGCATCGCAAAATGTGATGCAGGGCGCGCTACGAAATTCGTTTGATTAATTTAATAGTTTACTTACCTGCAATCATCCATATTCCGGTGTTTATCACCCCCCACCCTGCCCCTCCCCCGCCCGGCTGTCTGCCCCACCGGAACTCCCTCCACGGGCCGCGGCTGGTGACCAGTAGTTGAGCAGGGATTCTGAGTGAACTGTGTTGTAGCCTGACAATATTGTGTTCTA
The DNA here is from genome assembly GCF_964261635.1 of Lissotriton helveticus. NCBI lineage: Eukaryota > Metazoa > Chordata > Amphibia > Caudata > Salamandridae > Lissotriton > Lissotriton helveticus. Next base: position 62,804,924 of record NC_136060.1, on the reverse strand, counting down.
TTAGGTTTCTAGAGCCAGCCAGCCAAATTAATATGCCACTGAAAAACTGAAATTGAAAGTGTTCTCAGTCACAATTATACATTCAAATACTCTTTCACCAGTGAGCCAAAGACATGAACATAAAGAACACGAAAAAACATTTAACAGTGCTGGTAAAAAATAAAAAGTGCCTTACATTCAGAGGTTAAGCCCCTTTAACCTGCCAGTCAGAGAAAACTAATTAAATAGAGAGCCACAGAGCTTTCAATATGAGGTCATAGATCACAGAAACATGCAAACTATGATTGCATTGCGGAAGAAGATGGGATTTCTTTCATATATTGATACCTTTTCTTTATGACGATCATGTTAATTTGACTTTAGTGATAATTGGCCTTGACACAGCAGCACAGGTTGTTTGACTTTTTCATTACTTCTCCAAACTTAACAAAAAGTGAAAAACATAATATAATGTACCCCAAAACGGCAAAGCCAGCACTAAAATAAATTACAGATAAGCGTGCCACATGTTAATAATAGTAAAGATAAAACATTGCCAAAAATACTCTGCTTCACACTGACAAATGGTAATTAGTAATGAAATTAATTGCAGATATCACTTGATCGTAATTAGATGAAGATAACTCATATCAAAATACATTATGTTACTGGTGCAGACTTATGCTAACTCCTGATCAGGTAAAGGATTCATGTTTATAACAGCTTTAAGATGATGAATGTGACAGGTTTCCATGTTATTACAGGTTGGTATTAATTATGCATAAAGTTATGCAGCTATTATTTGACAGAGATTTCTAAACTGTGCGCTGTACAAGCTGGGCTGCTGAAAGCTGAGTAGCAAACAATCATATTGATCAAAAGCCACACAGAAATACATGCACTGAAAAAGGAGCTCGGGCAGTGGAAGAATACTAGGGAGTGAGAAGTTGGATTATTGAAATATAATATCTACAATATATTGGTGTGTAACAAACACATGAACACACACACATATATATATATTCACTGAAAAAACCATAGGTTATAGACCATATATAGTTAGGAATTAGCATTTAAAAAACCTTATTTTACTCACACAAAACCATTGAAATTCCATATATAGTTAGTTGCACTAACTATATATTGCGCACCCGCAATCCACTGCTGATGATGTCACATATTACATCATTCATGACATGGTCAGTGACATCACTGATGACATCACTGATGACATCTCAAATGACATCACTGATGACATCACTGATGACAACATCCAGTGACTATGTTTCTGTAAAGTTAAAATATGTCTTACATATTGAAGAATGAGTGGATGTATAAGTGTCTGGACGAAGGATTTAGTAGGTGCATGACTGAATGTATGAGTGAGTGATTAAATGTGTCTCACTGAGTGCATGGGTTAGTGACTAAAGTGTCTTAATTTGTGCATCATTATGTCTGTTGTTCTGTAAACTGCTGCATGTGTTGATCAGTAGCTATATGAGTAACTATATGGGTTATTGATTGATTGCCCAAGTATTTGCATGGGAGACTGAGTGTGTGTGTGGCTGGCTGGGAGGTGTGTGACTCTGTACAGATCAATGTGTACTTGTATCAATGATTGTATAAGAGAGTAAGTATGTGTTAGTATATGGTTGAAAACGTAAGGTGCTCTATGTTTAACTGTATAGAGTAGAAAATGTAAGTGTGATTGATTCTTTACAGGACTGACTAGGTGTGTGAGTAACTCCACGGATGAGTGGCAGAGTGTGAGTGTCTGTATAGGTGTATTAGTGCATATGATAGTGTTGTAAACATGAGTGATTGTATGTATGAATGATTGTATGGGTGAATGAGTGAATGTGTGTGTAGACGTAGGAATCAGTGAGTACGTATGTAGTAACTAGTATTGGTGTGTCAATGGTTTCAAAAATTATACTCTGTTTTTAACACTGGGTGAAACAGAGGTTATATTAAAATGTGAGGAGATGCATTGTATTGTCACATGAATGATATCATCAGTGATGTGGTCATTGATGTCAAATGAGATGTCATCAGTGATGTCATCAGTGATGTCATTTGAGATGTCATCAGTGATGTCATCAGTGATGTCACTGACCATGTCATGAATGATGTAATATGTGACATCATCAGCAGTGGATTGCGGGTGCGCAATATATAGCTAGTGCAACTAACTATATATGGAATTTCAATGGTTTTGTGTGAGTAAAATAAGGTTTTTTAAATGCTAATTCCTAACTATATATGGTCTATAACCTATGGTTTTTTCAGTGAATTTTCAAGGTTTTGTAAATGCTAATTCCTAACTATATATGGTCTATAACCTATGGTTTTTTCAGTGAATTTCAATGGTTTTTTAATAGCAAATATCATAAGCTGTCGAATGTCAAGTACGTGGTAAGTCAAAACATTTTCGTGTTTATGCACACTGATCTGCTTTGAATGGTGCCCCCCCCCCCTCATTTCTATTAGGAGTACTCTCTCTTTGCAGATAGTGAAAGGTAGTTAACGCAGGCCTTTGCCCCCGTTGTAATCCGTCGTGCCTGCTTCTCTCTCCATTTGATTGATTGTTATCCAAGTATTTACTGTTTTAGAATTAGTTCTCTTTGGTTCATTCTCTATTTACAAACAAACACAGAGTCGCAATACTCTGTTTAGTCTTTGCAGATAACGAAAAATCGTGTAAAAAAAAAGAAAAGGAATCGAGTAAAATCAGTAGGCCACTAATGGGATCTCTTTTTGACCTCGCTAAAATAGAAACATTAGGAACAACCCCTCATGACAAATACAAAACTAGTGAGATGAACTGAACTCCACACAATGATGGCTGCAAAACAGCTCGGCTCCGCCACCCACCCCGCCCAAAATAACGATAAAGAGCGGCTGCCATGATTGGTTGCGGAATGGCCACAACGGAGCTACGAAATGGTGGTGCTCTCATGCTAACCCCAGCTTCAGTCTGAAACATCCAGAAACACTGTAGACTACCAATTCGATCAGTTCCGGTAGCGCCCCAATGTAACCCGGTAGAGAAGACCTAGCCCTCCCCTCTTTGACTGATGGTTCTTGTTGCCTGTCCCTTCTGTTGTCATTTAACAGAACTATTTAGCCTGCTGAAAGGGGTTGTGTTTCGACCGCTGGTTGGTGGAGACATTTTGACTATATTCTGGACCTGCGTTGTCGCGTAATGCGTCATATGACGCGCCGCGTTAGCGCATCCGGAAGTCATCCGGGGCGCGCAGCGCGTAACGTAAGCATAACAAGTCATGTGACTTGTTAATAAAACTTTTCATTGGTTCATTTTACTTTTCTTATTCTAATGATGAAAGCCTTGGTCATATCACCTAAAAATTACGCTTTTAATTACTTCCGAACATTATTTTTTCTTAAATATATGTTATAATGTTCCAGGCTAATGTACTTTCCCGGAAATTTTACAACTGTCCTGCAAGTAAAATATATTCTTTTTTCGAGAAAAAGGGCGTTTCTTCGTCCCATGACGGAGCCGTTGAGCAAAAGAGGGTCGGCCTGCTGTCTTAGTCGCCGATACGCCTGAATATGAGATTCTTATCGATCACTTTATGTTGCAGGAATAGAAAACACAACAGCCCTTGACCATTTATCTTTACTGCGTTCCTTCGTATTATACCTTTTACCCTTCATGTAATTGGTCTGCTTTATTTCACTTGCCTTTTAATGATTCTAAAACAGTGACTATTATTAAAAACTTTACCAATGTATATACTACTACCATGTTTTCTTTTAAAAACCTTTATTGTGAAAATTTCATTATACAAATACGAGCCTATAACCACGTGGGCCTGCCACGGAGCAAACTGTAATCGTATATGATGAATAGACATTTACACTGTAGAGGAACGTAACGGGCGGGCCATTAGGTTGCAAGAACTAAGGTGTCTAACAGTTACGGAATCGGTGGACGTACATTTTATAATTAAAATATGACAGGGCCAGTTACAATAAAATTATCTAGATATACATTTGCGGGCAAGTACCATGGGTGACGTTAATTCGAATTTTCAACAGCACAGTAATCAATAACACATCAGAACTTAATATCAATAGGGATGTCGAAATATTCAATCAATTCTCGTCCCCGCCCGCCATGTGCTTCAAAACTGCATACGTATCTCGTGATTTCAAGGTTCTGCAACCAGTACACAACAAGGAGTTACGAGTCCCATTTATTCCGGCGCCATTTTGGGCGAGGACGGGCAGGTCCAGAATATACTCAAAATGTCTCTACCAACCATCGACTATGATGATGTTCATATGCTGTATTTATTAGAGTAACACTCATCTGTCCACATGAAATTAATTTACCACAATCTAAACATGTCATTTTAATCTTTCCAAAGTTCTTCTAAATATTTGGGACCGTTTCCCTTGCCGCTGAAGCTCTCAGTGCCACTTCTTTGATGAATGTACTAGCAGGTCAGGGGTTCTCCTCCAAATCTCTCTTTTATGCAGCACTATAATTAATTGGTGCCACCTCTCCATATGACGATGCATGGTATAGTTACCACAACTATATTTTTTTTCGGTTCCTCTGGAGAGTTCATCGTGGCAGATGAAGCGTGTAACGTACCGGGCATTTACCTTTTTTTGCATGTACAGGAAAGGAAAAAAAATCGAGCGTCCGAGTTCTAAGGTGTACCAGGGCCATTTTAGTGGACCAGGCCCAAATACAAAGAACAGGCCGCCATTTTGAGAGTCCTCTTGCAGCCGCCTGTCGCTGTAGCATCAAGAGCAGCCGAAACTCAGCTGAATGGCAACTGAAACGGTAAATGGGCGCCCCACTACATTTCAGCATTGTAGGATGACCACACCAGTACAGCAACTTGCAACTTGCTAGACATCACCTCGGTGCCATCCGGATCTCGGCGCCCCACTGCAGATGAAGTGCCTCTCAACTATGAAACCACCATCCGGATCTTGGCGCGTTGTGCTGCCTTCGGCCTATTCGCACATCGGTCCGCATCGGTCCGCTACTGACGCCATCTCACAGGCTAATGGGGTGACCCACGCCGAGTTTCAGCATTGTAGGATGACCACACCAACTTGCTAGACATCACCTCGGTGCCATCCGAATCTTGGCATCTCAACGCCTAGTGGTATCTTCCATACAGAAAATCTTGTTACGCTGCCTTTGGCCCCATTCGCACATCAGTCTGCAACTTAGACATCACCTCGGTGCCATCCGGATCTTGGCATCTCAGCGCCTTGTGGTGTCAGTCAGAAAATATTGTTGCGCTGCCTTTGGCCCCATTCGCACATCAGTCCGCTACTGACACCATCTCACAGGCCAATAGGGCGCCCCACGCCGACTTTTACCATTGTACGATGGCCACACCAGTGGCACAACTTGCTAGACATCACCTCGGTGCCATCCGAACCTTGGCATCTCAACGCCTAGTGGTATCTTCCATACAGAAAATCTTGTTACGCTACCTTTGGCCCCATTCGCACATCGGTCCGCAACTTAGACATCACCTCGGTGCCATCCGGATCTTGGCATCTCAGCGCCTTGTGGTGTCTTCTACTCCGAAAATATAGTAGAAAATATTGTTGCGCTGCCTTTGGCCCCATTCACACATCAGTCCGCTACTGACACCATCTCACAGGCCAACAGGGCGCCCCACGCCGACTTTTACCATTGTACGATGGCCACACCAGTGCCACAACTTGCTAGACACCACCTCGGTGCCATCCGGATCTTGGCATCTCAGCGCCTTGTGGTGTCTTCAAATCAGAAAATATTGTTGCGCTGCCTTTGGCCCCATTCGCACATCGGTCCGCTACTGACGCCATCTCACAGGCCAACGGGGCGCCCCACGCCGACTTTCAACATTGTAGGATGGCCACAGAAGTGCGACAACTTACTAGACACCACCTCGGTGCCATCCGGATCTTGGCGCGTTGTGCTGCCTTCGGCCTATTCGCACATCGGTCCGCTACTGACGCAAACTCACAGGCCAACGGGGCGCCCCACGCCGACTTTCAGCATTGTAGGATGGCCACACCAGTGCGGCAACTTGCTACACACCACCTCGGTGCCATCCGGATCTTGGCATCTCAGCGCCTAGTGGTGTCTTCTATTCCGAAAATATTGTTGCGCTGCCTTCGGCCCCATTCACACATCGGTCCGCTACTGACGCCATCTCACAGGCCAACGGGGCGCCCCACGCCGACTTTCAGCATTGTAGGATGGCCACACCAGTGCGGCAACTTACTAGACACCACCTCGGTGCCATCCGGATCTTGGCGCGTTGTGTTGCCTTCGGCCTATTCGCACATCGGTCCGCTACTGACGCAAACTCACAGGCCAACGGGGCGCCCCACGCCGACTTACAGCATTGTTGGATGGCCACACCAGTGCGGCAACTTACTAGACACCACCTCGGTGCCATCCGGATCTTGGCGCGTTGTGCTGCCTTCGGCCTATTCGCACATCGGTCCGCTACTGACGCAAACTCACAGGCCAACGGGGCGCCCCACGCCGACTTTCAGCATTGTAGGATGGCCACACCAGTGCTGCAACTTGCTGGACACCACCTCGGTGCCATCCGGATCTTGGCGCGTTGTATTGCCTTCGGCCTATTCGCACATCGGTCCGCTACTGACGCCGCCTCACGTACCAACGTATTTTCTCCGCATTTTACACCCTATGCCGCATAACAGGTCATGTGACTTGTTTATAAAACTTTTCATTGGTTCATTTTACTTTTGGTTTCCTAATGATGGAAGGCTTGATCATGTGACCTAAAAACAACACTTTTCATTGGATGAAAACTTTTTTTTTTCCCAAACGATGAAAGCCGCACCTTGTTTCTGGATGTTTCAGACTGAAGCTGGCGTCAGCATGAGAGCACCACCATCTCGTAGCTCAGTCGTGGTCATTCCGCGAGCAATCATGGCAGCCGCTCCCCACCAGAAGCCTGCAGGAGTCGGAGCCCCCAAAACTTTTGATGAATTCTCAAGGCGGAGGGGACGCTTTCGAGAATGGGGTCCAAGACCTAGCAGACAAGCGTCCGATTTCCAAGGTGTCCCAGGGCCATTTCAGTGGACCAGGCCCAAAAAGGAAAGAGCCTGCCGCCATTTTGAGACTCCTGTGACAGCCGCCTATCGCTGCACCGCAAGAGTGGGCGCAACTCAGCTGAATTGCGGCATTTGACACAGTGGACCAAAAACGGACGGAATGGCAACTGAAACGGTAAAGGGGCGCCCCACTACAACAGATGACACTCCACCTGGAGAGGCCCGTTCACACCGCCTCCCCCGGGGCGCCCCACGCCGTTATTCGGAGCAGCATTGTAGGATACCAAAACCAGTGCGGCAACTTACTGGACATCACCTTGGTGCCATCGTTCTGCTGCCTTGGAACTATTCGCGCAACAGTTTGCTACTGATGACCCACCCCCCGCGACGCCCCATGCCGTTATTTGCTGGGTGGCAACTTACTAGACATCACTTTCGTGTCATCTAGATTTCGGCGCGTTCTGCTGCCTTGGAACTATTCGCACAACAGTTTGCTACTGATGACCCACCCCCCGCGACGCCCCACGCCGGAAATCTGGACGTTGTGCTGCGTTGGGACTATTCGCACAGCCGACCGCTACTTCGTTGTTTTTCCCTAAAAATGTTTATATGTTATTACTATTTTTGTTTTCTTGTATATATTTATAAATTATTAAAGTTTTATAATCTTACTACTTTGTCGGAGTGCTATATATATTTAATGTGACACATAATTGTAAAAACTTTGATGTACAAAGAGTCATCCCTGGAATCTTCCGCTTCAGGCTCGGTCCCCTCCCCAATCACAATACAGGATGCTTTTCAGATAATAGCAACGCTTCTGCTGTGCCGGATCTCATCGAGTGTGGGCCTTGATCTACTATAACTCCTTTCAAGAGGGGTGATTCTTTACAGCTGTGGCCATAAACTACATCTGCAGGGCTAGCTGATACCCTAGGACCAGCCTGGACAATCGGACACAGAGGAAAAGGAGTGTCAGAGGGTGCGGTAGTGAATAGGGCGAAAGGGAGGTGTCGGGCGGGCACAGGGTGTGATTCTCAGGGAAGAGCAGCGCAGATGGGGGGAGGTTTATTACCCATGCATAAGACAGAGAGCGGGGGTGACCACTGCCTGGGGGAGATGCTTGCGAGGGTGGGGAGCCATGCTAAGGATCGACAGCGTGCACAGAGTGGGTCTGGTCAAGGCATCTAAAATGGCTGCCGTGCACGACAAAAGTGTGGCATTTGAAAAAAGACAAGATGGCGCAGACAATGTTTTTCAACACTTCCTGATTTCCTTCGAATCGAACGTTAACAGACGTTGGGGCATATTACCAAAGTTAAGCGATATTTATCCCTAACGATGCTTAGCAACGATTTTTTTACCGTCAGAAATTATCGCAGATAAACCTTGCTATTATCAAGGTTTATCGGAAATACGATAAAAAACGACCGCAATGCATTAATATCGCTGAAAACTCAGCGATATTCATGCATTACCGAGCTAATGCTCTTAGCCATGTTATCCACCTCCCATTGGATAACATGGCTAAGAACTGCTCAGGGCAGGTGGTAGCTTTTGGAGATATTCGCGCTTATCTCGAATATTTCCAAAAGTTGATAATAGGAGATAGCGATGTTAGCGACTGTTTCCAGTCGCTAACATCTTGGCATGCCCACTTTCCATGTCATTAGTGATAAATATCACTCACATGCAAAGTGGGGCCCAAGATGGTCGCTATCTTCTACTAGCCGTCGCTAACTGGTGTTAGCAACAGCTAGGTAATACACATATAATTTTATCTCCGCGAAGCGGAGCGCTGTTACAGATATATATCTTGTTTTTGAACGTTAATTTCTCAAAATGCACTGAAGCACATATATTGAGACCTAGCAAAGGCACATCGGGCTACCAGTCCCTACAATTTTGCCAAGTTTCGTGCAAATCCATTCAGCTGTTCGATCCTACCGAGAGACAAGATGGCGGCAGCTACGGACTGTTTGGAATGTTTACAGACACCGGAGAGCCAATCAGCTTCGCTTCGCAAAGCTCCGTAACGCGAAAAGTACGCGAAGCGGTGCGGTGTTACAGATATATATCTTTTTTTGAACGTTAATTTCTCAAAATCCACTGGAGCACATATATTGAGACCTAGCAAAGGCACATCGGGCTACCAGTCCCTAATATTTTACCAAGTTTCGTGCAAATCCATTCAGCCGTTCGATTATTATTATTATTATTTTTTTTGCCCCGCGGGGCCCTTTTAAAACCTCCACATCAAACCTAGGGGGTCAGCGAGGAGCTACTATTCCCCCTTATGGTCATTTGCCCCTTCGCTTTCGCCTCCTCTTGTCTCTCGATCCTACCGCGAGACAAGATGGCGGCCGCTACGGACTGTTTGGAATGTTGACAGACGCCGGAGAACCAATCAGCTTCGCTTCACAAAGCTCCGTTGCGCGAAAAGTACGCGTCCTGGGCCGCTGCCCAGTCCGCTGTTACAGATATATATCTTTTTTTAAACGTTAATTTCTCAAAATCCACTGGAGCACATATATTGAGACCTAAAAAAGGCACATCGGGCTACCAGTCCCTACAATTTTGCCAAGTTTCGTGCAAATCCATTCAGCCGTTCGCGCTAAAAGTGAGGCCAACCGCCCTATGGAAATTAACATGGGAAAAACGCGTTTTGAGACCCCCCTTTTTTCTCGGCCCCCCTTGACGAAACCCCCCAAAATGTTCAGGGGCTGCTCAGAAACAAAATGTTCCATTTTCCTGAAAATTTCAGCCAATTCCGTCCACAAACGCCAAAGTTATTAGACATAGAATTTTCAAAAAACCCATAGAGAAAAAATCCTAACTATATATACCTACTGGCGACCGCCAGTAGGTAATTTTTTATAGAACTTGTGCCCCCGCCATGCCCACATTTTAATTAAATGATGACATTTGAGATGTTACTGGTGAAGTCATCAATTATGTCATTCAACATGTCATGAGTGATGCAATCTGTGTGGTCATAAGCAGATGGTGGTGGGGGCGTACGTTCTAGTTAGCTCAATCAAATTATATCTAGAATGTCAGTGGTTTTACTTCAGTTTAGAATGTTACATTTGAACTGAAATTTTCGCTTCAACCTTTCTTTTTTTCAGTGAATTTCTAGGATTGTTTAATATAAAGTAAGATATTATTATTATGCCCAACGGCCCTCAGACAGCGAACCCCCTCTTGTGGACACCCACACCAGATTTTATTTGTAATTCATATACCCTGGTTCTGAGGACTTCTTCTGGAGTCCCTGAAGAGTCCGTCTGGACTCCCTCAGAACTCTCTTGGGAGTCTGCCAGAGTTGAAGAAACCTCCAAAATATTTTTTTTAAGTTTGACCCCATTGGGCATTCTTCTGGGACCACCTCTAAAGGGCTAACTGGTCAGGGTAACCTTTCATATCTTCTTATATAGTCTTTTTTCAACATTCTCAGTACAGGGGACACAGTCCATGAGTCATGAAATGACTGCTGCAACATTTCTGTTCATGTAGCAGCCAGCCAACCAGAGAGCTCGCTCCAAAAAATCCCCTCAAGCTATCAGAAGGCTTATATCCTTTAATTTCAATCCAATTCTCAATATATTGTATACATTTTGAACCTTAATTTTTCCACAACTACAGAACAGATGTTCACCAAATCACAAAACACACGCTTTCTCTATAAATATCTAGATGTGTGCCATATTTTATGTAATTTCGTTCATCTATTTTGGCTGTAGTGCTGTATAAAATTCCATATGGAAATCCATGAAACAATTGTATTTAGGGACCCCTTTTTCATGGCCACCATTTGGTGGATCACCCCAAAACAGTTGTATGGCAGAGGCAAACATGGCTGAACCATCCATGCCTCTACAATGCCATCCTAACCATAAATGCATCCAAATCAAGCAATTTCATGTGGTAATGATTACTCCTACCTCCCCTCCTGCCCTAAGCCCTAAATTCATATGCCCTACCTCACCCCCCCAGACTTTGAGGCTTAGAACCACCCCACCCTGCCCTTAAAACTACACCTTCCTCTGCCCTGAAGCCTAAAACACTGCCCCTACCAAAAACGACACTGACCCCAACCCCTCACCCCCCACCCTAAACCATAAAACGTGCCCCTGTGTTGTCCTGAAAACTATCCGTATACCTTACACTGCCCTGAGGCCTATAACCCTGCCCCATTAAATAAACTATCCTGTCCCCCCTGCCTTAAGCCCTAAAACAAACCCCATCCCTAACAATTCCTTCCCAACCCCTGCCCCAGCCCTTAGAAATACCCCTTTCCATGCTGAGCCCGAAAACCAGCCCCTTTTCCAAAAACTACCCCAAGTCTCCCCGGCCCTGAGCCCTAAAACTGACCCCCACTTTTAAAAACTACCCCCATACCCAGCCCCAGCCCAACTTACCTGCCACGCTCGGAGCTTCCTGTTCTGACGCTTCCTCTTCTTCTCCTCGCCCATCTGAACACTAGACCATTATCTGCCTTTAACAATACATATGTGGTTAAAGCAGATGCGTGGTTCAGGCAAGTGCAGTTAGGCTTGCAGGGAAATGGTACGCATGGCTTAGCCAATGTTTTAAAGGCAGTTTCCCTCCCCAAAACTTTCCATCAAAGAGCTGAGGTGGAAGAACTTTTTTGGGAAAGTTTCATGAAGATTTGGCAAACTGCACACAAGGTATTAATAAAAAGCACTCTTTCTATAAAAAGTCTGACCTAACTATAACTACAAAAGGGGCATATAAACATGCCTCTATCGCCAACACAGCATCACTTTTACGGACATTGCAATTAAATAGGGGCTGCGCCTTATGTACAAGGCAGCTTTAAGCCACTTAACGTGGCTTAATGCTGCCTTGTACATAAGGCCCCCTTTCATGCTATGGTTAGTGTGAAAGGGGCGTGCAGTGGGTATTGTCGTGGGCATTCCACCACAACACCCATTGTATTTGACCCTGCCCCTTATGTACAAACGTGGCGTGCGTATGAGACAGCACCAAAATTAAGACCAGGAAAACCCTAGTCTTAGGTTGGCGAAATGAGGAGAAATGCATTATTTCTCCTCGTTTTTTCTTTTTCGATGTATGCTGCCTTGTGCAGGGACACATGGAAAAAGCAAAATGCCATGGTTTGTTCATGTACCAGAAGGGGTCTCTTCCTGTACATAAATAAACCTTTACAAATGCCAGTTTGTCACTTTCATGTGTGCTGCATGAACCAGCTCACAACAAAGTGACAGAATGGTATTTTAGAATTGTTCATGTGCAGGAAGGAATACCTTCCTACATATAAACAGTTCTCCCCTGTGCGCACACACCCTTGCACTCTGTTGCAAGGGAGCCTGTGTTGGCTGCACCACATTCTTGGTAATATGGTGCAGGCTTGCATTTCTGAAGTGGCAGAGTGTGTCGTTAAGCAAAGGAGGCTAATGATACGCTCCGCCACTTCCTTGTACATATCCCCCAAAGTGTAGATTGCAACTTACTCCTGGAGGATTTCTGCCCCTTGATAGCGAAAAAAGGCTGAATTTAATTGAACTAAACTGAAAATAGCTAGATCTGTTCAGTACTTCTTTTGAAGTCAACGCCTAAACAGTGTTCCCATCAGAACAGTTTATTTCTGGATTCTTTGTAGATTCATACATCCAATAAAAAATGTAAAATCATACCACTGGATGAGGGAGCTTTTTCTCTCATTTTACAACCTACTCCTGTTTGATTGGCTGGACATCACAGAACAAATTCTGTTGCAGCAAGTATTATGCAACATGGCTCACTGTGTTGAGAAAACAAAATTGAAGAAGGGCATGAAGGGGCAGATTGGACATACCTTGACCTTCTGACCCTGGAGGGGGACAATGGGACCCCTAACAATTAAATAAAAGTTGAAAAAATATTTTGGTTGTATGATTCATAAATACTATGCCAGATTTGAGATTACTCCTTGAATTAATGAAAACTGCTAAAAAAAATGGGGGGAAAAAAGCATTCAATGCACTACTGTTTTTTCGGCCAATGTTCACGTTAGCAAAACGGGAGCTTGGCCTACCTGCAGTCCTGTCATTGCTTCCAAACCTCACTGAAGGCCATGCGCCATGTGGGTTGGCTGCCTGAGACACTGGAAATGACCATTGCTGATGGTTTATGGTTTGCTTGGCTATTGTGTAAGTTATGAATCGCACACCTAACTACATTTTCGAATTTCATTTTTTTAGGGAGTAAATTCATAACTATAATTGTGCTTTAACAATAGGTTTTTTAAATGTCTTTTAGAGAACTATTTAAACAAACATTACCTTTGCCTTTTGTGCAGTGAATTTTTGGTGTTTTTTGTACCAATGCCCTCGATCCCACACAAAACGGATTCCGTGCTGGGCACAGTACGGAAACCGCGTTACTTGTGATGGTGGAACATCTCCGGGCAAGGTTGGATGCTGGTCAAACGGCGGCGCTTATTTTGTTAGACCTTAGCGCCGCCTTTGACACGGTGGACCACAGCATCCTCCTGCACCGGCTCGAGGAGACTGGTATTGGCGGTCAGGTGTTGCAATGGTTCCGCTCCTTTTTAGACGACCGCTCCTTCTGTGTTGCCATTCCTCCCTTCAAGTCCAACTACCAACCGCTGGCCATGGGGGTTCCGCAAGGGTCCTCGCTGAGTCCCACGTTGTTCAATCTCTACGTGAGACCGCTGGCTGATGTCGCTAGGCAGTGGGGCCTAACCTTGGTCTCATATGCCGACGACACACAGCTGGCGGTTACTCTCAGCGGGGACGCGGAAATTGCGGCCCCCAGGTTTCAGTCTGGACTGAAGGCGGTGGCTAGTTGGCTGACAGGCAATTGCCTTCAGCTTAATGCCACAAAGACGGAGGTGATGGTCGTCGGTAAGGGAGTGGAGCTGTGGGGCGACCAATGGTGGCCTTCAGAGCTGGGACCTACTCCGACCCCGGTGTCGGAGGTGAAAAATCTCGGGGTATGGTTGGATGCCGGCCTCTCCTTTGTAGGGCACACACAAAAGACTGCGGCCTGTTGTTTTGGACTTCTAAGGGGCTTGAGACCAGTACTCAAGTTCTTTGATGCCCCAACCAGGCAACTGGTGATCCAGGCTACTGTCATCTCTCGCCTGGATTATGCCAGTTCTCTCCTGGCTGGGGCTAACCAGGCCGAACTAACCCGTTTGCAACGGGTTCAGAATGCCGCGGCGAGAGCGATTGTTGGCCTGCCCAGATTTAGTTCTGTGGCAGGTGTCCTTCGCTCTTTACATTGGCTTCCGGTTAGGAAGCGCATTCTCTTTAAGATCTTGTGTCTTGCTTTTAAGATTCTGAGAGGTATCGGCCCGGAAATTTTGTCGAGCTGCCTTTCCTTTTATGTCCCCACCCGCAGTCTCCGTTCCCAGGGTTTGGCCCTTGCAGTGGTCCCCAGATTCAGGCTCAGCCGTATGGGAGGCCGTTCTTTCAGGGTCGTGGCTGCATCAGCATGGAACTCCCTCCCTGTTGAAATTCGTTTGATGGAGGACCTTTTGACTTTTCGGAGGGCGATAAAAACTTTCCTGTTTTAGTGGCTCTGTCTTTATTCTCTGTTGTGTTGTGTTTTGCCTTGTCCTTGCGCCGGGACGCTCCTTGGCTGGAGTATCTGTGCGCACAATAAATCACCTTAACATAACATAACATAACATACACAAAATCCAGCAGTTTCCTCTGCAAAGCCCTCTGTAGACGATAGGCTGTTTGGCCATACGTATCTAGGGCAGGCCTCCTTGGGGCAGCTAACTCCATCTGCCTATGCCAGACAGCCACGATCAGGGGAAGTTGCAGGCAGGTCTGTCTGTCACATGGCATAGGTGTGCATGCACACATGTGCATGCACACCTGGATTCGGTATTTTACCACCCAATTGGATTGGGTGGTAAAATACCGAATCTGAAAGGCCTTTGGGACTCAGAAGAGTCCCACCTACATCTGGAAGTTACTGAATCGGTAAAAATACCTATTCGATATTTTACCGATTCGGTAAATTTACCGAATCGGTAAAATTGGCCCCCTACATGCCAATTCCTAAATACCGGTCGGTAACGGCCAAAATCGGCTGTTACCGACCGGTATTTGGGCTCCTACATCTGGCCCTTAGTCAGGAAATTTCCACTCACCGATGAGAGGCTCTTATAAGGCTCTGTGGAATCATGCCTTTACACCTGTTCCTGTCAGAATACTTTCCAGCACACCATCAGTGCTACTAGCTTTTATAGGTATATTTTCCTATTCATATGTGTTTTCTTGGCTTTTCTCACCCTCAGTTTCAATCCAAATTCTGCTGCTGTTCCTTGTTTCCGATCTGGTGGCTCTTGAATTTCCTAGTCTGTCTATCCCCAAACCCCAGTGCAGTCTTTTCTTAATTGGTGCTTCCCTGAATCCCTGTACTTGGTTGATTATTTATGACTTGTTCACTATAAGCACCTCTGCTCATCCCCTCAGCTTCCAGATATTCACCCTGTGAGTTCAGTAATGCAGAGACTAGCACTAGCAACAGTCTACAGATGAGGCTACCCTTTAACCAATGTGGTCTTACTGCTTTGCTTTAAGGGTAACTCCTTGATTTTTCCTACTATTTGTTCCATATTTCTTCTTATGTTATGCTGGTGATCCAGTGGTCACCTCACTTAATCAGGGATCAATACTTGATAACAACACATAACAATGGCCAATACACATTCGCCCAAAATCCCTGATGCAGTGGGGATCAAGTTTTATATACGTTAAATCTATTTCCTTCTCAGTCTCATGTTTGACATCTCTAAATACATAACAAATGCTTGTATGTCAACTTTCTTTCCTCTTGGATGTAATGATAGTACTAACTACCTAACCAAAAATGTTAAATAAAATGCTCAGTGCTTATGGTCACAAATGCAAACAATGAAATTCACATGAGGGAGAGAAAACATCAACAAATGCAAATAATGTCAAACTCATCATTCAATTACCAATAGGCACATGACGGAGTGCATAGATTTAAGAGACAAAAGTTTCAGCAAAATAATGGGAAACTATATACATCTAATAGAGGGGATAGATGAAGAGACATAAGTTGCATCTAAATAATACAAAACAATATACCTATAACGGAGTGGATAGATGAAGAGACATATGTTTCAGAGACAAAAATACCTTCGCAAATAATTATGCAAAGGTTGAGTCAGAAAAATAATACAAACCCAATGGATCAGTGAAATACCACCCCCCTAGATAAAAAGATGGTGGGGGTCCCCTAAGAAAGAGTGAGGGAACAATGATTTCAGGGACAGGAATGAAGCAGGACAGGATCAGCAAGGCCTTCCTGCAAAACCAATGAACACAACGCATCACCCCTCTCTTCTCTCTCATCGCAAGACGATCTAAACCACACCCCTAAAGGGACCCCAGTTATACCCTAAAATCTACATGTCCGTCCCACATCAGTTGAAACATTTAACAGATTTCAACAGCTCATTGGTGGATTTAGCAGGTGGTCTGACAGACTACCGTGACTTCATTCCTAATTTGTACAAGCTCAGTGTCCTACATCCTCTCTCATTACATAATATTTGACTTGTTCACACAATTGAATACATAATACATTTAAAAATGTTCACATATTTTTATCCAGCAACGTCCCTCAAATATGTCTTGGGTCCCAATGCCAGTTTAATCCGTTTGGCAGACATACAATGTTCTCTGTGCTACATAGCCTTAAACCTTTGCACTTTTCTGCAGCGCTCAGCACTTCTGTCTGCTTTGGCACCCATTTTCCAACCCCTTCTCTATCCGGATAACTTAACAGTAATGGAGGCTAATTCGGTTCACTATGGCAAATGGAACATAAACATTCATTAATTACGCAGCAATGCACTTTTCACTGTTTACCACTCACCTTTGCACTATACCCTGTTACATGTTTTCCTAGCAGAAGATTAAGGCAAAACACTGCATAATTCATTATTTAAAGCAGGATGCCAGATGCAAAATGCAAGATGCAGCCTAGTCATGCATATGTTCTTGTTTCTTTCAATGCACCCTGTAAGTATGTTTTAGTTCTTTCATGTATTATTTCACGTTAGTGTACACATGTGCAAAGCAGTTTGCCTCGTGTTCATGTGATATGTACATTAATTTCTTTCACAGCAGACTGTTTGTATGTATTATGGAGGTGTCAATCTGAGCAGTTTTCTTTTTTCAAAACCCTGCTCTATCAATCCCCCCTCTGATGGCTTCCTGGAGCCATCAGAAAATACCCACCATACCAAATACCATCTTCGGCTATCTAAAATTCAGTGTTCTTCTCTCTTTTTATGGCACTTTCATCTAAACCTTTCATAATTTCATAGTAATCTCTTTTCATCTCTTCTAGTTCTAGCTCTATCTCTATATTTTTCTCTTTCTTACTCTACGTTTGTTCTTTGATTCAGTCATCACTTTTCTTTCACATTTAGGCTTACATTTATATGTTGTTATTATTAGTAAAGCTACTCCAGCTACTAAAATGATTGGCATTATTATTTTTCCTAATAAGCTACCTCCAAAGGTTGAAAACCATTTACCTACAGAAGAGAAACTCTTACTAGTCTCTCCAAGACACTGCCAACCTCCAGTTGGGTCAAATCGTCATGTAATTTTGTAATATTCTTAATATATCCCTCAATTCCTTTACTTTTGTCAACAATATAAGTACAGCATTGCTGGATTTTCAAACTAACACATACTCCACCCTCTTTTGCCAATACGATATCAAGGGCAAGTCGATTTTGCAAAACCATTGATCTGATTGCAACCATTTCTGTGTCAATCATCAAAAATCCACCAGCGGTATCTGTTGATAAAAAATCTACTACTGTGGACAACTTTAAGATTTTATGTGAATTGTAAGTGACTCCAACTGAGGGTATCATGGCACCAAAAATATCACCTATTATTTCTGAGAAATTCGCTCTCTTTTTCCCAGGCAGTGGCATGGCAATCTGGAGGCATCCACATGCTTGACGGGACTGCCAAAGTCCAGCAAAGCGTATGAGTTTCTGCCCTGCCAGGGTTTTCATGGCAGTTCCTCTGCTATAAAAACCCTGGTGGAGAGGAAACAACGGGTGTGTAACACTCTGTGGATGCACACGGGGAAAAAGATGTGCCCCCCCAGGGTGCATGCACAGAAGTTCCAGCACTTCATGGACTTTTTAGTCCATGCCGTGCTGGAACTGATTTTGATATTCCCATAGCGGTGCATATTTTATAGGCATCACCATAGGAATGCCAAAGGAATCACCCGCCAGTGACTAAAAAAGTAATTATTTGGCAGGAAGTTCCCCTGCAGGTCTGGCGGTGCGGTGGCGAGGCAGTCCCGCACCGCACCATTAAAACTTACAATCGGCCCCTTAGTCTTCATTCAGAAGCACAGACCTGCTGATGCCACTTCTTAATTGCACAGGGAGAATAGTGAAAACTGCCACTTTAGTCTGGTGTGAAATTCTACACGGAGTCCATATTTTTACTAGTTGGTTCCTCTTGAAATATGTCCAGCTATGTGTGAATGTTTGCTCAGTACTCCAATGTGTAAGGTGAAATAAACAATGTAAACCTATTTTGGCTTGTGCTTTTGTCAGGTATATTATAATTGCATGACATTCTCAGATGTGTCCATAAAAATGGCCTCTTGTCTTGATTTTGTGTCATGAATTTTGAACCTTTGCCCTGAATCTTTACTGTCATGGTCCAAACTGTGCCTTCTTACAAGGCGGCTACCCTACCTGGCAAGAAGTCAGTGGAGACAAACTGCAAAACGTGGAAAAAGGTTTCCAGCTATAGTAAAAGTATTTCGTCAAGTTCATTTAAACTATTTTCTGCAGTGATGCAAGTTTTGAGGAGCTTAACCTCTTTTTTGCCTTTGTAGTTTTAAATGGTTAACCATTGTTTTTTTGGTTAAGGTACAGCCAAGACAACCAACTACATATTAAATGTGAAATGTCCAGTACTTTCAGCACTTTCCATGTTCTCTTTGATATACTGACATATATTCAAATTTGGTACTTTCTTACATTCTTAGTATTATAGTTGAAGAAAAAGGCAAAAATAGGAAGAACACCGAGCTATATTCAGCATCTGGAATGTAGGCCACACTGGACAAGGAAGATGGTATTTTCCTTTGCATGCCTAGCAATAACACTAATTGCAGCTTCCACCTATGGATGTGAATCTTTATTAACTTAAGCACGGAATGACTAGAAGGACGGTGAAAATAACATAAACATAACATAAACATGAGAAACAGTTGCTGAGTAATATTGTTTTTACACCTTAACATACTTTTAATATGATATTTTGTGAAATACATACCTTCCGCTTGTCAAGTTCTGTTTGAGATATCCCTAAGAGGTTATTTTCCACATTACATTGCTTTTGCTTACTTTTTTTTCCATAATATTAGGACTGCTCAAATATTCTGCATTAGGCAGTTGCTTTAAGTTTCAAGGACAGACCCGTTTTCCCAGTTGATGGCTATTTACAATGAAGAAGGGAGAGAATTGGATTTCTGAGCCCAGTAACAGAATCTTTAAATCCTTTGGTACCATTTCAGATCGCCATTTGACAGCATAGCACTGTGCTGTGGATTGTGTAGTGAGCCACCCGGACTGCCCTCGAGGTAGCTCACTGCCACGCATGTGCACCATGTACGTCCTCTGGCCATGCGTGGCCACAGACTATATTATTAAAGTGGCATAGACCACAAGTGGTCTTCTGCCTCTACCCTCACTATATTTAGGTGTGTGTGATCATTGTGCTCCAGCTACTAGACTGTGTAAATCAGGGTGCCCATAAATCACTGGGTAACCCCCACATAGATTGGAGACTTCTTATGATTAGCTTTTGTTGAGGACAGAATTCAGCAGTCTTTAGCCCTAGGGGTGATTTCTGGTATAAATCTGCTGACATCAATCTAGTGCGAGTGCACTCCCTTGCAGTTCTAACTGGCACAACCCCAGCTTGAGCACGAATCCTGTCATCACTTTATTGTGCCTCAGTGTGGTAGGCCACACACTATCTGACATGAGCAAAGGGCTATGTGAGAGACATCACTGTTTGAAAACAGACTCAGGAAGATACTGGCTGTCAGGCGCTGAACCTCATTTGGTTCTCTAGTTGTATTTCCACAGTTTTTAAGAAGATCGGTGAAGAAAGGAGGTCAAAAGGGAAACTTTTTTTATTTTTTCTGTGCTGGAGGTACTCAATGGACCTTGAAGCTCAGATGTGATCTGTTTATTCCGGTTTTCATGACTTTATTTCAGGAGAATTTGTATAAACACTTTTGTGCCCTTCATTATGAGGTATGCTGCCTTAAAACTGGTTGCGGTTAACCGGCTCTCGACAGACTAATTTACCCATATGCACAGGTCGCATTTGGGCCGAAAGATCCAGAGTGGTCTCCTCCCTTTATTTTATATCCTCAGGCCACGCCTGGCCCCACGCCTGGCCCGAGGGTGAAGTGTGTCTACATCCAGCGTGCCTGCCGGTAGATCATCAGGACTGCTAACCTGCAACATCACATCCCAACTTAGTCTGAGCTCCAGTTCAGACAACTTCTTCCAGGCAGTATGCAAAGTCCTTGAGTGGCAGGCTGGGTTGGGAATTGGGCCTGTGATAGTACCTGGGATGCTGGTCGCGACAGAGTGGCCCCTGATATGCTGTCCTGGGTGAAGCACTGTGGGGTAGATTTTCTTCTGTGGTTGTCGGCTGCCAGTCGGTTGGTCCTACGTCAGCTCCAGAGGTTTTTCTTATACTGGGTCAGTCCTCCTCTTCTGCTCCCTCGCACTCCTGGAATAGGTCTTGTGGGGGTACCTCTATCTTCTCGAACCATGAGATGTTCCGGACTACCATCTCTTGTCCCTTCATGGCTTTACCATGGTTCCATCACCCTTCGCTACTGTCCACACCCCTCGCTCATACAGTGACCTGAACCTCCACCCAGGTTGTCGGTTTTTTATAACCACTTGTCCCCTTACCTGACGTCATGGGACATGGCTCCTCTTTTGTAGTTGGTTTCTGCATTCCACTGTTGTCTGTGCACCTGAGTCTTGCGGGCATTGTATGGGGGTGGCATCCACCCCAGGCAAGCGAGGATTGAGTCTCAGCGAGGCCCATTAAAAGCCAATGTGTATGGGGATTGTTGAGTGGTGCTGTGGGGCATACCCCGATAGTCTCTTTGGAATGACTGGAGTTGGAGATCTGGGTCAGTCTGCCCAGCCACCACAATCCAGAGTGTTTTGTTGAGTGTCTCATGAACCTTTCGATTTCTCTATTGGCTTATGGCCATTGGGGGTGATACGACAATGGTAAATTCTGTGGTGTTTAAGAAGTCAGTGAATTCCATGCCTTAGAATTGGCGGCTCATTGTCACTCTTAACCTCGGTTAGGAAGTTTGCGAACACTCTCAAAAATGGGAGCCACATGTGTGAAGGTTGTTGAGCTGATGACCTCCACAATGGGTTATTTAGAGAAGGTATCCATCATTACCACTGTGACTCTTCCATCTGGGAAGCTCCCAAAGTCTATTGTCAGATCTTGGTCTGTGTGAGCTCTTCCAGAATGCACGGGAGCAGAATGCCCAAGTTCCCAATTCACTCCTGAGACTTCCCAGACACACACAATTATAGAATGAAGGCTGACAGAGTTCCACGGGGGAAAGGGGATGGGACAGAGAAGAGACTGCCACACTGCGCCTGAACTTCTTCCTTTTTTCTCTACTCAGACGTCTGTTCTTAGGATGTCATCCTCTTGAGGCTGTTGAATGTGTTTGAACTGCAAAAGAAATAATATTACATACAATTATTTCCTAAGCGTATTTTATTATGCTATAACTCACTCAGATCCTTCACCTACCAGGCTACTGTGTGGCCTAAGCTCCTCTTCTTATTTTATTGATTGTATTCTGTTCTTCTTTAATCTCTCATGTGCTGTAACTAAAAGCAACAATCTATTACTTATGTTTATCTTTGAATTTCTTAATAATTTGTCTTTCTTCTTTCAGGTCTTCTCACCTATCAAGTCACTGCATAGGTGTTATTTGGAATTCTGGTAAGTGTTGTATTTTTTGCTTCACCTGCGATGTAATACTCTCTGCTATAGGCCTTTTGTGAAAATAAAAAATAAATAGTGTATCCCACAGTTTTTTAGTCACTGCTCAAGTCTTGGGCTCAACCAACTGTTCTGTGTATTCTCTATTCTTAAATACGGAACTCCCTATGCACCTGTTCCATATGCACATTTTCTTTTTTTTAAACTAAACAATCACTCGACAACTTCTTAACTCCTTGTCGGCTTCGAACCTAAAATTATTTGTGCTGACTCTGAATTCCTCTTCAGTTTTCTTTTTTATATAATGTGCATGTCCAGCTAGTATTTGTTATTTTTAAATACTGCGCAAGCTTCCTGGGAAGCAAGCGCACAACTGCTTCAATAACGGAACGGGCTTACTTGAACTCCGGACTCTCCTCCTCGACAAAACCTCTCTCTCAAAACTGCAATTTCTTTTGAAAATACGGGAAGCGCAGCGTGAATTGTTTTCCCTAACTACGCGGCGCTTCTTCAGGAACGTCTTCTTCGTGTCGCTTCTCAAGTGAAGTGCGCCACACATCGGGTGCTTCACCTGTTCGTTCTTGATTTGCCTCAATTGCTGCAATGCTGACCTGACGACCCAGACTAGGATTCCTGGCCGCCATCTCAAGGTAGGTTGGTGATTGTCTACTACCTATTCTGCATAAGCGTCTTTTCTTAAAACTTAATCCGGTTGAAACGACTCCAATGTGCTGTCTTTGTGGATTTCTGGATTTAGTAAGTCTTGTGATCCTGACATCTATGCTCACTTTCTCCCAGGATGTGTTGCACAATTCCTCTGTGATTATTGGCATTGCTGTTTACGGAATGCCAGTTGGCATGCAGGACACCTCTGGATAACTCTCTCAACAAGGTCTTCCAGCCCGGGAAACATATCTTTTCTCTCATCCTGGATTTAATTGTGATCAACCTCTGGTGCCCTCTGTGTCCTAGTTGCATTACGAGATGTTGCAGGGCCGCTGGGATGACAATGCGGGACCTTTGCAGGATGATCCTGTCCTAGGTCATACTTAACTTGTTTTACGCCCTCCACATCTTCGTGAGGCACTGATGATCATGCCCCAACCATTTGTTAGCATCCTGAAGAAAGTTTCTCCAGTGCCCCCTTGGATGCCATTTTGCACTGTGGTGAGGACCGGGTCTGTTTCAGTCACATCTCTGATGTCAGCCAGGGTCAGGGCTCGAGGCCAAGTAGCAGACAAGATCATATTGATGTAGGATTTCACTGCCTCCACTTCATTAGTGTCGTCTTTGGCTTCGGGAGGCACTGGGTGGCTGGATAGGAAGTCAGCTGGGCTTTTCACCCCAGGTAGGTAGACAACCTCCATCATGTTTCATTGCAACTGGATGGCCCACCGCTCGATTCTTGAAGACAGATGTGGGGTTAATCCCTAGCACATTAGGACAAGCGGTTGATGGGCGGTGACAAACCTGAAGGGTTGGCCACTCACATAAAGGTGAAAATGCTGATATGCCCACTGGATTTCTAGGGCTTCCGGCTCGATCTGGGTGTAGCATGCTTCATTGGGTGAGATCCTTTTACTGGCAAATGCTAGAGCTGTCCAGCGTCCAGGCTTCAGTTCCTGGACTAGCACAGCTCTGTGGCCCATTGAGCTGGCATCCATCATCAGTTCAGTGAACTTGTCATGGTCGATGTTTACAAGCGTGGTGTTGTCGAGGAGAGCATTTTTGATGCTTTGGAATGCTGCTTCTTCATATTGGAACCGCTCCATTTGGTGTCCATCCTGGTCAGAGCCCATAACGGTTCTGCGATGGAGGCCAGGTCCAGGAGGAATTGGCCACAATACGTGGCCATCCCAAGGAAGCTTCACACCTCATACAAGGATGTAGACTGTGGTACTTGTTTATCACTCTGGGCTTCCTGGGGTCAACTTGTATTCCATTCTGGTTAAATTTGTATCCAAAGAATTCAATTGTTGGTTGAAAGAACAGGCATTTCTCTCAATGCAGTGTGACGCTGATGGAGCAAGAATTCAAGAAAACAGAATCAATTCTGCTGAATTATGCTCGGATCAATTCCTCATTAACAAGTACTAATCTCTAGAAATAGAAAATAAGTGAGAAGTTAACATACACACAACATTTACATATGGGGAAGAGAGCTTTTGCATGCTTAAATAACAAAGAATAATTTGAAGCACAATCAAATCCCACTTTAAACCGAAAATGCTTCTGCGCGTGTGTAAACCAAACCCTATGTAAATAGCCATGTGATTAACTCGTTTGAGAGTTAAATTCTCACGCATGCACAAGATTTACTGACCTTAGATCCTGCGGCAGTGCGTGCCTAGCATATGCTTGCCTGAACTATAAAAGAGGACGTTGCTGCTAATGCTTTTGCTTAAAGAAAGATAATTTAACAATGGGATAGACTAGAAGTGAGTGGTGAACAGTGACAATCACATATTTTGAGAAATTAACACCTGTTAAGTTTCCTTTAAAATAGTGGATGTTTGGGCCTAATGTGCTAAGCCAAAGAAAAAGATGGCGGCGGAAAATGTAAATAGGCTGAGTATGCGCACTTGAGTTTCATTATTAGATCTCCTAAATATTGAGGCTGTGAATGAAACTCCAAAAATAATTTCTCCCATTGATGCAAGAAGGAAAGTATCAACTGTCACTCCAGCTGCAGGAAATTCTACTAAATTTTCTACTGAAGATCTGGAGGAATGAGCAAAGGGATTAGAAAAACAGAAAATGCCCCCAAAAACTATAGAGGGTGATTTGGAAGAAATAATAATTGGCACGATAGGTATTGACAGATTTGGTTCATATGGAGATGAAGAGTTGTTTTGGTGTAAAAGTATAATTTGGAGGACAAAGAATCCTCATGAAAAGATAGCGGAAGCAGCTTTAGAATTTGGAATAGATATAGAGAAATCAAAAATGCTAAAAAAAAACTTATAGATCAGAATTTACTGAGAAGGTCTTAGAAAGTTTGAATGCATCAGGAAGAAGATTGCAAATAAAGGAATTAATACACATTTTGAAAAAATGGGGAGACGTTAATAAATGGAGAAGTAGATGGTCAAGGAAGAAAGCAGTTACAAAGGAAATATCCACATTTCCTATGAGCGTGGTAGAAAAGGCGGAAAGGAAGTGTCCGATGAGAGAAGCCCCTGGTGGTGGATATGTTCATGTTGGATCACTGACATAATATCGACGGACAGAATATCTACTAGCAAAAATATCGATGCCAAAATATCGACAGACAAAATATCGAGTTTGTATCTACAAACAGGTAAGTACAAAAATATCGAGTCAAAAATATCGTTTACAAAAATATAGTTTATTAAAATATCGACTTTATTAAAAAGAGTGTTAAATTAAATTAATAGTTAAAATTAATTACTAAAATATACTTAAAAATACTTAAATTAACTTATAATAATTAAATAATTAATAAAAGTTATAAAAACATTTTTTACAATCATATTTGTTAAAACATATATATATAGTAACGTTATATAATTAAATAATATCCAATATTATTACCGTAGGATAGCAGAAGTGTAAAAAATACTATTCCCACTCCAGAGAGTGCAACAGTAGGGAAAGCGTTGGTTAGCGTAGAGTTAAAAATGACTATTCCCACACCAGTGAGTGCAACAGTAGGGAAAGCGTTGGATAGCGTAGAGGTAAAAATTACTATTCCCACTCCAGAGGGTGCAACAGTGGGGAAAGCATTGGATAGTGTAGGGGTAAAAATTACTATTCCAACTCCAAAGAGTGCAACAGTAGGGAAAGCGTTGGATAGCGTAGGGGTAAAAATTACTATTCCCACTCCAAATAGTGCAACAGTAGGGAAAGCGTTGGATAGCGTAGGGGTTAAAATTACTATTCCCACTCCAGGGAGTGCAACAGTAGGGAAAGCGTTGGATAGCGTAGGGGTAAAAATTACTATTCCCACTCCAAATAGTGCAACAGTAGGGAAAGCGTTGATAGCGTAGGGGTTTAAATTACTATTCCCACTCCAAAGAGTGCAACAGTAGAGAAAGCGTTGGATAGCGTAGGGGTAAAAATTACTATTCCCACTCCAGTGAGTGCAACAGTAGGGAAAGCATTGGATAGCGTAGGGGTAAAAATTACTATTCCCACTCCAGTGGGTGCAACAGTAGGGAAAGCGTTGGATAGGGTAGGGGTTAAAATTACTATTCCCACTCCAGTGGGTGCAACATTAGGGAAACCATTGGATAGCGTAGGTTTAAATTACTATTCACACTCTAGTGGGTGCAACAGTAAGGAAAGCGTTGGATAGCGTAGGGGTAAAAATTACTATTCCCACTACAGTGGGTGCAACAGTAGAGAAAGCGTTGGATAGTGTAGGGGTAAAAATTACTATTGCCACTCCAGTGGGTGCAACAGTAGGGAAAGCGTTGGATAGCGTAGAGTTAAAAATGACTATTCCCACACCAGTGAGTGCAACAGTAGGGAAAGCGTTGGATAGCATAGAGGTAAAATTTACTATTCCCACTGCAGAGGTTGCAACAGTGGGGAAAGCGTTGGATAGTGTAGGGGTAAAAATTACTATTGCAACTCCAAACAGTGCAACAGTAGGGAAAGCGTTGGATAGCGTAGGGGTAAAAATTACTATTCCCACTCCAAATAGTGCAACAGTAGGGAAAGCATTGGATAGCGTAGGGGTTAAAATTACTATTCTCACTCCAGGGAGTGCAACAGTAGGGAAAGCGTTGGATAGCGTAGGGGTAAAAAATATTATTCCCACTCCAAATAGTGCAACAGTAGGGAAAGCGTTGGATAGCATAGGGGTTAAAATTACTATTCCCACTCCAGTGGGTGCAACATTAGGGATGGCATTGGATAGCGTAGGCTTTAAATTACTATTCACACTCCACTGGGTGCAACAGTAGGAAAAGCGTTGGATAGCGTAGGGGTAAAAATTACTATTCCCACTCCAGTGGGTGCAACAGTAGAGAAAGCGTTGGATAGCGTAGGGGTAAAAATTACTATTCCCCCTCCAGTGGGTGCAACAGTAGGGAAAGCGTTGGATAGCGTAGGGGTAAAATTTACTATTCCCACTCCAGTGGGTGCAACAGTAGGGAAAACGTTGGATAGCGTAGGGGTAAAAATTACTATTCCGACTCCAGTGGGTGCAACAGTATAGAAAGTGTTGGATAGCGTAGGGGTAAAAATTACTATTCCCACTCCAGTGGATGCAACAGTAGGGAAAGCATTGGATAGCGTAGGGTTAAAATGTACTATTCCCACTCCAGTGGGTGCAACACTAGGGAAAGCGTTGGATAGCGTAGAGTTAAAAATGACTATTCCCACACCAGTGAGTGCAACAGTAGGAAAGCGTTGGATAGCGTAAGGGTAAAATTTACTATTACCACTTCAGTGGGTGCAACAGTAGGGAAAAGGTTGGATAACGTAGGGGTGAAAATTACTATTCCCACTCCAGTGGGTGCAACAGTAGAGAAAGCGTTGGATAGCGTAGGGGTAAAAATTACTATTCCCACTCCAGTGGATGCAACAGTAGGGAAAGCATTGGATAGCGTAGGGGTAAAATTTACTATTCCCACTCCAGTGGGTGCAACAGTAGGGAAAACGTTGGATAGTGTAGGGGTAAAAATTACTATTCCAACTCCAAAGAGTGCAACAGTAGGGAAAGCGTTGGATAGCGTAGGGGTAAAAATTACTATTCCCACACCAGTGAGTGCAACAGTAGGGAAAGCGTTGGATAGCGTAGAGGTAAACATTACTATTAATTGCCAATTAAAATTTTATTAATTACCAAATATAAATTAATTATCAATTAATTAAAAATGAATACCAATAAATAAATTTACATATTTAATTAATTATAATAAATTACTTCCCACCCTATTCCCCTATAAACCCACAACCCGCTACAGAATGAAATTACGCAAAAATTAAAAAAACAAATTTCAATATTTAAAATAAATTATAACATAAATACACAATTTTCACACATATAATAACATAAAAAACACTATAAAAAATTAGATATTATTAAAAATTCGATAATTTTACTAACCTATATTATATACTTCGATATTTTAACTTTCTATATTTTTAACATTCGATATTACATTACTTACCTTAAAAACGATATTTTTGATGTCTATATTCTGTCCAGTCGATATTTTGTCCAATCTATATTTAAAACTCGATATTATGTCCATTCGATATTTTGTAGTCGATATTTTGACTATTTACCGCTCATGTTCCATGGAGTAGACAGGATATTGTGTCCTTTACAAATGCTTTTCCTAGATTGAGAGAGAAGCCAATCGAAAGGTACAAGCAGGTAGAGAGGTCTGTAAAAGTGTCAAAGATTTTGTTGAAAGATTTTGACTGTTTGTTTGATATAGTGGTACCCACAGATTTATGGACAGAATGTAAAATTACAGTTGACTGGCCAGATGAGGAATCCTAGAGATGTAAAGACAGGTGCGCCTTCAGAGGACGTAATGAAGAAAGTACATGCATACTATGAGAGGTTATTGCAGGTATTCAAGCAGTATAGTGGGTTTGAGAACATTGGTGATAAGGATATGGGACACTTCATGTTCAGATGATTCAGCAGCATATGCTTTGTTGGCAAAGCAAGCCAATTGATGACATCCTAAAGTACGCAAAGCACTGTAGTGATGACATTGATGCAAAGCATACAAAGTTAAAAGAGAAAATGATGTGGGCACAAGTGAAATTGGCAGAACATCAAGAGGCAGCTTCTGGTTCTCAAATTGACAACCAGACAAATGTGCAGGGTCAGAATAGTCAAGTAGTGCATTGCCTGAAGGCGGAGAAGGAGGTGGGGAGGAAGAGGAGAAGTGCGTACTAGGCGCATCTTAGCGGTAGATCAGTCAGGTCCCATTGTTGATGGAAAGGTTGAAGGAAATTACTTCACTTACCTAGTGGATACCTAGTGGATACCGGTGCTACCCGTTCTACTGTGAGAACAGCAGAAATTCCAAACCTACCCCTCTTGGGAGAAACTATCCAAGTTGTTGGAGTATCAAATAAACAGATTAGGACCCCAATCACAAAACCGATAGAAGTGAATATTGGGAATTTCGGAGGCATCATTGGTTTGTGTTATGTGACTCAAGTCCAGTAAACCTATTAGGTAGAAACTTACTTTGCAAAATGAACTTCTTTTGTATGCCTGGTGGTGTGGCTTTCCAGACACCGGATGAAGATGTGGCTTTCAAGATGATTCTAGCAAAACAGGGAACAGAAGTGGATGTGACGTTTTCACTTCTTACTGACAGTGACTTACTTGATGAACTAAGAAATACAGTGAGGTCAGATGTATGGGATTTTAAGGGAAAGGAAATTCGTCTAATGGCAAAAGTTGACCCAGTTAAAATTGTGGTGAAAGAAGGTACAATATTTCCAAATACACCACAATACAGAATGAGTACTGTAGTCAAAGCAGGAGGTGCCCTAGTAATTGATCAAATGATTGAACAAGATATTCTAAAATAAATATTGAGCAGTCCTTGTAATTCGCCAATCATGGGACTTTTTAAGTCCCATGATTGGCGAATTACAAGGCTAGCCTAGTGGAAAATATAGAATAGTGCAAGGTTTGAGGAAAATAAATAAAATAGTAGTACCTTGTCCTGGAGTAGCAACCCTGCAGTGATTATTTATCAGATACCATGGGATGCACACTGGTATACAGTGATTGATTTGCGCCAAGCATTATTTTTGATTCCACTGCATCTGGATAGCCAATATCTTTTTGCTTTCCGGTTCGGAGACCGTGTTTTGGCATGGTGCCGAGTTCCTCAAGGGTACACAGAGAGTCCTACAATTTTCAATCAGATTCTGAAAAAATGTCTAGAAACTTTGGTTGTGCCCAGAAATTCAGTTTTGTTGCAGTACATTGATGACCTACTGATGGCATCAAATACACAAGAGGCTTGTGTCACAGACACAGTAGTTTTACTGAACCATTTGGTGGAGGGAGGACACAAGTTGTCCCTAGAAAAATTACAGTTTTGCAAACAAGAAGTTCAATACCTTGGACATACGATAGAGATCGGAGTCAGAAAGGTGACACCAGAAAGGATAAAAGTGATTCTACAAATGAGCCTGCCTAAAACTAAAAAGGATGTGTGAATGATTTTGGGAGTGGTTGAATACTTTTGTCAGTGGATAAGTATATTTTCACTGCTTGCAAAACCTTTAATAAGGTTGACACGTAAAAATATGGTGAATCAAAATTGAAGGGATGATGAAAGTGAGGAAGCTTTCCTAAAATTGAGAAATTGCTTGTATCAAGCATCAGCACTAGGAGTGCCAAATTATACAAAAGAATTTGCTCAGATTTTTTGTGAAATAGAAGGTTGTCCACTTTCGGTGTTGACATGGACTGTCACGGCTTCCAGTAGCATACTTTTCTGCTACTCTGAATCCAGTAGCTGCAGCATTACCTGGCTGCTTGAAAGCAGTAGCTGCTACTTGTGTGAGTCTTGAACAGAGTGAATCAGTAGTGATGGGACACACTATAAAGGTGTTTGTACCGCATTCATTTGACATCCTTTTAACAAGGACTCGTGCTCAACATTTGACCCCTAGTCGGCTGACTAAGTAAGAAAGAGTAATTTTGGGTGCTGAAAATGTGAGTGTGACACGATGCACAATGACTCATATGTTGAAGACGTGAGAGGGGAAATGGATCATGATCGTTTAGATGTGACAGAGATGTGTACAAAGCCTAGACCCAACCTCCTTGACATTCCACTGGAAGAGTCAGACTTTGTACTGTTTGTTGATGGTCCATGCTAGAGACAAGAGAATGGAGAATTGATGTCTGGTTATGCAGTATGTACTGTATCAGGTATTGTAGAAGCTTCCTGTCTACGAGAAGTGAAGTCTGCACAAATAGCTGAATTGTACGATTTAACGAAAGGCGGTAAAGTTGGGAAGAATTTGAGGGTAACCATATATACGGACAGTCAATATGGTTTTGGGATTGTGCATGACTTCATCCAGTTGTGGCTGCAGAGGGGATGTCTGACTTCTTCATGACCTCCAATCAGGAATGGCAAGTATGTTAAAGAACTATTGGAAGCATTACAGTTGCCAAAAGAAATCGCAGTGGTCAAATGTGCCGCACATAAGTCAGGAAATGGTAATGTGACATTGGGTAATCAGTATGCAGACCAAGGGGCACAATTTTGTGCAAGAAATATTTGTGAACAGGGGGATGGAAAAAGAAGTTACCAACTGCCAACTGATGTTTTTCTCTGCTTTTGAAACTTGGGATGTAGTTAGACAGTTACAGGATGAGGCAGACACAAAGGAAAAGGAACACTGGAGCAAAACAGATTCCACAAGAAGAGCTGACGATGAAGTATGAGGGTGTCCAGATGATAGACCAATAATGCTAGATAGTGTGTTATCACAAAGGGCAAAGGTATATCATGGTGGCACACAAGTAGGGAGGGATGCCATGATTAGACAATTCAGACAAACATGGTTTAATCCAAAGTTTAGGATAGTTGCAGAAAGTCTCTGCCAAAGATGTTTGACCTGCCAATTGCCGAACCCAGGGACAAAGACAGCGGTCCGTTGGGGAAAGATTGGAAAGGCTGAAGGACCATTTACAAGATTGCAACTAGACTTCATTGAGTTGCCACCGTGCAATGGTTTGAAGTTTGTCCTTGTCATTGTGTTTGTTTTCTAGCTGGGTAGAAGCCTATCCCATGAGGAAAAATTACAGTCTCACAGTTGCTAAACGTAGATTGAGAGAGCTCATTCCTCTTTTTGGACTTAAAGTCACTTTGGAATCAGATAGAGGACCTCGTTTTAATAATGAAATAATTAAATTGATTTGTGAAGCTTTCAAAATTTAGCAGAAATTACATTGCGCTTATCGACCAGAAGCTTCTGGAGTGGTTGAGCCATTAAATGGCAGAACAAAATCCAGGTTAGGGAAAATGTGTGCATCCACTTCACTGAAATGGCCTGATGCTTTACCCCGTGTATTGATGAGTCTTAGAAGCATTCCTGAATGAAGATGAGGATTAAGTCCACATGAAATCTTCATGGGAAGAGCAATGAGATAAGCATTTGTATCTGGCAACAAATTGGTGACTATAACTGATGATCTTGTGGTGGACTATTGCAAGGTACTAGCTGGTCTGGTACTTTCTGTGCCTCACCAGGTTTGAGAGGATGCAATCAGAGCACAGCTAAACCAAGTTCATGATTTGTGTCCTGGAGATTGGGTCGGGGTGAAGAAGCACACAAGGAAATCGTGTTTGGAACCCAGATGGAAAGGACACCAGCAGTGAAGTGTGCAGGCTTGCCAAATTGGATCCATGCCAGTCACACTCAAAGAATTCCAAGTTCCCTTGAATGATCAAAGCAGAAACTGGTATAACAAAGAAAAGAGCCAGAAGCTGAAAGTTGCGAAGCCGAGAGAACCAGAGAACCAGGCTCAGAAGAACGCATCAACGATGAGAAACCAAGTACAAGTCAAATAGGGTGGGCACCAGCTATTGGGACTGAAAAGACTGCTGTAAAGAGCAAAAGAGAATTTGAATCTGAAAGACCAGAATGAACTGTTAAAGAAAACCCAGATTTAGCTTAGAAGAAGAACACATTGCAGAAAACGTAGATCAAATTCAATTGAAAGTAGGAAAAAAAAGGATTCCACTGTAGAAAATTCAGATCCAGTTCAGTTAGGAAGAGGGAAATAATCAATTGGAGAAAGTTCAGATCAAAACAAATCAGAAGAAGGAAAGAGAAGAATAGGGAGCCCAGAACAAAGACAAACAACAGAAGAAGAAAAAGTAGGGAATTCAGAACAAAACCAATCAAGAGAAAGAGAAAATAAAAGTGCACTTGAAGTAGGTGAAGAACGTGAAAAAGCAGTACAATCAAAGAGGGACAGAAAGGGTGATTACTGGCCAAGTGAAGTAAAAAGACTAAGATACATTCTGAAAAGGAGAATAGGGAAAGAATTAAAACATGTAAATGAGGTGTCAAGTCAGGTAGAGCAAGAACAATCAAGAAGAAGATCATTAAGATTGTCAAAAGGAGGAAGCATACCAAATAGAAAATATAAGGCTCCAGAGTGGACCTATATAATACTCGAAGACTTCAAAATTCTTGACCTATTTAAAAAAAAAAAATCCCCAAGAGGTACAGTACAATAATAAACATACATTTGTTGCTTGAGGATCAAACTTTTCAATCAAAATACAATACAAATTCATAATATCCAATACTTTTTAAAGGCTAGTAAAGCAGCAGTTCATCCTTATTCAAAGTAAATCAAAGGCCCTTTTTAAAGTTATCAATCAAAATGCAAAACAAATTAATGAGATCCTATACACTTTTAAAACCAGTAGAGCAATGATTCAGCCTTTTGCAAAAAGAGTGAAAAATCCTTTTTAGAATTTACACACAGTAAGAAATTAATTTTAGAATCTGCTATCATTCACAGCTTCCTTCCATCTATAAACAGGTTCCCATATGCGCCTCCCAAGTTTTTTTCCTCTCTTACCTTTTCTTTCATAGGTCCCTTTCTCCAAATTATATATATTTAACAATTTAGCAAGCCATTGCTGAAAGGTTGGAGCTGATTGATCCAGCCAAGCAGAGGCGATAATAAAACGTAGGACATCCATAGCAAGAAACAGAAAATAATCAGCTGAATTTTGCCTTCCCTTCAATTGGGTCCCTAGGAGTATTAGAGCTGAATCTAAAAGTGTTTGTATATTCAACGTTTGATCCATACATTTTTCCTTTGCTTTTAATACATTTTCCAGCAGGGGCAGGTCAAGAACATGTGAATTTGTTCAGCTTCGGAGCTTTTGCACCTGGGACACCTGATTCCCTCCTGTCCACTCCACTGCGCTATCCTTGCGGGCATAAGGTACAGAAAATAGATCGTTTTAAAGTGCTGGGCCTGCAGTCCAGCTGAGCATAAGATGGTTTGACCAAATTCTAAATACTCAGAAAAGCAGTCCTGATCTAGGCCCAGTTTGTCAGCCCACTTTTTCCCATATTTATCCAGGTCATCCGGCTTAAGTAGTTGAAGTTCGGCATACATTTTCTTAATAGTGCAGTTCTCTGCCGCTCTTACAGCATCTATGAGTACAGCTTTCTGAAAACTACACGCCCCCCCGTTTTCCCTTTAAAAAATCTCCGCAACTGCAGGTATTTAAACAAAATTCTTATATTACCACCATGCTCTTGCTGGATATCAGTAAACATCCGAACCCCATCAGGGCCCATTAGATCCCCTAAAACCCGAAGTCTATTCCCCATCCATTCTAACATAGTTGTATCAGAAAACATTTCGGGGAGCGTTGAATTTCTGTATAACTGTGTGTAAAAATTAAATCTGCCAAGGCCAATTTTCTTTAGGAATGCGGCCCAGATTATGGGGCCGATTAGGATGGAGGATTTTCCGCCTCCTCCGGGCCGGCGGAAGCCACCTCCGGCCCGGAGGAGGCGGAAAATCCTCTGCGGAGTCACCAAAGACCCACCGCCGCATTACGATGGCTGGTGGGTCTTGGTTTCTGTCCGCTGCTTCTCCGCCGCGGTCGGATTACAACCGCGGCGGAAAAGCTCTCATTTGGCTGGCATGTCTATCAGACACCGCCAGCCAAATTAGGATGCATTTTTAAACATGCTTTTCCGCGGCAGTTTTTCCGGCCTGGAAAAGCATGTGTACTTTTGATTTTGGGGCCCGTTGCGGGCCCCCAGGGTGTAGGCGGGTGGGGGGTGCACATGGGGGGTACCTATGGTACCCCCCAGTATTTACATGCACAAAGCGGCAGGCACCGCGCGGTGCCTGCCGCTTTGTGCATGTAAATGTAAAACATGCACTTTTAACATTGCTGCGGGTGCTGCTTGAAGCAGCACCCGCCGCAATGTTAAATATCCAGGATGTGACCGCCAGGGTGGCGGTCACATCCTAATTTGCACGGAGGGACCGCCGCAGCCCATGCGGACGGTCCCTCCACCTCTGGGATGGCGGACGGACGCAAGTCCGTCCGCCATCCTAATCGGCCCCCTTATGTGGTGCCAACAGGGTCTTGAATCTCATTTTTTTATAATACCTTGATTCGGTAAATTTCATAAAACAATTGATCGATTCCTCACCTAATATTAGTTCATATACATCAGGAGAACCTGAGTTATCCCAAGAGTCACCCACAGCCCTCACAAATAGGCCAGACGTACATTGTAGAGCGAAGCCAAGTAGAGTGAAAAGTCTGAGATACATTCTGAAAAGGAGAACAGGGAAAGAATTAAAACAGGTAAATGAGGTGTCAAGTCAGGTAGAGCAAGAACTATCAAGAAGAAGATAATTAAGATTGTCAAAAGGAGGAAGAGTACCAAATAGAAAATATTAGGCTCTACAGTAGACCTATATAATATTTGAAGTTTTTAAAATTCTTGATCTAAACGGAGAACCAGAAAGTGGCATTATTGATGGATCTGGTGAAAGGGAACTGAGACTACCCTAAAGAAAATACATTTATACAAAGGGTGGATTTATTGAGAATTTTCCAAGCCAAAGAAAAAAAGATCGAAAGGTGAAAGGAAACTAACTAAATGCTGGAATCCTTTGAAATGTGGTATCACAAAAATATTTTATTATTTACTCAATTATTTTATTTTTTAGAAAAATTAGATACTAAAATGCCGGCAGTACAGGTGACTGAACATCCAAAATCTAGTTTAAAATGGAGATGTGATAAATGTTGTTTGTGTCGTATTACAATACTAATCTTAATGTGGTTATTATTAACAGGTGTGATACCTGTCTCAATGGTAACTAATACTCAGAATAACAAAATACTATTGAGAGAGTGCGTGTGGTTACTAAAAGAACTACAACTACTACAGATTTAATATTAATGGATAAGAGCATGTATTATCATGACAAATCAAGTAGTGATTCGTCATTAAATGCATTCACTAAACTTTTGCATTAGTATGTAAATACAATGGATGTGAGTAATTGTTATGTTTGCATGAAACTACCTACTTCTGTCTCGGAAGGTGTAATGTACCATCATCTTCCATTAACTTATGGTGTAACTTGTAGTGTAGTAACTAGTTTGTTTTATGTTACTGGTAAGTTACAATATTGTTATAGTAATATGGATTTGGTCTTTTCAGAAATTCCTATTCGTAGAAATGTAAACCCCGTCCTTAGTAGTAATCAGAATTCATGAGTGAATTTTTCTTAACAGCGAATCCTATAGACATAACAAACTCACACAAAAATAACCTTGCTCGATGAAGAAAAAGATTTTTTAAATTAGTAGAAGAAAGAAGGCAGGATTTCCAAAAGAAAGCTGTTGAGCAAAAGACACATGTACCTCCATGGGCTGTTTTAGAAGGGGACTATAAGAAAGGCGAGACTCATGCTGCAATATCCCTAGACTTGTCAAAATTGGGGAAATTCTGTCTACATAGACTAAAAACTGAATATAATAGTGTCTTCATTGGTACTAGCGAATGTGAACATACCTTCCTAATTATTGGGGTATGGGGATTAAAAGGAGGAATAGAGCCTGTATTTCCAGAAATCTATTATGTGTGTGTTAAAATGCCTATTATAGGTTACCAGCATGATGATAAGGCAGTTGTTATGTTGCCATTGTATTTCCAAAGGTATATCACATCACTAAGAACAATGAAATGAGTGAAATAAGTAAAGAACTACCAAGAAATTAAAGATCAAGGGGCATATTACCAACGATGAGCGATATTTATCGCTAACGATGCTTAGTAACAAATTTTTTAATGCTAAGCATGGCAGGAAATTATCGCAGAGATAACTTGCTATTAGCAAGGTTTATCTCAGAAGTGATAAAAATCCTCGCGCTAACTGCCAAATGAGAGATTATCGCTGGAAAACCAACGATAATCTCTCGAAGTTTGGCGTTAGCTTGATGATAGGGGCTCACAAACTTAGCCATGATATCCACCTTCCATAGGATATCATGGCTAAGTCAGGAAAATACCAGGTGTAAAAAAAAGCAGTGCTAACCGCGGTTAGCGCAGCTTTTTTTTATCACTAACAGGGTTAGCGAAATCCTTGATAATAGGAGAAATGTCGCTTAACAACATTTCTCCTATTATTTTTCTCTGGAACGCCCCCTTTGCATCTCATTAGAGATGCAAGGGGAAGCGTAGAGAAAAAGGGTGCTAACATGCGAATTTGCGTGTTAGCACCCTGTTGCTGATATGGAGATAATTTTATCTCCGCTTTCTTGGCTTTTAAAGCCAAAAAAGCAAAGATAAATCCCTTGATATTATGCCCCCAAGTTTTTCAGAAATAGTAGGTGACATATTTGCTGCACTGATACCATCAGTTGGAGTCGTATTGAATTCACATAAAATATGTCAGTAGTTGATTGTTTATCAACAGATACTGCTGGAGAATTCGTAATAATCAATACTGAAATGGTTGTGATCACATCTATTGTTTTACAAAATAGACTTGCCCTTAATATACTATTGGCAAAAGAGGGTGGAGTTTGTGGCGTGTTGAAAGTTCAACACTGCTGTACATATATCCCAGACAAAAGTAAAGGTATTGAGGGATATTTTAGGAATATCACAAAGATTCATAAAGATTTGACCCAACTGGAGGTTGACAGTGTGTGGGAGAAACTTAGTAAAAGTCTTTCCACTACAGGTAGCTGTTTTTCTACTTTTGGAAGCAGATTATTAGGGAATATTTTAATCCCCATAATTGCAATAGCTTTGGTGATATTAATGATAATAATGACATGTAAATGTTGCAAGGGAAAGATGAGGACTGGGTCAATGATCAAAATCAAAAGTAGAAGGATGGGAAGAAAGAGAAAAAGGGAAGAGATTGAGCTAGTAGAAATGAGAGACACTCTGTATGGTAAGATGAAAGAAATGAACTTAAAAGAGAAAAATAAGGAGGGTGAAGAAAATAAAGTTGATACCAAGACTAAATAATGTTGTTAGCACTTAGTAATGATGAGTATTTTATGATGGTTCTAAAATGCCATCAGAGGGGGGATTGATGGAGCAAGAATTCAAGAAAACAGAACTTGCTCAGATAATTCCTCATTAAACTGTACTAATCTCTAGATATAGAAAATAAGTGAGAAATTAACATAAACACAACATTTACATATGGGGAAGAGAGCTTTTGCATGCTTAAATAACAAAGAATAATTTGCAAAGCAATCAAATCCGGCTTTAACCCGAAAATGCTTCTGCGCATGTGCAAACCAAACCCTACGTAAATACCCAGGTGATTAACCTATTTGAGAGGGAAATTCTCATGCATGCACACTATTTACTAACCTTAGGTCTTGAGGCACCACATGCCTAGCATATGCTTGCCTGAACTTTAAAAGAAGACGTTGCTGCTAATGCATTTGCTTAAAGAAAGAGAATTTAACAATGGGATAGAGTTGAAGTGGGTGGTGAACCGTGACAAGCACATATTTTGGGAAATTACCATCTTTTTATGTTTCCTTTATAATAGTGGATGTTTGGGCCTAATTTGGTAAGCCAAAGAAAATGAAGGCGGTGGAAATGTAAACAGGCTGAGACTGCGCACTTGAGTGATAGAGTGACCCGCTGACCAGATCGGTGACAGGCTGCCAATGTAGTGTAGTTCCTATATCCCTAATAGGCTGTGTGCATTGGAATAATATACACTATAGATTTGACATTGGACAGAGGTCAGTATATCTCTATTGAGTACATTAAACTTAATTACTTGTGTGTGCCAGCTAACTCAGAGGTCACTAAAAAGCGTTCTCAAATGAACAAGAAGGGATTAGTCTCTGATAACCGCACAAACATGACAACTTTGTTTCCCTTAGAGTCGGAACAATATCTTCAGAGTTGTGGAAACAATAGATAACCATTTCACTCAGGCAATTGTGCATGCTTCATTTCTACAGAGTTGCTCAGCAATAGAGAGACGGGCGTTTCAATAAAAAGGGTTTACCGAACAGTCTTATTTCTCATGCAAGAGATATGAACTGCTACAATCGTAAGACAGAATGCGAAGTATAATACGTGCAGCGTTAGCAGTAAGATAAAATAATACTGTAATAGCATGTCGTGTAGCTATGACATATATTCGTTAAAATACATACATAAATAACACAGACTAAAATACTCACCTGGTGCTTCTAAATAATCCTACCCCAGTGTACCTAATCTAAGTCTAGTACGAGGGAAGAAGTAGGTCCTGTCTCAGTCTTGTTTAGTTATGCCAAGAGTTGCTAAAAGTTTCTCTAGGTTCTAATCAGCTCCATACCTTAGAATGGGAGAGGTTGGTATCTCTTTCCCAGGACATGATTCTCTAACACCCCGCAAGGGAAGTCAGAAACATTGGAGCTGGATTCTCGGCGAGGGGGATGACAGCGTCTGGTCAGTGCTTTAGTTGACTTCCTTCGGGACTTGCTGTGGCGAGCCGCATTGTGCAAGTAGATAGTCGAACCACACTGTGCCTTGCCATAGCAAGTGAAGGCATATGTATACCTTGAAGGGGTTTAGGAATTCCATTATTTATATAAAAGTAGGACATATGAAGTCATGAATGAACCCCTAAGGAATAGACCGTCATGCATAATAAATGGGTTCTTGGAGAAATCAATATCCAGGCAAGGGGAAGTCCCTAAAGCTTAAGGGTCTGGTTTTCCAAGAATTTGTTGTGACGTAGATGAACGGATGTAAATAGCCATGCCTGTATTTGGTTAGCATGAGCTATGCCTAAATAAGGACTGGATTTCTATGCCTATATAAGGGCAATGTGAATTGTACCTATATAAGGGATTGATTTGGAAAATGCATACAGAATCTAAATCGAAACACAACACCAAGAGCCAAGGACAGAGGCGATGGGAACTCCTTTCAACTGTGGAATCATACAAAATTTGTACTTAATCTGTTACTTTCAATGGGTGGGAAAGGATGCGGAATACAGAAATAAAGAAGTTAAATGGGAAGGGTTTATTAAACAAAGGGGTACATTAGAAAAAATAGTGTTGAACATTGCAAGCACTTACCCTCAAGATAGCCTGGCTGATGAAGGTATGGACCCTGAAACCGGTCCCAGGATGCTTGTTTCCGGTCCAGGGAAGACATGGCGTCGCAGTTCGGCCTGGACTGTTCCCATGAGGCACAGGGTCAGACTGATTTGCATATGGCCATGTCTGAACTGGGGTGGCGGATTGAGCTAAAGAATGATGATGGATTAAACCCAGATCAGTTGACTGCGAGTGAGTGCTTGCAATGTTCAAAACTCCGTCCATCATCCCCTTTAGTTTTGCTACAGTCTTTGCCTCCTTATTCTTAATCAGGAGACCTCCAGCAGTCCTTTAGCTAGAGGGTTGGGTTTCCCGTTTCAACAGTTGGTAACTATTATTATGTCTTATATTTGCATATCCTTTGCAAATGTGTGAGTTATTATTCCTTTTGTCTTTTTTTATCTATACACTCCTAATGCATTGAATTGTTGAATGTGTCTGTGAATCAAATGTATTTGATTCTAACATTTAATGGATCTTACCCAGGGTCTGTGATTATTTTATAGAAAATTGTAAGTTATAATTAGTTAATTTGTTAATATCACCATCAACTATTTGACTAATGGTCTATTGACCAAAGGAAGAGTGTTGATCTGTGAAGATTAGTTAGGCATTGACTAATCAAGATCAAAATGAATATAAAACTTGACCTTCCAGCGGAATAGCCAGGAATCTTGAATGTGTATATGGGCCCAATTGAATTTATTGTTGACTGTGTTAATCCCTGGCCTTCCGCTAGATCAATGCCATGGTCCTGGAGGAGTTTCAGTGTGGCTTGAAGATGTTTGTAGTGTTCTGCTGCTGTTTTGCAATGTATGGGAATATAGTCACTAATGTTTAGAACACTTTGTAGCCCAGATAGAGTCTATCATATGGCATTTTAAAATACCTTATTCGCTGAGGGTATGCCAAAGTTGAGGCACCTATAGCGTCACAGTTCCAAATGCGTGCTGAAGGTGGTTATGTACCTGCTTTCTTCCTCTAGGACTAGTTAGTGATACCTTGCATTAAGGTCTAGCTTAGAGAACCACTGGGAGCCGTTGACGTCAGCTACTATCTCGTTCAATGTCAGGGTTATGTGGCGTTTCCTGTGGATAGCACTATATGGGAGCCACATTTTCCTGGCTGTTTTGGCTTCTTGGCAAGTCCCGTTGGATACTAGTACTCCTTGTTCTTCAAATTTTTGCAGTTCCCATTCTACCAGTGCTAGGAGATGGAATGGGACACAGCAGTGCCGGAGTGCTGTTGGAGTTATTTTTGCGTCAATGTAGAGCTTCACTGGAGGATGCTGGAGGCCTCCCAGCCATTTGAAGAGGTTTGGGAAATGATCAAGCAGGTCATCAGTTTGGTTTGACGTGACACTCCTCACGAAGGACACCATGCCTAGGTCCTCCATGGAGTGGCAGCTGATCAGTGTATCTGCTCCTTGATCGATCGTGTGGAATGTTGTCGTGATCTGGTGCTCTTCTGACAGGATGGGTACCATCATCCGTGCACGTAGGAGTAAGGGAGGCTGACTCCCATTTGTGAATATCTTTATTTTGGATGGTACCAGTTGTGACCTGGGTCGGAGACGGTTGTATTGCTGTATACCTATGATGTTTACGGACGTCCTGGTGTTGATGACGGCTGTTGTAACTTGGTACGTTCCTTCCCTCCCCTGTGCCCCCTTCCTTTCCCTCCCCGATGGCATAACCTACCATAGAATGTTGGAGTGAAGCTCACATTGGAATGTTGGTGAGCTCACTCTAGTAGATGGCACTGAAGGATCTGGTTCTAATAAACTCCTTCTCACCTCTCAACGTGTGGAGTATTCTTCTTAACAAATTGGCAACGTTGCCGTGCTGGGGACGGTTGGATCCTTTCCCCAGTTTATCTTGCCATCTACGAAAGTCGATTAATTTTGGAGGAAAGGCTGGTCGTTTTCGGAGTTCATTCTGAGGGAAGTCGTAACCCAGAACTTATTAAATGTGAAGCCGGAAAGCAGAGCTGGTATGCTGAAGGAGACGCGATGTTCACAAGAAGTGCAAGAGACTGAAGATTCCTGCAGTTTCATCGAACGTCGTTGCATACGATGAGCAGTCCCATTTTCTTCTCTCAAGAAGCCGAGCTATTGTTTCCTGAGGTGTTTCCAGGGCAACGGGACGCTATAGCCTACTCCTCTTTCCTCACATTTCGGTTCGTCAGTTTCATTTTGACGGATTGCCTCCGAAGAAAACGGCGTGACGAGGTAGGGGTGTGTGTGTTCCACCCTTAACGTCAGAGCTGCGCATGACCTGTGGCACGTCTTTTGAAATCTTCCTCAGTCCTACTCTTTTCATCTGTGCTGCGCATGATCTGTGGCACCGTCTTTGGATTTCCTCTTCAGTTCGTTCCTGAAAGAAATTGTGGAGGACGGACGGTTTTTAGAGCACGAAAGAGGTAGGAAACTCCTTGTGGGTTGATGTCCAGTGTCAAGCTCCTTCCTAAGTTTTTTTTTCTCCATCGTCGAGGGATTAGTTTTCTGAGGATCGTTTTAAAATTAACTTTGTCACCTTTCAGTGATCCATTTTATAAATGGTTTCTCGACATATGCTTGGAGTGGTTCTATCTCGAACGAGGACATTTTTTGTCTGACTGACTTTCACTTGTATATATCTAGAGTGAGCTTGTTATCTGGTCAGTCTGCATTAACACTTTCACTCAAAGCCTGTTCACCTTAACTGTGAATGACTGGAACAGTAAATTACTTCCGTCTGGCTTGGATTCAATTCAGCGTTTGAAGAGAAAATTCTTCTGGGGTATTGGCATTTATCAGAAATCTCTCACTCTGTAAGATTTTGAAAGTGTTTGGCGTATACAACAAGCTTCAGATTTCTGTCAGTCACCCATACTGCCTATGGAGACACAATTCCAGCCTCTCTATTACTCGTGGAGAAGCATTACTGCTGGGTAGGGGAGGTTAATCTATAGTTTTTTTTCCTGCAATTCTCTGGTCATCATATTATATGCATTCCAATTTAGGCTGGGTACTTTTGTAATTAAACTATGCAAATTCAATTCACAGGAGCCATCAAACGTTCTCTTTGCTGATTGGCTCAGCTTTGGTCTCCCTACTCCTGTCTGAACATTTACATTGAACCTTTTAAGAACTGTGGATATTTAAAAAATTGTACTATCTGTCATAAGTTTCCTGACTTTTCTCTTTATTTTATTTTCCTCGCACTGTTCTCTCCCACCTTTTTCTCCGTTTCTTTTGATTTCTCATCTTCCATTCCCACTTTTTTTTCTTGAACATGACTGCCTTAAACATGTCCCAACCACCGCCATTTTTGGA
This sequence comes from Lissotriton helveticus, assembly GCF_964261635.1. Taxonomy (NCBI): domain Eukaryota; kingdom Metazoa; phylum Chordata; class Amphibia; order Caudata; family Salamandridae; genus Lissotriton; species Lissotriton helveticus. The sequence goes on along the minus strand of NC_136060.1, from coordinate 62,761,329 downwards.
CGAGGCAGGCGATCCTCTTATTTCCTGGAAAAAATTGTTTCATTTATTTGAATCATATCTGATTGCAATTGGGGGAAATAGATTTTCTTCATTAAGGAAGCAACACATTTTACTTCATAATTTGGGTAAATATGCAAGGGATGTGTTTGAGGATTTGCCTGAGGTAGCTGATGGAGGCGCAAACATCAATGTTGGGGGAGATGGAGTAGCCCAACCCGATGTGTATGAGGCCACAGTTAAAAAATTGGCGGAGCAGTTTGGGGATAGAATTAATATAGTTTTGGAACATCACAAATGTTTCTTACGTGCCCAGGGGAAAAATGAAAAGGTGAAGAATTACATTGCAGTTTTGAGGGGTTTGGCAGCCACGTGTGAATTTGGAGTGATCACAGAGTCTCTAATCAGGGACCAATTGGTCAGGTGCACATGTGAAAAAAAAATTCAGGAGAGGCTTTTAGCTGAGGCTCCAGATTTACAAAGAGCTATTGATATTGCAATTAGCATAGAGCACACAAGCTACTGCATGAATGAAATGAAGGAAGCCCATGAAGTTAAACAGGTTAGTGACAATGGTGTGCACAAGGTGGTTCAAAAAGTTAGCAGATCTAAATCTACCCTGCCCGATGTGAATAAACATAGCGCACAGTTTAACAAGCCTAAATGCTATAGATGTGGTAACCCAAACCATTTAGCTAATGATGTAAAGTGTCCAGCAAGGGGTGTCCCTTGTAGCAATTGTAAAAAAAGGGGATATTTTTCGAGAGTATGCCATGAAAAGAAAAGTACTACTCACATGGTGGTCCAGGATTCTGAACAACCTTTGCAGGGGGATATTATTCTCCAAGTGTTGAACATTGGTGAACAGAATGTGAATTGTTATCCCGAATGTGAAATATTTCTTGACAATGTTGTATATGAGGTCTTTGCGGATTCCTGTTCACCTTATACTCTGATAAATGAGACTTCCTTCAAACAAAGTTCAGGCCATAAAAACTATAATTTGTTGCCACCTGACATTAAACCTGGGGGATACAATTACAATCCTATTCCACTGGTTGGAATGTTGATGATTCAGATCAATTTTAAAGGTAGAACCACACTGGGTAAAGTGTATATCACAGAAAAGGGTTCACATTTGTTAGGCTGGAAACACCAAAAGGACCTGGGTATCAAATTAGACTCAAATGCCCCTGAACCTGTGCTACTTATTGATAGGCCTACAGTTGGAAAGGAAGTGTGTGAAAAATTTCCGGAGGTGTTCACAGACAATTTGGGACAGCTTAAAGGGTTTCTCCACAAAATCAAGCTTAAATCAAATGCAAAGGCTGTAGTACACAAAGCAAGATCCATTCCATTGCTTTTGAAAGAACCTTTGCAAAAAGAATTGAATAGACTGGAAGAAAACAGAATAATAGAGCGCATTGAAAGTTCAGAATGGTTGGCCCCCATTGTCGTAGCGGCAAAAGGGGGGGGGAAGGGCATCCGCCTGTTGACCGCAGGGATTTGAACGCTAACATCTGGGTGGATAGAAACCCCCTCCCCAATATCAATGAGATGTTGATGGCCATTAAAGGTGCAAAGTTTTTCTCAGTTTTAGATCTGTCCTCTGCCTACCACCAGGTCGTTCTCCATACAGAATCTAAGCACCTCACGTCCTTTATAACCCCTTTTGGTGCATATCAATTCTCAAGATTGCCTTTTGGGCTTGCATCTGCTGCCGCTGTTTTTCAGCGTATTATGCAAAATATCTTGCAGAGTCTTGAAAAAGTAGTCTGTTTCCAAGACGACATTCTAATCTATGGAGCGACTGAAAATGAGCACAACAAAATCTTGGAGGAAGTATTGTCAAAACTCAGCAATGCTGGCGTCACTACTCAGAAGGATAAATGCAAGATAGGTGTGGAAACAGTGGTGTACCTGGGGCACACGATTTCAAGTGAAGGTATTAAACCCAAGGCCAGCCTGGTAGATGCAGTAAAACTCGCACCGGCTCCCTCAAACAAAGATGAGCTGAAATCCTTTTTGAGCCTGGTTGAGTATATGTCGAAGTTTGTGAAGAATTTCGCAGACCAAGTCTAACCTCTTAGGGAGTTACTTAAACAGGGAACCAAATTTGAATGGAGTACAGAGCATCAACAAACCTTCCAAATCATCAAAGAAGCCATTTCGGAGGCTCTCATCTTACACACCTTTGACCTGAATGCCAAGACCACATTGTCTACGGATGCAAGTAATAAAGGTCTGGGTGCCTCTTTGATCCAATTAGTAAATGGCGAAGAGAGAGTAATAGCCTTCGCTTCAAGAACCTTGAAGACTGCTGAAGTAAATTACTCCACGATTGAGTAAGAAGCACTGGCGTGTTACTGGGCTATACGCCATTTCAAGTACTTCCTGTGGGGAATTCCTTTCTGCCTGAAAATGGATCACAAGCCCATGATTCCGTTGTTTGCAAACAAACTTTTAGAGAACACCACTCCACACATCTCCAAGTGGGTCTTAGGACTGCAGGGGTTCAACTATTCTATTGTGCATGTCCCAGGCTCAAGAAATTCTTTGGCGGATTGTCTTTCGCGCATGCCGCTTTTGGTAGATGAACCAGAAGAAACCGAGGAGGAAGAAACCATCCAGGCAATCGATATTCCAGCCATTAAGCAAGACGAATGGTTGAAATCCATTCAAGAAGACGAGGTATTGGGAAAATTGAAAGACATGATCACCGTGGGCTGGCCAGAAAAAAAAAATGAAGTGCCAGAAGATTTCCAGGAATTTTGGAACGCGAAGGACGAGTTGTCCATAATTGAAGACCTGGTCTGGAGAGGGAATAAAATAATTCCCCCGACTGGAATGAGGGATCGCATCATACAAATCGGACATGAAGGTCATCCTGGTTGAAGCTTAACCCAAAGTAAAATTCGACAAAACTATTGGTTCCCTAAAATGGACACACAAATTGAAGAGCTGGTAAAGGAATGTATTGCATGTGGGGCCAGTGATGAGTCATAGAATGTCCGCAAGGCTCCACTAATTCCGGTCACTGTTCCCACCAAACCATGGGATAAACTGGGGATGGACATTATCGGTCCTTTGAATTTATTAAGTCAATCTCAAAAATGTATGTTCATCCTGATTGATTATCACTCACACTGGATAACGACTAAGTTTGTCCCTTCCATTTCTACAGTGTATCTCATTGAGTTTTTAAAGGATACCTTTTCAAAAGAAAGCATACCCAGTGAGTTGATAACGGACAATGGTGTGCAATATACATCGGATGAGATGAGAGAGTTCCTGAACAGTTTATCTGTTATTCACATAAAATCTCCACTGTACTCCCCCAAATCAAATGGTTTGGTGGAAAGGGCTAACAGAATGCTTAAGGACTCCATTCAACTTGTCTTGTCAAAAAAAGAGCCAATTGATGACAGCTTAAGGAAAATGTTGTGGTCTTATTACATCACCCCCAATTCTGTGTCAGGAGTATCCCCATTTACTTCTCTTAAAGGAAGAAACCCAGGTTCCAAACTGACTCCAAACTGGCTAAATGGAGGGTCCCCTGTGTGGGTAGACAGGAACACTGTAACGGAGAGAGTCAAAGAACATCAAGTCAAGTACAAAAATGATTATGACGCAAAATGGGGCACATCTGACAGGGAGTGGATGGTTGGGGATTGGGTGGTAGTCAAAAAACCCACTCTGTTAAAGTCCAAATCTTCCTCTTTCTCTAAACCCCTTAGGATCAGGAAAGTCCATAATAATTCTGTCCTGTTAGAAGATGGTAATTTATGGAGCATGGATAGATTGGCTCGTTGCACTAATGTTCATGTTTCCCAACCTTCTAGTAACGATGACTTTGGAGAACGGCTGGTTGATCCTAGTATGGGAAGAGTAGCACGTCAACGTAGGTGTCCGGCATGGCAAGCTGATTACAGTATGTAAAGTTATTGTTACATGTCACATGAAGTGCTTTTATGGTTCTCTGTAAGTGCACCCTGGTGCAACTGACTTCAGAAGATATATATCTCATGTTCCATTTTATGCACTGTTTGTGATCTCTTCTGCTTGGTAATTTACCTGTGTTTTCTTTCCAGGTTATTTCCATTGTTTTTCCAATCCATATATGCTCTAATTGACTCACATATCCCAGTTCTGCTGCCCTTACATAGGGAGGTGTGTTGTAACTTGGTACATTCCTTCCCTCCCCTGTGCCCCCTTCCTTTCCCTCGCCGATGGCATAACCTACCTTAGAATGTTGGAGTGAAGCTCACATTGGAATGTTGGTGAGGTCACTCTAGTAGATGGCAATGAAGGATCTGGTTCTAATAAACTCCTTCTCACCTCTCAACGTGTGGAGTATTCTTCTTAACAACGGCTATTACTGCTGACCCTGCTATGTGGACAGTGCATGTGGGTTGCAGCCTGCGGCATCTTTTCAGCACTCTTGTGAATGATATGAGGAATATTTCTTCATCTTCTTCTTCTTTAGTCGAGGAGTCTTCTACGCGGTACGTAGATAGAGGGATGGTCTTCGAGTCACCAGGGTGTGTATTGTTCATAATTAATAGTTGGCGTCCTGCTTTCCTCAGTGATTTGTTGCCTCAGGGGTCCCTGCCCTGTATTTTCCTTCGGCCGACTGAGTGAGGCAAAGTTATCCACAGTATACGCACTTGTTCTTCTGGGACTGGAATTGGCGCACTCTGGGGGTGTTTCCCCTCACCTTTGTCCTTACGATGTCTGCTTGTTCTGTCTTAATGACCACATTCTTATTAGTTGTTCTTGTTTGTCCCAGGTCCATCTTGTCAGCCCATGCAGCGGACTTGCAGTGTGGCATTGCAAGGATCAAGATCTTGTCCAGGCTTAAGTTTGGTTGTCTTAGAAATTGGCCATGCAGTGTTTTGTTGCAACATCCCTGAATCAGCTACGCACAGATCTCCTTGAGCTGGTCATCAGGTGAAGGTGCTCACTAACTCTCATAGCCTGGAGTAGAATGTGTTCACTGATTCGCCCTACTGTTGTCGGGCCGGGCACAGCTTGAACCTCTCAAAGACCAGATTTAATTGCAGGTCAAAATGAGCATTGAGAATTCTCACACTGGCATTGTGTTTGGTAGGTGTGTGAACAGGAAGTAGATTTCTTCCCCTGTGTAGTGTCAGAGAAGGGAGCGTTTTACAGTGCCGTCAGTTTCTCATGTGGCTCTGAAATAATTTGTTTTCCACCTGGGGGAGGCAGTCGCTGGGTCAGCTAGTTTGCTGAACAGGGGTAATAGACACATGACCGCATGCTATGTGACTATTTGACTGGGTGGTTGAGCTACATTAGGTTCATCTGCCATACTGAGGGAAGTGTACCGTTTGAGCATGTACCGTTTGAGCATTTATTTCCCTCCTCTATTTCTTTGTTTTAATGGTTTTTTCCTTTGTTTTATTTGTATTTTTCCATGTTTGTCAGTTAGTCTATGGGTAATCGTTCCACCTTGCATTGAGCAGTGCTTGCTTGGTGGCTGTGTTTTATGGATGAGGCATTTATCAGTACTCCTGTGGCGAAAAGACTGCTTACCTTGACCAGTGCTTGATGACTGCTATTTGAGTGGGAGCCCACGTTGGGAAAATCGGTGGTGTCCAATACCTTGCAGCTGAGACTTGTTTGTGTTGCCTTGAGGAAAAGAAGGAGCATGTCCAATCGAGTCTTCTCATGGGCCACACATTGCTGCATGTGGTGCTGGGAATCATGGAGGTGTGGATGAACCTCTCTTGCCAGCCCGCCGGTGTGTTGGTTTGCTGGACTGTGTCTCGCTCTGGGGCATGGCGTTTGCTCTGAAGCTCCACAGGACCACAAGCGGCAGCCCGGGGGAAAATGTGTGGCCCGGTCCCCACATTCATTGCCACTGTTGTGTCCTTTATTATCAGATAGTGCGCCTTAAAAATGCATCTCAACTGCCCTGTGCCCAGCAAAATAATCCACACATACGATCTGGATGTCGTTGGTCGTAGCAGTGTCCTCCCCTTTATTTAATAACCTCGGGCCACGCCTGGCCCGAGGGTGAAGTGTGTCTATATCCGTCATGCCTACGAGCAGATCGGCAAGATTTCTAACTTTGAACAAACACTAAAGATTCCTTTCAGAAATTAGCACTGGTGTGTATTCCTGGAATTATCACCATAAGTTATGCAGCCGCCACTTTTTCTACAAGAACCTTGTAAATCCAATATAACATGGAAACAATGGTTGCATATCGTCGAAAACGATTGGGTTGCGATTGATACAGTGAAAAATAGCTATGTGTAAAACTGCTCTACTACTGAGAGGAGAAGGAAAGGTAAAGCATTTGTTTATCAGATGAGCCCAGTGTACTTTTGGAGAGGCAACATTTCTTCAAGAGGAAAGTGTAGAAAAATATATAGCTGCTTTACGCATATTAGCAGAATCTTGTGAATTTGAACTAAATGTTGACACTTATATTAGAGACCAATTTGTTTTCAACTGTAGCTTGAAAACGTGCAAAAACCCAAACTTTAATGAAGTGATTGACATGGCTAGAAGGATTGAGAGTTCTCAGGTATCTTCAAAGCAATAGTTCCTGCGCTCACTTCTTCAAATAAATCGCCTCAGGTGACTGATCTTTGCCGCAGAATTTTGATTCAGGAGCAGTTTCATCATAACAAGTTAAATCGAGTTAACAGTATTTAAGTTCAATGATGAGAGTTTTAAATAGTTTTAAAAGTTTTATTTCTCATGAACAAAATTAGTGTATTTTATACTTTTTTTATTCAAAATAGTCAATAAAATCAAGTTAGTTTACGTAAATCTCATCAAAAAGAATGGCTAAAACAAATAATGCTTTAAGCAAGTTCCATAAAGCACCGGCATCCCTATTCTAAAGAGCAGGATCAGAATTTAAAGTTAGTAGATCTCATGAAGAGTTCGCGTTCAAAGGAAAAGAGTGAAAAAAAAAAAAAGTCAGCAGAAATACCTATGTAGATCAGTTTATGAAACTCAGCAGAATTTCAGCAATATGAACAAACAGTTGCAGTAGCAAACTGTAAAAATCAAGCATCAAAAGAAAAATAAGCCCCCATTCCAATAGGCATGGAACAAAGTTCAACCTTCTAATGTTAAATGTTTCACTTGTAATGAACTATGCTGAAGAAGAGAAACATCCACTTGCAAAATCACTGTTTAGGAATGTATTTCATCAGCATGAACAAATATTACTGTTTTTAAATGTACAACTGTTCCATTCAAGCATTATGTGAAGCATGGTGAGAATAGGAAGTTTAGTCATAACAAATCAGATGTTACTTAGCAAAATAATACATTTTGCTAAACAGGAACGTTATGCAGTTGTGACTAACATTTGTAAGCATGTCAAATTAAGGGCACGTTTCTAAGGGCCATATGTATCAAGCTATTTTGTGTTTGCAAATGCTGCGCATTGCAAGGATAGTGCATTTGCAAACGCAAAATAGCATGTCCCAATGTATGGCAGTGTTCCGTGTCGTAAAATGGATATTCGCAAACATTGTGATTTTCAAATTTGCAAGGCAACAAATCTGTGAAAAACCATTAGCAAATTCGTAATTTGAGAGTCCCAAATTGCGAATTTGCAAAAATGTATGTCGCAGATTGCGAATTCGCAATTGAATGTATGAAAAATGCAATAATTGCAAATAAGTAAAAATCGCCCTTTTGCACCTTCAAATTACCACCAACTCAGTGCAGGTGGTAACCAGGTGCAACCTTTTTATACAAGCCCAGAATGCCTCCGTGTCTTTCTCAATGGCAGTGCTGTATGTCATAGCGAGGACGATGTGGATTCAAGCAGCAGCACAGAGAAGGAGGAGGAGACAGGAACATGTTTACAGAGTGTGCATAACCCTGTTCCAGCAAACAGCTGAAGAAATACATGAAAAGTATAGACTAGACTCAGCAAACATACTAGACCTGTTAGCTGACCTCTAACCTATACCTGAGCATCCAACCCGCAGGATCCAAGCCATTCCAACACATCTGCAGGTGTTAAATATTGGAGGGATTTGTTAGCATGAGCTGAAAGCCATTTTGTATTTCTGGCAGCCATTTTGTTTGCCATGTGCTGCCACGTGCTCGCCATGTGCTCTGTCCTCCCTCAGTGTTGACTGCTCTTGTAATCTGCCTAGAAACGAACTATATTTAGCATCTTCGACCATCGCACATGCCCAAAAGGGCCTAGCTATAGAATGCACCTGCTTCTCTAGTATAACTGTCTGGCTATTTTTGCTGCTGTTTGGAGAAGTAACTCTCCTCCCACTTTGTTTCGCAAGCAGATCTTGTATGCCCATCTTAGTCATTTTTGCATGCTTACATGAGCCAGGACTGCCCCTTGGTCTTATGATGATTATGTAACCCTAAGCATATATAAGGCCTCTGTTTTCTGCACTCCTCAGACTGCCTCATTCAGTTGCTAAGGCTTCTGTGTGACGTAGTCTCACTCATTTGAGGTTAATAAAGATGCTCTTTTATATTTCAGCTTCTGTGCCAATTTCTTCTCTGTTGGTTTAAAAGGACCAAGTATCAGTGGGACCCCTGAGAAGGTTTCTATTTTCTACACAGGTCCTCTGTTCACTGCACCTAATAGCATCAGGGAACTTCCAGGGGTCTTAGCTACTGCAGGAGGGGTGTCCCAAAGTTGGCTGTCACACTTCTTTCATGCATTCTCGGATGCAATTGTACAGAGCATACATCGTGGCTGCAGTGTGCCATTTCAATCTGCATCAACACAGGGTGTCTTGATAATACAGATGTGGCATTGCACAAACGGTTGACTGCCTTACTGTAATGATCCAGACAGGTGAATAGATGTTGCTTTTACCTTCCCCTGGATGCATGGTCCCTCTGCATTGTGGCACAGAGCTCCTTGATGGCTACGGTCATTTCCTTAATGCAGTCGGCGCATGCATTATTGCCCTCTTCAACAGCGTGGCTTAGCTCCCTGATGCTATCCTTTATTTATTTATTTATTTGTGTGTTTTGTAAAGCGCGCAGCTGCCCCAACGGGGTGTCCCGGCGCTAATGAATCTGGAAGCAGTGGGCAGATATAAGACAGACTATAGATCAAAAAGATGGGTTTTGAGGGCCTTACGGAATAAAGATTCAGATGGACATGCTCGGAGGGACAGAGGGAGTTTATTCCATTGCTGAGAGGCAGAAATTTCAAAAGTTTTTCCTCCCTTTCGGGTTCGCTTAAACCTGGGAGTGACTAGAAGAAACTGGGAGTTAGAGCGAAGTGATCTGGCATTATGATAGGGACGCAAGCATGTTTTAAGATAGGCCGAGCCTTTTCCCTGCGTGGCCCTATAGGCCAACGTCATAGCTTTAAATTGACATCTTTTACTTACGGGCAGCCAGTGCAGTTTACGGAGGTACGGGGTAATATCATGTCCGAGAGGAATACCCTCAACTAAATGAGCTGCCGCATTCTGCACCATTTGAAGTCTGTTATACAGCCCTGCCGTAATGCCGACATACAGTGCGTTGGCATAATCGAGATGAGACGTTATCAGGGCGTGAACCACTGTTTTTCTACAATCTGTGGGCAAATAGGTAATGAGTCTTTTTATTGTTCTGAATTTAGCAAAACAGGATCCTGCTACCATTTGCACCTGGTCTTCGAAGGTAAGCTGGTTGTCCCGTCGAACCCCGAGGTTCTGTACTGAGTTTTTGGTACGGGGGCTTGACTCAAGTCGTCTGGCCACCACAAATTGGATGACAATGGGGATGGTATGGTAAAAAACATAACCTCTGTTTTCCCCGCATTTAGCTTAAGGGAATTGGAGTCCATCCATCTTGATATCTTCCTAAGGCATATTTTCATAAGATCAAAAGCCTTGGCAGTAGGCTCTTCGAAGGTGAAAAGGAGCTGGATATAATCTGCATAGAAAGTCATTTTCACTCCAGCGAGCGATCATTTCAGCCAACGGCGTGAAATAGACATTAAAGAGGAGCGGGCTCAAGGAGGAGCCCTGAGGAACTCCCCATTTAAGTGGTCTGGCAAGGGAGGTATAAGGGGGAGTATAAACCTGCTGAGTGTGTTCTGATAAAAAAGAGGCGAACCACTTCAGCACAGTACCCCCTATTCCCAGAGCAGCCAGTCTTTTCAACAGGATTTTATGAGAGACGGTGTTGAATGCTGCTGAGAGATCAAGCAGCACCAACACCGCCCTCGATCCCTGATCCAATGTCCATCTCACAGAGTCAGCCATTTCGATCAATGCCGATTCCGTGCTGTGACCCGACCGTAAACCGTGCTGAGTCTCATGCAGGAGTCCATTGGCTTCAATATAATTGGTAAGTTGGAAATGAGCCAATTTTTCCAAGACCTTGGCCGGAGCAGGTAGAAGGGAGATCGGCCTATAATTACTTGGATTGTCCGGGTCAGCATTAGGTTTCTTAAGTATAGGTATCAGGGAAGCATGTTTCCATTTATCAGGGAACATTCCCATTTTCAATGAGTTATTCCAGATGGAATTAAGGAAGGGATTTAGAATTGCTGGTAAAGCCTTATATTGCTTAGCTGGCCAGATTGTGATTGAGAGACATCAGATGCCTGTTCATTGACCGCAGGCTTTTGGCTTGCAGACACTGAACCTTGACCATTGTGCCCTCCAGCCCAGAAAAGACAGAAGATTCATCTCCTACGTCTGCAGTGTTTTGTGGCGTTGGCCTGCATCTCATGCGACTGCTGTCCCTACGGTGCAAAGGAAACTGGTCCTGTTGCTGCCATTCCTGCTCTTCTTGCCCTGGATGTGGCTCATCCTGCATGCCATCCAATTCTCCCTCCAACTCCTGGAGTGGAGCCACAGTGTAACTGTGTTTTCTTTTTGCAGGTTTTGGCTGTTTTGTGTGCTCTGTCTCCTCTCCTCCTGCCTGTTCCTGTAGCTGTGGTGCCTCCTAAAGTTCTGTGTTGTCACCCTGTGTCACAGGTTCACCTGTGGATACAAGAAAACTACTAATTGTGTGTCCTGCTCTCTGTTATTTACAAAATTAAATTCAATACAGTTGATGTACCTAACTGCTGTGATTAATTTTGTTTTTTACTATTGTGTCAAAACTGCAGATACATTGCTGTGTGTCAATGCTTAACTGTGTTACGTGTGTGACTACATCTCACATGAAGCATTGCTCGGTGACCAAAAATTGTGGAATGGAATGGAAAGGTAATGCTACTTAGATATTGAGGCATTCCTGAGTGCATTGTTTAGAGGTAAATAGGTCAGGGCTGATTTAGCATGCATCCTACCTTGTCTGGTGTTGGGCGTCTACTGAGCTGTTGATATCTGCAAACCCACTGATGCTTTCTGGCTGTAGGGTGGACACCACCAAATCCTCAAGGGGTGTGGATGAAGACTCAGTAGATGGACCTCCACCAGGTTTCATTGCCCCCGCAAGCCTGATGGCAACCTTATCTTTTGCTCTTTAGCGCATGTCGTATCAACGCTTGCGTAGGTCCTCGATGGAGTGCTGTGGGACACCAATGGCATTTACTTCAGACTGTATGTCCAGCCAGATTTTTCGCTTCTGTTCGAAATATGCAGAGATTTCTTGCCAAACAACTGTTCATGGCTCCTCACCATGTCTTCGATGAGGACCTCAAGGTTTTTTTCACTGAATTTGTTTCCTTTTCCTTACAGCAGCCTCATTTGACTTCTCCTGTGTATACATAGTGGTTTTGATGGTGTCTTTGCACTACAGATGGGATTCTGAGTGGTGTGCTCCTGCTCCCAGCCTCTAACACAGCCTCAGGCAATCAGAAACAGCATGGGCAGTCACACTTCCTGGTTGTGATGTCATCATTCTGCACCTAAATGGCAAATTTGCAAGTTGAGAAATCGGTTAATGCGATTGCAATTTTTACCGATTTGCTATTTTTTGCGAATTTTTACATACATAGGCGTCGATTCCGATCTGGTAAATAGCGCTCCGAATTGCCGTTCGGAGCGTTTTTCCCCGTACGAATCGTACCCGTATGCGTCCCCGTACGAATCAGCATGTACGATCCCAACCAAAAGTGTCACTCCGTACGCCTCGTAAAAAACACCTTACAAATCAAAAGTCCATACGAATTGCAGTCGGCTGACGCTCCACGCTACATCCGAACGTAAATAGACCGCGCCTTCCGAACCAGGAAGTACGATCCGTGTTGAACACACCCCGTACGGCTCTTTTTCTACGAGAGCTGAAAACTACCGTAAAACCAGACTCCGGCACGAACCGCACCCCAGTACACGACAAGCAGGACATGAATGCCATCGTCCGTGTCATCCCAATCCTATATGGCCACCACTTCATACATAGAAACCGACGACGGCGCAGAAGGTGAGTACAACGAAGTCCAACATACCTGTACGTGGTGCCACACGCGCACATCTCCATTGCACGACTGTAATGTCTGGGTACGTTGCGCCACACACTCCCGCACATCACCAGTGTAATACGGAGACGTGCCGCACCTACGTCATCGACCTCGGGGTACGGTATGCCACCACACATCAACAGTGCAATACGGAGATGTGCCGCACCTACATCATCGACATCGGAGTACGGTACGTCACCGCACATCACCAGTGTAATACGGAGACGTGCCGCACCTACGTCATCGACCTCGGGGTACGGTACGCCACCGCACATCAACAGTGCAATACGGAGACTTGTCGCACCTACGTCATCGACATCGGGGTACGGTATGTCACCGCACATTAACAGTGTAATACGGAGACCTGACGCACCTACGTCATCGACCTCGGGGTACGGTACGCCACCGCACATCAACAGTGCAATACGGAGACGTGCCGCACCTACATCATCAACATCGGGGTACGGTACGTCACCGCACATCAACAGTGTAATACGGAGACATGCCGCACCTACGTCATTGACCTCGGGGTACGGTACGCCACCGCACATAAACAGTGTAATATGGAGACGTGCTGCACCTACGTCATCGACCTCGGGGTACGGTACGTCACTGCACATCACCAGTGTAATACGGAGACGTGTGGGACATACGTCTGCCATGTCAGTGTAAGTGTAAGAGGTGTGTAGAAAGCACACCCACCAGTGCCCAGCATCAGAGTGTGTGTGTGGCTAAGACCCCCACCAGTGCCCAGCATCAGAGTGTGTGTGTGGCTAAGACCCCCACCAGTGCCCACCAGTGCCCAGCATCAGAGTGTGTGAGTGGCTAAGACCCCCACCAGTGCCCATTAGTACCCAGCATCAGAGTGTGTGTGTGGCTAAGACCCCCACCAGTGCCCACCAGTGCCCAGCATCAGAGTATGTGTGTGGCTAAGACCCCCACCAGTGCCCAACAGTACCCAGCATCAGAGTGTGTGTGTGGCTAAGAACCCCACCAGTGCCCACCAGTGCCCAGCATCAGAGTGTGTGTGTGGCTAAGACCCCCACCAGTGCCTACCAGTGCCCAGCATCAGAGTGTGTGTGTGGCTAAGACCCCCACCAGTGCCCGACCGGTGCCCAGCATCAAAGTGTGTGTGTGGCTAAGACCCCCACCAGTTGCCACTAGTTCCCAGCGTCAGAGTGTGTTTGGCTAAGACCCCCACCAGTGCCCACCAGTGCCCAGCATCAGAGTGTGTGTGTGGCTAAGACCCCCACCAGAGCCCACCAGTGCCCAGCATCAGAGTGTGTGTGTGGCTAAGAACCCCACCAGTGCCCACCAGTGCCCAGCATCAGAGTGTGTGTGTGGCTAAGACCCCCACCAGTGCCCAGCATCAGTGTGTGTGTGTGACTAAGACCCCCACCAGTGCCCAGCATCAGAGTGTGTGTGTGGCTAAGACCCCCACCACTGCCCACCAGTGCCCAACATCACAGTGTGTGTGTGGCTAATACCCCCACCAGTGCCCAGCATCAGAGTGTGTGTGTGGCTAAGACCCCCACCAGTGCCCAGCATCAGACTGTGTGTGTGGCTAAGACCACCACCAGTGCCCACCAGTACCCAGCATCAGAGTGTGTGTGTAGCTAAGACCCCCACCAGTGCCCACCGGTACCCAGCATCAGAGTGTGTGTTTGGCTAAGACCCCCACCAGTGCCCACCAGTACCCAGCATAAGAGTGTGTGTGTGGCTAAGACCCCCACCAGTGCCCACCAGTGCCCAGCATCACAGTGTGTGTGTGGCTAAGACCCCCACCAGTGTCCACCAGTGCCCAGCATCACAGTGTGTGTGTAGCTAAGACCCCCACCAGTGCCCACCAGTACCCAGCATCAGAGTGTGTGTGTGGCTAGGACCCCCATCAGTACCCAGCATCACAGTGTGTGTGTAGCTAAGACTCCCACCAGTGCCCAGCATCAGAGTGTGTGTGTGGCTAAGACCCCCACCAGAGCCCACCAGTGCCCCCCACCAGTGCCCAGCATCAGAGTGTGTGTGTGGCTAAGACCCCCACCAGTGCCCACCAGTGCCCAGCCTCACCGTGTTTGCGTGGTAATACCCCCACCAGTGCCCACCAGTGCCCAGCATCAGAGTGTGTGTGTGGCTAAGACCCCCGCCAGTGCCCAGCATCAGACTGTGTGTGTGGCTAAGACCACCACCAGTGCCCACCAGTGCCCAGCATCAGAGTGTGTGTGTGTAGCTAAGACCCCCACCAGTGCCCACCAGTACCCAGCATCAGAGTGTGTGTGTGGCTAAGACCCCCACCAGTGCCCACCGGTACCCAGCATCAGAGTGTGTGTGTGGCTAAGACCCCCACCAGTGCCCAGCATCACAGTGTGTGTGTGGCTAAGACCCCCACCAGTGCCCACCAGTGCCCAGCATCACAGTGTGTGTGTAGCTAAGACCCCCACCAGTGCCCACCAGTACCCAGCATCAGAGTGTGTGTGTGGCTAAGACCCCCACCAGTGCCCGACCGGTGCCCAGCATCAAAGTGTGTGTGTGGCTAAGACCCCCACCAGTTGCCACTAGTTCCCAGCGTCAGAGTGTGTTTGGCTAAGACCCCCACCAGTGCCCACCAGTGCCCAGCATCAGAGTGTGTGTGTGGCTAAGACCCCCACCAGTGCCCAGCATCAGAGTGTGTGTGTGGCTAAGACCCCCACCAGTGCCCACCAGTGCCCAGCATCAGAGTGTGTGAGTGGCTAAGACCCCCACCAGTGCCCATTAGTACCCAGCATCAGAGTGTGTGTGTGGCTAAGACCCCCACCAGTGCCCACCAGTGCCCAGCATCAGAGTATGTGTGTGGCTAAGACCCCCACCAGTGCCCAACAGTACCCAGCATCAGAGTGTGTGTGTGGCTAAGAACCCCACCAGTGCCCACCAGTGCCCAGCATCAGAGTGTGTGTGTGGCTAAGACCCCCACCAGTGCCTACCAGTGCCCAGCATCAGAGTGTGTGTGTGGCTAAGACCCCCACCAGTGCCCGACCGGTGCCCAGCATCAAAGTGTGTGTGTGGCTAAGACCCCCACCAGTTGCCACTAGTTCCCAGCGTCAGAGTGTGTTTGGCTAAGACCCCCACCAGTGCCCACCAGTGCCCAGCATCAGAGTGTGTGTGTGGCTAAGACCCCCACCAGAGCCCACCAGTGCCCAGCATCAGAGTGTGTGTGTGGCTAAGAACCCCACCAGTGCCCACCAGTGCCCAGCATCAGAGTGTGTGTGTGGCTAAGACCCCCACCAGTGCCCAGCATCAGTGTGTGTGTGTGACTAAGACCCCCACCAGTGCCCAGCATCAGAGTGTGTGTGTGGCTAAGACCCCCACCACTGCCCACCAGTGCCCAACATCACAGTGTGTGTGTGGCTAATACCCCCACCAGTGCCCAGCATCAGAGTGTGTGTGTGGCTAAGACCCCCACCAGTGCCCAGCATCAGACTGTGTGTGTGGCTAAGACCACCACCAGTGCCCACCAGTACCCAGCATCAGAGTGTGTGTGTAGCTAAGACCCCCACCAGTGCCCACCGGTACCCAGCATCAGAGTGTGTGTTTGGCTAAGACCCCCACCAGTGCCCACCAGTACCCAGCATAAGAGTGTGTGTGTGGCTAAGACCCCCACCAGTTCCCACCAGTGCCCAGCATCACAGTGTGTGTGTGGCTAAGACCCCCACCAGTGTCCACCAGTGCCCAGCATCACAGTGTGTGTGTAGCTAAGACCCCCACCAGTGCCCACCAGTACCCAGCATCAGAGTGTGTGTGTGGCTAGGACCCCCATCAGTACCCAGCATCACAGTGTGTGTGTAGCTAAGACTCCCACCAGTGCCCAGCATCAGAGTGTGTGTGTGGCTAAGACCCCCACCAGAGCCCACCAGTGCCCCCCACCAGTGCCCAGCATCAGAGTGTGTGTGTGGCTAAGACCCCCACCAGTGCCCACCAGTGCCCAGCCTCACCGTGTTTGCGTGGTAATACCCCCACCAGTGCCCACCAGTGCCCAGCATCAGAGTGTGTGTGTGGCTAAGACCCCCGCCAGTGCCCAGCATCAGACTGTGTGTGTGGCTAAGACCACCACCAGTGCCCACCAGTGCCCAGCATCAGAGTGTGTGTGTGTAGCTAAGACCCCCACCAGTGCCCACCAGTACCCAGCATCAGAGTGTGTGTGTGGCTAAGACCCCCACCAGTGCCCACCGGTACCCAGCATCAGAGTGTGTGTGTGGCTAAGACCCCCACCAGTGCCCAGCATCACAGTGTGTGTGTGGCTAAGACCCCCACCAGTGCCCACCAGTGCCCAGCATCACAGTGTGTGTGTAGCTAAGACCCCCACCAGTGCCCACCAGTACCCAGCATCAGAGTGTGTGTGTGGCTAAGACCCCCACCAGTACCCAGCATCACAGTGTGTGTGTGGCTAAGACTCCCACCAGTGCCCGCCAGTGCCCAGCATCAGAGTGTGTGTGTGGCTAAGACCCCCACCAGTGCCCACCAGTGCCCAGAATCAGAGTGTGAGTGTGTGGCTAATACCCCCACCAGTGCCCAGCATCAGAGTGTGTGTGTGGCTAAGACCACCACCAGTGCCCACCAGTGCCCCGCAGTGCCCAGCCGTTAAATCAAAAACATACCATTGTTAACCTCATTACCATCAGGAGATAGACACATGTTAACATACCCAAACATCACACCAGCTCCCAGGCACACAGCAGTCACACACATTATCAGACAAACTAAAGTTCAGAAACTGAAATAAATAGCTTTATTCAGCTGGTTCAAAATTGAAAACGCAAATAAGAGTCCTTGCTCATAAAAGGCCAATGGCCAGTCCAAACAAGTCAGAATAACAGTTTGTGCCTTCATGGATGTGCTCACACCCAAACTTGCCTGCACATGGATTTCAATCCGCTGTGGTAACTTTGGGGACATCATCTGTGGAATCCTCCGGCACCGCATGGACAGGAGAGGGAAGGACAGGTGGAGTGGGTGCAGGTGTTGTGGATTCATCCACACTGGCCGGTGCATCGCTGAAAGTAGCAAGATAAACTTGGCTGCACACTTCAGCCAGTTCGGAAAAACTACCACCTGAACCCAGGGACACATTGGGGGTGGAGGTAGAGGGCTGTGAGTCTGTTCTCCTGGGTCTGTGGATGCGTGTGTGAGGTGTGTCCCCTCTCCCTGTGGGTGTGCCTATATCCCCTTGAGATTGTGTGCGTGGAGATTTGAGCTTCTTCTGCGGTGTGGGTGTGCTGGGTGTGTCTGGTGTTGTGTCTGACCTGTGGTATGTTGGGTAGGTATGGGAGAGGCAGAGGTGGATGGGTCTGAAGGATGGGGGGGACAGATGCTGCTGGGTGTACAGAGCTGCCGTCAGTGTTGACTCTATGGCAGCCACACTCCGACGTAGATCAGACATGGCAGATGACATGCCCTCCATGAACGACACCAACTGTGTAATGAGTCGTGTATGTCCATGGAGGACAGTCAACATTGATGTCTGACCTACTACAAGCTGCCGGAGTAGGTCCACAGACTCAGCAATGAGGGCAGCAGGGGACTCAGGGGCAGGGACTGCGGTGCCGGGAACAAAGGAGACACGGGGGCTAGCATGGACCCTAGGGACACTAACAACTGGGAGGGTGGAGATGGTACTGGAGGAGGGGAGGCCAGCCAAAGATGAAGAAGTGACCATTGCTGCATATTCCCCCTCCTCCTGAGAGTCTGATTCGGAGCCGTCTGAATGGTAGGATGTGTCAGTCACATGTTGTCCGCCCTGCAGACTCTCCTCACCCTTCGTGCCACTGCCTCCCTCTGACTCCTCAAAGCAGGTGGCACTGTCGCTTGGTCCCTCTGCCTGGTCCGCGCCTGTGTCTCCTCCAGATTCTGATGATGATGCTGTTGGCGAGGAGAATACGAAAAACATATCAGTCACCTGTACACATCAGACATATCAGCTAAAAATCATTTTGGCACATTTATAAACATGGCATGCTTCATGAGTCACATGCCACAGAACTCTGCACAATGCTAACTGTGAATTTGGCCAATTGTAAGAGAGACAACGCTCAATGTATAGTAGGATACAAGCAACAGGCAAGGCAAAAACTTGTATGAGAGACACAATGATGAGCCACTGCCTGACAACAGGATAGCTGATGATGCAGCACAGTTCATTTGGCCACCCTGCCACCCAAAGCCAGACCTGGTCATGTTTGTTTTGCTTTGACCATGTGCCACATGGGAAAAGTCCTGCCTGAACTGCCATGTGATGCTATCCTGGGACCTGAACCAAGTGTCCCAACACCTCACACTGGCATCACAGCTGTCTACACCCAAAGCCACATTGTGTGGCTGACCATCAATATTTTTTACAAACTACATGCAACATATTTAGAGAATAAGCACACACGCACTGCCCAGTGTGAGTATGCACAAGCCAAAAATAGTGCACTTGTACAGTGTGCACCTGTGGCTAACACATGACAATTAGAAAGTGTACCATGGAGAAAGGCCACTGAGGCTGACTCGTGCAGAAAACACATGTTGAGACTCAAGATCAGTGCCAAAATATGAAGAAGGGCAGACACAGTGCACATGTGGTGCTACATGTAAGGTACCAACAGGTGTCACAGACCCCCTCCAACATAATGATGTGCAAAGAAAGATGCATACTAAGACATTGCACCATAGGAGTACATGTGAAAAACAATCATTAGCCAAAGCGCTGGTCAAATGTGGAGTAGGGTAAGGCATGTAAAGAAGCAGCTGATGAAACTGGGACATTCTTATGCCAATGCATTAAGTGCCTGTCTGACCACACGACTCCAACTATGGGAGTGTAACCATGCCTCGGAGCACTGCAGGTAGCATGTGACACACATGACAACAAACAGACATGTACCTACCCCCTTCTAGCTGCTGTCCCTGCCGCAACGGCCTATGGAGGTCAGGGAACAACACTTCCAGGACCTGGAGCATGTGGGGGGTGAGGTGGTGGGTGCCGCCATGCCGGTGTGGATCTTCCAGCTTCAGCTGTACTCTGGCGATGCGGCGGGTCCAGCACTGGATGTCCTGCCACCTCTTCTTGATGTTTTTGAGCCTCCTGCGAGGCCCCCTTACTCCTGACAGCCCTGGCGATGGCCACCCAGATTTCACCCTTCTCATAGGCAGATACCTGTCACGAATGTAAAGTAAAAGAACATCAGTATACCTGGTCCATGTTTCAATGACACACATATGAGCACAAAATACTTGAGGACAACAGGGCATCGGATGCTCCACATATTTGCATCATTGTCCAGGAGTATGTGGTCTGTGAGCAAACACAACTGCATTACATGCCATTTAAAGGCTACAGATGACATGAGGTGTGCAAACCACTCTTTGAGCATGGCACTCACTGAGCAATATATGCTACATCTGGGTGCACTGCAGCACGTGACATGCTGTCACACACCCCACTACAACAAAGAACTCTCTTGAAACAACACTGTACACCCTGGCACTCACTCCCAACAACATAGCATCTATCCACTATACATACACAGTGGCTATAATGTCACACACACAACAGGTGCACACTCCAAGGTATTGCACACATCACTCACCTGATCCTCTGGTCTCCCATACAATTTTCTGTAGTTAGGCAGGAGGGCATCCAGCAGGGCCTTGTTCTCACCATCAGTGAATGCAGGTGCCCTCTCCATGCTCAGCTAATCAGGGTCCAGAGGATAGAGACAGCAGCTGTGGTTACCACTCCAATGTTGTGCAGGCAAGTGCCCTCCCACAGCCACATGCTGCCTTATATTTGTGCTGCAGAGGGTCTGTGAGTCCAAGGAGTAGTGTGTGATAGGCCACCATAGTTAGCATCCTATGTTCCATCCAATCACATCACACATAAGGCCATGACACACATATGCATGGTTTGCAAACTGAGCTGAACAACAACTTTTGCAACATTGTATACTTTTGCCCAACTGAATTTTCTAGAACACCTGTAGGAGGCTCAAAACTCTCTGTATCCATGACAACCTGGTTGCATTCTGATCATTCCACTGTTCCCCTAGATGTTCCCTATGTATTTATTTGAATACCCACACAAGTACGGTGCCATTTCCGTTGCAAATGCAACCCATTCAATGGTGTAACGAGGCGTACACACGCACGTACCATTGTGGTACGCTGTGCTCGCGTATGGCTACATCGTAATTGGGAAACGAGGCGTACACACGCACGTACCATTGGGTACGCTGTGCTCGCGTATGGCTAACATGCAATTGTGAAACGAGGCGTACACACGCACGTACCATTGGGGTACGCTGTGTTCACGTATGCTCAAAATGCAATAGGCAAACGAGGCGTACACATGCACGTACCATTGGGGTACGCTGTGCTCGCGTATGGCTAACATCCAATTGTGAAACGAGGCGTACACACACACGTACCATTGGGGTATGCTGTGTTCGCGTATGCTCAAAATGCAATAGGCAAACGAGGTGTACACGCGCACCTACCATTGGTGTACGCTGTGCTCGCGTATGGCTAACATGCAATTGTGAAACGAGGCGTACACACGCACGTACCATTGGGGTATGCTGTGTTCGCGTATGCTCAAAATGCAATAGGCAAACGAGACATACACACGCACGTACCATTGGGGTACGCTGTGCTCGCGTATGGCTAACATGCAACAGTGAAACGAGGCGTACACACGCACGTACCATTGGGGTACGCTGTGCTCGCGTATGGCTAACATGCAATAGTGAAACGAGGCCTACACACGCACGTACCATTGGGGTACGCTGTGCTTGCGTATGGCTAACATGCAATAGGGAAACAAGGCCTACACACGCACGTACCATTGGGGAACAGTGCATCAGACATGCACAAGTGAACGATTGTGTAGGCTGCGTTCCTGACCTCCTTCATGTCACCATTGGGAGAGTGACTCCAGGAAATCACATTGCAGGGATGTAGTCTACACTCATGTTGACGATGTGGATGCATACATCAGCATGGCATCCTTCCATCAGCATGCCCCAGGTGTGGCAGACATTGAAGAAGCACAGGGACTGTGACCTTTTGGCTCAGTTGATGTGTGAAGAGCTGTTGAGACATGTCATTAATCATTTTGCACATGTGTATCACATACATTCAACACTTCGCACCTGAGTAACGTCAGCAACACATTGAGAGGCACATCAACACTGGAATGGCACACCATTCAGTACAGGGAACTGTCACATGATGACAGCAACATGCACACTGTCACAGAGGTCAAATTGACGCACAGCATGACCCTGTGTGACCACGCCATGTGTGTGCCATGTGCGACATTGTGCATGCTGTTTACATATGAAATAAATGTAAATAAATGTAAATGTCGGAATTTGTAAAGCGCACAGCTACCTCCACCGGAGGTGTCCCGGCGCTGTCCGTATACCTCTTAGGAACCCTTCCTGGCTTTCCTGGGAAATGTCCACTCCTGGGCACCCCCCTGATGCAGCCAGGCATCCCAGCGCTTTTGGTGCCGTTGTGGAGACTAAGCAAGCTATTGCCCAGAGTTGCAGCGTGGGACCCATGATCCGAACAGGCACTGAGGAGACAATATCCAGTCAGGGGAATTAATGAGCCGGTGACCCGCCGAGGCGGGAATCGAACCCTGGTCCCTGGCCAGAGCTCTGCATCAAGGTCTGCCTGCTCTAACCATTGAGCCACACTTCTCCACTGAATGAACTGGTCAGTATTATATTCCTCACCTTAGAATATCCCCAAGTGTCATCCTGGATATGGCGATTTCGGCCTTAGCAGTACACTTGTGTGTCTGAGTACTCATACGTCACCTCTGCGTGCTCATGTCAGGTCCTCTTTTTTCACACCACCAGCGCTGTTCCCGTATAAGTGTAACCTTACTCATTTTTCTTTTTCAAATCATAGTACGATCACTTCTGACCATTTAACTTGGATTGTCCGACTTAGGACGGTGCCAATAGGGATGGGCGTTTCCAAGCCTGTGATGATTGCGACCGACTCATGTCAGTGACTGACCCTCACCGTCGGTGTCTCCACTGTTTTGACGTCAAGCACAACAACAAGAGCTGCTCCGACTGCCGGGACCAGACATATGAAGCTAGGTGTGAGTGGTCCCACAAGCCACTCGGACTACAGCAGTTGGCACTGCACCGCAGTAGCTCATGGTCTGGACGTAGGTCGAGTGCCTGGGCGTGGATGTTGAGACATCAGAGCCCAGGGATTTGACATCAGTCCTCCAGGGCAAAGTCGTCAGGTAACCACAAGAAGTCAAAGATACGTCATCGCACTTTAAAATCACCACAATGCACATGCAATGCTGCATGGGATTCGGGTGACACCGCCCACGCGGCTCCATCAGATTTGCAGTCGTCGTAGCCTGCACCACGACCTCCGGTCCCTGCCCAGCATGCGACGCAGGAGGACTAAGTGCGCTTCCTCATGGCCATGATGTCCCTCACTCCACCGACGGCCTACGCGGCGGCTTAGGGCCCAGCGGACCCGTCTGGGGGCACTAGCGGGTCTGGTGCTTTGCCCCCGATGCCGTCACTCGCTTTGGCTCTGACGCTGGCGGCGCCTTCGTCCCGGCCCCGCTAGGTCAGACAGGATCCGATTGGTGATCCTGGTCCTCACTGGTTCACCTCACAACCTCACCGGCAACAGTCCCCCAGATGTCACCCTTGGCGCCGTCCTCGGGTGGTGCTGTCCCCTATACCACACACTATACGGCTCCAGCGTGGGAACTGCGTGGCAGAACACCGCTTTTAATGCTGCATGGGGAGTTAAGCTTCAACGAGCCGGACACAGCTTATGACAACCCTGATTATCAGGGAGTGGGTGATAAGGAGTATTGGGAGGGTTCTGAAGACCCACTGACACATGAGTGTCAGTCACATGACAACAGGACAGGTGGACTGGGGGATACGAGGGGTCTGGACACCTCGCCAGACACTGGTAATTTCTCTGCTCCAAACGTGTCTTTGGATGAGCGGGCAACGTACAGTGTTGTGTTTACGTGGGCGGCCGAATCCTTGCCCCTTCATCTCCCCGTTGCGACCGTGAGGACCAACCACCTCACTGAGGTCCTTAAACTGCAGTCAAGCTCCGCTGAGCCTCTGCAGCCGTTTCATGAGGAATTGACTGATTCTATATTGGCCACCATGTCCAGGCCCGCTGCAGGTTTTGCTGTAGATAGGCATGTTGCCAGACGCCCACACCCCTCCCCGGATGACTCATGTTTCCTGTCCTCCCACCCCACCCCAGAGAGCATGGGCATCCAGGCCTCCAAATCACAGACTGGACAGGGTATCCAAGAGGTATGAGCAGTACGAAAGATGGTATCATACTCTGTGAGTCTGGGACTGAGGTCTTCCAACATCACATTCCTCTTTGTCCGCTACACACACTCTCTGTGGGACACAGTTGTGGAACTGCTGCCAGAGTGTGCGTTGTGGTTACGGGCAATACTTGGCCAAGCCCTTGTAGAATGCCGATCAGCGACACGGTATTCGATCCGGTGTTGGCTGGATAGCACCGACTCACTGGGCAGAGCGATGGCATCCACGGAGGAAATTTGTTGCAAAGCTTGGTATGTATTCCAAGTTAGGAATATGGTACTAACTACTGTTCCTTACAGATATTTCGTTACAAAAGGTAAGTAACCAGTTCATACTGTTCAGTATATCTGCTGTAGGAGCATCTATGTTGGGTCCTTGCCGTGATGACAGGGTTTCTAATGTACGCACACCATGCCACTTGTGCAAATAAACCGCTCATATGTGTGATGGCTAATTTATCAAGAACAACGGTCCTGAGCTTAACAAATACTTCGTAGAAATAGCAAACATAGACTTGAATAAGAACTATGGCTTAGTTTCCAATGTCCAGCCGGACACAGAGTAATTTATTTTTAGGGATTTTTTGAAAAAATGACAAATACAAGACATGAATCAACAGAAACTGGGCACAAGCCTGTACCAAGTCAGGAGAAAAGAATAGAAAAATTAATAAGGAAGGTTTTAAACAGGCAACGGAATTGGAGCAAGTGGCGGCTTACAGTATAATGCAATCTTGTGTAAGCGCGCACACACAGTCACTGCACTTAATATATACATTAGAGGCATGCAGTTCTGTTACAACAGTCGACGTGACGTTTCGATCCCTAGCTCCAAAATAATAACTGGGATCATCTTCAGGACTAGTGTTTGTGCTATTGCCTGAATAGTTAGACGCCAGCCAAGGTGGGCGAATGGGCTTCGATGAGCATCTGTGGTCGAAGCAAGGCTGAGAGCTCAAGGTACCTAGGATGTCTAGGAGGAGCCGGAGTGGGCTTCTGCACCTTATTTGGACGGAAAGGCAGTTGTTCAGTTCGAGGAACCGCGTCCTCAGAAGGGTGGCCTTGGACTTGAGTCTGTCGTTCAATAGAATGATTGAGCCGGCACGGTTAAGGAATGGCGGCTGTGACGATAAGCAGTCCGCTCTCGTCTTCTCCTTAGTGGGATCGCGTGCTTGGCAAAGTTCCGTCCTTCACACTCGATGGTGGAAGAGTGGGTGCCTCATATGTGTGATGGCATTACAGACCATTTGTCACAAATCAAACATTTATGCTGTCTGATGATGTCCATGTAATAGTTTGGGAAATTTCACACCGCAATAGGAATATGTCAGATCTGTGCAAATGATGGCACATGTGATGTGGGTGTGTGTATTGCTGTCAGCTGTCTGGATGTGCAGACAACCTCCTAATGCAATTCACGTGACGTGCGTCACTGACATGATACATTGTCATGCTCACTCAGACCTTCTCATCAGATCATTTGTATGCATGTCATATCCATTCCACAGACCACAGGTCTTTTACTTTTCACGGAGGAGTGGCTGGAAGCTGGCACATGTTTCCTCAGTGTGTATCCCACGCCACACTCAAAATTGTCTAGATTTGTTGAAGCAGTGTTGCTTGTGCCATGTACATTGTTATTGTCTTAGTCTGACAGTTGTACACATTTTCTACTAAATTTGTTTTGCAGGGCACCCCCTCTGGAAAGGCTGTTGCCAGACTTGGAAGCCATGAGGGAACGTTATTGCATATGGCGTAACCGCTTCACCAGACAGTTGATCAAGGACCTGACGGATAGGCTGGAAGATCACCTGCAACCACGACACAGGTATCCAACTGCGCTGACACCCAAGGTAAAGGTGATGGCAGCCCTACATTTCTTTGCCACAGGTACGTTCCAATTTACCATAGCTGATGTGGGAGGGATGTCTCAGACAATGTTTAGCCGTGTATTGACCGATGTATTGGCAGCTATGTTGCTGCACCTTGATGAATTCATCACATTCCATACTCCAGAACAGTTGACACATGTCATGGGGGAATTCTATGCCCTGGGACGCATGCCACATGTAATTGGTGCAATTGATGGTACACATGTTACTCTGATGCCACCACAGGCTCAGGAGCAACCGTACCGCAACAGGAAACACTACCACTCGATAAATGCCCTGGAGGTGTGTCTTGCCAACATGATTATCTCACATGTTTCTGCACGTTTTCCAGGATCGTGCCACGATGCTTTCATCATGAGGCGTAGCAGGGTACCACAGATGATGCTGCAGCTGCACAACCACCGGGCATGTCTTGTTGGTGGGTAAACTCTGTCAGCTATGTATGTCAGTATGTCAAAACTTCATGGACTGCATCATATTACACACTCATTTCCATGATGTCAATTTGCAGGAGACGCAGGATATCCAAACATGCTGTGGCTAATGACTCCGCTACGCAACCCCAGGACAGCTGCAGACCAGCGGTACAACAATGCTCATGGGAAGACCAGGCGGGTGATCGAGCGAACATTTGAACTCCTGAAGAGCCGGTTCAGGTGCCTGGACAAGACAGGTGGAGCCCTCCAATATACCCCACACAAGGTGTGTGACATCTTCACCGTGTGCTGCATGCTACACAACATGGCAGTGGAGAAGGCCGTGCCACTCTACCTTGATCCTGATCAGCTGGAACATCCGCCCGTTGAGGATGAAGGCCTTGCCCAGGATGCCAGTGACGAGGAGGATGAAGATGATATCCGGAGTCACCTCATCCGCAACTTCTTTTCATAATGGTGAGTCATAGGTGCTTTTTGGTAAAACATGTACTATAGAGTTGCATGGGTAACATGCTGTGTATGCAACTGACTGTATGCAATGTCACTTGGATGTTTGTTGTGCAGTGTCACACAGGTGCAGATGTAATGCAACACACATACGTGGTATGTGTGTACTTGGAATGTACAGGTGTATACAACATCAGGCTATTCAACAGGACAATGTCAGAATGGCATTATACGGAACTTGACCCCTTGTGTGCCTCTCATCCCCAGGTCGCCCTGCCTGTTGTCCGTTGGGGTCATCGTGGTCAGCCTGCTATTGCTCATTATGATTGCAACGTCAGCCGAATCAACGGAGCATGCATGGACATGTGGAGAAGTCAATTTGGGTAAGAACTCATATGAGGCTGTTTAGCATTGGTATGGTTTCAAATGTGTGGTACATGTTCATGCGCATGTAGTGAGAGCATGCATACATGCAACAACATAATGTTTCTTATTACATGTATGCCCACTCCCATGACAGGATAGTCACCCCATCTGACAGTCATCTGTTGTAGTTTTAGACTCGGGTGAATGCATCAATGTGTGTAGACATTGACACTGCAACATTGCGTATACCATGGTTTGACATTGTGTTAAAGGTCACAACCACGGACTCTGTGGGGGATTGCAGCCTCACTGTGTGTATTAGAATGTGTCTTGTTCCTCACCTCCACCTTGTGGGCCAGTCCAGTTTGTTTACCACTAAACCATGTTGTGTAGGTGTGGCCCAGTGTATGTTCTACATGTTAAAACAACTGTCCTGTGATTCTGTTTGCATGGATGCATTGCCCCTTGTTGCAGTATGTCATGTCACTGTCATGTCGTTACCTCAGTGCAGGTTGAGAATACTGCTACACCAGCCTTCACAGTGAGTAGCAGTTCTGTTTTAATTCACATGATGCCATGTATGTTTAGCATTAGACATGACAATGTTGGCATGATGCATATGTGAATTATTGTGTTGCACCAGTGGAGTGCGGTCATTCACATGATTCTCTTGTCCCGTGCAGCATTTCTGTGCAATGGTAGGGTATCATTATGTGGCTTGGATCAACATCACTTGCTGTTGAGTTATTTTCAACCTGCTTGTCATGTTTAGCACAGTGATGCAAAGTTGATAGATCAAAAG
Organism: Lissotriton helveticus; assembly: GCF_964261635.1. Lineage (NCBI taxonomy): Eukaryota > Metazoa > Chordata > Amphibia > Caudata > Salamandridae > Lissotriton > Lissotriton helveticus. The sequence continues at coordinate 62,733,644 of NC_136060.1, read as the reverse complement.
GCTGGCTACAGAGTGCCTTCATTGCATGTAGGTCATTAACTTCCTCATCATATGTGATTCTTACAGCTGTTGTGGGTGATGTCAAGTTTGCCTACATGGCCCTTACGGGTACACATAATCAAATACAGATATTACAATTTGCGTAAGTAGCATTGCCATATGTTTTAATTTGTTTGTAGGGTCCACATCATAAGAGACAGTGAATTAGTTTTTATCCACATAGATCTCATTGCATGGTAGCTGACTTGTGAGCGTTACACAAGACTCAAATAGATGACAGACTGTCCTAGGTTTTATGTGTCCGTGTTACAGCATCGGATCTCATGTGATAGCATGATGAGTGATCTCTAATTGGCTACAGTCGTTACACTTCACAGGTGTGACTGGTACAGTGTATCTCATGAGGTATTTTTAGTGTCAGTGACATGAGAAACTACTCTTAATGGTTATTTGCATCTGTTTCAGGTCTCCCTCCCTGCAGTTCCCATCCTCTCCTTCCCTCGCCTGATCACCCTTTTGTGTCTGTCATTTTTACTCAGACCAACGGGCCATTTGGAGGTGGAACCCTTTGAGCATCACACCACTCTGATGAAGAAAGGTACGGCCAGATGGCTGTGTAGCTGCTGTTTAGCTTGGAACACACTAGCTGTAGTCTACACCTGCTGACGCTGTGTGTCCTGTGCCCCACTTGTCCGTAAGGGGCCTGATCCAGTGACCGTGATCCTTGGTGATTACTGTGCCATTTTATTTGCAGTGACCCTGAGTGAAGCAGACACTCCTGCATTCACATACATATGTCACTTTGTGGCTTGCCAATGCCCTTGTGGTATGTGCTTGTTTTTCAAGTTGTCACACCCCTCCTGCCGTCATGTCTTCACTCATTCCTGCTGCTGCATACATAGCCACAATGCAGCGCACACTATCCAGGACCACACACTCCTACAGGATACCCCTCCTTCCATCCATTTGTAGAGCATGCTCCTGCCACCCTACACACAGAGAACACCAGACAATCATACTCCTGGTATCACGATGCCTCAAACTCAGCCATTACAGCTTTTATGCCTGAGTGTGCAACACATACTGGCAAGACTATGCTGAGCCACATGACATTGGGTCTACGTACCACCAGGTCATGTGCCTTGTACAGCACACACACACCTTCCATAGGCACAATATTGTACAGTGTTACCTTGTCAACACCACAGCAGCAAAAATCGGCTTCCTTACAGTCACGTGGCAGTACACGACCTGGTCACACCACTTCAACATAGCCGTCACAGTCAGTCAAGTAGCTACAGGGGACACACACCATGACCACGTCTCTTGGGTGTGGTGTGATTTGCCCATTCTGGTATAGATAATTGTCAGACGTGGGTAGTTGTTCTGTATGCATTGCACCCATCACAGGAGTATAGTACTTGTAGCTCCATAGGGGGAGGTCACCTAATCAGGTGTGCTTGGGTAGAGTGCTACAGCCCATTGCCCACAGTCTGTCCTGCCACCCTTGTCCTGTGCGCCATTCATCACATCCACAGTACAGAATCATGCTGATGATAGTTCACATACCTGAGGACACAGATGTAGGTACTCCCTACGTGGACAACTAGTTTTGTCACACTGATCTGTATACCTCAAAGTGACTCTCCTGGGCCTGGCTGTTATTGCAGTTTTGTGATCCAAACCCCCCTCCAGCATTTACTATCCCACACAGGTGTGTCTTTCCATCCACGTATCTAGTTGTTAGGAATTTGTGAACGATGTGTGTCCTCACCCGGAATCAGATCCAAGTGTGTGGATGGCTGCAGTTTGTTGAATACCCTTGCATTTCATACATTTGCACACACATATCATTTAATGCTGTGGGTACAAGATAACTCACCAAATGCGTATGATGTTTAGAATATTTATTGGGTGATCTTGTGCAGGAAACGTGAATAGGTGCTGTACAGAAAGGGGTGGAATCCAAAGTTCACTGCTGGAGATGAGATGCCTTACAGTTTGAGTCAACAGAGTCCAGGCCACAGTGCTTGGCATCATTGGGCAGACTGTGACCAGCAAGTCCATGTGGGAGAGTCTCATAGGTGATGCTGTTGCACCCAAGGGCAATATGCCAGGTCAGGTGTCCTGGGAGTTGTGCATGGCCCACTGCCTCTCAACGTCTTAGCCGTGGACGACCTACCTTTCTTGGGGGACCCTCACGTGCAGGCATGGACGATGCATCGGATGCTACGTCAGACAGTCCCTCCTCTTCCTCCTCCCTCCCTGTGGCTGGTGTTGCACTTTGCCTTGATGTAGCTGGCCTTGTGACACAGGGAGGGTGCTGCATTTTGGCAGCAATCTGACGTAGTGATTGGCTCATTTCCCGATGCACCGTCAAGAGCTCAGCCAGACTTGCCTTCACCCGTCCATAATGTTGCTCTTGCCTGGCTATTTGCTCAGCCTGCTGTTCTTTCACCTGGTTGAGGACCTCCACTAGCTGGCTTACCTCCCTGGTGTCCCGCCGGTATGCCTCCAGGATGTTAGTCAGTTCAGGCATACCAGGCCCTGCAGCTGAATGGCCAGAATCTCGCCTCTGCCTTGCGCCACTCCCACCACCCTGACCAACACGAGCACGGCCTGCGCTTGTGGGCACATCCAATCGACGGGCCCCCGAGTGCTGGCAGGGTGGAGGTTGTCTGCCACCTTAGGGGTGCCCGACAAAGAGTGTCCCTCATTTTCAGACAGGCTCTCTGGTGGATCATGGGCAGGGCTCTGACCTGTCTGCTGGGATGTGGTGGGAATGGTTCTGGTGGTTGGCACAGATGTTGCTGGTACAGTTGCTGCAGGGGTTTGGGATCCAGAGGAGCCAGGTTGGTTGGGGTCATCCACAGTGCGTTGAGTGGCGTCGCTGTCGGTGGGGTCAGGGTCCTGCTGAGCCTGGGACTGGGAACCTTCTCCCCCCCGGTTGGGGGGGGTCTTCACATGATGCCCTGTGTGTGGGAGAGACAGACACTGTTAATGCACTATCAATTGACATCTTAATTAATTAGCCATTATCAGCATCACAGTTCCACAAGCTTTACATTGTCGTCATTGTTCCGTTGTGTATGTAGTGGTAGTAATTTGACATGTACTCTGGGGTATTTTCCTTCTTCCATTCTCTTGACAATGACTGACACAGCCATTGCTGTGTCTTGTCTTGCCGGCACAACACATATACAGCAGTGCTCAGGTTCACGCAACATCCAGGATACGGTGTTAATCCTTATGTCTGCGTCAAGCATGCACAGAGTTTAGATGCAGCATGTTTATGTAAGAGACAGAGCATTATTTAATTGCATAAAATCTTCTACTTTGGATAGGTGTTGCTGTTCCGTGATGGCCAAACAATGTCAACACCCCTGGACCTGTACACCCACTTCTAGATCATGGCTTTGGAACGTGGCACTTCTCCAAGACGCATCACCTTGTCAATACCCATGTCCATGTTGGTACCTAAGTGCATCCACAACGTTCATGAGATGGGGCACGTGCATTGTGTGAGAAGGCACAATGGACTGGAGCATCTGCAATGTCCATGTAAAAGTTGTATGCATTTTCATATGAGTGAGTGTTTAGTTGTGGTACATGATAATTGGGACAGTGTTACACTCCATTGCCTGTCCCCAGGGGATGAGTTTCTGTAAGGGGGGTGTATGACAGGCCATGCTAGTAGTTTGTGTGTGATTTGCAAGTGTCCATCCTTCATGATTTGGCTGTCCCCTCGTGTAGCATGCTGGCATAATCGTGGTTGTGTGTTCCTGCACAGGATGTGTGACCTGCTCCTGGTGTTTGTGTTTGCAATGATCACAGGAGGGACTTGTGCTGCCTACACCTGTGCCCATTGTGTACTACGGAGCTTTCCAAACTGTGTGTCCTGACACAGTACAGTGTCACCTGCAAATGGTGTGTGTGTTGCAGGAACTTAGTAGATGACTGCTGGTAATTAGGAGACATCCCTAAACACTCTGCTCTATGGTCTGTATAAGGCCTGTGCGGTGCTTAGGTGCAACTGTGTGTGTGCCCAGGGAGCTGGGGTGAGGTGACAGAGGGAGGAACACTGAGGGATGGATACAGAGGGAGGGAGGGACACAGAGGGAGGGAGGGACACAGAGGGAGGGAGACAGAGGGAGAGGGTGACAGGGATGGAGGGAGTCAGAGGGATGGAGGGAGACAGAGGGAGGGAGGGACACAGAGGGAGGGAAACAGAGGGAGAGGGCGACAGAGATGGAGGGAGTCAGAGGGATGGAGGGAGACAGAGGGAGGGAGGGAAACAGAGGGAGGGAGGGAGACAGAGGGAGGGAGACAGAGGGAGAGGGCGACAGGGATGGAGGAAGACAGAGGGAGGGAGGGAGACAGAGGGAGGGAGACAGAGTGAGAGGGCGACAGGGATGGAGGGAGTCAGAGGGATGGAGGGAGACAGAGGGAGGGAGGGAAACAGAGGGAGGGAGGGAGACAGAGGGAGGGAGACAAAGGGAGAGGGCGACAGGGATGGAGAGAGACAGAGGGAGGGAGGGAGACAGAGGGAGGGAGACAGAGGGAGAGGGCGACAGAGATGGAGGGAGTCAGAGGGATGGAGGGAGACAGAGGGAGGGAGACATAGGGAGAGGGAGACAGAGAGAGAGGGCGACAGGGATGGAGGGAGTCAGAGGGAGGGAGGGAGACAGGTTGTTAGTGCTCGCTTGCTTGCTACACTGCATTACTGTGTCACAAAATGATGCATCTCCGAAAGGTGTGTCAGCAACATGAAATAGTTTATGAGCTGTGGTCTACTATCTTGTGTGATATTTCCCTGGGACATGTGGGATGGGAGCAGCCTCTTACCCTACACCTTACACCCTTTGTGCATCCCCCTTGCAACTACCCCCATTCGGTTGTGTACTGCTGGGACTCAAGGCCACCCACCACATGCTGCTGGGCACTGTTATAAGTCCACCCATGTAACATGTGTTTTTTGTACACTCACCAGACTCAACGGCTCCTTCATTTCCGTGTACTCCCACCGGTGGCAGCAGGGCCATGACTTTCTCCTCCCAGGGATGGTATACAGGAGGTCTGCGGGGACCACCACCTCCAGTGTGGTGTGCAGAGGCGTAGTCCTGGTCCATTTTCTTCTTCACCATCCTCCGCAGTTCATACCACCTGGACTGGCATTCCCCCTGGTGCGCCTGATGGGTGCAACAGCATTGACCCGGTCTACGATCCTCTCCCACAGGCGTGTTTTTTCTGCCATGCTGGTCTGTCTGACCAATGTGCCAAACAGCTGTGGCTCGACTCTGATGACTTCATCTGTAAGTATCTCATTCTCCAGGTTAGTGAACTTTGGATTCTTGGGTGTGGTCATGGTGTGGGGTGTATGTGATTGAGGGGGTGATGGTGTGTATGGATGAGGGTGTGTGGGTCTGATTGTGAAGGGGGTAGTGTGGGTGTAGATGAGATAGAGTGTATGTGTGAAGGTCTGTGGCTGCAATTGTTGGTGAGATGTCTGTGTCTTCGCAAGAATGGGTATGTTGCAAAGGATGATGGGTTGTATGAGTGGACCCTTTTATTGGTCAAATAGTGGGTGTGGCTTAATTTGAATTGGTGGTGTGTGTGTTATATGGGGTGGGTGTTAGTGTTGACCTCTGTTTGCCTGTTTGGCTGTGACCAGGACATTGATTCTCAATGGTGTATACACAGGAGACATGTTCAGTGTTGTTGTGCGACTCGTTAGCAAAGTCCTAATGCTGATTTAGGTGTTGGCGTTAGGTGTGTGTGTCGTATTTGTGCGTGCGATTGACTAGTACGGGCCGTTGGCGGGTGGAGGGGTTCGCGTAGGCTTGATGGGGGGGTGCGTGTCATACTTGTGCATGCGATTAACTTGTACGGGCCGTTGGCGGGTGGGGGGGTTGCGTAGGCTTGTTGGGGGGGTGCGTGTCGTACTTGTGCGTGCGATTGACTTGTACGGGCCGTTGGCGGGTGGGGGGGTTCACGTAGGCTTGTTGGGGGGGTGTGTCGTACTTGTGCGTGCGGTTGACTTGTACGGGCCGTTGGCGGGTGGGGGGTTCGCGTAGGTTGTTGGGGGGGGTGTGCGTGTCGTACTTGTGCATGCGATTGACTTGTACTGGCCGTTGGCGGGTGGGGGGTTCGCGTAGGCTTGTTGGGGGTGCGTGTCATACTTGTGCATGCGACTGACTTGTACAGGCCGTTGGCGGGTGGGGGGGTTCGCGTAGGCTTGTTGGGGGGGTGCGTGTCGTACTTGTGCGTGCGGTTGACTTGTACGGGCCGTTGGCGGGTGGGGGGGTTCGCGTAGGCTTGTTGGGGGGGTGTGCGTGTCGTACTTGTGTGTGCGATTGACTTGTACGGACAGTTGGCGGGTGGGGGGGTTTGCGTAGGCTTGTTGGGGGGTGTGCGTGTCGTACTTGTGCGTGCGATTGACTTGTACGGGCCGTTGGCGGGTGGGGGGTTCACGTAGGCTTGTTGGGGGGGTCTGCGTGTCATACTTGTGCATGCGGTTGACTTGTACGGGCCGTTGGTGGGAGGGGGGGGTTCGCGTAGGCTTGTTGGGGGGGTGTGCGTGTCATACTTGTGCGTGCGATTGACTTGTACGGGCCGTTGGCGGGTGGGGGGGTTCGCGTAGGCTTGTTGGGGGGGTGCGTGTCGTACTTGTGCATGTGATTGACTTGTACGGGCTGTTGGCGGGTGGGGGGTTCGCGTAGGCTTGTTGGGGGGGTGTGCGTGTCGTACTTGTGCGTGCGGTTGACTTGTACGGGCCGTTGGAGGGTGGGGGGGTTCGCGTAGGCTTATTGGGGGGGTGTGCGTGTCGTACTTGTGCGTGCGATTGACTTGTACGGGCCGTTGGCAGGTGGGGGGGTTTGCGTAGGCTTGTTGGGAGGGTCTGCGTGTCGTACTTGTGCGTGCGATTGACTTGTACGGGCCATTGGTGGGTGGGGGGGTTCGCGTAGGCTTGTTGGGGGGGTCTGCGTGTCGTACTTGTGCATGCGGTTGACTTGTACGGGCCGTTGGCGGGTGGGGGGGTTAGCGTAGGCTTGATGGGGGGGTGTGTGTCGTACTTGTGCGTGCGATTGACTTGTATGGTCCATTGACGGGTGGGGCGGTTCGCGTAGGCTTGTTGGGGGGTGTGCGTGTCATACTTGTGCGTGCGATTGACTTGTATCGGCTGTTGGCGGGTGGGGGGTTCGCGTAGGCTTGTTGGGCAGGGTGTGCGTGTCGTACTTGTGCATGCGATTGACTTGTATGGGCCGTTGGCGGGTGGGGGGCTTCGCGTAGGCTTGTTGGGGGGTGTGAGTGTCGTACTTGTGCGTGCGGTTGACTTGTACGGGCCGTTGGCCGGTGGGGGGGTTCGCGTAGGCTTGTTGGGGGGGTGTGCGTGTGGTACTTGTGCGTGCGATTGACTTGTACGGGCCGTTGGAGGGTGGGGGGGTTCGCGTAGGCTTGTTGGGGGAGGTGCGTGTCGTACTTGTGCGTGCGATTGACTTGTACTGGCCATTGGCGGGTGGGGGGGTTTGCGTAGGCTTGTTGGGGGGTGTGCGTGTCGTACTTGTGCGTGCGGTTGACTTGTACGGGCCGTTGGCGGGTGGGGGGTTCGCGTAGGCTTGATGGGGGGTGTGCGTGTCATACTTGTGCGTGCGATTGACTTGTACGGGCCGTTGGCGGGTGGGGGATTTCACGTAGGCTTGTTGGGGGGGTGTGCATGTCGTACTTGTGTGTGCGATTGACTTGTACGGGCCGTTGGCAGGTGGGAGGGTTCGTGTAGGCTTGAGCGAGGGGTACACGTGTGGTATGTGTTGATGCCGCTTGCTGTGAGGAGAATAATCCCGTACGAATCATTCTTCATGCGCGAATACTTTGGGCCGTACGAATCGCGGACCAGCTTTCCGTACAGGATCGTACTAGTGTGTTTGTACGGCCTGGTTACGAATCGTACGGTAGGATTCACGATGCTTATTCGTACGGGTCATCGACTGTGGTTCGTACGGTTCGCTGATATTCGTACGGAAATGGATCGGAATTCGCAGGTCGGACGGTAATTTCCCATTCGTACGGAATCGGATACGAATACGAATCGTACGGTGGAATATTTTACCGGATCGGAATCGACGCCATAGTGTTTTGCGATTCTCAATTAGCGATTCGGTAAAAAGGGCTATTTGGGAATCGCAATTCGCATTTTTTTATACATATGGCCCCATATTGCATTGTGCATTCAGCATGTTTCACTTCTAGTAAAAAGAAAACTTGTATTTCTGCGGCCAATTCTAAGAACTACGGCTGAGTAAAAAAAGTGAATTGCGATTCCCAAATAGGGATGGTGTGGGAGTAAGTGTGAAGGCCATTCCATGCAAGATAACTTCGAGCAAGGACTTCTGTGGGTGGAGTGCGTATAGGTTGGTCTTTTGTCAGGCTGTGCATAGTGTGGGAGTCATCATCAGCTGCTATATCTTTTGTCAGGGGTGTCGGGCACATGCAATTCCACGGTCGGTGGTGCAGATGTGCTCCCGCAAGATAGTTCAAACAAAGGAGCTTTCATCCCTAATGTTAGTTTATCATCTGCTTGCATTCAGGTATTGTGATGTGGCTTGTTGGGGTGGGTGGGATGTGTGCAACTTTGGGATTCATGTTTGACATGTCCTGCATGTGGCAAATGTGCTGCATCACTGTATGTTACATTGCCTCACAGCTGCTCCTCCTTCCCCCTGAGCCTATTTACTTGTGTGCGCTGCGGGGTTGCATCACTTGCACTCCTACAGCACACCATTGTCATGCCTGTCTGGGCATGTCCACAAGCCTAACAACGACACAGTGATGTTGGCCATTGAAGGTAGGCAGCCAGGTGAGTGTAGGCTTATGGTAAGGATAGGGCGGACACAGATGTAGAGTTCATGCCTGGCTGAGCTTGCGCTGTGAGTAGGGCTAAGCATTGGGCTCATGCTGCGCTAATACAGATATACACAACACTTGGCATGTATGAGTCAAGACCCAGAGTGATCTTGCGCTCCTTCATTTCTCCGTTCGTGGGAGACTGCCCTCCGAGTGCATGCTACATCACTACATTGTCTATTGCAGTACGGGTGGCACTGACACTACAACAGAGACACGCATTAGTTACTTCCTTGTTCAGGCCAGAACTTAACCATGCCCAGAGCCCCGGGCAAATTCTTCGCACCCCAACAATTACATTTTCATTTCCTTAGTAAGTTTTTTGTTCATCTTTGCACATATAACTGTTATTTTCAATAATTTCCATCTTAATGAAACTATTTTTTGATTTCCAACCTGATACAAGGGAATTTTGGGAAAATCTCAGTGCTCCTGTGTGATGCTATGGTTAATGGCTTGCAGATCAAAGTAATGGTGGATTCCAGTGCCCCAATTACCATTTTGTCCGTATAATCTTTTATAAACACTTGCATAAGTCAAAACAAATGTTTAGCATGATATTAGTCCCAAGTCTTTTGGTGACCTAGAGATCACCACAATTAGATATTTTATTGCTCCAATTTACAGTCTTTCTGACCCCCCCTAGGAGGCAGATGAGGGCAATAGACCCTAATCTGCCCACTGGGAGAGGACGAAAGCACACTAGGCACCAGGATGTATCTATTTATTGTATATAGGGGTAGGGGTTGGCCAAAATGGCCTGCCAATACCCACTCCGCCCCCCCAATAATTCCACCATCTTTCTGCTCCTCCTAGGGGCATATGGGGCCATTAGCCCCTGATCTGCCCCCTGGGGAGAGAAAGCTCACTAGGCTGCAGGTATTATGCAGTTTTTAATACATAAGGGTGGGGGCTGCCCAAAGTGGGCATGCCAATGCCCTTTCCCCCAAAAAGCATCGCCATAGTCTCTCTGCCTCCCTTGTAAGGAAAATGGTGCCATAGCCCCTGATCTGCCCCCCCCAGATGGGCAGAAAGCACACTAGGCACCAGGGATTATGCTGTTTTTTATATGTAGGAGTGGGGGCTGCCCAGAATGGGCATGTTAATGCCCAAACCTCCAAAAGAATATGACACAGTCTTTCTGCCCCCCTTGGATGCAGATGGGGCAAGAGCCCCCTATCTGCCCCCATGGGGTCGAAAAGCCCACTAGTTCCAGGGATTATGTTTTTTATTATACGAAGGGGCAGGCCAGAATGTGCATGTCAATGCCCCACCCCAAAATAAATTAGCCACAGTCTTTCTGCCCCCCCCAGAAGGCGTTGGGACAATAATCCCTGATCTGCCCCCCGGGGGTGGGCAGAAAGCCCACTAGGCACCAGGCATGTCAGGGAAAAGCCCTATAGGTAAGTGTTGTTCCCTTTTTTTTAGGTACACATTTTGGCTGTTTAAGTGATATTTTTGTCTCATCTGCGTCCAAGAGGGTGCAGACAACCACTAGAAACCAGGGAAGGTTTGTTTGTATGTGAACTAGAGTGTTGCTGAAGGTGTGCGTGTACTGACCTTTGACTGCCATTTTGCTGGAGGTGTGCATGGACTTGCCATCCACTTATACCCCCAGCCCAGTGCCGCTGGGCTGGTGGTGTAAGTGGACTGGCACTTGGGTGATAGTGTGCATGGATGGTGCTTGGCTGGTGGTGTGCAGGGATGGTGCTAGACTGGAGGAGTGCATGGATGGCGCTTGGCTGGCGGTATACGTGGATGGCGCTTGGCTGGTGGTGTTCATGAATGGCGCTTGGCTGGCAGTGTACATGGATGGCACTTGGCTGGTGGTGTGCATGGATGGTGATGTGCATGCACTGACTATTGACTGGCGGTGTGGCTTGCATGGATCCCCCAATATTTTCTTATCCCTGTAAACCTCACATTTACTTAAAAAGTCTTATTTTCCTCACATTTCTGTGTGAGAAACTTGTAGGGTCACGGTACAGTCACAAATTTCCTACCACCAAGCATTCCACTTGGTCTCCCGAGAAAAATGATACCTCACTTGTGCGGGTGCCCAAAGTAGTGTCAGCTAAAAAATATACGCTGAGTGGTAGGATATGTGTACTGTGCGGTGCTCCCACAACTTTACCACACAGATATTAGAGATAAATGTAACGTTCTTAGCCAAATTTGAGGTTTGCAGCAGATTCTGGGAAGGTAAAATGTTGGTGGATCTATGTAAACCACATCTTCATGGACTCCCATGTGTGCCTAGTTTTGAGAACTGTAAGTGTTTTTAGGTTCCCCTAAATGTCTGCAATTCTGGGACCAAAAACGCAGTTGCCCTCCTCTCTATCACAAAACAACCTGGTTTTTCAAGATGATCACCAGTGTTTTTGGTCCCATGCTCGACGGCCATCTAGGAAAATCTGCCAAACCAGACATTTATGAAAACTAGACACTCTGGAATTCCAGGGAGGTGTGAATTGTGTTGATCTCCCAAAATGTTCCTACCCAGAATCCCCCGCAAACCTCAAATGTAAATAAAGAAATGTAGCCACAAATTTCATACCACCTAGCGTTCCCCCAGGTCTCCCGATAAAAATGATACCTCACTTGTGCGAGTAGGTCTAGAGCCCCCAACAGGAAATGGCTCAAAACGTACTGTAGAGACTTCAAAATTATCGATCGTAAAACTACTTGGTTTTGCGAGGGTGTCACTTGTGTTTTTTGGTCCGGGCTCAGCGACTATCCAGGGAATCCTACCAAACCCAGACACTTCTGAAAACTAGATAACTAAAGGAGTACAGGGAGATGTGGCTTCCATGGTTGTCTCAACATTTTCCTACCCAGAATCCCCTGCACACCTCATATTTATCTAAAAACAATCACATTTTCCTCACTTTTCTGTGTGGGAAAGTTGTGGGATCACCGGGCAGCCACAAATGTCCTACCAGCCTGCGTTACCCCAGGCCTCTTGATAAAAATTGTACCTCACTTGTGTTGGTAGGACTTGTGCCCCCAACAGGAAATGTACCAAAATGTACTGTGGAGACTTCAAATTTATTGATCGTAAAACTACCTGGACTCCCATGGGTCTGTAGTTTTCAGAAATATCTGGGTGTGGTACATTTCCCTGGATACCAGCCAAGCCAGGACCAAAAACGCAGGTGTCTCCCTCGCAAAAGCAAGTCTTTTTGTGATCGATAAATTTGAAGTCTCCAAAGGCTTCCCTCGGTGCCGCCTGAGAATGGGTCCAAAATCCATGGCTAGGTACACTGCAAAAAAAGGGTCAGTTTTCACTGGAAAAATTAGATGTGCCCAAGTTGTGTATTGGGTCGTATCCTGTTGCAGGCACCATGACTTCCCTATACAAGTGAGGTACCATTTTAATCAGGAGACTTGGGGAATGCTGGGTGTATGGACGTTTGTAGTTCCCCACAGATTCCAGAACTTTCCATTGCAGAAAAGTGAGGAAAATGTTGTTTTTGTTTTACAAAGGTTGGGGTTTGCTAGAGATTCTGGGTAACATAACCTGATGAGAGCCACACAAGTCACCCCATCCTGGATTCCCCTGGGTGCCTAGCTTCATTAAAAAAAAACACTTTTGCTAGGTTTCCCTGAGTTAGGGTCCGAAATCCACAGCTAGGAACATTGGGAAAAAAAGGGTCAGCTTTCACAGGAAAAATTATGCGGTATTCCCACGTTGTGTTTTGCGCCATTTCCTGTTGTGGGCACAAGGCCTATCCACACAAGTGAGGTATCATTTTTATTGGGATACTTGAGGGAATGCTGGGTGGGTGGAAGTTTGTGGCTTCCCACAGATTGATTTCAGAACTTTCCAACACAGAAATGTGGGGAAAATGTTATTTTTGTTTTACAAAGTTCGAGGTTTGCAAGGGATTGTGTGTCACATCCCATCCTGGATTCCCCCATCCTGGATTCCCCTGGGTTTCTAGTTTTCAAAAATGTACAAGTTTGCTAGGTTTTCCTAGGTGCCAGATGAGAAAGGATCCAAAATCCACCACTAGCCACATTGCGAAAAAAAAGGTCAGTTTTCACTATAAAAATATGATGGGTCTACATTGCGTTTTGGGCCATTTCCTGTTATAGGCTCTAGGCCTACTCACATAAGTGAGGAACCATTTTTATCAGGGGAATTGGTGACAGAAGAGTAGAACAAGTGTGAAGAGGTTGTACCCTTATGGCTAGAGTGGTCGACCTCAAAAATGGGGAACCGGTTTGAGTGTGGGCAATGACGCTCAGCATCCTGTGATTCTGGGCAGATCACTTAATCTCCCAGTGACTAAAAAAAAAAATGAATGTGCCCATCTGCAATGAAACTGGTGCTCGTGTAAAATCGCTATGATACCCAATGTCTAGGGTCTAGTTTGCGCTATATAACTCTAAAAAAAAAATTTAAAAGTGTTATTACCAGTCGAATTTCTAGGCATTTCTACCTTCCAAATGTAAGACAATGTGTACAACAGAAGTCATTTTGAAAAATGTCCTCTAATTCATATGCTGTTACTGTTACTGTTATACCTGGCACCACTGGTGTGGGTCTCCCTTCCATTTTTTGCTCATGTATTTTTGCTGTTGTTGTATGCTTTGGGCACTGTGCCACTGCTATTCAGTGCCACAGTGCAAGTGCTCCCTATTGTAAATTGGTGTATTAATCCGTGGTTCCATTTTTGGCTATTTGGTTTACTTGTCAGACCCTAGACTAGTGCACTAAGTGTGCCAGGGTGTGTAATCCAAATGCTGCTAGTGGTCTTGCGGCACTGGTTGTGCCACCCACAGAAGCAGCCTTGTAAAATGTGTCTAAGGTCTGCCATTGCAGAGCCTGCATGCAGTCTGGTACTGTCATGCTGACAGGGCAAGTGCACCCACTTCCCAGTCCCTAAACCTTCCCTTTTCTTCATATCAATCACCTCTATCGTAGGCCCTGGGGCAGGGTGCATTGTAAGGTAGGACAAGCCCTGATGTGTGTGGCATGCCCTAATAGTGAATTACAGCCATTTTCGTTTTTTACTATTGCAAGGCTACCTGTTCTCCATAGGCCAGAATGGGCTGTTAGAATTGTTACACGTTATAACCCTAACTGTCTCAGAGAACATGGTAGAAATTCGAATTTAGTATGCCTGAACTCAGAATAATAAAATACATTTTTTAGTGAAGTTTATTTTAATATTCTGTTTTTGCAAATACCACTTTTAGAAAGTAGGTATTTGCTTGTCTAGCCATTCAAACCTGCCTCTGCTAGTTTGTGTATTCCTATGTCTGGTTTTGTGAATGACAGGGCTGGGGAATTCCAGGAGACAGGCTGAGTCACTCAGTGGTGAATATAGAGATCTGCATCTAGATGGGAGGGAGGAGTTGCACCTGAACCTTGAATAGGGCTGTGCCTGCCTTCCACAATGCTGGCTCCACCCCCTGGGGAGCGGCTGATGTCTCTGCCCTGCACACTGAAAGAAGAGAAGGAGTCCTGTAAACAAAGTGCTCCAGGACTGTACTTGCCTTCCACAATGCTGGCTCCACCTCCTGTGGGGCATCTGATGTGCAGGCCCTGCACTGTGAAAGGAAAAGAGAAGTCCGGTAAACAGAGTGCTTCAGAACTGGTTTGGACTGGGCAAAGGCCCCTCTCACCTCAGAGAACAAAGGATTTTGGGGTATAAATATTGGGACCCTGATCCCATCAAATTAGATCACTTTGGACTACAAGAAGAAACCTTTACTGAAGAGAGGAACCTGAAGAAACTGAGGAGAGACTATTCCCAAGCTGAAGTGCTGCTTGGCTACTGACAAAGGAAGGAGAAAGGAACTTTGTGTACTTTGCTTTCGACTAGTGAAGGATCTCCAAGGGCTTGGAAAAGAGCTTGCCTCCTGCTGAAGTCTCAGGGACAACAGACTTAACCCCCCCAACTCCCCAGAGTTCTTTTGGAAGTGCCTGCTGCTGTTTTGAGCCTTCTGAGGAACTGGTGTCGCAAGAGCTGGAAGCGCATCTCAACGAGAAGAAGCGTGTCACCGTCACTGTGCCTGCCGTCGCAACTCCGAAGGAGGGTGTCGCCGCTGGAACTGTCACACTGCACTGCATCGGAGAGAAGCATGCCGCAACGAAGAGGAAGTGTGTCGCCGTCGTTGCTGCTGCCGTCGCAACTCCGAAGAAGGAGGGTGTCGCCGCTGGAGCTGTCGCACTGCACCGCATCAGGAGAAAAATCTCGCAACGAGGTCGGAGCGTGTCGCTGTCGCTGTGCCTGCCATCACAACTCCGAAGGAGGGTGGTGCCGCTGGAACTGTCGCATTGCACCGCATCGACCAAGAGCACCTCGCATCCCCGAGAAGCGCGTCGCCATTGGAGCTGCTGCCATCGCATCTTGAATGTTGTCGCTGTGGTTATCGCATCAAGCGGAAGCTTCACGTATCGTGGAAGAAGAGCGGTGCTGCTGGAGCTGTTGCCGTCGCATACCCCGAGAAGTGTGCCGCATCTGGAAGATCTTCGCGTCTTTATTTCTTTGCACCTGACTTTGCCGCATTTCCCATCGCTGCGACATTGCTTGTCGTGGAAGCGCAACACAACTTAAGGTACATTGACGCAGAGTGTCCCATCTAAGAACTGAACTGAACTAAGCTTAAATCTACCATCTTAAAGTAATCATAGTGTGTATTTTTGTTGTTTATGGTCTTGTGGTAACTCTATATAAAGTCTACATATTTTTGATAAAAAACCTGTGTGGTGTCCATTTGCAGTGTTGTCACTGGGTTACTGTATGTGGTCACCACTGCTTAACTTACAACGCCTCTGAAGTAAGCCTTGACTACTTGCGCCACGAAGCCTAGAAGGTGAGCAGGGGTTGTTTTAGGAGTGTAATCCCTGTGTCCTGACTAGAGGAGAGGGTCCCTATTTGTCACAAGTACCTACCTGTGCCAACTAGAGAGCCCAAATCTAACAGTTACCCACAATTTTGGAGATATGCAAATAACCACTGCTTCTGAATGCTATAGTTTTTTCCTTTAGGAAATACATAGGTTTCAATTAAAAGGCATAGCACAGCTCAGTTATTGGTTCTGGGTAACTAGGGTTCTTGTTGAGCCAACAAGTCCTATTTATCTATGCAACCAGAAGGAACTAGCAGACATAACGGTATATTGCTTTAAATAACATGCCACACTTACAAGAAGTTACAGGTAAAAAAGTTGGCACAAATGGCTATTTTTTCCAACTCAATTTCAATTTTCTTTATATTGCAACTGTTATTTTCTATAGAAAAACCTTGAACAAATACACAAATTACCCCTTGTTGAATTCAGAATTTTGCCTACTTTTAAGAAATGACTAGCTTTCCAGGATGCATTATTGCTTTCACACCTATTTATACCACTAATTGGAACAAGGTTGAAAGCACAAAATGTTTTAAAAATAGGCTATGTCCCAGTAAAATGCCATAACTGTGTAAATGTAAAGGTGTTTGTATTTATATAGCGCACTTATACCCAGAGGTCTCGTAGCGCTGTATTCATACCGCTGTGGAACCCTTCCTGGCTTTCCTGTGAGATGTCCACTCCTGGGCACCCACAGGCATCCAAGCGCTGCTGGGGCCGTTGTGGAGATTAAGCAAGCTATTGCCCAGAGTCACAGAGTGGGACCCATGATTAGACTAGGCACTGAGGCAAGAATTATCAAGTCCGGGGAGTTTGAGTGCAAGAGCCGTCGAGGCGGGAATTGAACCCTGGTCTCCGGCCAAACCTCTGCATCAGGGTCTGCTGCTCTAACCATTGAGCCACGCTTCTCCACTGTAGAAAATGTTGGTTTTCTGACAGACGTCTGCCGGTTCCTAAAAGGTGGGAAGATGGCGATTTTAGCACCACAAACCCTTAGTTCATACCATTTGCAGGGGGAAAAAAAGACTCTTTCTTCTGCAGCACTTTTCCCTGTTTTCCTCAAAAACCCAACATTAAGCTAGATTTTGGCTAATTTCTTGGTCCCCTCCGGGAGCATCGACAAACCTTGGGAACCCTTAGAATCCTCAAGATGTTAGAAGAAAAGGACATACATTTGTCATGAATACCTTATATGGACAAAAAGTTAAGTGGACCTAAGCGCGATCTACCTCAAATAGACACTAAAAAAGCTTAGCAGAGATAGGTGGGAAAGGCCTAGCAGTGAAAGGGATAACTAGTCCATAAGTTTAACAGGAGAAAACATATGGAATGTACTGTATCACTCAGATTTTGGTCTGTTAAACACCAAAATCTGCATGTTATTCTCCATACACTCATAATGCCTGTTATTTAGAGTGCTCAATAAATAATGTACCCCATGAAATCAATATTTATCAGTTGTGATAAATAATACCACCACTTGCTTTCAGGCCGTATGTGCATTTCTGTTTATTAAGAAATGTTTACCACTCTTTTCCATGCTCTGCATTTCAAATCTTATCAATATTGAATGGGTCAGTGTAAACGTCAAGTCTTGGATCCGCCATTGTGGGAAGAAGCTCTTCTACGCAAAAACTCTCAAAGATAGCATGTGCTTGGTTTAATGTTATTTGTTTTTGACATCATAGAGAAATCTTTATGATAGACACCAAACAGACTGCAATCTTTTTGACTCACCAAAATGAGTTGTAGTGGGTGACCTAAAATTTGCTCAGTTACAGTATGATTTTCATGGTTTCCCTATTAAATATTTGTCTATCCTAACTCTGTGATTATGGATTGTCTGCTGAGTGTCATCCAATAGGTAAATGTTAACAGAACCAGTGAATATGTTTGTCGCACTTACACAATTGTGAACACTTAGGGGCATATTATCAAGGACTTGTCGCCAAGTTATCGGCACTTTAGCACCGCAAAAGTGGCGATAGATTTATTGCCCAATTCCCAAGCTGGTGCAAACTGCTGATATTGCCAGTTTACCAGTGATAGCTGCTGCAAAAAACATCGCCCCGGATGAGAGCGACAACTAACGCTAATGATTTGCAAAGTAGGCATTCCTGTGCAAAGATACACAAAAACACCACTTCGCGACATTCTCAATGACCGACGATAAGGCACGTTAACAGCAGGTATTTAACACCTGCCTTTTACTGGTGTTAAGCAGGATGACAACCTGCAGTATGAGAGGGAGCCCAGCCAAGAGCCACGTTTGAAGGCCAACACATGTCATGGAGCTACAGATCATGCAACTCAGAGACCCAAGAGGGCCACAACACCCACCGCCATCACCCCAAGGACCCCCCCGATCCCCTGGACTACCATAGAGGTAGCGCAGAACAAGACAGCTGACCTTCAGAAAACGGTAAACGTCCTTCACAACGAAACTATTACAACAAAGTCTTTTACCCCGCATTCCTTTATAACCCATCCAACACTATTACGCATACTTTTACTCCGCATACTTTTATCCCGCATATACTTTCACTCCGCAAACTCTGACAACGAAAAGCTGTCACAATTACACCCCCCTATTCAGATGACAATGAAACAACTGTTACTATGACAACGAAAATACAATAAAAGCTCATGAAACGGAGTAGAGATATATAAAAAATGGTGCAGAAAAAATGGAAAAGAAAAGCAACTGTAGCTGACCTGCACTTTAGTAGACTTTCAGGCAGACCCGACAATGTTAATAGGGTGAACGTGCACTGGAGACCTTTAAAATGTTGATATGCCCCTGTTATAGCCAGAGTCAAGGTATATTCAAGATGTTCAAAACCTTGAAGAAATGTATTGAAGACCCTTCCTTCAATGTACACACTTGACGACGCGATGCTCTAATGTTGCACAAAAGTATTACCCATGATGAACCGCATTTGAAGGTATGCGTAGGCTATTGAATGCATAAATGAGTCTCTTTTTTATGTTTATTACTCTTATTGACACAAGCGGTAAACCATTTATCATTTTTACTTTACAGACCTTCTTAAACGGGGACAGATGCTGGAGAATTCTGCTGGATGGTCAGTATGAATTTCAGGGTGGGGGGCAGGGGTCGAGGAAGAATTTTGGCGTGGGGGTGTTTTAGGGCTCAGGGCCTGGGTAGGGTCGGCCATAATTATTTAGAATATTCTATTGAAAGTACAATGTGTTAGGGGATAGAGATATATTTAAATGACTTTTTTATGAAAATCGTTGGCATTTAAAAAAGAGCAAATATTTTAGGCTTGGATTAGTAGTGTGGGATGTGTGTTTTTCCTGACATCACTTGACAGTAGTTAACTTACTAATTTGAAAACGAAATACTGTATTTACGTGGCAATAGACAGCTGTGTGGAAACATGCGTAGAAGATGTTGGTTTCGTTATAATATAATGGGGAGTTATGGCATTTGCGTTGTTAAAATTGCGGGGGTAATGGTATGCGGAGAGATGGGATGCGGGGGTACATCATACATTCTCTGAAAACAGTATGGCCCCCAGCCACACAATTGCAGATGTGGGTACAGGTGGGAACCAAGTATGCGTGAAGGAGGCAAGTCTCCCATGAATAAGAATGTAAACAATGCCAAGTGTGGTGATGATGTGCTGGACAGACTTCCGTATGCAGAGCACAGACATGTCCATGTGGACATATACTGCTGGTGTTTGTATTGTAGTGGACAGTGGACGCAACCATGTTACCTTAGACAGTGGTGAAGACCTCGGTCATGTAGCTTTGCCCCCCTCCTGTAAGGTCCCCCCTGTAAGCGTAAGCAGAGTGGACTGGTTCAGCATACGCCAGTCCACCGTAGGAGTGTGAATAAATAGTAGGCCTGGGTGGTAAATTTGTTCCGATTGTGGAATTTGTGGAAGTCACGTAATTTCTCATTTCGTGGAGAACGTGGAATTGCCAAAAATTCTGCGATCCTTGACTTCGCGGAATTTTTTGCGTGTTTGCACTTTCAAAATGCCTGTTTGCGAGATATTTCTCCCTGAGCACGCAAACAGCATTGGCAAACAGGAAAAAAGCATCACGAACAGGTGGAACAAGCAATTCCGTGTGTTTGTAGAACTTTTGCGTGCTCGCGGAGATTTTTTACAGCTTGGTGGATTTTTGCGTTGCGCGACTACGCAAATTTCATCCACCCCTAATAAGTAGGCTGGGGCTCTGGGTGTGGTTCACATCCGGGATGGCCAATGCATCTGCCAGGGCGGAGCCCCTCACCCTGCCACTAGTCCGCCGCCATGACGGCCAGCCTCCTCAGCCAATCGCTGGCCTCCGTGAAACAGGCACCCAGCGCACCCAGCAGCTCAGCACCGTGGAGTCATGTGTGTGCTGACTACTGCCTTTGGCCTTCACTGCGGGCAGCAGGTTTCCAAATTAAAATCGAGTCTTGATTTATTTATGGCAAAGTCCATTAGGCAACAAACATTGCTTCCAGTGCGTCCCGCCCAGACGGCGCATCACCACAGGCAATGCACCTGCTGAGCTCATCAGGTGCCACTAACTCTGTACAGCTCAAGTCAACTTCAAATGGCTGTGGGCCCTTGCTGACCGCTGCCTCCGGTCTACACTGCGGTCAGCAGGGCCACATATATTCAATCCAATCATGACCTGCAAGGACACCCCATCATCGCTGGCTGCGCACACGCTGAGCTCTTCAGGTGCCACTAACACTGTGCACGACAACTCATGGACCCTTTATGATTGAGTTTCTTGCTGTGGGCAATGAACGCAACAATGTCAATCCAAGCAGTGGGGAATACCTGGGACAATGATGATGTAGATGAGGCAGGTGTACCACACCCCACTGCAAGCGCAGTAGGAATATCCCAAAGGGACCCGATAATAAAAAAAAATTTCACATGAGCACACTCATCTCTGGTGCCCCTACCTCAGTGCAGCACAAGTAATGGACCCTTAATGATTCCATCTTTTGTGTGTGATTCCAGATCTGGTGCCCCTACCTCAGTGCACCACAAGTTATGGACCCTTTATGATTGAATCTTTTGTGTGTAATTCCAGATCTGGTGCCCCTACCTCAGTGCACCACAAGTCATGGACCCTTTTTCATTGAAATTTTTGTGTGCGATTCCAGATCTGGTGCCCCTACCTCAGTGCGCCACAAGTCATGGACCCTTTATGAATTAATCTATTGTGCTTGATTCCAGATCTGGTGCCCGTACCTCAGTGCACCACAAGTGATGGACCCTTTATGATTGAATCTGTGTGTGTGATCTGATGATCACTGTTCTAGTTGTTGCCAGCACCAAACACTCCCTGAGGGCTGACTTACACTCACCCTACATGGATCACTGACAGAATATCGAGGAGCTAAATATAGATCTGCCAAAATATCGAGGAAAAAATATATAATGACAGAATATCTAATTCCTATCTACAAACAGGTAAGTACAAAAATATTGAATCTAAAATATTGTTGTAAATAATATAGTTTGTTAAAATATTGAATTTTTTAAATGTCTTAAAAGTAAAGTAGAATTAATGAAATAATAAATATAATTAACTAAAACATACTAAAAAATACTTTAAAAACCTTAAAATTAATAAATAATGTAAGTAAAAAAAATAAACATGCATTTTTTTTTAATACAAATATATTGACTTAATAATAATAATATATATTCAATATTTTTAGCGTAGGATAGCGGGAGGGTACAATTTACTATTGCCACTCCAGTTGGTACAACAGTAGGGAAAATGTTAGATAGCGGGAGGGTAAAAATTAATATGCCCTCTCCAGTGAGTGCAACAGTAGGGAAACCGCTGGATAGCGGAAGAGTAAACATTACTATTCCTACTCCAGTGAGTGCAACAGTAGGGAAAGCGTTCGATAGCGGGAGGGTAAAAATTACTATTCCCACTCCAGTGAGTGCAACAGTAGGGAAAGCGTTGGATAGCGGAAGAGTAAAAATTACTATTCCCACTCCAGTGAGTGCAACAGTAGGGAAAGCGTTGTATAGCGGGTGGGTAAAAATTACTATTCCAACCCCAGTGAGTGCAACAGTAGGAAAACTGTTGGATAGAGTAGGGGTAAAAATTACTATTCCCACTCCAGTGAGTGTAACAGTAGGGAAAGAGTTGGATAGCGGGAGGGTAAAAATTACCATTCCCACTTCAGTGAGTGCAGCAGTAGAGAAAGTGTTGGATAGCGTAGGGGTAAAAATTACTATTCACACTCCAGAGAGTGCAACAGTAGGGAAAGCGTTGGATAGCGTAGGGGTAAACATTTCCATTCCCACTCCAGGGAGTGCAACAGTAGGGAAAGTGTTGGATAGCGTAGGGGTAAAAATGACTATTCCCACTCCAGTGAGAGCAACAGTGGGGAAAGTGTTGGGTTGCGTAGGGGTAAAAATTACTATTCCCACTCCTGTGAGTGCAACAGTAGGGAAAGTAATGATTTAATATTTAAATAAAAATAAATGAATTATCAATACCAATGAAAAAATAATTAAAAGTAATCACCAATTGCAAGATATGTAACAATTAATTAATTATCAATACCAATAAATACTATGTATCAAACATTAATTACCTATTAATAATTAATTAACAACCAATTATTTTCCAATACAAAAAATAATAAGTAATCAAAAAAATGTAAATTAATAATTAATTAAGAATACATTAATTATCAATACACAAAAATAATTGTAATAATTACTTAAATACAATTACATTACTTCCCCCCTCTTCCCCTATAAACCCTCAACCAGCTCTGGATAATAAATTAATACAACTGATATAATTATCAATTAATCAACTAATAAAACGTCATTACCAATTAATAAAACATTATTATCAATTAATAAAAATGTATTACCAATTAATAAATAATTAACAAAAAATTAATTATCAATACCATATAAAAAAATTACTTAATAACAATTAAATTACTTCCCACCCTATTCCCCTATAAAGCCACAACCCGCTACGGAATTAAATTATGCAAAAATTAAATAACATAAAAATCATTACTTTAAAAAAAAGTTGAAACATACATTACAAAAATAATACATACTTTTAACACATATACTAACACTTCAAACACTATAAAAAAATCAATATTTTTAACAACAATATTTTGACTGTCGATATTACTAACTTCGATATTATGAAAATCAATATTTCTTACCTGATTTTCGATATTCTGCACCGTTATATTTTTGCAATCCGATATTCTGTCCATTCTACATTAAAAAAACAATATTCTGTCAAGTCAATATTTTTTTTCGATATTGTGACTGTTCACCACCCCACACCCATCCAGCACAGGCGTCACTGGACATATGACCCTGGTAATAAAAAGGTGCCGGGCGCACATGCCCATATCCAGTTCCACTATCTATCTAAGTGTGTCAGTGTG
Source organism: Lissotriton helveticus (assembly GCF_964261635.1). Taxonomy (NCBI): domain Eukaryota; kingdom Metazoa; phylum Chordata; class Amphibia; order Caudata; family Salamandridae; genus Lissotriton; species Lissotriton helveticus. The sequence goes on along the minus strand of NC_136060.1, from coordinate 62,710,444 downwards.
GTCATTATGTATGCATGATGGCCCGGGCCCTACCACATTACATTGTGCTGTGGACATCGGACGCAACACTGTTACCTCAGTCAGTGGCTAAGACCTTGGACATGTAGCTTGTTCCCCCCTGTAAGCGTAAGCGGAGTGGACTGGGCCGGCGTACGCCAGTCCATTGTTGGGCTGGAAAGAATTTGCCCGGGGTTCTGGGCGTGGTTAAGTTCTGGCCTGGACAAGGAAGTAACTAATGCATGTGTCTCTGTTGTAGTGTCAGTGCCACCCGTACCACAATAGACAATGTAGTAATGTAGCATGCACCCGGAGGGCAGTCTCTCACAAACGGAGAAATGTTGGAGCGCAAGATCACTCTGGCTCTTGGCTCATACATGCCAAGTTTTGTGTATATCTGTATTGGCGCAGCATGAGCCAAATGCTTAGCCCTACCCGCAGAGTGAGCACAGCCAGGCACCTGTGTCCGCCCTATCCTTACCTTAGGCCTACACTCACGTTGCTGCCTATCTTCTATGGTTAACATCACTGTGTCGTTGTCAGGCTTGTGGACATGTGCAGAAAGGCATGACAATGGTGTGCCGTAGGAGTGCAAGTGATGCAACCCGCAGCGCACACAAGTAAATAGGCTCAGGGGGAGGGACGAGCACCTGTGAGGCAACGTAACATTCAGTGATGCTGCACATTTGCCATATGCAGGACATGTCATACATGAATCCCAAAGTTGCACACATCCCACCCCACCCCCAACAAGCCACATCACAATACCTGAATGCAAGCAGATGACAAACTAACATTAGGGATGAAAGCTCCTTTGTTTTGAACTATCATGCGGGAGCACATCTGCACCTCCAACCGTGGAATTGCATGTGACCGACACCCCCTGACAAAAGCTATAGCAGCTGATGACGACTCCCACACTATGCACAGCCTGACAAAAGACCAACGTATATGCACCCCACACACAGAAGTCCTTGCTCGAAGTTATCTTGCATGGAATGGCTTTCACACTTACTCCCACACCATCCCAGACGTACAACCGTTGCACACTAAAACAACTAATTGATCCGAGCTGTTGCATTTTATCCACAGAACTGGCACAGGTAAGAACAGTGCCGCTTCAACCAGAGCGTCTAACACAATGGCAGAACATTCCAGACACGTGCACAACCCCTGTCACGTGGAACTGTACCGTGCACATATGCTGCATTTACTTGGGTCACTGCCAAGGGCAGTGCTGTGGATCATTTACCTGCTAAGCTTCCGTCTTGCCAACGTCACCTGTGTTGCATAGTCGATTGTGCATATTCAAGTGGTGCATGGCTGTCTGCCTACCAGCCGCGGCCGGCAATGGGAGTACCTGCAGGGCGGTGATGTGGGGAGGGGGAGGGGCAGGGTGGGAGGTAGTAATGTATGGATTACGGAGCTTCCCAGGTAAGTAAACATTTAAATAAATAAAACGAATTTCGTTGAGTGGACTGCATCCCCAAATGTGATGCAGTGCGCGCAACGAAATTAGTTTTATTTATTTAAATGTTTACTTACCTGTAAAACTCGAATGAGAAACATTCTTCCACTTCATTCTTATTAAAAATCCAGATTCATCATCATCTTTATCCTCTGATGTGTCAGGTGCCGCACATTTGGGTGGTGGTGTTTTATCTGCAGCACTGTGTGGCTGTGACACATCAGGGGCCGGAGGTGGAATGTCTTCCGCACTGCGTGGAACTGACACTCCAGGGGGCAGAGATGTGGATGGAGTGGTAGCAGCAGCATTCATCTGCCAGGCCTTGTGGTGGCAATGCCATGACGAGGATCTGCAGAGCATGGAAGATCACAGCTACATCTCGCTGGTGTGCAGCCATGGTAAATATTCTTTCCGCCTACATCTGCTCCAAGCTCTCCATCATTCTCCTTATGTGTCCCAACTCCCGGCTGACATCGCTGGAGCCACTCTGAATAGACAGTTGTTCTTGGCTCAGAGTCATGACTACAGCAAAGTCAGCCATGGATTGGTGGAGAGCATGGAGTGGACACTGGGTGTCTGTTAGGGACTGTAAGAAGTCCCTGATGGGACTTGGACACTCACATATTGCATCTAGTTTGGCTGCCATGAGGTCGAACCCCACCTGCAGCCGATCAGCCATCTTCTCCTGGCACCCTAACGCACGGCGTAGGAATGCCATGTGTTGGTCGCGGGGATCCTGGGAGACAGCTGTGGTGGTGGGTGCTTCCTGCTCTGTGTGCTGTGCAGGGGGTGGGGTCTCCTCGATGCAGCTGGGCAGCCCTGCTCCTGGAGGTGGGGTGCAGGAGCTCTCCATGAGCTATTGGAGGGCGTCGGTGTCAATGTTGGGGAGGTTCTTTTCATCATCAGTGCTGTGTTGTTGGATCTGCTCTACAGGAGGTGTTGATTCCCTCTCTGCGATGTGAAGGGGAGATGCAGATTGACATTGTGTCCACTTGTATGTTTACGCATTGTACTCGTTTGCTAACAGATTGCATGACAATATGCATTGTGACTGTTGTGAGGAGATGCCTATTTGATGCGGACAGTTGACATTTCTACACCATCATGGATGTGAGGTTGTACTTGTACATTGTCATCTCACAGTTTCCTGCTATGCCAAATGCGAATGGCTATTTTCTGCACACAAGAGGCAGCAGTTGTGTCCTCTGTTCTGTTGTGAAAGTGTTGCAGTTTGTACCACATTGTTGTCAATGTTGAGGTGCTCTGATTCTTATATGTGTGTGCTGCATTGTGGGTGAGTTGCCCCTTACGATCTGATTTGGCTGGCCCATATCCCTTTCAGGCGGTGTGCCTTTCACTTCTGTGCTTATACAGTTCTGAGATGTTGCAGACTTGGGTAAATTGGGCTCTTGGTGGGAGTTGGGACTCTTGGGCATGGTTTGTCTGCAGATGTGCTATACTTAATTGTACATGTGTGCCATTGTGCCCATCTCCCCCCATCCTACCAGTCCCTGATCTCTACTCACCCCTGTTGCTGTTGGCTCAGATCATGTTGTGCGGTGTCCAGTCTCCCAACTCCTGCCACTGTCTTCCCCAATGATGCTACCAAGCTGGTCCTCTGTGGGGCTTGTGGGGTTCTGGTGGTCCTCTGTACTTGCTCCGGCTACCTCCATGGTGCTTTGCAGTTGTTTGTGTTTCTGTTGCCACTTTAATAGTGATTTTTCCCGCCTGACTTGTGGGACTTGTAGGCCCAGCACTGCTTATTGCTGAATTTTTAATTGCAGTTGGGCCAATCGCAACTTTTTTCAAGTTCGGGTTTAGATTTTTATCACCGTCCTGGTGATTTTATTGCGGACATTTGATGCATTATGGGGATACTATTGCGTGTTACAGCCGTGTTGTGAATACGAAGTTAGCACAGAGTTATTTTCCCACGATAGACGGCGATATGAAAATTTGTGTTAACCTATTTTGCAGATGATTATTTCACGTTCTTGAGAATATCCCCGTTAGTTTGGCATAGAGGCGCAAGCATTTTGTCAGCGTTCTTGGATGTAAATTTGAAAATGTTGTTTGTTTGATATGGATTTGTAAATTTGCCTCTATAACAAGATTATTTTCATTTGTAAGTGGTGCTTATTATTTTATTTACTACTTTAATTAACACTGCTACGTTTTATATCCATTTTCTTTTTTTTTTTGCTAGAGACGTGCCATCAAATTTATATTAATATTATTGGCACTTACTTTACTTGCACACGACACTACACGTGAACATGATATTGCATTTTGAAATGTGCGATTTGTGATCTTCATTCTGCATATTTGCAAGCAGTTTGATTTTTCCATTTTGCTTTTTTGGCTAATTACCATGTCAAGGTACACGCTTGCTCAGTGATGAGTTTATGCGCAATTCACATTTTCTAACAATTATTTCTCGTACTTCTCATGACGTGATCTGTTTGAGAAACAGTGCGTGAAGCGGTCCTTGCTCAGGAACGAGTCTGTTTATCTTTAGAGCTGACAATATGGCATTGCACAGAACAGCAATTTTAAGAAGTTGCTCTTAAAGCCTTGCTTCTATGTTTGACAAAATATATTAAGTCATATTGTATAAAGCTAGTACACAGCCCGGATTGCTGATTCCCTAAAATGGCTGACTATTCCAAAAATAATGAACTGTCTAGAGACTGATTGAATTTGAATTAGGGGACTGCATAATTGTTTTTGAGCCTCGTGGGCAAATGTTATAAAGGTCCATTAAGAGGTTCGCAATTTATAAGAGGGTTTGGCGAGTTAAAAAGCTATTAAAAAGTTAATTTCCAAGAAAGCATTTCACCATCAGTGTTTTAAATGTGCTTCAACGCTGAAAGGAACCGTACGCTATTAGCGTCAGTGACAAGCCTGCTTAGTGCTCACAGATGATTGTTCTCCAGGTGATTGCTCAAGGTTAACTCTGCATAAGTGTTGACGAATTTAAATGTGATTTAATGTTGCATCAAAATAGCCAAGGAATGAAAGAAAGCATTTTCTCGGCAAACAGTTGTTGATGTGTCTGTGCTAGCAGAAAAAAATAACACTATTTTTTTTTATTTTCAAGGAAAATGTAGCGTAACACATAATTGTATATTTCCAAGCAAAATATGCATTCCACGTTAAAATAGAAATGTCCCGTTTCATCACATTGCATGCCACTGAATACTGATTAATATAATGATATCACTTGAATAATAGCCTCAGGGTTGCCCATGGTATGGTGGCATACTCCACGTTTCTGACTAATTTCTACGCCTGCTTTCAGGTCGGTTATACATAATCATCTGCTGTAGGGTGTACTATATTAAGTAATACTGTACTGTGTTCTGTGCATCTGCAGCTGATGCTTGTGTTATAGCAAGATGCGTCGATGTTCTATGTGAATGCTAAACTTCACATTATCTTTATTTTGTTCTGGCACATCTGAGCAATGGACTGGTAAGACAAATAAGAGTTAGGAGCTGCCTTGTCTTTATTCTCTTATTTTTTTTTTTTTTTTTTTTTAAATATATCCTTTAATGGGTCACAGGAGAAAAGAAAACATGAATTGCACATTATACAGTATCATGCAGCTCGAGAACGTGTACATTGGTCTTGGAGTAAAGCATATAATGCACTGTTACATCACAATGGAAACAATGGTGGAAGTATAGCTCAATCATGTCAGCCTCATCAGCATTAAGTAAAGGAAAAACAAAAATAGAAAGAATGGGGTGCGTGTGGGGTTGTCAAACTTGGAGGTGCGTGATGTGTGGTGCGGTGGGTACATATCGATGAAATTGGGGGCTCAGAGGTGACACCGTAGCTGGCCCACGGTTGCTCTACCAGCTCAGGGAGGGCGGCGCGTTATCAGTGGTGAACGCGTGTCGTGTGTGGGGATGGGGGGATGTGGGGGGGGGATGGGGTCTGTCCTGCCGGTCAGGTGGGGTTGTCAGCAGCGGGGCCACCTACTGCAGTGTCTGGTGATGCGTGCCCGCCTCCGTGTGCTCCGTTCGGGGAGGCGTCTCTTGTGGGGGCATCCGGCGCTTGGCTTTCCCTATGGAAGGAGTTGAGCATCTCATCCCATTGTGCCGCTATGGGGAACTGTCGTAGTCCTGCCGTCTCTTCATTGTGAAGGGAAATGCTTTCTGCTTTTGCCCAGTTGTCCAGAGAGGTGCGCCAGTGTTCTGTCATGGGTGGTGTTGCACGTTTCCAGTGTTTGGTGATTAGTCTCTTGGCCGTGATGAGGCCGAGGTCCCAAAAGCGGTAGGGCACTTTGTTCTATTTGGTCCTATGGTAGAGGCCTAATAGGCATGCTTCCCATGTGTGAGGGATCGGCATTGCCGTGCTCCTCTCTAGTATCGGTAACACTGACCGCCAGTATGTTCTGAGCTGCGGACATTGCCACAGCACGTGTAGGAGGTCCGCCCCGTCTAGCGCGCATCTTGGGCAGCTTGCCGCAGTTCCCGGGAAGTATTGGTTGATCCTGTCTGGGGAGAGGTATGCTCTGTGCAGTATGTAGAATTGAATCTGTTTGAAGCGCGCGTTGCGGGGAATGTTCTTGGGGCTTGCTAATACCACCGCCCACTCCTTGTCCGTCCAGGCTTTCCCTCTGTCTGTCGCCCACTTATCCCGCAATGGTTGTAAGGAGCGTTAACAGTGCTTGGGTCAACCAGTGCACTACATGTGTGCCATTCCCCATGACATGAAGGTATTGTATTAGTTGATGTGTGGGAGGTTCGTCAGTGATGCTTCCCCATTTTTGTGTGAATGCTCCAAGTATGGAAGCATGTAGTAAGAACTGACCCTGCCGGTAATCCCGTGTCGGTGGCAAGCGTCGCGAAGGGGAGCAGGACGCCGTCAGCGTATAGATCCGCCATAGTTTCTATTCCCGACCGCGTCCAATGCTCCAGGGCTGTTTTCGTGACCACATTCGTAGTCTTGGGGGTGCCTAGGAGTGGGAGCGAAGGGGCGTACGGTTTAGTGTCTTTGGTAAGTCGCAGGCATCGAGAGTAGCATTTTATGGGCACTGCTACATGTAGTTGGGTGTGTTTCCTAGTGCTCGTCAGTGGGTGGAATAGTGAGTGTATCTGCAATGAGGACAGTGTATCCACAGCTGTGGCCGTGTCTTCCTGATGTCTGCCTGATAGTCAAGCCACCACCCATTGCAGTTGTGCCGCCAGGTAATAAAGTTCCAGATTTGGGACCGCTAGGCCTCCTTCGCCAACTGGGGTGTACAATTTTGTCAGTGCTACTCTGGGCCTTCCCGTGTTCCAGATCAGTTCTCGAAGCATGGTTTCTAGTTCCCTGAAGGTGCGGGCCGGGACGTATAGCGGGACGTTTGCAAAGTAATAGAGGAGCCTGGGTAGGACAATCATTTTCGTTAATGTCACTGTGCCTGGCACAGTCAGTGGAAGAGTCTTCCAAAAGGCGATTTGGGATCTGATGGACGTGATGGCCCGCGTCAGGTTCCCGTCTAGGATATCTGGGAGGTTTCTATATATATGTATCCCCAGGTATTTGAACGTGGTGTAATGCCACGGCAACCTCTCGCCGTTGATTCGGAGTTCAGGGTCTGGGGTGTTGGGAGCAAATGGGTACGCCCCCGACTTGGCCCAGTTGACCTTTAGGCCCGATATGATCTCGAACGTCCGGAAGATGTCCGATAGTTCCAGTGGTAGGTGAGTAAGGTCTCTGATGTACAGGAGCAAATCGTCAGCGTATAGTGATACTATGTGCGTGCCATCTGCTAGTGGGATGCCCCAATGTGTGCCTCTGCTACGCAACATCTCAGCGAGAGGTTCCATTGCCAGTGAGAAGAGCAATGGGGACAGTGGGCAGCCCTGTCTGGTGCCCCTTCTGACCCTGATGGCATCAGACAACAGCCCGCCCGTGCGTATTCTCACCTCAGGCCTCTGGTACAGTAGCCCGACCAGCTCGATGTACTCTTCGCCCAGGTCGAATTTACGTAGCACTGCCAGTAGATAGGGCCATTCCACTGAGTCGAATGCTTTTTCAAGGTCTAAAATTAAACAGCCCCATCCCGCAGCCTGGAGCACACCTGTTTCACAGCCATGCAGTTCGGTATGCCAATCCTACATCCCGGTAATATGAAATGCTGTTAGATGCAACTTGCAATTGTCCTGTCACTGTAAAAATGTCTGGATATGTCGGCAGCTGCATATCGACAGCTCTCTTCCAGTAGGATTCTAGAAAGACATCCTAAAACACAGATGGAGGAAATAGAGCCTGTTCTTTGGTGGCAAACACGCACAGTAGTTTTCATCTGTGTAGCGTTTCATAGTAAGGCTGTGATGTGTCTTTTCAAAATTCTTGCATGCCTAGAAGATCACTCTTATAATATCGCTCCCACCATATTAACAATTTGAACACTGTTCGTCATACATCAAAATGATACACTACCTATCATGTGGATTGTTTACACCCCCTTTTGCCTTCACTTTCTTTAGCTAATGTTTCCTTCTTGTATGCAAAGTTAATGTCAATGAACAAGACCTCTTGTATATACTTTAGTAAATACTTATATGTGTATGTTCTTTGTGGGCTCTGGAGATCAGCCCTAAGTCTTGTCTGCTTCAGCTTAGGGACATTTACTTCGGTTCAACTGCCTCTATTTAACTGTATTGATAGAAAACGACCAGTAGAGGTCAGTAAAATACCTGAATTACTTTCTGCTTTTTCAACTGCTTTCTGCTGAGGGACTTTCTTTTTTTAGTTTTTCTGCCCACTGCCTCTATTTAACTTTCATTTATATAAACGACCAGCAGAGGTCAGTAAAATACCAGAATCACTTTACCATTTTCTAGATTCCATAGAAGTTGTCTTCCACGAGCACCCTTAGACAATAATATTTTTTTCAAATCTTGTATTTTCATTTATATGACACGAAGGCCCTGATTTCATATTAAAAACAGAGCTTTGGACTATACCATTACCCACTGAAAGGGAAAAAGTCTCTCCATGTGTTCCCATACCTGGGGTGTCATGCAGTTTGGTGCTTACCTCACTTCATGTTCAAGAACAGTAGATGTTTCAGCACCCAGGCTAATGTGCTGCATAGCTAAATACATCTAAGGTGCCAAAGGCGAGACCGATTGCATTGCAAAGGCTTGTTTTACTTCATTTGTACTAGGCTAGTAAGCATGCAGTCGAGAGGTCAATGGTGAAGCCCTTCTGCCTGTGTGCCAGCCATACTTCAAATAAAAGTATGAATGTAGAAGTGGTAGGTTCCCACTCAACAAAAATTCAGTGTGATTTCTTCTTTTAGGTGGAGATATAACTGGATTTTTCCATAAGTGTCATTAAAAACTGTGTATGCAACGTTACACTTAACGCACCCCATCAGCACTGCTGAGCTATCTTTTTCTTAATGGCAATTGAATGTCCATTTGTATCGATTAAAAAATAAGGACCATGCACATGACACCATGGGGTTTTGCAGACAGCAGATATCCAAATAGTTGCTCTAGGATTACCATTTCATAATTTTGTGATTTGAAATATATCTATTTTGAGGAACTCAAAGACAGTGAGTTATACTTTGAGATTCGATGCTGGTCAAGTAATTTGAGTTCTTAACCAGTATCCATTAGAAATATGCATAGTGTACAACTCCACTGGTTGCCTATACATAAGGGTTATTTTTAGAATTCTCCTACTGGCATTTAGGGCATTCAATCATAGTGGACCACCATATCTCATTGCCCGTTTTATGCACTACAAAACACAGAGGTTATTGAGGTTTTCTTCTGCCAATCTCCTAAAGCCTCCACCCTTCAGACCAAAGACCAGGGGGAGGGGGAAGGCCTTTTTCAGTACTTGGCACTAGAGCCTAGAACCAACTTCCAAATTCCCTTTGTACTATAGACAATGTAGTAACATTCAAGACAAGTCTGAAGACTTGGCTCCTTACTGCACATGATGCTCGTTTCCTTTCTTTTACATTTAAAAAAAACTTTTCTTCCAATCTCAGTCTGTTTTATGGCTTAGGCCTATGTTCAAGCGCCAGTATGCTTCATTTGGAGTGACAGTCTGTGCTATACAAGAGAACCATTATTTTATTCAGCCATTAAATTGACCTTCATACATAAGGACACTGGTGATTTGTTTAAACATACTTACGATATACCATGGTGAGACGATTATTGTGTAATTATATTGGATGTTTCGGCTCTTTACATCATCATTAACCACACAGATTGGATGAGTTCTATTGAGCAGTACTTGCAAACCAGACCAGTGAGGTTAAACAGGCACACTGAAATGCTAATTTCTATGATTAAGTGGTGTCTTTACATCAGTTCAATGCAGATGGAATTTCTTGACCTGCAGATGTTCGTTAGGCAAAGCAAGTTACTAACTCAATTATTCAGAAAAACAGGAAATTCCATTCTTCATGCTGACAGTTATCATACAACCCATTTAAAAGTCAGTATCCCCCTTTGGAAGTTGCTTTGACTGAGCACAAATAGCAGCTTGATAGAGGACTGGAACATGGATGGAAATGAAATGATAGAATGATTCAGGGAATAGAGTTATCCAGTTGAAATCTTAAAAACAGCCCTTGATTAAGTGTAGGCCAGGAATAGGGAAACAATGCTTTTCCACAAAGAGAACAAGAAAGAACAGAAACAATCCACTACAATGATAACGTTCTTTAGTGAAAAGGAAGGAGTTATTAGAAAAATCATGGAATGACATTGACATTTGGTAAAAATCAGATGCCATCTTGAGACCTTCAATTTCAAAGTCAGCTTAGAAAACATATAGGGGAGCATCCTCCATGAAAGGAACAAAATGAGGGGGTCATTTTGCCATAGAAATTATGATTAGTGCTGCAGAAAGAAACATGAGGGCACATTTTGACTTTTCAAATCCTCTTCTATTTCATTCAAAAATTCTGACATGCAGACTGAAACATGCACTTTGAATAACAGCAGCAGACGTCCCCGATGAGCAGTAGCTTTACTACAGTGATCTAATGAGCAACTAGAGTGCTAACATTCAGAATGTATAGCAAATGTGTGACACATCTGAATGCCTTCTTGATGGAACCAAAGTAAAAAACTGAAAGTATTTTTCTACTGAGGTGACTGCAGTAAATGAGGAAATTAGGAAACTTCATAACAAATAAGTCTCCCAAGATGGCCAGCAGAGACAAAAGAGCCCAAATGTAGCACAAATATCATCCAGATGTAGCCCATGTATAGCTCAATGACAGAATTTCCCAGAGTGTTCTTAAGAACAACTAGGCGCTTACTGTCTTACTTATGACAAAAGAATGGCACACCTGTAGCCATCTTGATTGGAATAAACTGGTAACACTTAAAACGTTTAATTTAAAAAGAAACACAATGAGGGGGTTCATTTTGCCATAGAAATTATGATTAGTGCTGCAGAAAGAAAAATGAGGGCACATTTTGACTTCTCAAAACCTCTTCTATTTCATTAAAAAATTCTGACATGCAGACTGAAACATGCACTTTGAATACCAGGAGCAGACTTCCCCAGTGAGCAGTAGCTTTACTACAGTGATCTAATGAGCAACTAGAGTGCTAACATTCAGAATGTATAGCAAATGTGTGACACATCTGAATGCCTTCTTAATGGAACCAAAGTAAAAAAATGAAAGTATTTTTCTACTGAGGAGACTGCAGTAAATGAGGAAATTAGGAAACTTCATAACAAATAAGTCTCCCAAGATGGCCACCAGAGACAAAAGAGCCCAAATGTAGCACATATATCATCCAGATGTAGCCCACGTATAGCTCGATGACAGAATGTCCCAGAGTGTTCTTAAGAACAACTAGAGCGCTTACTGTTTTTATTATGAGAAAAGTATGGCACACCTGTAGCCATCTTGATTGGAATAAACTGGTAACTCTTAAAACATTTTAATTTAAAAAGGAACACAATGAAGGGGTTCACTTTGCCATAGAAATTATGATTTGTGCTGAAGAATGAAAAATTAGGGCACATTTTGAGTGACTTCTCAAATCCTTCTATTTCTTTAAAACAATTCTAACATGCAGGCTAAAACATGCACTTTTAATACCAGCAGCAGACTTCCATGGTGAGCAGTAGCTTTACTACAGTGATCTAATGAGCAACTAGAGTACTAACATTCAGAATGTATGGCAAATGTGTGACATATCTGAATACCTTCTTGATGGAATCAAAGTAAAAAACTGAAAGCAGGGGCGTGGCTACCGGCCAAGCATGGCGGCAGCATAGAGTGAGAGCTCCTGAAGGCACTGCGGCCTAATTCTTAATCCGGCACATTTATCCGCTGCATCACCCACCCGAAGCGGCAGCATTCGGGTCCGGGCCCGGAGCGGAATCACCGGGTCGATTTCTGGCGAAAATCGAAGACCGGAACCCTCCAAACCACACACGGGCGGACTGAGGCCTGTGCCCAGGTCAGAAGCAGCGACCTCGAGTGAGCCGCCGGCCCCAGCGGAAGTGAGACCGGACCGGCCTGACAGAGGAGGCACTTCCCGGCACACCGCCCGGAGCACAAAAATACCCACATCGGTAACCGGAACGGCGAGGACACCCACAAAGATACTATCGAACGCTGTGTTGCCAAAATTCAGCTGCCGGCACCTGCTGAGCGACAGCGTAACGAGAGACAGCAGACTCGGACGTGGGGGACGGACGGAGTGGCCGGCGGAGAGCTGCGACACGGTGAGATCCCCCCAGGGAGTGAACGACTGGCCCTAACCGTCCTTATCTGACACCCGGCAGCCACAACCAGAGAAGCAGACCCCATTTGCTCCCCGGGCCGGTGCGGCTGAGGAAACCGAAGCGGGTGCCCCCGGGGGACGGAAGGGGAAACTCACCACCGCGCTTGTTGAGGCGGGGAAAACCGACAGCGCCTGACTACACGAGACAAGAGTGGCGATCCTAACCCGCTACAACTATCACAGCCCCCAAAGTCGAGGCGAGTGTGACCTGGGCAGAACCTCAACCAGCCAAGTACTGGCCCCACCATAAGGGACACATCGGGGGTATTGTGAGCGCCCGATAACTATTCTGCCTAGCAACGCCACGACCGACCTGACCCTGCCTGAGAGACCTAACGTAAGGGTCACTAAATCTGTCCGGTCTGTGACACATCCGGTGGAGGACAGCGGACTAGTACCCTGGACACTACCAGAAGGGGGTCGGAACACAGCGCTCATCACGACCGTTGCAGCGGCCTTACAGACAGCGACAGCGCCGGGATCCACACTTACTGGCCAGGAACGTCCCAAACGAAGAGCGGTGCAGGGACAATGAGTGAATGAGCAGGACCCCGCCTACACAAGCGAAATATCGGAGTGCACGCCGGCCCGCTACCCACTGACCTGCACGCCGGGGAAAGAGTCAAACAGACAGCGCAGGTCACGGTGCAAAGAGAGACGGCCCCAAACTCCGCATATCCCCACGCCATGGCGGGCAAAGGAACCAGGAGTGGATCCACACAAGCTAAGCTAGATAAGTTTGCGTACAGCCAACTCGGACAATCGCATAACGCTGGGCGCAACTCCATGGGTGCTACCCCAGAAACGGAAGGGGACAAAAGAATAACGCTAGAGGACATCATGAGAACCCTCACAGAGGTCAAAACGACGGTAGGCTCCATCTCCTCTGAAGTCACGCTGTTGCGTGCGGACTTCCAAAAGATGACTGAAAGGGTATCCCAAGTGGAGGCGATCACGAAATCTCTTATAGAAGGCACGTCAGAACTACAAATAGCCATGGAACGCATGGAGAAAGTCACCAAGATCCTACAGGATATGCTGGACGACCAAGAAGGGCGTTCTCGAAGGAACAATGTACGCATCCTTGGGCTTCCAGAATCGGAAGGGAAGGGGGCTATGGACCTCTACGTCGAAGATCTCATAACGACCAAGCTGCAGCCCAAAGGACTTTCCCGCTTCTTTTCGGTAGAAAGAGCACACAGAGTTCCGGGCGGGACACCTAAGCCAGGAGCGGCGCCGCGGCCAGTGCTGGCCAGACTCTTCAACTTTAGAGACAGGTATGCAATCCTACAAGCAGCAAGGACCTCCCCACCGGTTAAAATTCAGAACGCGACCTTGTCCTTCTTCCCGGACTATACGGCGGAGGTAGCCAGGCGCCGCAAATCCTTCACTGAGGTGAAAAAAGCGCTATGAGACAGAGAACTGCCGTACTCCATGCAATTTCCCGCCAAGTTGCGGAAGTGGCCGATGGGAAGACGTGGTTCTTTGACACACCCGAAGCAGCGCAGGACTGGCTGGAGGGTTGGAGGCAAGTGGGACAACGTCACCGCCCGCACAAAGATTGGACTACTCACCGTAACGGCGCGCAAACGGACAGCCAGGCCGACCGCCCGACTCATCAGGAAGGCACGGCAGCAACGGAATCCGACTCTACACGAGACCCGCTAGACTCTGGGCAACCGGAACCGGTCTAAAAACAAGCTATATATAGAGGGACCTGGGTGTGCCGTGATGGACCTTGGACCTGGTGCGGCTGAGTAAGGTGGGCACAGTTAGTGCCTGAAGGGGACTCACCAACCCCACAAGCAAGTATGATAGTTGGGGAAGGACTAAAGCACTCTGCAATGTTGGGGTCGCGGGCGGGGTTTAGTCCGTGGAGCAGGGGAGCAGGGAGGGGGGAGGGGAGTTCAGTTTTCTTGTTCACTTCACGCGTAACACTACCACTCTAGATATCGGCATATTCCTATGCCTAGTTAAGGAAGGCAACAGCTGCACAGCACCTACCGACGCATTACTCATGTCACGATCACGACGACTCCGTGGCCGGCCCTTCTCGAGCTACACCCACTGAGATGGCCCCGGTAACGGTAGGGGTGCCCCCTTTGCGCATGCTAACATGGAACGTCAGAGGCCTAGGGGACAAGATAAAAAGAGGCCTGGTCCTGCAGGCCATCAAACGCCAGAGCCCGGACGTGGTTCTGCTCCAAGAAACACACCTCACAGGGACGGCATGCAAAGCGCTTGACAGGCGTGGATACACTATGGCGACGCATGCTGACTTCACTTCTGGGTCCAGGGGGACAGGGATACTACTAAAAAAGACATCACCCTTTATAATTACACATCGCGCGACGGATGACCAAGGACGCTTCGCCGCGATACATGGCCAGTGGGAAGGCAGGCCACTTAATGTGGTATCAGTCTACATCCCCCCGGCACTTCACTCCATAGCACTACCGGCATTGGGTAAATTCCTTATAGACCTCCCTGAAGGTGACACAATCATAGGGGGTGACCTCAATGCAATAGTGGACCCTGCACTGGACGCCTTTCCCTTCAGAACCAGCTCGAGAAGAACTGCACCACTCCCTGACTTTCTAGAAGCATTGGATATTGTGGATGTATGGCGACACCTACACCCAGCAGCGACTCAATACACTTTTTACTCCGCCGTGCACGACAGCCTATCTCGCATAGACTATTTTTTGTTCCTGGGGGTGGGTATGGGATCCGTAGACAGCATAGACATCCTACCCAGAGGTATATCTGACCACTCCCCGATACTTCTCACTCTTACCACTAGAGAACGGAAATGCGCAAGGATCTACCCAGTCTACCCCAACTATTTAAAAATCCCTAAAATACGAAAGAAACTGAAACTAGCGACAACACACTATTTTGCTGAAAACACTGGGACGGTGGCCTCACCATCAATCCTCTGGGAAGCCTACAAGACCGTACTTAGGGGGACTGCAATAGCGGCCATTACGGGACACAAACGAGACTCCCAGAAGGAACTTACAGAAATAGAATTAGCACTCCACAACGCAAACACTGCACATATGCTAGACCCCTCCCCAGCTACGACACACACGCTGCAGCTACGACAACAACAATACCAGGCCCACCTCACAACGACAGTGCGGGGCTACATCGCCAACACAACACATAGAATTTATGATGTGGGCGACAAAGCAGGGAAAATGCTGGCATGGCTGGATAAGAGAGGGGGAGGCACAAGAGGTATTCAGAGACTGTATACTGCGGACGGCCGAGAACTAACACACCCGGAAGACATTGTGCACACTTTAGCAAATCATTTTCAGGACATATACACCCCGGACCACATCGTCACAGCACACATGGCGTCACACTCACTGGCAGACGTTGCCATTCCCAGCATATCACCAGAGACTATGCAAGACTTAGAGGCAGATCCGTCAGAGGATGAAATTCAACTAGCGATACAGTCGCTGCAATCGGGCAAAGCATTGGGTCCTAATGGACTGCCGGTGGAATGGTATAAATCAATGGCATCGGAACTCAGTAGACCCCTACTGAACATGTATATGGAGAGTAGGGAGAGGGCAGAATTACCGCTGGATCAGCGCACGGCCACAATCGTAGCTATACCGAAGCCGGGTAAACCCCCAACCGAATACACCTCATTTCGCCCAATCTCATTACTAAATGTGGAAGCCAAGGTGCTGGCTAAACTTCTGGCCACCCGCCTGATGCCACACCTGGGCACCCTGATCCACCCCGACCAATCAGGCTTTATGCCCCACCGAAGCACGGCGCTGAATCTCCGGAGGGTTCATGGAGTGCTGGCTCATTCACATCTCCTCCCAGAGCAGGCCGTAATTCTCTCCCTTGACGCAAAAATGGCTTTTGACCTGGTTGAATGGGAATACCTCTTCCAGGTGCTTGCACGTATGGGCTTTGGGCCGAAATATATAGCCTGGATACGACTACTCTACACAAAACCGGTGGCACAGGTAGTGGCTAATGGCCAC
This sequence comes from Lissotriton helveticus, assembly GCF_964261635.1. Taxonomy (NCBI): domain Eukaryota; kingdom Metazoa; phylum Chordata; class Amphibia; order Caudata; family Salamandridae; genus Lissotriton; species Lissotriton helveticus. Next base: position 62,694,182 of record NC_136060.1, on the reverse strand, counting down.
ATCTCGCCGGTGTTCCCGTTGGGCAGAGGGACCAGACAGGGTTGCCCATTGTCACCCTTACTCTTTGCGTTAGTTCTTGAACCCTTAGCGATCTTGATCAGGACAACGCCCTTATTCAAAGGCATCCAATGGGAAGAGGGCTGGCAAGACAAAATTTCCCTATATGCTGATAACATGCTCATATACATGGTAGACCCTGATGACGGAATCCCAGCCCTGTTGGAAATGTGCAACACACATGGACAATCATCGGGCTATACCCTGAACTGGTCCAAATCGGTGATATATACATTAAAAGGTCCGGCACCGAGATTGCGAGACGACTGCCCCCTGGCGGCGCCGACGACCTCCTTCAAATACCTAGGCATTGTCATCGCACATTCTGAAGCAGATTTCTTCGCTAACAACCTCCAACCACCTCTGGATCGCTTACGCGCAGACGTTAAGCACTGGGCGACCTTGCCCCTCACCCTCCTGGGAAGGGCAGCCTTATACAAGACGATGGCGCTTCCCAGATTTCTATACATATTGGAAAACACCCCGTATCCTGTCCCACCGCGGTACTTCAAACAAATCGCTGCGTTAGTCTCCAACCTGCTCTGGAACAATGGCCCAGCACGTATAGCGTATGACAAGTTAGTGAAGAGTTGGTATGAGGGAGGGATTGCGCTTCCCAATATTCAGCTTTATTACTGGGCAGCCCAACTCAAAATAATTAACCAATGGCTACACACCCCGAGAGCCGACCCAGCCTACAGGGCAGACTGGTCACAGCTAGGGACGAACTGCATGCTCTCGACACTATATAATAAAACGCAACTCAAACATCTGCGCGGCCCGACACACCACACGGTGGCCCTCTGGCAAATAGCACAGGCAAAACTGGGCTGGAAAGGAAGAATCACCAAAATGACACCATTGTGGGACACGAAATCACTGGGAAACCTTAGAGGGTGTGCAGGATTTACACAGTGGGACTCTATAGGTATTTCCACGGTGGGGGACCTCTGGGACAAAGACACAGTAATACCATTCCCACAACTCCAGCAGCAGTATGACCTCAGACCCACGGAAACATTTAGGTACATACAAATTAGGCACGCACTGCTCCAAGCCATCCCAACGGGCACTGCTCTGCCGGAATCCTCACCACTTGAGGACAGGCTATTGACAGACTTCATGCAACAGAGCGCGACTTCCCTTACATACAAAAAACTGATCAACAACTTAGAGGACCCCACGCTGAAACTTAAAGACAGGTGGGAAGAGGACATAGGTGTAATGGACGAATCGGAATGGAACGAAGCTTTGGCTTCCCCGAAAGAAGTAGGCATTTCGGCAAAGTTCAGACTTGTGCAGTTAAAAATTTTACACCGCATCTATTACACCAGGACACTACTCCACAAAATCCATAGAGCGCCCCATCCCTTCTGCTTGAGAGGCTGCGGGGAGGAGGGAACACTAATTCATACACTATGGGACTGCCCACACATACAGGAATTCTGGAGGCAAATCATGCGTACAATCTCCCAGGCGCTCAAGATTTCCATTTTACCAGAACCTCGTAAGTGCCTTTTGAATATCTGGGACCCAAATGACCTAGATAGGTATGGGATAATTTGGACTACGCTAGCCATAACAGTAGCTAAGCGTGATATCGCACAGAAATGGGGGGCTCTAGATTTGCCCACTGCGAACAGATGGACTAGAAACATGGATGTCCTGATGGTCGCGGAGAGAACTGTATATGTCCTTCGAGCTTCCCCCCGCAAATGGAATAAGGTGTGGTCAGCGTGGAATGTTTATAGGGGTGAGATATGTGAGCCCTTACCGGAGGGGGACGATCTGGACTCGGAGGGGGAGGAGGAGTAGCGAATGGAGTTGAGGATGTCCGCTTACTCGTGCTACACGCAGCAACGCATTGCATTAACTTACCTATGAGAAGACAATGGGGCGGGGGTGCCTGATGTTGGGAGAGGTAATGGGAAATGTACATAAAAGTGATGACCTAAGTTTGGGGGGAGGGAGGGGGGAATGTCTCTTACAGTTTTACGAGAGACGCCCATGTTGGGCAACATTTAACGGGGAAACACTGGTATAGTTTATTACAATAGGTGAGAAACTACGGTAGAGCATGCATAGAATTTATAAGAGAAGAAACGAGCCATAAATGCAGGTTAGAAAATATCATGTATGCTTCCAGGACTACACCGTACATATAAGAAATTGCCAGCTTGAATGTAGCACTACCTGTATACTATGCCTTCATATTAATAAAGTAAAAAAAAAAAAACTGAAAGCATTTCCTACTGAGGAGACTGCAGTAAATGAGGAAATTAGGAAACTTTATAACAAATAAATCTCCCAAGATGGCCTCCAGAGACAAAAGAGCCCAAATGGTGCACAAATATCACCCAGATGTAGCCCACATGTAGCCCAACGACAGAAGTGTGCAAAACACTTTTTATTTTTGTTTTTGCAGTTTATATAGTGCAGATTTGTCAGGTATTGGAGTGCTTTACATGAGCATTGGTTACATCACACAAGAACAAATCCATTTTGGTTGTAGACATGGGGAGATTAAGGACCAGATGTAGATAAATATCATTTACCGATTCTGAAATACCGAATTTTACCGATTCGGTATTTTAGAATCGGTAAATGATATGTAGCTAATGATTCGGTAAATTTTACCGAATTGGTACAATTCTGTAAATACCGATTCGGTATTTACCGAATCAGTATTCCCCATTCATTCCTATGGGCCTGGAGGCCCATAGGAATGAATGAGAATTACCGATTCGGTAAATACCAAATCGGTAATAGGGGGTAGACCTACAAGGGTGGCAGGGTGCCACATTGACACCCTGTTGCACCCCTGTATAGTGCATGGATGCACATGTGGCAGACATACATGCCCTGTTTGCCACATAGCACTGAATAAAAAGCTAAAAATTGCTTTTTGAAAGGTCTTCGGAATTTACCACCAACTAAGAGTTGGTGGTAAATAACGGATCCTTAAATGTAAAAAGCACTCACTTGAGTGCTCTCTACATTAAGGATTCGGTAATTTACCGAATCGGTATGTTAAGAATTCGGTAATTTACCGATTCCTTAAGTTACCGATTTGGTAAATTACCGAATCCTGCTATTTGGCCACCTACATCTGAAAAGCCTAATTCCGGTCGGTAACGGCCGAAATTCGGTAGTTTCGGCTGTTACCGACCGGAATTAGGCTTCGTACATCTGGCCCTTAGTGATTTGTCCAGAATGTCGAGCGGAAGCAGAAACTCCAACCTGGTTCCCCAGTTGAAAAGTCTGCAGCTCTGGAAGTAACACCACATCCTCTCCCATAAGTACAACATTTAATCAAGTGGTCAACTGAATGAAAAAACATAAAGAAAACAAATGATTTAAAAGTGCTTTGTCGCTATTTGAAAACTCAGAAAATACGTCCTCATTTTAGTTTTTTAGAGCACTAACCATAATGTAGATGCAAATAAGACCCTCTCTGTAAAGGAAATGCTCTAGGTATTACAGTTTTGATTATATCAAGATGACGTCAGGCGTTCCACACTTTTGTAATAATATAGAATGTTAGCAATCTAGTTATTCATTAGGATACTGTTGAGAGGCAGAGGCCAGGGGCACAGACTCTGAAAATTAAAGGCAGGTAGGAGGGTGCAGAGGCAATAATTTGACAACACTGGGCAGGCAGGAAGAGCAGTGGCAGCACCACAGTCAATGGAGGGCAGTGGAAAGGGGGGCAGGGGCAACAAACCAACAATACAGGACTGGCAAGAGAGGCTGTGGCAATAGAATAGACCCTTGTGGGCAGAAGGAAGAGGCAGTAGTAGTACAACCATACATGCCCACAGACCAGATTCAGCCAGGAAACGCCCAATGTTTTTGAGCCCAAAGGGCTTTATTTGATCTGTCTCCTGTCTACAATCTCCTCTTTTTCATTGTAAGTCAAAGGGTAAAATCAATACCCCAGTTTTTTTTCAAAATCTCCCTCTTACCAAGTTCAAAATGTTAGCAAGTATGGTACATTGGATCATGGAAGGCAGGAGGAATTGGGGTAGGGACATGGACTCGGAGAACAGAGGACAGGAAGGACATGGAGAGGTGCACCAAACTGACCCTACAGGGCAAGCATCAGGGCTTCCAGCAGCACAATACACCACACAGTGCATGCGGGACGGGAGTGCAGTACAACAACCCATAGAAAGCAATAGGGAGGGGACAGGACCTTGCACATCGACAACAGAGAACAGAGGGGAAAGAGGCAGTGGTAGCTAGCTGACCATAATGGAGAGACAGGAGAGAAAGCTGCAGCATAACGGACCATAAAGGGCAGGAGGGACTGATCGGGGCATTACAATGGAACAGACAAGCCAGGAGGGAGATAATAGGGGTCTGCACATGGAAACAGAGGGCTGGGGGCAAGGGGTCAGGGCAGGAGCAGCAAGATGACCATGGAGGTCAGGCAGGATGGGCACTAGAAGCAAGACACACCATGGAGAGCAACATGAGACTATAATGGCATACACACAGATCATGGAGGGGAGGTGGGAGGGGGTCAGGGGCAGCTAGCTGATCACACAGGGAAGGTGGGAGGGGCTGTGGCAGCACAGAAGACCATTCATGGCAAGTGGGAGGATTAGTGGCAGCACAATGGCTATGATGGGCAAGAAGTAGGGTGCAGGGGCATGCAAAAAGGACCATGGAGGACTTCAGGGGAAAGGGCCTCACAACAGACCACACGGGCAGGCAGGAAGAGCAGTTGCAGCACAACAGACCAGGGAGGGCGGAAGGATGTGGCATTAAAATGGACCATGGAGGACAGGAGGAAGGAGATAGGGGTATTAATGTGGACAGGTAGGGTGGAGGTGGCAGGGACAGGTTGCAGTCATCTGACAATGCTAGGCAGGTGGGAGGGGAGTGGCAGCTCAACAGAACACTCAGAGTAGATAGGAGTGGCAGGTCCATGGAACATGGTGGGCAAAAAGGATGGAGCAGGGGCATGCACACAGACATCGGAGGGCAGGGGGAAGGAGAATAGGGGCAGCAGGCTAAGCACAGAGTCTAAGCAGGAGGTCAATGATGGGGCATAGAATTGAGTAATGGAGGAGTCGACTGGTACATCATGCTAAATGGAGGGCCCTGCTAAATGGAGGGCAGTGGCAGCACATCAGACCATGCATTGCAGGTGTGAGGTGGCTAGTTCATCGATCAAGAGAACAGAGGATAGGGAGGAGGTGGATGGGGCAGCAAGCTAACTGTTCAGAGAAGGTGGGAAGGCCAGTGGCAGAACAATGGCCACACAGGGCTGTAATAAGGGAGCAGGGACATGGACTTGGACAATAGATTGCTAGGAGGAGGGAAGGCAGGAACAGCAGGGTGGGGGCAGTACAATGCGAGGCCCTGCTTCCGGACCCCCACCATCCATTGTGATATGCATCTTACTTAACGTTAAAAAAACTAGAAATTTGCTGAAAAAACAAAGATTACAGGGACTGTATAGTGAGACTCAGATTTACACAACCAGTGAAATTCAGCTGTTATAGTTACCTGAGCTAACTATAACTTACGCCCCCGCAATGTACTGCTAATGACCTCAGACATTACATCATTCATGACATGGTCAGTTACATCACTCATGACATCTCAAATGAGCTGTGAATGGAATGGAACTATAATCGCTAGAACTTTTCTTAGGGAAAGTGTGCGTATATTAACACCCCTTTTTTTTTCTTTTCTTTCGTGTAAGAACGATTAAAATATGCAACGTCCCCAGAATAATATGGCTGATAGCCTTTGACTTTAAAGTGATGTGTAGTCCATTGCTTATGTTGCTGTTTGCAATCCTAATTATGTCTATTATGAATACGTCACGTTGACAAACATACAGGTAAGGCAGCCATGAGGCAAGATATGCTCTAATGACATTGTGTGCCTATTAACACTTGTTTTCTTTTCTTTATTGTATCAATTCCTGAATTTTCACATCGTGACCAGGCCAATATGGCCACCAGATTTTTGTATTAAAGTAATATGTAGTCCATTGTTAATGTTGGCAACTGTAGACATTTGTACATTTAAATAAGGATGCTATAATGACGTCTTGTATTGTTATCAAGGTTCGGACGAGCCGAAACACGTGGATCACGACCTTTGCAGATTAAATACTTCCAAAATACAACCTGAGTGCTGATTCCTTCCTTGTAAGAGTGAGAGGAGATTAAATACATATATATAAAATTCATGGACATTATAGTTAGAAATTCACTGAAAAAAACACTTGTTTCTTGGACGTCATAGTTAGTTGGACATTTCACTCGTACAAAACAAGAGAAATTCGTCCTTTATAGTTAGTTGTGCTAACTATACCTCACGCCCCCGCAATGCACTGCTGATGATGCCACATATTACATCACTCATGGCATGGTAAGTGACATCACTGATGACTTCTCAAATTACATCACTGATGACATCATCCACGTGATCATCTGATGCACCTGCTCACACCCTAAAATACAGACTACCATTCTTGAAACCATAGATACACCAATACTAGTACAACTACAAAATTCTGTGCACTATGCATGTAGACCTATCAGCCATATAGCATTGATACAATCTTTTAAATACTCAGTTAGTACCTATGCAGTCTAGGAATCCTTCTGTCTGTCCCATGCAGTTCTCCATTCATCTATCCAGCACTATCTACGTATCCTATCACTTCACCAATACCTAAGCACTTATAAATTGAGCATGCACTCTCTTTGCAGCACTGAAATTACTCCAGTTATTAATCATATACTTAAAGAATGGCCTAGCTACTAATAAAAGTGCAGGTACAATATTTTGTACACTATGCATGCAGACCTTTAACATCTACATACTATTGATACGCTCTTCTAAATATCCAGTTAGTACCAATGCAGTGTAGGAATCCTCCTGTACGTCCCATGCATTTTTACAATCACCCATCCAGCACCAGCTACTTATCCTATTACTCCACCAATACCTAAGCACTTATAATAACTGAAAAAAATGTTTAGCATTTTTTGATATGTACTACTGTCAAGGTAAGATTAAGTAATCCAAACACTATCAATGCACAACTACATTCAGCTGTGCACTATATATATATATATATAAACCTCTAACCAGCTACTTAGTAAAGTACTACTCATGCAACCTAGGAATCCTCCTGTCTGTCCCATTCACTTCTCCAATCGCCCATCCAACACTATCTACATATCCTATCACTCTGCAAAACCTAAGCACTTATACATTCAACATGTACTCTCTTTGCAGCACTGAAATTATTCTAGTCACTACTCATGTACCTAAGGAATGGCCTAGCCAATAAAACTAGTACAGCTACAATATGTTGTGCACTATGCATGCAGACCTCTAATCAGCTACATAGCATTGATACAGTCTTTTAAATTCTCAGTACCTATCCAGTCTAGGAATCCTTCTGTCTGTCCCATGCACTTCTCCGTTCAACCATCCAGCACTATCTATGTATCCTATTACTCTGCCAATACCTAAGCACTAATAAATTTAGCATGCACTCTCTTTGCAGCACTAAAATGACTCCAGTTATTAGTCATATACTTAAGGAATGGCCTAGCCACTAACACAAGTGTAGGTACAATATTTTGTACTCTATGCATGCAGACCTCTAACCAGCTACAATCTATTGATACACTCTTCTAAAAACCCAGTTAGTATCTATGCAGTCTAGGAATCCTTCTGTCTGTCCCATGCACTTCCCTATTCACCCATCCAGCACTATCCACGTATCTTATCACTCCACCAATACCTAAGCACTTATAAATTCACTATACACTCTGTTTGTAATACTGTAATTATTCTAGTTACTAGTCATGAACTTATGGAATCACCTAGATACTAACACAAGTACAGCTATAATATTGTATGTACCGTAATGCGCATGTGTCGTGAATGCGCGGGAGCTGGAGTCGCGGACTGGTCGCATACCAATCGCGCACATCACGTAATAATAAATGTAAAGGATGTAACTGAAAAACACACACCGTACGTGGATGCTTCATGACTTTTCTAAAATGGCGGCTAGAATCTGCGCACCCACCGTGATGTGTATGCTTGGGTGCGCAACTCAGAAACAATTATTTTAAAAAAATCAGTTACACACCTACTAAATCATCCATTCAGACACTTATACACCCACTCATTCTTCAATACATCTTGGCCAAAATATATTTAAAACATATTTAAACTTGACAGAAACACACAGTTACTGGATGATGTTATCAGTGATGTCATCAGTGATGTCATTTGAGATGTCATCAGTCATATTATTAGTGATGTCTCTGACCATGTCATGAATGATGTAATATGTGATTTTTAAAAAATTTGTGGAACTATAATTTAGCATTAGTATTATTATTTAGCAAGTTGCTACTTCTTTTTATTCTCGCCGCATTCACTGCTCTCACTCAGCCAAGTAGGCGCTGAGTCGTATATGCCCACGGAGGCTGCCGGTAAGATACAGCGGCCATCTTGGGGAGGCACACAGGTTGGCGGACTAGCCTCTGGGACGCGCTCGGTGACAGTATAAATCAAGCTTCCTCTGCGCCCGCGTCAGACCCAGTATCACCGAGTATCACTCCTGAGGCGGAAGCCGGGAGCTGTGTTATTTGTGCATGATTTTTAAAAAATGTGTGGAACTATAATTTAGCATTAGTATTATTATTTAGCAAGTTGCTACTTGTTTTTATTCTCGCCGCATTCACTGCTCTCACTCAGCCGAGTAGGCGCTGAGTCGTATATGCCCACGGAGGTTGCCGGTAAGATACAGCGGCCATTTTAGGGAGGCACGCAGGTTGATGGACTAGGCTCTGGGACGTGCGCGGAGACAGTATAAATCAAGACGGTTATGTCTCCGCGCAGCGGACGCGCCTCCTTCGCGCCGAAGGAGCGCCAAAGGATAGCCCGTCTGCGCCCATCCGCGTCAGGACGGGACCAGGGGCCGTTACTTTGGGACACAGCAGATTTGGTAACCTTAAATATAGTAGGGAGCATCTCTGGAACTTGAGAGGAGATATAACATCGATATGCTCACATCCTATCCCTCCGGAGGAGAAATTGTCCTACTGCCCTTACTGTAACTTCGGCATTGGGCTGTAAGAAATACCCCACTTAAAATTGGAAAAGTAAAGTCGTACTCCCTAGCGCTTCTTAATTGTCGCTCCCTCCCCAAACATGCTAGCGAAATATGCATGCTGTTGGAAGATCGAGACCCCGACATCCTTTTTCTAACCGAAACCTGGATGAATGAGGCCTCGGACCCTGATGTAGTCCGGGCCCTGCCACCAAACTATGCTATTAGCAGGCATGATCGTTTGAGTGGGCGGGGGAGAGAGATCGCAATTATCTATGAAAACACTTTCAGCTGTAGAATTACCAGCAGTCCTTTATTAGAGTGTGAGAGTATTGTGTTCTCCATTTCTTTCTCCCCCACCTGCACCTTCTCGGGGATCTTGGTGTACCGGCCACCAGGAGCACCTAATAATTTTTGCAATAATCTTCAAGACACGATCACTGATTTCACTAGTACTGCTCACAATTTCTCTATTTTAGGTGATTTTAATATTCACCTTGACGAACCGGAGGCTCCCCCTTCGCAAGATCTCATGGAAGGGCTTGGGATGCTCCAACTCAAACAAATTGTGGCTGGTCCTACCCATATAGCAGGCCATCTGCTTGACCACTTTTTTACCAACCTTGATAACATCCGTTGGGAAGAGTCAGTCTTTGTCCCTTGGTCGGTCCATGCTCTGTTATCTTTCATTTGGACGCCTCCTGACCAAAACTATCCGGTCAGAATAACCAGAAAACTGAGTCGGATTTGGTCTAGACTCTCTCTTGATGACTGGGTAAGTAACCTGAAGAAGTCCCCTCCTCCCTTTTGTGACAATCCCTTATTGGCCAATGCATCTTTTAATAGATGGTTAGAGTCCTCCTTAGATCTCACTCTGCCTAAAACTGATGTTTGCCACCGCATTGGTTTCAACAAAAAAGCCTGGTACTCCCTTGAATTAAAACTGCTTAAACAAACCTGTAAGCAGTCTGAAAGTAAATGGAGGAAAACATTTTCTGAGGCCAATAAGAGCAAATACAGATTGGCAGTGCGGACCTATAAAAATAAAATAAAAATTGCAACATCGTCTTATTATCAAGATAAGATTGCCTCTGCAACTAACTCCCCTAGGGAAGTTTTAAACATTTTAAATCATTGGTCACCCCTCCTAGTCACCCTAATGAATCGTTGGACCCCCAGAATCGCTGTGATGAGTTGGCTAATTTTTTTGCGACTAAAGTGGCAAACATCTACTCAGAGTTTCATCCCCTGGAACCCATTCCTCCTTTTACAGCCCCCACATTGTCTGCTGGGCTGGAGTTTTTCCCTTTGCTTGACTTTGTCACTGTAGAAAGACTCCTTGGGATTCTTAAATCAGGCTCCCCTGCAGATGTTGTGCCTCCATCTGTTCTTAAGTTAGCCTCTACAACTGTTGCCCCTGTCATTAGGGATATTATTAACTCCTCTCTGGTTGCTGGGTTGGTTCCGTCATTGTGGAAGCAGGCTAGAGTCTAGGCACTTCTAAAAAAAAACACCCTAGACCCTGAGGATTGGGCAATCTATCGCCCCATCTCGCTATTGCCTGGGTTGGGTAAAATTGCTGGGAAGCATGTTAATTCCGCACTATCATTGTTTGTGGAGAATAACGATGCCCTGCATCCCACCCAGATGGGTTTCAGAAGCAGGCAGGGCACAGAGACTGCCTTGGTTGCCATGGTCGAGGAAGCTAGGACAATTGTCGATGCGGAAGGCTGCCCTGCGGTGGTCCTTTTGGACCTCAGCGCAGCCTTCGACGCGGTTAATCATTTGCTTATGATCCAGCGTTTGACGGAGGTAGGACTTACAGGGACTGCCCTTAAGTGGTTGCAGTCCTTCCTTACTGACAGAACCTTCGCAGTGTTCGAAGATGACGCAACCTCTAAACAGCTCCCCCTGCAGTATGGCGTTCCCCAGGGATCCTCCCTGAGCCCTACCATGTTTAATATCTACATGAGGCTTTTGGCTGATGTGGTTCTTCCTTGGGGAGTTCAGTTGGTCACCTACGCCGATGATATGCAGTTGGTGGTTTCCCGCTCACGCGCTGATTCAGCCGAGACAGGGGAAAATAATCTGTCCCCCTGTCTTAGTAAGGTTCTTGCATGGATGGACTCCTCTTTCCTCAAACTTAATGGTTCAAAAACCGAAATTATGATGTTAGGGTACAAGGCCCCTATTAATCTAGACCCTTGGTGGCCTGAGTGCCTCGGCCCCCCTCCCTCTCCAAAAAAAACAAATTAAGAGTTTGGGCGTATGGCTTGATCCTAGTCTTGATTTTCGAGTGCAAGCTCGTAAGGTCGCGGCTACATGTTTAGACTCCTAAGGAAGGTCCTGGCCCTTCTTCCCCTGAGGCTAGACGCCTCCTAGTCCAGACACTTATTTTATCACGTTTGGACTATGCGAATGCAGTTTATCTGGGTGCACCTCAGGGAACCTTCAAAATCTTACAGACGGTTCAGAACTGCGCGGCCCGACTTCTCACAGATTTCCCTAGACGTAGCTCTGATAAGGCAGCACTACGACTTCTACACTGGCTGCCGGTGCAGGAAAGGGTCTGGCTTAAGGCCATGTGCATGGTCTTCCTGCGCCATATGTTTCATCGCTACCAGATCACGTGATCTCTCTGATTAAATCACTAAAAATTGCTATTAGTCCCTAGGATCAAACGGACACGCATGGGTGGCCGACGTTTTTCATTTCATGCAGCGAAATTTTGGAATCAGCTCCCTGACTCTATTTGGCTTGGACCTAACCATCTTGTCTTCAGAAAATGGTTGAAGACCTTTCTTTTCCATTGAGTGGTGAATACTTGTCTGGTTCTAAAGCGCTGGGATGCCTCCGGGTAGCCATGTGCTATACAAGTTCGTATTTATTCATTCATCATTCATTCATTTATCAGCAGTGCATTGCGGGTGCGTGAGTTACAGTTAGCTGAACTAACTATAACGGCCAAATTTCTCTGGTTTAGTATGAGTGAAATGTTTGTTAAGAGACCTAATCAAGCAAAAATGCCTAATTGAAGAATATGTCCGTAGGTAGTAGAATTGTAATGTCACGTAACCAATCAGTGTGCGAATACAACTGTAAAGGCCAAAAAATTAAGCCAAAAGATATTCCCAAATTCTGTATAATTAGACAGTAGGCGTGGAAATAGGTCGTTTTTCCAGGCAGTAACTTTGGAGTAAGACAGGTAGTTCCCCACGGCCAAGTAAGGCCTTTCAAAAGCCGGTCCGACGTACCGAGGGCCCTGATTGGTTACGTACCAAACATCCCACTGCCAAACTTTTTACTTACAGCCCTATATCTGTTTCGTGAGGGCTATTGCCCCTGCGAGCCCTGATGAAGTTCACTATGAGAGAACGAAACTCGTTGGTTGAGTTTTAAAGTGTCTATACCTTAAAAGAATTGTAAATAAAGGCTTTTTGGAAATATACTATTATTTTCTGGACTTTGTTACCCTGCGCATGCCCGTCGATTGCTTCATATAGGATCTGGATTACAGAGGCGTCACTGGACGGCTGATGCCAGGGCTTGTTGCACAGGAACTTTATACAATTGGAAACTTGCGTGAGGTGCAGAAGTAGTCTGTCGTCCTTTTCTTATTGTTGCAAACTTGTGGGGGGAGTTGTGGGTCTGTCTGAGGGGCCCTGAGGTATCGGAAGGACAGGGAGGTAGAAACACAAGCACGCATCTACAAAACAATCACAGGGCACATTGCACCTCATAAACAGTGATGGGAGGGAAAATAAACGTACGTTGGTAGGGAGGACTTATTCCACGCACCACCCCCTTGTAAATGTATATTTTGGGGCCTACCTTCTCCGTGCCATGCCCCCAATGCGGGAGGCCCGCGGTCCCTGCAGGGGACCCCATAGGAGGGCAAACCCCGTAGTAGTGCGCAGGGAACCGCAGGCCCGCCTTGGGGAGGGTGGGTGGGCGGGCCGGACATCTAGGCCACCCCCCCCTTGCTGGCTGGGATTATAGGGGGCGCACTTCCTCCTTGGCGCCCTCTTTGCTGCTGCCCCTTGTCCCCGTCGGTCGCTCCTGGCTGCCCTCGCCAGCCTAGTACAGGCCCAGAGCCCCCTCCTTCTCCCTCACTTCCCCCCGACAAGCTGGACGCGAGGCCCGCAATTTCACTACGAGTTATAGGTAAGGGATCATTTAAGCCTCCCCCCCGAGCCCAGTCCTCGGAACTATCCGAGTCGACAGGGCTCCGTGGTTACCACGGGGGAGTCCATGATCCGCGTTTGTTGTGGGGTCGGGCTTGCGTCGTGTAAGGCGCCGGATTGGTGCCTTTGCGGGGGAAGTGTTGTTGTTTTGGGCTTGAGGCAGGGGAAGGCGAGTGCAGTGGCGGGGATCGGCTTGTGGGTCCGCCGCCACTGGCTACGGTTGAAAAAAGGATGTAAAATGTGTAAATTAAGTCACCACGTGGCGCTTCCACGTGTGTGTCTCCGGAGTGAAGCAGCAGCAAGAAGGGCGGCAGTGGCGGGGATCGGCGTGTGGATCCGCCGCCACTGGCCATAAAGTGACGCTTTAAGGAAACAAGCATGGGATAAGATTGAAAGCGGTAAAGTCAGCCCAGCGCTTAATATGCGCGAACAATGGTTAATTTTAACCATCCGGCGCTAAAGAAACGAGGTGGTCTAATAAGGCCTAATGAATTGATTATGTTCGATGCAGCAACGTTATTGTCGTATTAATGTATAATGTCCCGGGCCTTCCATCGCGTCGGCCGTGCCCCGCCCCCCGGCCGTGTAAAGGCGCCGCATCAGGGCTTTCACCCACCATGCAGGGTAGTTTACGGGTGCCGCCTTTAGGCGCCAGCGCTTGGCCTTGGGAGCGGGTAATGTTAATGTCGATATAAATTGATTGTTTGATGCAGCAACGTTAATGGCGTATTATTGTATAATGTCCCGGGCCTTCCATCGCCCGCTCCCCCCCCCCGCCCCCTCGGCCGTGTAAAGGCGCCGCTTAAGGTGCCTTCACCCCCCCCATGTCGTGTAGTTACGGGTGCCGCCTTTATGCGCCAGCGCTTGGCCTTGGGAACACCTGAGGGGAAGGATATTCGGTACTTGCAAGGTGCCGCCTTAGGCGCCATCGCCTACTCGCCTCGGCCGTGTAAGTAAACACGCAGTGTAACGCGCCGCTTTTCAGGCGCCACCACACCGACAATGCGGCTCGGCGCGCGCCGCTTTCAGGCGCCACCACACCGACAATGCGGCTCGGCGCTAGCAGCCCTAGTGGCAGTCTATACCACACCCACGACCGGAGTTGCAGTATATGCGCCGCTTACAGGCGCCACAACCCCACGCAGCCCTAGATGCGGGCAGGGTAATGGCCGCTTTCACACCGCTATCGCCTACTGTCATGGGGCGAGCAAAGGGGCAATTACGTGTAAATCACGGGCAGGGCACAGAATGGCGTGGGGGGGAGCCACGGGAAAGGTGGGCAAAGGGCCGGTTTGGCCTGTGTAAATTACATGCAGGGCACAGAACAGGCGTAGATGGCGTGCAGGCATAGAATAATGCAAATGGTTTGAAATAAGTGGCACTAGCACTAGCAGAGGCCCCCCCCCCACCCTAGCAGAGGCTCCCACCTACCAAGGTAGTCATGTAGGCACTGCTCTCCACCCTACCGCGTGCACTAGCAATTTTCACGGTACAAGGTTGCAATAGGTTGCTGAAATAAGTGCAAGGTGCTCTTCATGTCATGCCACGTCATGTAGTGTCAACACAGTCAATAGGTAAAGATGTAGATTGTTTATTCTTGTGGCAGAGGGCGCACGTCAAGTTAATTACTTCAAAATAGGTGCGGAAAGGGAAGGAATGTCATGATTAAATTGTATATTCCTGCTGCATGTCATAATTGCGTGTTCCCCAATTCCAGGCAACTAAAGAGCGTCACATACCGCGACGGGAGTACAGTGCCCCCCCCCCCCCGCAAGCGGAAGGTAAGAGTCACATCGGGGGTTGGCCATTGCAGGGGTAGGGATATGCATCCTAGGGGGCCGGTGTTCATTGTCCGGACCTCCTAGTCTTGTGTAACTGTGGCGTGTCCGGGACCGGTGCGTTGGCCTTACCGACAGGCTCCCAGCTCCAAACAAAGTTTGGGCTAACGTAAATGGTTTATATTCAATATTTACAGGGCCAGGACACCTGCCGGACAGATATCACATCGCTGCGTCGCATTCAAGGAACAGCGGGGCCCTCCTCTTTGTTTAACAGTTCTAACTGAAGTAAGTATTGAAAGGTGATGAGAGGTTAATTTTCAAGCTTGTGCCTTCTAACGTTAGGATACATATGAGGTTAGGTCCATTAGTCACGACGTTTTTCTTTGCAGGAAGCGGCACGATGTCGGAGCAGGGACGGCCGTTACCGAAGCGCAGGCGGCACACGCGGCGATTTTCCTTCAGTTAGTTGAGACGAACGGGGTGGCGTGGGCCACCAAGTTACTGAAGGCCAACCCGGCAAATTCATGTGTGAACAATTACATTATTGCTGTCGGAGACGAGGATACCAATAGTGCAGGACACGTTAGAGCGTCCAAAAGAGCTAAGGTGCCCACGAATAAAGACTTCCCGCCACCGCCTCAAAAGAAGGGCACTGTTAGCACCGCAGTCGCTGTGGTGCATGACGTACCGAGCACCTCGTACGTGCCAACCAGGGCCCAGGAGTTCCCTGGCCCCTCAAGCTTGCCTTCTAACGTTTCCCCGGCGGCGGAATATGCTACCAGAAGCGATCTGGGTAAGATGATGTCCACACTGGAAATATTCATGAAAGAAATGAGGGAAAGTGTGAGGCCTGGCCCTAGCGGGGGAGGGGGTCTACCATCCAATGTGTGGGGAGTCGGTGCTGTTGAACATAATGCATCAGGAGATACTGGGGGGGGGCGAGAGGGCACCGGCATGCCCAGCTTCTCACCCGCTCCTCCGACATACCCTGTTGACCCTCCGGGTCCGCTAGTCACGCCAGTAATTCCGGCAGTGCCCGCGACCCTGCCACCACAGGTACCAGACTCGATAGCCCCACCCCCAGCTGCGCCAGCCCCCCTTTCGAATACAGCGGCACCTGATTCCACGCCACCACCCCCCTCCCCAGCGTTGCCTGATGACGATGAGGTGCAATTCGACGCCCCCTTACTATCAGGGCGCTCTTGCTTGTCCTGGGAAGTACCACAGGCAGCAAAGGAATTAATATGGAGGCGAGAATTTTTAGATATCTTCTCTTTACTGATGCTGGGTCAGCAGGGGGCAGATGCACGCAAGGCAGGTGTGAAAGAAGATGAGAAGAAAGTGAGATACCAGCCATGGCCAGAAAAGAGCATTGATAATTGGTTGGAGGCCTTTGCAATATTGTCCTCGGTCATCATGGAGAAGTTTAGCGAACAAGGGCCAGCGCTGGTACAGTATGGGAGGCTCATACACAACGAGGCAAAAAAGTGGGGAGGTGTAGGCTGGTTAGAGTATGATAGGGAGTTCAGAAAAAAGATGTCTAGATCCCCCAACATGCGTTGGGACCATAAAGAGGTCCAGTTGTGGATGGACCATATGGGGTCCAGGGCGCTCCAAGGGGTGACGACTAACAGTAAGACTCAGGAAAGCCAGGCGTCACCCACTGACAAAACCAGCTACTCAACCCAGCAGGAACACAAGTTACCGCCCTTTCGAGGGGGCCACAGGGGGAGAGGTCAGAGGAGGGGAAGCGGGA
This sequence comes from Lissotriton helveticus, assembly GCF_964261635.1. Classification (NCBI taxonomy): domain Eukaryota; kingdom Metazoa; phylum Chordata; class Amphibia; order Caudata; family Salamandridae; genus Lissotriton; species Lissotriton helveticus. Next base: position 62,677,298 of record NC_136060.1, on the reverse strand, counting down.
AACCTCCATCAGGGTCATCCACAGGGTCATCCACAGGGTCATCCACAGGGTCATGTAGATTATTCAACGGTGGACACTGCCATTGGGGGAGTTCATGTAGATTCACGCACACGTGTAGCAATTGCGGAGGGCAGCACCAGGCGGGGTCATGTAGGTCCAACAAAGGGCAGAGACAAGGCAATCACCACGGGGGCAGGGGTGGGCAACACAAGTAACCCCCTCCCAACCCCAGCGCGCCCATCTTCATCCCCTGGCACCCCCCCTCTCCCCCCCTTCCGTCATTCTGCGGCGTAACGAAACACCCACGGCAAGCGCATCCCTAGGAGGTCCGCTAGTTTCACCAGAATCAAGCGCTGCGAAAGGGCCCTCACCGATCAAACTGGAGCGAATGATGCCGTTACTGAACAGATACCCCAACAAAATTGATGGGAGATTGCTCCTGGGGGGTTTTGCTGAAGGTTTCATTATCCCATACGTAGGTCCCCCGGCCGCCAGAGATGCAGACAACTTGAAGTCGGCCAGGGATAACCCGGAGGTAGTAAGAGCCAAAGTTAGCAAGGAACTGAAGCTGGGGAGGGTTGCTGGCCCGTTCCCGCTACCTCCACTAGACAACTTCGTGGTATCACCGCTGGGGATAGTTCCAAAGAAAGAGCCAGGAGCATTCAGGCTGATCCACCACCTGTCATACCCAGAGGGGGAGTCAATTAATCACAACCTTGAGGAAGGGGTATGCTCTGTATCATATTGTTCATTCGATGTGGCCATGGACCTTGTGCGTAGGGCCGGGAAAGGGGCCTGGTTAGCAAAGGCTGATATTGAATCTGCGTTCCGGCTCCTGCCAGTGCACCCCAGCAGCCAGAACTTACTGGGCTTCCGGCTGGGCAATGAGTACTATTACGACAGATGCATGCCTATGGGTTGCTCCATTTCCTGCGCTTTCTTTGAGGCCTTCAGCACGTTCTTACAATGGGTACTGCAAAGCGTGGAAGGTGTACTTGGCGTCACCCATTACTTGGATGACTTCCTGTTTGTAGGCGAGGCAGAGTCAGAGGATTGCGCAGAGGCATTGGCGAAATTCCAGAGAATGACAAGGTATCTGGGAGTGCCCTTGGCTCCAGGGAAGACAGTGGGTCCAGCGCAGGCCTTAGTGTTTCTGGGGATAGAAATTGACACGCTATCAGGCGAGGCCAGGCTCCCAGCAGATAAGGTCACAGAGCTAGCGGCCCAAATTAAACAGGTGCTAGGGCAGGACAAGGTATCACTAGACGACATCCAGAGCCTGCACAGGAGATTAAGCTTGGCTACAAAAGTGATACCTGCGGGCAGGGCCTTCGCGCGCAGGTTGGCTAGGACAGCAGCAAAGATCAAGCGCAGGCACCACCAAGTGAGGTTGAGTTTTGGGGTCAGGGAGGACCTTAAGGTTTGGGGGGATTTCCTCGCCAACTTCAACGGATCAGTGATATGGAGGGAACCCTGGACTAGCAGCCAGGAACTGACGTTGTTTACTGACGCGTCAGGAAGGGAGGGCTTCGGGGCAATCCTGGACACAGAATGGTGCGCGGCGGGGTGGCCTAATGCTTGGAGGAAGAAGAAGATTACCTCTAACATAACAGTTTTAGAACTATTCCCGATTGTGGTGGCGTTTCACCTCTGGCCGGCCTTACTGTGTGCGAAAAGAGTGGTTTTATGGTCAGATAATATGGCGGTAGTCCAAGCCATCAATACTCAGTCAGCATCTTGTGCACTCGTCTTATGTCTATTAAGGGAACTGGTCAAAGTGTGTCTATATAACAATGTGGAATGCAAGGCTAAGCACATTCCGGGAGCCTTAAACACGGCTGCTGACGCACTTTCCCGTTTCCATTGGCAGAGGTTCCGAGAGGCGTGGCCCAGGGCGAGGGAAGAGATGACGCCTTTCCCGGCTCGGCTATGGTTCCTGCTGCGGTGGCGCAGCGCATCAGAGAACTAGGCGAGATGTCAGTAGCACCTAGAACGATGAGGAGATACCAAAGTTGTGTGAGGACATACTGCGAAGTCATGGGCCCTTGGGAGCGGGAGGACTCTAGGCAGTTTGAAAAAGTGCAGGCGTTCATGGTCTGGGCAAAAGATGAGGGGAAGAGCCACTCATGGATGGCGGGGCATTTGTCCGCCATCGGGCACCATGCTCGCTTGTCAGGTCAGAGGGACCCCACGACAGAGTTCACAACAAGGGCGGCACTCAAAGGCTGGGCGAGAGTGATGCCCACATTGGCAGACCAGAGGGCCCCCATTGATTATGACACCCTGAAGGGCATGATAGACGCCTTAACGGCAGTTACGAGCTCCGCTTATGAGGCAGCCCTCTTTGCAGGAACGTTTAGTCTAGCATTCTTCGGAGCATTTAGGATTAGCGAATTAGTGGCACGGTCTAAAAAAGATTCCAACTCCAGGGCCATCTCGTTCAGGAACACCCGCGCATCAGCAGAATCAGTGGAGATCTTCCTACAGTCCTCCAAGACAGACCAATCAGGCAAGGGCAGGACCATCACTTTACAGCGTTTGGGGAATGACAGTTATTGCCCGGTGGCGCTGCTGGCCGCGTTCCTGCCTCGGCGCCCTCAGGCAGATGGCTTGCTACTTATCCACTCTGATTGTTCCCCAGTCACAAAGTATCAAGTAGACCACGTGATGCAGGGGTGCTTGTTTTTGGCAGGATACATAATAGAAGGGGCCAAGTTTAGCACGCACTCCTTCAGGATAGGCGCAGCCACTACGGCTTTCAGGGCAGGCCTCCCTGATGAAACAATTAAAAGAGTGGGTCGTTGGGACTCCAACTGCTACAGGAGGTATGTCAGACCACTGAGTGTGATACTCCCGGTGAGCAGGCAGTTGGTCAATGATGTGTAAATAATGTAAATAATAATAATTATGCCAAATAACATGGTGGTTCACAATTTGGTAGCCACGTGATGTGTGTTTGCATTGCAGTGCCTTTTAAGTATGTCAATAAAATACAATTTACAACACACTGTGTTTTATTGCAGGGAAAGAGGTGTGGGTGTTGGGGCACTCTTATGTCACGAGACTGGCGAGATGGGTGAATGCCACCACATGGAAGCACGGGCTTACCAACACCAAGATATCATGGTTCGGCTTCCCGGGGATGCACTGGGTTGCAATGTTAGGGACGCTGCGTAGATTAGTGAGGGAACAAAAGCAGAGGCCGAGCATCCTAGTGGTGCACTTGGGAGGGAATGACCTGGTCGCATTAGGCAAAAGGCGTCTGTTAGATGCAATGAGGAAAGACTTGAGCACCTTGAGCGGCGAGCTAGGACAGTGTAACATCTACTGGTCAGAGATTTCCCCCAGACCAATTTGGCATGGGGCAATATCACGGGAAGCAATAGAAATATCCCGCAGGCGCGTAAACGCGGCAATGCGCAAATTCAGCGAACAAAGAGGCATAGGTTTTATTAGGCATGGCTTGCTGCATGCTAAGTCTATTGGTTGCTGGGAATCCGATGGGGTGCATTTGTCCAAAGTTGGGATGGCGATTTTCCTCTTAGACTTGGGGGAAGCGCTAGAAAGAGCCGGATGTAGATAAGAAAGGGAACTGTAGGCTAGGTAGTGGGGGCTCTGGGCGCAGCGGGTGCCACGCCCAGGGCTGTGGAAAAAGAGAAGGCGACCCCCATACAGGACAGGCGCAGGAACAGGACCTGAAGCCACAGTGCGAGAGGCACAATACTGAGTCATACATAGCCAAGGGGCCCTTCTTGGGAACTTGGTTCAACGGCACCCCGTTAGTCCTTCGGGCGGTTGAAACCTGAGCAACCGGGGGTTTGCTAATAACGCCCCTCCTAGCTGGGCAAGGTGTGAGTTGACTCTCCCTTGTTCAGAGGTGGGCGGGGCAGATGGACGATAGGTCCATCGGGAGGCGTGCCTCCCCGGTCGACACGTGGCCAGGGCCACTAGTGTCTGCTTCTTTGGCTCAACTTCAGGCGCCCTGCAACAAGGGGTTGCGGGGTGGAGGGGTCGCCTGTCAGTTAACCCGTTTGTTATTTGTACCACAAATAAACCTGCAACTTTTTATTCCCAAACATACTTGTCTGTGTATCATTTGGGTAGAGGGTTGTGGGGCAAGGGTACCGATGCAACTACTATGGCCGGAAGACACACCTCCCCCACTTTGCAGTCAGCCACAGAGAGGGGTCGAGAAACAAGTGTGTTTTTTAGAAGTTTTGTTTTTGCTTAAATCATTAACCAACCTCCAGCCATCAGAAAAATGTCCGGGGTCGGCACCTAATTAAGAGGGGTTTGTTAGAAAGGCTGGGGGGAGTGTATTCCTCTTTTTAACGTCAGATGCTAATGACCTCTGAGAAGAAACTACAGTGGGAGTGAAGAGTGCCTGAGAGCGGAGGGAGTAGAAAAAGGTGTTTACACTAATAACTCCTACAAAGAAAAAGTAAGGTGTGCCTGGGAAAGTTGGCTTTAGCAAAGCAGGCAGGAGGGGGGCATATGGGGTGCAGTGCATGGAGGGAGGCGCAGCAGACACCCTTGGTTTGGTATTATGTGAGGATGTGGAGTGTGTGGGAGCATGGCCATGTCTGGCAGAGGAGGGACAGAGTTTCACACAGCTCCGGTCAGGCGCTACGGCCTTTCCTGCCTCTGTCCACTCGGTACTACTGCCCTGCCTGCTATAGCAGACCTCTCACTCCCAGCGTCATTCTGGCTCAGTATCTAGCAGTTCTATCTGTACCCCCTCACTGCTCTACTATAGACTCAGTCCCCTCTCAGCCTTGCTCTGTCCTGAGTCCCGCTGAAGACCCAGCTCCCTGCACTGTCCCGCTACTGACCCAGCTCCCCGCACTGTCCCGCTACTGACCCAGCTCCCCTCACTACCCTGTTCTACACTCCGCTCTCTCACTGGCTGTCCTGCTTGCTACAGCAGACCTCTCACTCACAGCATCCTTCTGGCTCAGTATCTAGCAGTTCTATCTGTACCCCCTCACTGCTCTACTATAGACTCAGTCCCCTCTCAGCCTTGCTCTGTCCTGAGTCAGCCTCGCTTTACAACGCGCAGGAGAACCAGCTTCCTGCACTGTCCCGCTATTGATTAAGCTCCCTGCACTGTCCTGCTACTGACCCAGCTCATCTCACTGTCCTGCTACTGACACAGCTCCCTTAACTGTCCCGCTACTGACACAGCTCCCTTAACTGTCCCGCTACTGACTCAGGTCCCCGCACTGCCCCGCTACTGACTCAGCTCTCCTCACTGTCCCACTACTGACTCAGCTCCCCGCACTGCCCCGCTACTGACCCAGCTCCCCGCACTGTCCTGCTACTGACCCAGCTCCTCTCACTGTCCTGCTACTGACCCAGCTCCTCTCACTGTCCTGCTACTGACCCAGCTCTCCTCACTGTCCTGCTACTGACCCAGCTCCTCTCACTGTCCTGCTACTGACCCAGCTCTCCTCACTGTCCTGCTACTGACCCAGCTCCCCGCACTGTCCCGCTACTGATCCAGCTCCTCTCACTGTCCTGCTACTGACCCAGCTCCTCTCACTGTCCTGCTACTGACCCAGCTCTCCTCACTGTCCTGCTACTGACCCAGCTCCTCTCACTGTCCTGCTACTGACCCAGCTCCTCTCACTGTCCTGCTACTGACCCAGCTCTCCTCACTGTCCTGCTACTGACCCAGCTCCTCTCACTGTCCTGCTACTGACCCAGCTCTCCTCACTGTCCTGCTACTGACCCACCTCCTCTCACTGTCCCGCTACTGACCCAGCCCTCGTTACAGCCTGCTACGGACCCAGCTCCCTGTACTGTCCCGCTACTGACCCAGCTCCCCGCACTGTCCCGCTACTGACCCAGCTCCTCTCACTGCCCTGTTCTACACTCCCTCTCGCACTGCCCTGCTTCAGACCCCACCCCCGTTCTTGCACTCCAAGTACTCTGTACACACTGTGCCAAATGATTTAACTGTTTAAGCAGATCTACATCGGGCCTAGCCACCGTCCTCACTGCCCCATTGACTATGCATGCGCCTATTCACTATCCTGCTCTGTGTTCACCCTCACTGTACTGATACAACCCGAGTGCCCCTCATTGACCAAATAGTGACCAACTGGAGCTTTGCCCCCTCACTACAAAGCCACATTGAAACTACTGCCTTGCCCCACGCTCACCCATCGCAGCCTTGTTTCATACTCTGACCACTCGCTGTCATGTTCAAGACTGTGCCCCTCACTGCCATGCTGCACACTCACCCCTTACAACTCAACTCCACATTCACAACCTCATTACTGCCACTCTTGAGTCTAAGCCCTCCTTGCTCCCCTGGTCCATGCTCTGCCTCTCACTGACCTGCCCCATACTTAATCCAGTCACTGCCCTGTGCCATTTTCAGCCCCCCCCCACTTTCCTGCTCTTCAGTCCGTTAATTCCTCGCTCCTGGTCCAGCCTCAGAGCCCTCACTGCCTTCTCACTGTCCTGCTCCATACTTAGCCCCTTACACTTCAGCTGAGCTGCACACTTAACTCTTGACTGTCCCTCCTCAATATGAGCCTTCCCGGCCCCATGGTCCAGTCTCAGCCCCTCCTGCCCCTCTCCAATCTCAGCACTCGCACTGCCCCGTTCCAAACTCACCCCCACACTGCCCTGCTCTATATTCAACACCCTCAATGCTTCACTCCACACTCAATCCCTCACTGTCCTTCCCCAGTCTCAGCCCCTCCTGCTGCTCCGATTTTACCACTCACACTGCCCCTCTCCATACTCAGCGTGGTAACACCGCTGCTCTCTGCAGGGATAGTGTTTTGTGCTGAACGGTAAGAGAGTGCCCCTGCAGGGCTTGGGCAATGCGTTCTGCACAGAAACCGTAACACATGTAACCAAACTATGCTGCACTTCACAGAATGTGCTGATGGTGCCAATTACAAGCCCCCAGCCGCACGCTCCAGCCCCACCATTCGGGTAGATTCATGCGGGCTCTTGCCGATGTTATTACAAATCAGAGTTCATTGGGAAATTGTTACAATATGCGGTGAGCAAATTGCTTATGCTGCTAAAATTGGATTACAACAGCTGATTGCTCCCACCGATGAGATTAGGCAAGTAGGGTGCCTGTCAATCTCCGTGCGTTAGCAGTAATTTTATTTGCTTTACCTCTCTCGAAACAGCATTGTTAGCAGCAGCGCAGGGCTCCGACCCAGTCAAGGAGCACCCAGCACAATACGCCACGGGCCGCCTCAAGTTAGACAACTGCCCCATCCCTCCGTTTGTCCGCTTATCTCACTGCTGTAAGAGTGCAACGTGTTCTGGAGCGCCACCGCTCCTGTGGGCAGGCCCCTCTGTCCCTTACCTGATCCTCAGGCCTATTGTGTCGGGCCAGGCAAGGGAGATCCCCCAGGAGCGAGCTCAGTCTTTATTGCATTGTGTTTTAATTGCATTTATATAGCACTTACTACCCCTGACGAGGCGTCAAAACGCTTTTTAAGGCAAGTAGCACGGTACTCCGGAACGCATAAATGATTAGTGGTGAATTAGCATCGTGAAATATGAAAGTAATTTGAGTGGTGGATATTAGTCAGTTATTTGGATTGAGAAGGATAGTGGAAGGACAGAAGAGGGAAAAAAGGTTTGTATTTATATAACACTTGTTACCCCTAATGGGGTGTTGAAGCACTTTCTTGGCGAGTAGCACGCTACTCTGGAACCCATACGGATTAGTGGTGAATTAGTATAGTAATTGTATTGTAATTGCATTTATATACCGCTTACTACGCCTGACGAGGCGTCAAAACACTTTTTAAGGCAAGAAGCATGGTACTCCAGAACTCATAAATGATTAGTGGTGAATTAGTATCGTGAAATATGAAAGTAATTTGAGTGGTGGATATTAGTCAGCTGATTTGGATTGATAAGGATAGTGGAGGGATAGAAGAAGGGAAAAGGTTTGCATTTATAAAGCGCTTGATACCCCGATGGGGTGTTGAAGAGCATTTTTGACAAGTAGAACGATACTCCGGAACCCATTAAAGGAATCTATGACGTATTTGCTTGACTGAGCAGCACCCTTTGCCACATTGTGGGTGTGTAACATTGTGGTCTGGATCAGACATAAGGGTATGCAGTACACACGTCACAAGCCTTGCAATGTAAGTAGAGTTACTCCCTCGTACAATATGTGATACATGTTACAGGTATTAATCAGAGTGTATATGAGGATTACCACTATGCTTCTGTTTACTGAGTTGAGATTCTGTAGGATGGCATACCACTTGCACACTGCAACATGGATGCACTATATTGGATGTGTATGGTGAGCATGTGGTCTCCAATATTAATTGCTGAGAGGTAGCAAATTGTCCATGGAAGAGAATGTTGCCATTTTCAAAGTATGTGATGTCCTTTGTAGTAGGCTGCCTCTAGGTATTTGCAAAGCTTTGCATAACTTCATGATATGACCAGGTAGTAGGAAAATGGCCATATCCTCCACCTTAGTACCATGCTAGGCAACAGTCCCTCAACCTATGAGACTGGTTCCTGTTGCCCACAATATCTTATTGAATGTCAACATGCCTAAGAGCAGGGAATAGGGTAGCACATGCTACACCGGATTGTGCATGGGAGATTGTGAGAGATGTGTTTTACATCCCTTTCTTAAGTGTCATCTGTGGCTGGACTATCATTGTAAGGCCACAGGAGGAAATCAGGGACAGTCGAAGCATTTAATATTAGGCTGTGATTGTACAACAAAGGAACCAAATACAGAAATTATGAATACCTGATGTATCAACTTTTGATAGTTACAAATCCATAGCAACAGCAGGAGAGAATGATAGCAGACTGAATGAGTGGAAAAGGAAAGGTAATTGAAGCAGGAGAGAACTTAAGTACACATGAAACATAGGTCATGGTTTACTACATGGATTGTGAGGGATGGAAAGACTAAAGCTTGAACATTGGTTATGTAATATATCTCTTAGTCCGAATATAATTTTATGAGATTACAAACAGAATTTGAATATGTAAGTTGGACCGCTGGCAATTCAGATTTGAAGGTGCACTGAGTGAAGGATGGAAGGGCAAGGGAATGAAAGAAGTCAAAGTAAGATTGGATGAATGGAACGAAAACAAAAGGTAATGTAAGATGGTTAAAAAGGGGCAATGGAAGGGCTGGAGGAGATTATCCGACATGACACACAAGTTGAGTCGATTGATAAATTGTGAAGCAGCTAAAGAAAATAGGAACATGAACAATGAGAAGTGCAGAAAGCTAGAAGGTAAACAAAATATTATGGGAATGGACCAAAGTGAGGTATGAATAGAAAAAGTAGATGAAGCACATGGAAATGGAGGACATAAATCAAATGTTGGAAAGATATCCTAAGTTAAATTAGGTAAGGTATGAAGTAGGAAAATTTCATGGGCAAATGTGCAGTGTTGCACGTTTCTCAAATTGTACAGCTGCAATAACCCTCATTGTCAAGCATTAGACTAAGGGGAGCTAAGCCCACAGAAACTTGAATGGTAAGTGTTGAGATCAATGACTTTTTCGGAGTATTTAGTCCTCGAGTGACAAAGTGGATGGGAATTCAATTTCCGGCCTACTCCCTTGGTTAGACTTGTTAAGTATATGTGGTCCTTTCAAAATTATGTGTTAAGGGATTGAAGTTGGCACACAAACAATATATGCACAATGATATTTCCTACATGAGCAAATTGTCATTGTTGACCTTCATGATTGAGTCCCTTGAGGTGTGTGCAAGCAGTCCATTCCCATAGATGCCATTCTGGAACCGCTGTTTAAAGACACATTGGTGGAAAATAAAATAATCATGGACACTGCCAGGTTACTTGGCCATGGCATTAATGAAGACATCAAGATGGTCAACTATTGCTTGCACATTCATGGAGTATGTGTGCTTCCTGTTTCTGTAAATGTGCGCAGTTTCTGCAGGAGGCATATGTTGCACTCCATTGCCTCCAAAACATGCAGAAAACCAACCTTGCTTGTTGTTGAGTTGATCTTTCGCAGTGCTGGGGAAGTGGAGGTACTGTGGTATCAGGTCGATGATGGCATCAAGGACAGTGGGTAGGAGCCTGGAGAAGGATGCCTGGGAGACTCCAGCCACTCTGGCGGTGGTTGGTTGGAAAGTCCCTAAATCCAACATGTGTGGTACAGCAAGTAGCTTTGTGTGCGGAGGGATGTTTGTGCAGCTCTGGGATGTGGGCTGCAGATTTGGTGCAATCTGGTTGAGGTGGCAGACAATGGACCCCATTTTTAAACTGTAATGTGATGTGACCTCCTTTGCCCTGAGGTGTATGACGGTGATCCACTGGCGGCAGAACTTCTCCCTTCTCCTGCGCTGCCTCTGTGGTGGTGGTCTTCTTGGTGCTCTGAGTTGCAGTAGCAGAAGCTCCATGATGTCGTTGAGTTTGCCAAGCCTGAACTGGAATACAAGTCTGTTAGCCTAATTTTTAAGACCAGGTAATTTCTGACAATAAAAAACTGCCGCTAATGGGTCTTAGCTGTAGTTTTTCTTTTTTACGAGATACAAGGAAATCCTTGTAATTATTGTGTTGTGCATTTTGTGGGAGTTTTTAAGCAAGAATGCCTACCTTGCATCTCATTGTCGGTAAGTCATGCTATCAGAAGTAGTGCTATTAAAACTTCATATTAATGCTAAAAAAATGCTGCTAACTGGACTTTGGGCTATGGTGGCCCTAAACGCTCTGTAAGTATGCCCCTCAGTTTTCGACTGATATCAACTTCATTTCTCACTGTAGGGGTGAGAAGTTGGCCTGGCATATGCTGTCCACTATTTTAGTGGGCACCTTGCACCAGTCCAAACGAACTCTTATTGATAGTAGTGGAGTGGTGTGGCTCACTGGTTAGAGGCGGCAGACCCGAGAGCAGAAGTCGGCCCGGGACCAGGGTTCAATTCCCGACGCGGCAGGGTAGTGGACTTGGGTCAGCGCACTCGATAATTCTCGCTTCGGTGCTTACTCTAATCAGGGGTTCCACTCGGCAACTCTGGGCATTAGCTTGCCTAATCTCCACAACGGCCCCATCAATTCCGGGGATGCCTGGCTCCACCTTGGAGACTCCCAGCAGGGACCATCCCACATGGAAAGCCAGGACGGGTTCCCCAGAGTTATACAGCGCCAGGAAACCTACGGACGGGTAGCAGTGCGCTTTACAAGCTCAAATACATTTACATTCACATTTACATTTACATGGTAGGTTAAAGACAACCTTATAAAATGCTATCCAAGTGGTAGGTGTAGAGAGCAGTCTTCAGGGTAAGTTTTGAAGGAATGTAAAGCAGTTTGTTTTGCCAGTCTTTAATCTCTTGAATGATCAAATGAAAGGAGAACCACACCAGGTACACATATAAAATATATGTATTTATTCTAAATACACTCCTCTAGTCTCTTTATGAGGCTAGAGGCAAAAGTACATCAGTTAAACTTATTTAGCACACAGAAAATTAGCACAGTATGCATTTAGCCCTAGGGGCCTCACAAACCATATACTAAGAAAGTGGTATAAGAACCATGACTGACATAGATACAAGACCTAGAGCCTGTAGGACCAATGGTGCCAGCAGGAAACACCCAACGTAGTGACACAGGAGACCCACGGTGGACGCGTGCAGTGTCTAAACACAGCTGCGAATCACCATTAGCTTCAATGGGGAAAGTCGCGGTTGGAAAATTACAGATTAGGGAAATTTAGGAGTGGACTAGGAACAAACCACTTCAGTACTAGACAGTTCAAGAGTCAAAACCCACAGGAGCACCAGAGTACTCGTGTTACCTCACCCACGGAAGCCGGGTGCATAGGTGTCTTTTCGTTTCCGGTTTCGTCGTCGTTCCCTATGGCGAGCTGCAAAGAAGTGCTGCAGGTGACCAAGTGGAAAGTGTCCGAGTGGATCCAAGGGGTGATTGAAGATCTGAAGAACCTGAAATCAGAGGGAACAGAGTCTGTGTCTCTTGCCAGTGACCAGGAAGGCGAAGAGAAGATGTCAACCGATGTTGGGTGCTTGCAGGTGAAGATGGTGAAGCTTGACTCTTCAGCCACGAGGAGCAGGAGGTGTTGAAGACAGCCAGGAGCTGGATTCAAGCTGTCCTATGAAGGATGTTGAGTGCTGCAGTGTCGGATTACAGATGGGACCGAACAAGCCTTGGCAACTTCAACCCACACAGAAAGCAGAGATTGGCTTTGGTGCAGACCAGCAAGGTCTGTGGGACTCACCCATTAGAGGGGAGTAAGGGCACGTCTGGAGCAACCAGGAAAGCCCAAGAACCAAAAGAGTTTTCTTCATGGGGACCCACCAGTCAATGGACCAGGGATCGCAAAGGAGCCTCAAGCGGAAATGCTAGCAGTAGGCCCGCGGAACACTCGTGGATGCTAGGCCCACAATGTTTGGTGCAAATGGTGCTTGGGGCTTGGACTAAAAATAGCCCAATGCACAATTTCGGGAAAGCTCGGAAAGTTGATGCACTTGCAAATGTGCATGGTGTCCAGGAGTTTCGGTCCCACTTCTCTCATGATGGTTGCGGGTCTCAGCTTTGCTGGGATCTCGTGTCGGCCTTGGAAATGTCTGGAAGTCTGGGTCCTGTGTTGCAAATCCTTCAGGATACGGCAGGAGCCTTGGACATGCAGACCTGTAAGATGCTCTTTTGGTGCCTGTTTAAACAGGGGAGTCACTCCTTGACGCAGAGGGAGATTCTTCCATCTTCTAGTCAAAATAGAATGTCAAAGGTCCAGGATATGTTGCAGAGTTTCGTCCAGGCTAATTTAAAGTCATAAGGACTGAGTTCCTAAACCTATACTAAGTTTAGGGGTTGGACTTACTCTAGGGACCCACCTGTGGGTGGATACAGGGAGGGGGTAATTACACCCCTTTCCCTTTGTCCAGTTTCACGCCAGAGCAGGGGCTGAGTGCCCCAGCAACCGGTTTGAACTGGCATATGCACAGGTACACCAAGTGTGCCCCAAGCACTGTCTGAAAAGCATTCGCTGAATGCACCCACCCAGCCCCAATACACTAAAGCCTGTCTGGGGAGGTGGTTACACCTCTCTGTGACAGGAAACCTATTGTCCAGGCCTCCCCTGCTGGAGTTTCATCCAGCAGCAGGAGGTCAGACTTGTATCTTGTGGCTGCAGCATCCATTTTGTGAAGCTGGGGCTCTTTTAAACTATTACAGGTTAGGTAAGTGTGCACATGTCTTCTCTCTCTAGAAGGGTGGAATTCAACCCCAGCCGCCAGAACTGGCAGGGGGTAGGATTCAAAAGTGTTTGACACCAAACACAATATGTTTTCAAGCAGCCATTCCAAAGTTATCATTTACCGCGAGGTTATAATGCACTTAAGAGTATATGGTCTGGCTGCATCACAGAACAGCTTCAGAGAATAGATTCTGAAAGCTGCAGAGGGGTTCTGCTTATGCATGGGCACCCTCTCACACAAAACCAAGCACTCTGCCTTCAGGATTGGTAAGGCCTGCCATAGGAGTGACCTATAGGTTTATATGCGTCAATGATTAAAGGTAGATATAGGTAGCCTATATCCTAGTAAAGGGTGCACGCACCACCTTACCCAGGCTGCAGTAGGAGACCTGTGGTGCCATTTTGGAAGGCTACCCAGGGGTGGAATAATACATGCTTCTGACCCTGGTAGGCCTCTGGAGTACCTATGCCCTTAGTACCTATGGTACCCTATACTAGGGACTCGCAAGGGTAACCCAGTAACCAATCTGGAGGGTACCTAATGTACATGCAGTCAATTTAGAGAGGAAGCAGCTAGGCTGGGGACCTGGTTAGCAGGCTCCCAGCCAGACTATAGTCGAGAAACAGTGAAACACCAGCAAAAAGTGGGGGTAACCATAGTAAGCAGATCCTACTCTCCTACAGTAAGTTCCTGAGAGCTTCAGGTGTTTGATATAGATGAAAGCTGTCCATTGTAGGTCAGTTATTTTTGAACTGATATTCACTATTTTTAGGAACTCAGCTTCTCTAAACAGTTGTTTCTAGATTGCAAACCATACACAATGAGGGTGTCCTATTAACCTGTGATTGATTGTTAATGTAACCTATGCTAGCTGTAAAGTGTATGGTATAGGAGCAATGTGGCACATAATGCTTGCTTTCTACACCTAAGGGAGTTGTGTCTGTGAAAGCAGTAATGATGGCTGATATTCAATTGAGCTATTTTGTACTTACCGTCAGACCGCTGATGCCATAGTAGTTTACTGACCAAAACCTGGGTGATGTAATCAGTGACATTATCAATGATGTCTTGAGTTGACATCAGTGATGTCAATAATTCATTAATAATGTCAACGAACATGTCATGAGTGATGTATGTAAGGTCAGAAGGAGCGCATGGAAAGAGCTCTAGTTATATTATTATGAATGGCAAAATATTGGTTGTTTTTAAGTTCAAAATGTTATACCCATACAGCTGTTTCCACATGCACTCTTGAACCCATACAGTGAATCAACTACTCACACATCTATGCATAGAGTCACACACCTCCCACCCACCCGCACACACACTCGGGCCCCCATAAAAAATACTCAGGCAACCAATCAATAAGCCATAGAGACACTCATGTAGCTTCTCACCAACCCATGTAGCCGCTTACACACCAAGTGACAGACTAATGCAGACATTCACACAGTTTAGTTACAAACCCATGCATTCAGTAAGACACGTTTAATTATTCACTTAAACAGTCAGTCAGGCACCTACTAAATCCTCCATCCAGGCACTTATACACCCACTCAATCTTCAATACAATGTGGCATATATGTATAGTATAGAAAATATTTAAACTTTATAGAAGCACACAGTCACTGGATGATGTCATCAGTGATGTCATCAGTGATGTCATTTGAGATGTCATCCGTGATGTCACTGACCATGTCATGAATGATGTAATTTGTGATGTCATCAGCAGTGCATTGCGGGGGCGTAAGTTATAGTTCGCTGAACTAACTATAACGGCGCAATTTCTCTGGTTTTGTACGAGTGAAATGTCCAACTAACTATAACGCTCCTGAGCCCTGTGGTTTTTTCAGTGAATTTCAAAGGTTTTTTAAATGCTAATTTCTAACTATAACGTCTCTGAAACCTATGTTTTTTTCAGTGAATTTCAAAGGTTTTTTAACTCTTTCCGTGCTGATGACGGAACCGCTCCGTCATCAGCCGCGGGGGCGCTGTGCTGATGACGGAGCGGTTCCGTCGAGGCCTGCCCGACGCGCCTGCGCGGTGCTGATTTGGCGCCTGCGCGGCGCGTTCTATTAAGCGGGCGGCCGCTCGCCCCCCCCTTAGCGCTGCGGCGGAATAGCCGCCGCAGCGATGTGGTTAAATGCTAATTTATAACTATAACATACCAGTCGAGTTTCCAGAGTGGGGGAGAAAGGTGAGCGTGGCCTCCGAAACACCACTTAGCAATCCCACTGTGTGGGATTTTCTGGAGGTAACAGGAGGAGTAGTTAGCCCCCAACGTCAACCTTGGGGGCCAACTACCCATTGTATTATCACCAGTAAGTCCCACACAGCAGAATTGCTAACTTGTTCTATCAGGGCGCGTCCCCTCCCTGCACCACTGTGCAAACACACCCTCTAGCACATTGTAAATTGGGGGATTAAGTCCCCTTGAATCCTGAGGGTTCCTGGGGTCAACTAGCCCACCAGGTAACTCCAGTAAGTGCCACAGAGCTGCTTTGCAAAGAGGTGGTCCAAGGCCATGCCCCTTTTTACACCTCTCTGCAATGCAGCTCTGTGGCGCTTACTGAAGGTACCTGGTGGGCTAGTTGGACCCCAGGGACCCTCAGCATTCAAGGGGACTTAATCCCCCAACTTACAAGATGCCAGAGGGCCTGTTTGGACAGTGCTGAAGGGAGAGGGTGGGGCCTGAAGTGACAAGTGTGCAAACACGCCCTGCAGTGCATTTTAAGATTGGGGATTAGGTCCCCTTGAATCCTGAGGGTCCCTGGGGGCCAACTAGCCCACCAGGTACCTCCTAACTTTAGGACTCCTAAACTGAGAAAAATCCTAACTTTAAGACTTTCTGTATTCACAGAAGGCATTTAGGAGTCCTGAAGTTAGGAGTCCTAACTTTACTCCTCCTAAACTGAGAAAATCCTAACTTTAAGACTTTCAGTATTCACAGAAGGCATTTAGGAGTTCTAAAGTTAGGACTCCTAACGTCTGTGAATACCGAAATGAGTAAGTGCTTTCTGTCACTGCCAAAATGAGTAAGTGCCTTCTGTGAATACCAAAATGGTAGTAAGTTTAGGATTTTGTCTTAAGTTAGTTCTGTGAATCGGCCCATTGTTCCCACCAAATATATGCTCAACCCCCAATGATAGTGAAACTGAAGTCAGAATGCTAAATTTAGCAACCCTACATATATATTTTATGTTATGTTAAACCTGATTTATAGATGCAGGAAACCCATGAAGGGATATACTTCTGCAGTCTTGCAGCAATGAGAAAAAACAGCAGTACTCCAAAGGACCATAGATTTACTAATGTAAAAGCAACATTATTAAGGCCATCCTGAAAGGGTGAAGTTCAGTAATAAGTTGTATCCTGAGTGGTAGACTGCTCCAGGGCCTTGCCAGGAGAAAGAATGGCCTCTGTGCTATCTCTACAGATCTGAAAGAGCTTAATAAGGCATGATTATAGGATCTTCAAGCCTTTGTTGACTCATAAATTATAATTCTAGTGCTCAAATAGACTGGCCTGGATCTGTAAAAGGCCCGATAAGCATGATAGAGCAACGTAAATGTTGCCTGCTTGTGCCCTAGCAGCTATTGGAGTGACTTTAAAATTGGAACAGATCATGTTCTATTAGGCAGATTACAAACTAATTTGGCTTTTGTGTTTGAATAACATGTAGCAGCAATAATTAAGAATCTACCAAGCCTTCATTGAAAGCATTGCCAAAGTCCAAGTGACTGACTATAAAAGTCTGGAAGATAGTACGGTGGCAAAACAGTGGCAACCAACTAAAGATCTTACGTAAAAAACTGAAAGTAGCAGAACAGACGTAACATGCTGCTGTTACTTGTTCTTTCATGGATAGATCATTGTCTATGCGAATACCTAAATTCCTGGTTGAATTTTTGGGGATAGGAGAAGAGCCAAGATTGGAATGAACTGGAATCTGATTTCTTAAACAGAATCACCACTGGTCTTATCGGCGTTTAGCTTCAGGCAATGATCTCACTACCAGAGTGACACCTCTGTAACTCCACAACATTGTGTCTTGTGGTTTCTACATTTTTAGCAATTGACACTATTATTTTAGTGTCATTTGCATAAGAATGAATATCGAAAAGTTTAGATTGAACAATAGAGCCAGAGGTGCCATATATATAATAAATAATGTTGGACTCAGTGATAAGCCCTGAGGTACACCACAAATAACTGGCATGGGATCTGATCTAAAAGGTGGGAGGTAAATTGATTTCATATGGCAAACGAAAAATGACATTTTAACAGTATGGACAGAAGCCGTGACAAATGCGGCCAACAAATCAGGAAGAATTAGGACTGCCCATCTGTTCTTGTCCCCGATTGCCCTAATGTTATCATTTACTACCATGAGAATGGTTTTCACACTAAGGTCTCTTGAAATCCTGCCTGTATTATTTCCTACATGTTGTTCTCCTCCAGGTATTGGTTGAGCTGTAGATGTATTCATTTTTGCGAAAACCTTAGCCAAGTAGGGTAGTAGCGCAATAGTGCGGTAGTTTGACATATCCACAGGGTGGGCTCCAGGTTTGACATAGACAAGTATTCATATTATTTTAACACACAAAAGGTGATGGGAGAAATATTGCAATTTGTCTACCACTGGCAATCACTCAGGTTAGTATCTCAACCCATCATTATTTTGCTCACCTTAAGATCTCAGTTTAGACCCAGCCAAATGCCAAATCAGTCATGACCCTGCATCAATAGGAATAGTCTAGCCTGAACTGCCATGCTAGGTCCTCCCTGAACCAAAACACAAGCAACCCAAGATCAGTTTCTTCCTGATTATGTCTAATCAGTCATGTATAGCTTGGTTTCAGTGGCACAGTGAGCAAGGGGCCCAAGTCTGGGCATACCTTTCCCACTTGGGGTATTACATCCAACATATGGATGGTAATGTGAGGAATGCTTTCAATATGTCTAACCAATGATCATTGATCAGGCTGCATCCCAATTCATAATTTTTTTGCTCACCCTGCCGCCTCAGTTTGGACCCAACTATATGAAAATCAGTTTGTTAATTACACAGTGCAAGCGCAAGTAGTTATAGTTAGCTCAGAGTTTCTGAAGGAAGAGAATCTTTGTTATGCTAATAACTTTGGGGTTGTTTGACAAATATTCACAAAACTTTCCCCCCCAAAATTAATCCACCTCAGCTCCTTACTGGAAGGTTCAGGGCTGAGCCAAAAGGAGGCTGACAATTTTTCCATGTTAATTTCCACAGCAAATATTGGGAAGAGAAGACAGAAAAAACAGCTGAATGGAATGACTCCAAATAAGGCAGAATGTTATTTAGAAAGTGTGCTTTCTGTATTTGATTTCAGCCATTTTTGAGAAATTCATATATAAGAAGGTTCTGGGTGTTCAAGAATGATTACAAAATAGTTATATATCAGGATTGTTGGTGTTCAGATATGTTCTGACTGGCGTCTTTAGAGGGAGGAATTAATATTGATCGACTTCAAACAACCTGAATAATATGTTATGACAGCCATTACAGAATTCAGGTAAATGGCTGCTGCATCCTGAAAATTAATTAAAAAAAGAAAAAGGAGACAGGTGATCCCTCTATTGGCTTGTTATCACTGGGACAATATATTGTGGCAGCTATTCTGGGACTCGGGGCCATGGTCCCCTTTGAAATGCATTGCAACAAATAGTAGATTTTTAGGGTCACAAAATGGAGCACATATAAAGGGTGATAACAGATATTAGTTACAATATATATCAGTTGTTGGTGGTACCATGCTAATTTTAGGAATTTTGCCCAGTTAAAAATGCTCATCTTTTGCTGGGATTTGATAAACCAAGTTTAAGAGAAAACTCTTTTATCTCATGATTTTCTCATATAAGTATTGAAGGTGTACATATTCTATAAATACACAAAATCTTCCTCAGCCATGTGGGAATAAGTCTCTAATTTTGAGTAAAACATGTACTTCCAACCGAAGCAGCAACCTGTTAGTTGAGTTCACCCTGTTCTACTGAAGCCACCCACAGTGATCTAACAAAAAGAGACATAACATTCTGAAATTATGATAGATGTTTGGCAAACCTGTAACAATTTCATTGGATTTAAAGCTGCAATACTGATAGCATTCCCTGTAGAAATGAATAAAATGAGGGGGTTGTTTTTTCATTGAACCTTTGCTTTATGCTGTAGGAAGCATTCGTTAAAACATTGTGGCATGCAGACTGAAACACATACTTTCAACACCAGCAGAAGACTGTAAGTTAACTCATTAGTGTGCTACTTGAGTTTCCCACAGTGCTCTAATAAACAGCTAGAGCTCTAACATTTGCATTTATGACAAAGTGTGGCATAAGTGAAGCCATGGTGATGAAATAAAAGCTCCTAAACTTAAAACATTTCTTTAGAAAGGAATAAAATAAGGGGAAAATTTGTGTCATTGAAATTATGGTTAGCTAGAAAGCCAGAATGGTTACAGGCAGGTGGCAGAGTCAGCACAATGGACCCCAGAGGGCATGTGGAGGGGGCTAGGGGCCGTAGGATGACTAAGGAGGGCAGGTGGGAGCGGGCAAAGGCATGTACACAGAGAAGGGAGGGCAAGTGGAAAGGACCACAGAGGGCAGGTGAGAAGGGCAGGGGATTATAGAAGTTCAATGGATGGCAGGCGAGTGGTGGACAAGGTCGACATGCTGGCCATGGAGGGGAGACTAGCATCAGTAGGGGCAGCGAAACAGACCGCAGGAGGAAGGAGGTAGGGGCATCCTCATGGAGAACAGATTGAAGGGGATAGGAGACAGCCCAGGGGCAGCAAGCTGACCTAAGAAGGCAGGACAGCAGCAGGAGCACAACGGACCATGAAGGGAAAAAGCGAAGGAGCAGAGTCACACGCTTGAAGAACAAAGGGCATGAAAGATTAGGGTTGGGAAACAAGCTGAGCCTGGAGGGCAGGCCAGAGCTGACCACAGAGAGCAGGGGGGGGTCAGCAGTGGCCCAAAGCTGACCATTCATGGCTGGCTGGCATGGGCATGGGCAACACACCGAGAAGGCAGGGAAGGCAGAAAGGGAAACAGGCATTCACATAGACAACAGAGGGCAGGGGCAGCAAGAGAATCAAGATGGGAAAGTCAACATGAACAGGGGCAACCAGCAAACTATGAAAAGCAGGCAGGATATGGCAAGGGAAATGGCATGCCGAGAGAGAACAGAGGGCCAGATAAAGTAAGCAGGGCAGCAAGTTGAACATGGGAGACAGACAGTCATCGAAATGGGAAGCACAATAGACCAATGTGGCCAGGATGGAGGGGGCAGGGACACAAACACACCAAAGTAGAATATGAGGAGGCCACAGGGGTAGCAAGCTGAGCATGGATAAAGCAAGCTGACCACAGAGTGCAGGCTGGCATGGGAACAGGCTGACTATGAAGGGCAGTCATGAGGGGCAGAGACGCACAGAATCTTTTGTAGCCCCAATATCTGTAATCTACTAAAATATAAGGCCATTATCTAAGGTGCTTAAGATCTTAAAAAAAGCAGGAACAATATGTATTCAGGAGTTTAGAAAAAAATCCATTGTCATGTAAAACTGAAGTGTAAGTGGGAAGCACAGATATGACTTTGGCAAAGTCTGCTAGGGCTGACTATGCTACATTTAGAAGTTCTGCTAATTGAAGTTTTCTCGATGAAAGAATTTTGAACACATGAAATAGAAAATTGACACATGGTACCTTTGGAGTGAGCAATGAAGTACTGATCAGTGCTGCTTGAGCATGTTCACTGCTCAAATGTTGGCACAAGGAAAGCCCTACTGGAAGTGGAGTACTTCATCTTGCATTGTTCAAACCCTGCTAATGTCGCTTGATTTATTTAAAAAATGTACAATTTGGCCAACCAATACTGTTATCATGAATCAAGAAGGTGGCATTTGTTCCTGTATTAATTTAACATTATTTTGCATTAATTCTGAAGACCTTCTAAGTCATACATGAGTGGTTCCTGAGGACCTCAATAGGAGTGGGTAGGTTCATTCTGAGATGTACAGTAGCATGTGTTACCACACATATTACAACTAAAGATTTATGGCTAATACTGGACTCCTACAGTTTTCCTACAATGAATGTCAGGAGGTCAAAACCTGCTGAAACTTGTGCGGAAAAAAATGCCTGATATTTACAGAGGCATGTGGATTCTGGGACAGAATCATAATTGAGCCTTATTTATCTGCCCGGTAAACATTTTATTCTGCATATCATTTACAAAAATATAGCTCTAATCGAGATAATCATAAATAAATCTACAAAAATAAGACTTTTTTTGTGAATGATATTTAAAACAAAACATTGATACCATACAATATTTCTGTTGACCATATTCTGACATATCATTACATTCTGTCCATCAATTGTTCTTTTTACACTTTTTTGAAAGCTGGCATTTGTTTACTTTAATCATTTAGTACCTTCTGCCTGCTCCTGAATACATGTCTGGAGTGGGTGACAGCTGGACTTTGTGCATTCCCTCTAGATAGCCACACACAAAGGGAGCCATCTTGAGCAGAATGGGAGGTAGGAGATGGCATTCATACTGAATAGGGTGTGTTCCACACAAAGTGCTACATACCCCCCTGTAGTGAGTCTGTAGCCAGTATGGGAAAGGGTGGGTCTCTCTGCACTTCAGAAGCCTCTCTTTGAAGTCTCCCCCACTTCAAAGGCACAACTGGGTTTAAGTATTGGACCTCTGACACCACAAAGTCAATACATTTCTAGACCTGTGGATACACTGCCAGTAATAAGGCCTACCACTTTTTTGGATTGCAACTCTGCTGGACTCCTGCTTTTCTATGCTGACCTGCGGCCTGTGAGTGAAAAGGAATGAACCTACATCTCTGCAGCCCAGAACCAAAGTGACTCAAAGGGCTTGCCTCCCGATTGAAGTCTCAGGGACATAACAGACATTCAACTCACCTGCCACAGGACCTGGACTCTTCCATCTGAGAGTCTTGCCCTACTAAGTGGTGCCAATCCAGTCCTGGGCCCTTGGAAGTGGGTAAAATGTGCTGCAACTGCCAAAATCCATGCATTGCTATTGTTGCGCTGCTCGAACTGGCGCATCTCCATTGACACCAATACATCACCACAGCTGCGAAGATCGAGGACATCGCATCTCCGTCAACGCCAACAAATCACCGCTGCTGTGAGGATCGAAGAAATCACATTGCTGACAGCATGTCACATCACCTCCATTCCCGACGTATGTCCGGCTTTGCACGGCTCAGAGCTGACGCATCCCCTATATCCTAGTGAACAACACGGATGCATCAGCACCTTTGCATCTCACCCTTGACGTAACCCTAAACAAAGATTTTGTTTCAGTGAACCGCAGCTGGTCCCCATATCCGACCCATGCAGCCAGATAGCTCCGGTTGGCGCTTTATGCTTTTAAACAGTTTATTAATTAAAAATTCAGAACTCCGGTTATATTTATTTAAGTTCTGTCATTTAGGTCTTGTTTTGTTCAATATATTAAGCTCTATTTCTCTAACTGGGTTTGGTATCTTTTTGCATGGTGTTTTACTTTTGTACTGTTCGAAGTGCTGCACCCATTCTTTACATATTGTTTCATAAGTTAAGCCTGACTGCTCTGTGCCAAGCTACCAGAGGATGAGCACAGATTAATTTAGGGTGTATACTGACCTACCCTGACTCGGGCTGTGATTCCTGCTTGGACAGGATGCATATCTCTGCTAACCAGACACTCAAGGGCATATTTACAAGGAGTTAACGCCACCGCAGCATCACATTTTTGACGCTGCAGCATTTTATTTTTTTGTGCCGTATTTACAAAGTGATGCTAGAGCCCCTTTGCGTCACTTTCTATTGCTAGCGCATATTTTTTACAATCCAGTCCTGGTAGCGGCATTTTCTGAAAATGATATGCAAGGTAGGCGTCCCCTCTGAAAAGCACTCACAAACCTGACACTGCCATATGTACAAGGATTTTCTGAAACACTGCGATTTTGTAAAAACTGACTATAGTTTCCATTAGCAGCCTTTTTTTACTGCTAGGGTAAAGCTGGTCTTAAAAATGATGTTAGCACATTCGTATAATTGCAAAACAGACCCAGAGCTACTTGGCAAGCTCAGTATACTCCATGGATCTACTTTTATTGCAGCTAGGAACACCAATGAGACCACCACCAATACAACAGAGGCAGCGCCGACGAAGGGACTGGACATACAGCCAGATGATAACCCTCATTGACCTCAGGGAGGAAGAGGTCATTGGCCATTACAGGCTCAGAAGGGCGCCCATTGCCCTGCGACCTCCACTAGATTGTGCCAAGGCTGAAGACAACATCGTAGCCCTGCACCAACATCCGTCTGCAGGCCAACCTACTGGCTGTCCTACACATGCTGGCGTCTGGAACTTTTCAACCCACCACAGCCAGAGGAGCAGGAGTACACCAGGCATCCTTCTTCAGGTTCCTCCCCACAGTCCTGGATGCCATAATAAGCCTTATGCCTCAGTACTTCTACTTCCACAACACAGCGTAGCAACAACAGGACAACAAGAACAGCTTTTATGACATTGCAGGATTCCCACATGTGTTGGGAGCAATGGACTGCACAAATGTGCAACTTGTGCCTCCTGCAGCTACATCGCATATCTCTCACAACAGGAAACACACTCCTTCCATGAATGTGCAGACAATTGGGGGCCATCTGGGACTTTTCATAAACGTCCTTGCCAAGTATCTCCCGGCACCAACTAGCCCAAGACTCTCAGTTACATTCCGGCATCACCCCTTCCGGTGTGGGATAGCACCTCGTGAACTCTGGGGTGGAACAACAGGGTAGAAGTTGACCTCAAATCTATTTGGTTTTTGGTCTCTGTGTCTGACAGTATTTATTGTTTGCAGTTTTGTTATGTAATTGATCTTTCATTGAGTATAGTATATTTGGTGTTGTTAGTATTCATGTACCGCATATTTTATGTATATGTTTTTCAGATTTTTGGTAAATGTCATTTGATGTTTTCAGATTGTAATTTCATTGTATGTTTTCCTTTTTTTTGTTTTTTTTTGTTTGGTAAATGGAAAATAAAGTTAAAAAAAAAGTATCTGGGAAGGGTACATGATTCGTTCATTGTTGGGCATTCCCTTATCAATGAGAATTTCCAGAATGGGACCTACAGGGCTGACCTGGTTATTCATACGTACATCCCAAGCACATGACAGACCACAAGGCACTAAATCATGTAGGAAAACATTGGCATATCAGTCTTGCATTGAATGAAAAAGTGCATACATTGTTGGTGTGGCCCGATTTATTTGTCCCAGACTGCATGGCACATGCACAACACATTTCCTATAAGTTACACATGCCAACACCGCCTAAACCATCGTGGCCCACATTAGTACAAGTCAACTGGGCTGATATAGTATCATCATTCATGATGCTGTGGTGGAGCAGCTATCCAAATCATGGCAATGGGGCAATGCTAAGTATGTCTGCATAACATTGCAAGGCCTCATAGGAATGCAGTACTGGAGGCCACAACAAAGTGCCTCGCTCATTCACCCTGCTTTAAGCATGTCTACCATAGGCCTTGCTGTGGCCTTTCTTATCCAAAACCAATGAAGATCACACATGTGTAGACACATTCTATGTACAAGGACCCTGGGACAGTGTGCAAATAGTGTGTATCCAAAGAGGAGGTGAAAAGATGATACACCGAATCAAATCTCTCATTCTCATGTCCATTCGAAAATGTGTCCAGCATTCTGCATGACACATTGAAGGAGGGAATAGCACACATTGTAGGAAATTTGTTCTGGCATGTGTCCCTTAAAGCATGATATCATATCTGGACACTTAGCTGACACAAGTGCACCATGGTGAAAGGGGGGGATGTTGGCACTAGTCATTAGCATGTGATGTTGCAAATGTAGTCAAACCATGGACATGCTGTCTGTCAACTGAAAGGCACACTCCATCACTTCATTTTGGAAACAGGTTAGTTCAGCCTTTTCATGCCCATTGATGCCCAGTGGCCGCTCGCTTTCTTACAACCTGGCTAGGATCTGGAACTCCCTTCCCCTCCCTATCAGATCAGAACCTAACCTTCTCACCTTCCGTAAACTATTAAAAACTTGGCTCTTCAGCAAAATTCCAATCTAACTTTTCACTCAGCTTCTCTTACTCCAGCCTCTCCAGCCCAACTCACTCTTTTCTATAGCGCTGGGACGCCCCTGGGTAGCCAACGCGCTTTACAAATCATCAATTCAATTCAATTCAATTCAATTCAAATGTTAAATGAGGCCCTATGTGCACAATCAATTGTGTACTGTCAATATAGTGGACCATATGTACTGCCATGTGTATATTACCATGTCCCATGTTTACAAGCTCCCGCTATCCTATTAATGCAGAGGAGTTATGGGCATTCCTGTGGCTGATCTGCCATTATCTTCCTAACATGATAGTTCATGGGAGCCGTGTGATCCAGGGCTACCCTGTAAAGATAAGGAAGCAGCGATGGGAGAGCATACGTCAACAGATGCAGCACATTCATGGTGTGGACTTTGACACCCAGCAATTGAAACATCACTGGGTAGATGTGGTCAGCAGGGAGTCCAACCTCCTATAGTACGTGGGCATCGAAGTTGATGGACCAACATCTAGGTACACATAATGTGTCTCCTCTCTTATCTTTCTCATGTACCCATTGATTATTTGTGGAACCATTAAGTATGGCTTCAAAAAAACCAAAAAGGGGAAGCATAGAGGTTGAGATAGAATCGCCCTCCTAGACGTATCATGTAAACAATGAGATTCTATCAATGTGTAGAGGTGCAAAATATTTTTGATATGTTTTTATTTTTTGTGAAATGCTGGGCTCTCTCTTAGAAGTGGAAAGACGAGAGCACAATGTGCTTGTTAAAATACCCCTCACACACTAAAAAAATCCTTTAGTGTCATGCTTCATCATAGGGGTCTTCCCGTCCCTATAACGGGGCGGGGCGTGCTACGACCAGACGAACTACGCGGGAGCACTAGAAATGTGACAGGGCTATGTGTTGGTGTAGGGGTGTCAGTGAAGTGTAGGGACCTAACTAGTGAATGCAAAAAAATACAAAAAAATGTATTAATTAAAAATTCCCTGGCCTAGTAGAAAAATAAATTTTATTAGCTTCTCTAGCTGGGAACGTTAAGAAGGGGAATGTGAGGTAGAGCAATTGCTAGCTACCATTAAGTATGGTTCACAAGAAAGTTTTGCTCTAAATAGTAATGTCTCCATGCAAAAGGGGCAAATGCCAGGCCCATAGTACTGGCACAATATGTGCACCAGTGCAATCTGTGACACTGTGTGGCCCAAACTATTTTAACTGTTACAGAAGGTGAGACAGATGGTTCCCAGGGAAGCATGAAGTTGATTTACATTGCCATAGCCAATCCAGACAACTCATGTGATGACAGGGCAATGCTGTTTTTTTTCCCAGAAGACATTTGTCATGTACAGTTGGGACACTTCATACATTAAGGGGCTTATTTACAAGGCCCTTGCACTACAGGCATTTTGACTTTTAACAGCGTCAAAAGAGATGCAGCGGCTCCGCTGTGGACATGAAAGGAAGTCCCTTATTGATGTGCCAATGATACTCATAACCTAATTTGTCTGTCATCAATGAGGCCTGCCATGGCTTACACTGCTGAGCTCACCTCTGAATATGGCAGTACACATTAGACTGGTCGTTAACACCATTTCCTATGTGTAATGGATATAGTTCCTTGATGCCCACTCTGGCTATGCTGTGCTTTGCATATGGTGCCTGATTACTCCTGACTGCAGAGCAAATCCCACATGCCGCATTTGCGTGGCCTCATGCAGGGGTTATTGAGGCCAGAACCACAAAGCAAACAACAATGGGTGAGTATGTCAAAAAAGGGAACAGGAAAAGGTAGTAAAGGAAACGGAATATTGACAAATGACCTGTTGTTGCACAAATTAATCCTAAAATCCAGCGCCTGGGGCATGCCAACGACTAGGACTGAGAGTGGTGTAGTCCCTATACATAGTCAGTTAATGCACGTTTTCGACGTATTTTGTTTAATAAAGACCCGATAAGAGTGAGCTTTACATGACTGGCAATACCTTCGGAAACACACTCACTAAGATAGCGGCAAACCCGAGCACATATTTCCTTTCGCCAAGCCCAACCAACCGCTGTTTAAAAACCGGTGTTAGTAATGTTTTTTGTTTCACAACTACCTTGTTATTAACATAAACACATCGATTCAAATGTACCGTTATGAGTTAAACATAACTTACCATTTTTTACCTTTCACCATAGATTATGTTTGAATTATGTCTGCAAAGAAAAAATAATTTTTAGAAAATATTTTTTAGGACCTACATTAAATGTTGCATTATTTGCTTTGTTATAGAAAGATCCCCTGGAAGAAGGCATGTTCATTGCCGAAATGCATTGGGAATGTTTAAATGTCTAATCATGAACTACAGTGAAAAACTATGAACTTTACATCTTTGTGAAGATAACAAGATGGAATAGACACTATAAGTCTCAACAGAAAAAAATATTGTTTATATAATTGATGATCTTGCAGTAACCTTCTTAATAGAAGGACTCATTGGAGCCCGGGGGACACACCCCATATCTAGGGGGGTGCAACCTTTAGAGTTACTTTGAACACTTTTCATCGGAGAGTGATACCTCGGAGCACCATACAACTTAAACAAACCACAAGCAAACACATAGTGCGCCCATACGAACCCTTCTTACTGTAGTCCCTATACAGACTTTGGTGTTCCCTGATTGGAACCATCAGTGAATCTGATTGATCAAGTTAATTGACAAATGTTGAAACACTCTTGTAAGAATGACAGACAAGTATTGTTGTTCAGAAGTTTTATATAAAGAATTAATAGGCAAAGCATGCTGATTATAAGTACAGAGACCACAGTGCAGTTCTAAATGGAATCCGGCATAGATTCTCCTCCTAAAAGCATTGAATAGGGGCTTCTGGGGCACAGAAATCTACATGTACTTTTATAGGATGCCAGACAAAGATATTGATTTATCCTACATGGGTACATGGTTCTCAAGATACGCATCAATAGGGAACGAGCAAGAAGAATCATTTGGCTTCTGAATCCATTTGAAGATTCTCACATGATAATAGCACATTGGATTTCAATCATTCTCACAGTTCATGTGAGCATCTCATTTGATTCATTGTATAACAATAGCCTGGGAGAATTGGACTATCATTGGTTAGGAACAATGAGAGAAGATCTCTAGGAATGATCTCTGTATATTAGAGTGAACCAAAGAATTCTTTATTTGGAACAGTAACTTCAGCAGTATTATATTGTGATGTTGGTGCAAGGTGGAGGACAATTTAAACATGGTATAGACTAGCATAAGCTTAGCTCATTTGCATTGATTGTGAGAAAGTAAAAAACAACTGCTGCAGACCCATATGTATCATATGTCAGGTGGTCCTAGGATAGAAGGGTCTCTGCTGCCTTTGATACCGTTAACCATTTAACATTACTCAATACTCTCAAAAAAAGTTTTGGCTTGGGTGGCGACGTCCTCAAGTGGTTCACCTCATATTTCCAACACAGAACCCAACAAATTAAAGTCTGTAATTGCCTCTCGGAACCTCAGCCAATCACCTTGGGTGTCCCCCAGGGCTCTATTCTCTCTCCCACTCTATTCAACCTCTTCATGTAATACCTTACTCTTATTCTTAACAGGCTGGGCTCAGTTACCACCTCTATGCTGACGATACACAACTATATTACAGAATCAAATCCCATGATGACGTCTTACATCTAAATGACACTCTGACTAAGATACAAATGTGGTTCCATTACAACCACCTAAAACTTAACCCTAAAAAAAATTAAATCATTCTATTTACTCCTAAAAATAACCCGCTTCCTATCCAAAATTGGATCTCTGATATTAATACTCTCAACTGCTCTCTCACCATCTCAAACTCGGCCAAGTCCCTCGGCATCAGCATCGACCAGAGCCTCAGTCTTACTCCCCACATAAAAAACTCAGCCAAAGGTGCTCTCTTCTCACTGCACCATATTAAAAAAATCAAACCCTTTATTCCTGATGATTACTTTAAGTTAGTTGTATAATCTTTGGTCCTGTCCAAAACTGATTACGGTAACGCCTTGCTTGATGGAACTCCTAAAATCCACCTTGCCCCTCTCAAATCGATTCTTAATCATGCAGCCAGGCTAATCTCTGACTGCAAACGCTTTGATCATATCTCCCCCGTTCTCAAAAACCTGAAATGACTTCCGATCGAAGGCAGATCTACCTACAAGACTGCATGCATCACTCACAAAGCCCTCCACCAAAATACCCCTTCCTACCTCCCGGACAAACTCCACAAAGCAGGTTGCTCTAGAACTTTGAGGAGCACTATCGCACTTGTACTGGTCCCTCCTTTATTCAAAAAGAAATCAAAGCAATCTTGCTCTTTCTCTGGTAATGCGCCGTCCATCTGGAATGCCCTTCCCAAAGATTTACGTTGCAATCCCTCCTACGACTGCTCCAAAAAATACCTCAAGCTGCTTCTTCTCAACAAATACTGGGGTGCTTAATTTATTGTTTCACTGTTTATTCATTTTTCTTTCTCCATACATGGTCATTATCTACTCCCTTGCTCTTCCTTTGTTTCTCTCTTCCCAGCTACCGCCTTTCCCCCTTTTTTTCTGTCTCTCTAACATACCCACCCTTCATCAATCACCTTCTCTCCCCTTATTATACCACTTACCACTATATTACATTTCTCTCCCGCTCCCCCCTATCGGCTTTTACTCTGCAATCGCTTTTCCCATCCATTTCCACTTACCTTAATCTGTTTATTTCTCTTTGGTCTAACTATTTTTGTATTTTTTTCCCCAAATTTCGCTATTGCCATGCCTCATTACCTTTATTGTATTATTACTCTGTTTGAAACTCTGTTGTTTCCAATATGTTGTAAAGCGCTCTGATACTCCTGGGTCCAGCCAGCTCTATATAAAACCCTTTAAATAAATAAATAAATAAAATAAATAAATGCACATATAAATATCAGTTTATGAATTAGGGTGTCTTTTATGTAAAAGTAATGCCGCACAACTCAGCTCAGAGCAGTGCAGCAAGTCACATTTGCTGAACTGCATTACAGGGAAAGGGCAGGAATGCACCGTATTTATTACAATACAGTGCATTACTGTCCTTTCCCCAGTACTGGCACACAGTGGTTTGGCTAACTCCAATAGAGGCACCCATGCACCAAAGTGCAAGGGAACTGGATTTGCATGCAGAGTTGTTTTTAGACACAGAGGGGCACCTTCCTGCACAACACAAATCCTGAGAGGCATTTTCTTCTTTCTATGTGTGTTGCATTCTGCAGCAGACATAGAAAGCAGAAGTAATTAGGAGAAATGAAGATATTTCTCCTCATTACGTCACACCTGGGAATGCATAGCATTTTGGCGCAATCCCACATCTACCACTTTGTTAAATCTGGGAACGCATCGACAACCATGCAGCACCCATGGAATGCTTCCCCGGTCAGAGTAGCGCAACACAGAGATTTGTGATGTGTTGCTTACTCTGGATTTATGAAGCCAATCAGGGGCACTCAAGGTGGCCTTGTGTGGCTCCATAAATTGCATTTAGGTTACAAAATTACCGTAAAGGAATGAAAAGACAAGAGGCATTTGGCAAAACAGGAAAAAGTTTGTTTAATTAAACACAGTGGATGGGAGAGTCACGACAGAATGTGTCTAAGGAAAGTCTCGGTGTAAAAATTTTGGCCGGTATTATATATATTTTGTGAGGTATAATAAAACAATTTTTGCATTCCTGAAAAGCATCTCAGTCATAAATTAACAAACTTGGGCATCAGATAAAGACACAGATAGCTCTCGACAGCAGGGAGAGATAGTGTGGGCCAGTGTATATGTGTCCAGATGTCTTGAATGAGAAGTGTGTGATCACTACATATAGTGTGCCTGTCCTCCTATCCAGATTGGTTTAGTGTTTCTATCTACTTGTGGTCCTTTTGGGGAAGGCTAACCTTTGGTCAAATGTGTATTATTGGGGCTATTTACCTTGGACCTGTTTATGGTATAACCATCTATCTGTGGGATTGATCAGGGCTTTCCCTGGGTGCTCATTTGTCTTTGAGTTCAGAGAGACTCCACTTGTGACATGATATTTGATAGGCATAGGTGTGGGTCATTTGTCCTGCCTGATCACTTATCTATAACTCGGGGTTGATGGGGAGATCACCTTGGGTAAATCTGATAGCAATGAGACAAGTTCATTGGAATAATATGCCAGTCACTGGTATTATCTTTATCGACATTCTCAACATTGTGTGCACAGTTGTCATAGCGTACATCAACATTGTCTTTACTGATATTGACATAGGCATGCTTCCTAAATCATGGCGTATATTGACATTGTTTTTACTGGTAACAACATTGTAATTTGTGTATACATTGACATTGCTACTGCCTGTATTGTCACTGTTGTACGGACATAGATTATAGCATACATTGACCATTTATTGGTATTGCCGTTGTCAGGCCTGCCCATATCATGGCATTCACTGACATTGTATTTACCCATTCTAACACTTCCCTCTCTTGTTGATATTAAACTCTTTTGTCCTCCTCGTATGTCATGACAGTTATACTATTTGAAATTGTGTGTGTGCCTTTAGCGTTTGTTACTTTTTCCCTAACTGTGTGCATACTACCTCATTTGAGGACTACGTTTTTACAGCAGGCTGGCCCCGCTTGTTGAAAACCACATAACAGAAGTACAATAATGAGAACTGCCATCAGTGATGTAAATAGTAAACACCCATAGGGGGATCCATGAAAAGATGCTATGCAACCAGTCCTGCTAGGGGGCACCTCCCTCTCTCCTTCTTCATGTCCGATTGCAGACAATGCAGTTCTTGGATGGCACGAGCTACTATCTCATTGTCCATCTCATTTCCGGGAATCAAAGTACAACAGGAATCACCAATCTTGACACACCCTGAACCCTCCATCGCAGTCATCAAGTCCAACACGTACCAATGTTGCATGTTATGTTATGTTATGTTAGCTGGTGTTTTGTTGAGCGCTCAGCTACTCAAGCAGAGTATCCCGGCGCTATCAGACCCAGCACAGCATAACCCCGGCGGAGAGGGGAGAATTATTGGCTGAACAGCCACATTTAGAGCTCTTTTCTAAAGGACAGTAAGTTCTCACTCTTTCTCAATGACAGTGGAAGGGCATTCCAGGCACGGGGCGCCAGATATTTAAAAGATCGACCTCCGGTCCGAGAATGCCTAATTGCCGGGACCGTGGTCAGTGACAATGACGCCGACCCTAAGGCTCTAGAAGGATGGTGAAAACCAATTCTCTTCCTTAGGTAAACTGCCCCGGTGCCGTGAAGTGCCTTAAACGCGGTGGTAAGAGCCTTAAACTCAATGCGTTTCCGAATTGGCAACCTGTGGAGAGACTTCAGCAAACCCGCAGTATGGGAACTACGGCTGAGGCCAAAAATTGCCCGTACCGCCGAGTTCTGCACTACCTGTAAACGCGATAGAAGATACTCAGGAAGACCAAGGTAGAGCACGTTAGCATAGTCAAGCCTTGATCCCACCAAGGCTTGTACTGTGGTTTTCCTGTGGGCAATGGAAAGAAAAAGGAGGAATTTCCTTAGCGTTTTTAGTATCCCAAAGCACTGTCCAACCAGGCCCAGAATCTGTGGTTTAAGAGTAAGACAGTTGTCCATCCTAACTCCAAGATTCTTAGCCGCCAAGGTGTCGGCGGAAGATGGAAACATACCCGCCGGCCACCAGGACTTCCAACCGGGGTCCGGAGGACAACCAAAGAAAAGAACCTCGGATTTGTCTGAGTTACATTTTAGCTGGTTAAGTTGAAACCAGGCAAAAACCGCACCCAGACAGCTCTTAATGCAATCCCCATCAAAGTCCATATTCTTTCCGCAGGTGAAAAGAAGCTGGGTGTCGTCAGCGTACGAGACAATCTGGGCGCCCAATGACTCGACCAGTGTCGCCAAAGGGGACATATAAATGTTGAAGAGAGTGGGGCTTAAAATCGACCCTTGGGGGACTCCCACCTCCAGAGGCGGCACTGCGGCCGAGTACGGAGGGGCCCAGACTGGTTGATGTCGGTTGGAAAGAAAAGACTCAAACCATCTGAACACCGTTCTCCAGACACCAATCTCCAAGAGTCTTGCCAGGAGTCGGTCATGGGGAACGGTGTCAAACGCCACCGAAAGATCTAATAACACCAGCAGTGCTTTCCCTCCTATGTCCAGGACCTCCTTCATAGCCTCCGACACCTCTAGCAGTGCCGATTCAGTACTCATATTTGCCCGGAAAACCGACTGAGTATGATGCAGGACACCATGTGACGCTACAAAGTCAGAGGGAACGGCCTGCACATGCTTTTCCGCAACCTTAGCCAAGACCGGGAGCAGAGAGATAGGCCGATAATTGGCGTGGATGCTAGGGTCCAGAGACGGCTTTTTTAAAAGAGGGAGAACCAACGCCTGTTTCCATACTAGCGGCACTACCCCTGTCTCCAAGGAGTGATTTAAAATCGGGTTGATCATAGGGTTGATGACGTATGCCATTTTAGCTAAAAACTTAGCGTTACAGGGGTCCAGCGGGGAGCCAGATCTCATTTTAGATAAAAATTCAAAAGAAGCTTGCTGCCCAATGGGAGGAAAATTTGACAGACTAGGCTGTCCCGCGGCAGACACAGAGGAGAGGGGTCCTGGATTAGACACTCCCACTATCACTGCAGGTGGAAAAGTTGCCTGAATGCTTTTGATCTTATTAGCAAAAAAAACGTGCCAGTTGGGTGACCCAAGGTTCCGAGAAGGAGCACTTAGGAGTAATGGAGGCCGGCGATGTAAATTCTTTTGCAATCACGAATATTTCTTTGCTGGTGTTAGTGGCCTCCTCAATCCTCCTGGCAAAGTAGGCTTTCTTTTCCAGGTAGATTTCCTTGTGGTAGGCCTTGATGCAACGCCTGTAGGCCTCCTTCAGTGGTTCCGGATAGTTTAATCGCCATGTTCTTTCGGCCTTCTTACAAAGCCTTCGTCTGATATTGAGCGCTGGCGTAAACCACGGTGCCGAAGCGCGAGTAGAGATCTTAAGAGCCCGCTCAGGTGGTGCCAATTCCCTCAAGCTACGCGTGAGCCACGTTTGGTAGAGAGCAAGATCCTCCTCTATGTCGCCTGACGACGAGCAAGGGTGTATCGACAGATACTGTTTGATCATATCCGGTGACACTCGATGGAGGGCGCGGGGTGTCTGGGGCTGACGCCCATTGTCTCTGATGGTAGAGCAGGTTTTATACTGGATATCAAAGGTCACCAGCATATGGTCAGACCACAGCACTGGTTGAGGGGGGGCAACTGCAATAGGAGTAGTAGAACAGATTTGGTCCAACATATGCCCCTTGTTGTGTCGTATATCTTTTTATATAAACATATACCTGTTTTTCTATAAAACTCTTGTGGATTCCTTTTGTGGTGTCATCATTGGGTCACTGTGAGTGTGGTTGCAAATACTTTACACATTTGCCTTGAAGATAAACCTGGCTGCTCGTGCCAAGCTACCAAGGGGGTGAGAAGGGGATGTATGACGTTACAACGTATACTTTTACAACGCATACATTTACAACGCATTTTTTACAACGCAACATCCATTACAACGCATTCCATTACAATGCATGCCATTACAACGATTTTTTAAAAACTACCTTTACAACGCATTCCATTACAACGCATAATACCTTTACAACGCATACCATTACAACGCATAACATTACATTGCATGTATGGTAAGTATTGGATAGTGTAGGGGTAAAAATTACTATTCTAACTCCAGGGGGGTGCAACAGTAGGGTAAGTGTTGGATTGTGTAGGGATAAAAATTACTATTCTAACTCCAGGGGGGTGCAACAGTAGGGTAAATGTTGGATAGTGAAGGTGTAAAAATAACTATTCTAACTCCAGGTGGTGCAACAGTAGGGTAAGTGTTGGATAGTGTAAGGGTACTATGCGTTGTAATGTTATGCGTTGTAATGGTATGCATTGTAATGACATGCGATGTAATGGATGTTGCGTTGTAAAAGTTTTGTTGTAATGGTAGTGCGTTGTAAAAGTTGCGTTGTAAAGGTTGTTTCCCGTGAGAAGGGGCTGTATGAGATAGTATTCTTCCTTTCCCTGATGTGGAAACGAGGGTCCATACTTGGCCCAAGGTACCTACCTCAGCCAACTAGGGAATCCCAGTTCTAACATTGAAGGCATCAGTTAGGACCTACTGTTGATGGTCAGCGGGTTTGGAATTTAAACCTGTATTTGCAAATTCACTCACAGTGATTGGTGTACATCACTAGGTTAGCGCAGACCACAACGCTACCACATATTGTGTTGTGATTTTCGGTTCTTTTTTTGAGCGACTTTTAAGCCACACATCATGTCTCAGAGAAGTCAAGTAGCCAGTGAGGCTGCACAATTAGAGTTCGACATTGAGACATTGCTTACCTACAAAGTTGATCAATTGAGGCAATTCTGCAGAGCTGTGGGATATCCCATGAAAAGTAATGCCAAGAAAGAGGAGCTGCAAACGGCCTTGAGGCCCTGGTGGGAAGCCAAAGGGGCTCAAGAGACAGGTGATGTTGAGGTGGATGAGGATGACTCAGGGAATGGATTTGGTCCACAGGATTTGTCAGTGGAGGGACCAGCCTCAGGGGCTGGTAGTAACCATTCAAGGAGGATTTTTCCCCAGAGGAGCCGGAGGGAAACCAAAGGGTCAGAGAGCATGAGTTGGAGGTTTGAAAACTTAAAACTCAAACAGAAAAGAAGAAGTTACTCATTGAAAGTGAAAAGCGAGCAGAAGAGAGCAGGAACACTCTCACCTTGGAAGAGAAAAACATTCTCTTACCTCATGAGTTAAGCATGAGGGAACTGGAAATTAAGGTTAAACAGGTGGAGTCTAGTTTGAATGGTGTCAGCGCACAGCCAGTGCCAAGTGTGGATGAGTACAAGTGTGCACTGGATGATTGGGGATTGTTTAGCATGGCAAATGATTTGAAGGGGTGGCTCAATTTGGCCATGAGGGAGCCTAGACTCAGTAATTGTTTTCCAGGATTGCGCCAACCCGTGTTAGGGTGCGAGCACTTTGATTCCTGGGAGATGAAACAAGAGCCCAACCCCTGGTCGTGGGTCCAGGGGTCTGAGGATTCATTGAGGGGGAAGAAAGGTGAAGTAGAGTAGTTAGGTCCCAGAGTAGTGGGGGTGGCATGCGGGCTAGCACCCTGTCCCAAAGGAGAGGGAGGGAGTGTGAGCAGTGTCCCCGGGGGTTCACCACCCCACCCAGGAGACTGGAGGGATCCTTAGAGAAGTACCCAGTCGGAGGCCTAGCGCCTACTTGCCAGCTGTGTGAGGAAGAACACCTAGCATGAGGAGGGCGTGGGGCGTCTGTAGCCAGAGCTCCTGTGATCCTGAAGTTTGTGGGTGCCATCCCTAAATGGCAGGCTCAGAAATCTAAATGGAAGGTTAAGAGAGGGAAGTATTCCCCAATGGGAACAACAGTGGGACAGTGCCCAGCCAGTTGGACTAGGTCCTCTAGAAGTGCCCAGGGTAAACCCACCTCTAAACTGGAGGGCAGGATGACTGGAGACAGTATCCTGACCAGTGGGTATTCCTGGGGTACCGCACTGGGTGGGAGTTGGAAAGGGACCAACACCCCTGGAGGGTCCCCGATGGCTAAGTAGTACCCATGGAGCAGCATAGTTGGCCCAGGGTGTAGTGACCAAGTGAACCCCTGGGGTCAGGAAGGCATAGAACAGGAGGGTGTCCCTACGGTAGCAGGCTTGCATCCGTGTCCTATCGCCCCAAGCAGGGAAGTCCTTCAAGGTAGTTGATTGGTCTACCCTGGCTTTCAGCTGGGAGGGGGTTGTGTTGGACTTGGCCCTTTGTGGCTAAAGTTCCTTAACCGCTTCCATGCTCATGACGGAATGGTTCTGTCATGAGCAGAAGTTCTAGCGTGCTCATGATGGAACCATTCCTTCATGAGCACATGCTCAGGAAATCCCTCTGCTGAAGACAACAGAGGGATTTCCCATTTTTTATTTTTCCCCAACCTCCCCGGGCCTATTGTTAAATTTCATTGCAATGATGATCGCGCACATCGATGCAACAAAATTGAAACTGTAACTTATTTCAGTTTCTCAGTTTCATTGCTTGTGGGGCTGTCTCAGCCCCCGAGCACTGAAAAAGATGGGAGAGGTATCGGTGGAAAGGGGAGAATCTCCCTTTCCTAGTGGATCCCTGTTTGGGAATCAACCCCTGGAGGGCGATCCCCAAGCAGGGATCTACCCACTAGCACCAGGGACGGGGGAGCAGCCCCTTGGGCAAGGGCCTTTGCTCCCCCCATATATGTTTGTTCTCAACAGTCTTTCTGCCTCCCCTAGGGGCAGATGGGGGATGTAGCCCCCAATCTTCTTCCCGGGGGGGCAAAAAGTCCACTAGAAATCAGGGATTCTTTTTTTTATTGAAAGTGGGGTGGGGTGGGGGCTGCCTAGAAAGGGAATGGCCCCCACCCCCCAAGAGATATGTCAGTCTTCCTATCCCGCCTGGAGGGTAGGTGGGGTAAGTAGCCCCCAATCTTCCCCTCGGGCGGCAGAAAGCCCACTAGAAACCAGGGATTTGTTTTATTGACATTGGGCTAGGGCTGCACAAAAAGGGCATGGTAATGCCCCACCCCTCCAGAGCAATGTCAGTCTTTCTGTCCCCAAGGGGGCAGATGGGGCAGAAGCCCCCAATCTGCCCACCAGGGGGGCAGAAACCCCACTAGAAACCAGGGATTGTTTTTTGTATTGATGTCGGGATGGGGGCTGCAAAATAAGCATGACAATGCCCCAACCCCCAGTGAAATGTTGGTCTTTCTGCCCCCCCCCGGTGGAAAACGTTGGGAGACCCATGCAAGCCATACCTTGCTGGACTCCCCCAGGTGTCTAGTTTTCAGAAATGTGTGGGTGTGGTAGTTTTCCAAGATGGCCACTGAGCATGGGGCCAAAAACCCAGGTGACCCCCCCTTGCAAAACCAGGTTGTTTTGTGATAGGTCATTTTGATTTCTTCTCAATATGTTTTGCACCCTTGCCTGTTGAGGGTACTTGACCCACCCATGAGAGTGAGGTAATATTTTTATCAGGAAATTCTGGGTGGTAGGACATTTTTGGATCCACCAAGATTCCAGAACTTTACCACACAAAATTTGAGAAAGAAGTTATATTTTACTGCTAAATTTGAGGTTTGCAGGGCATTCTGGGGCAGAAAACATTGGGGGACCCATGCAAATCATACCTTGCTGGACTTCCCCGGGTGTCTAGTTTTCAGAAATGTGTAGGTGTGGTAGTTTTCCAAGATAGCTGCCGAGCCTGGGGCCAAAAACCCAGGTGATCCGCTTGCAAAACCAGGTTGTTTTGTGATAGGTCATTTTGATTTCTCCTCAATATGTTTTGCACCCTTGCCTGTTGTGGGTACTTGACCCACCCACGAGAGTGAAGTACATTTCTATTGGGAGACCTGGGGAAATGCTGGGTGGTAAGAAATGTGTGGATCCACATAGATTCCTGAACTTACAGAAATTTGGGAAAAAAGGTGATTTACATCAGATTTTGCAGGTGATTCTGCATAGGAAAACGTTGGGGAATCCATGCAAGCCATACCTCCCTAGACTCCCCTGGCTCTCTAGTTTTCAGAAATGTGTGGGTTTGTTAGGTTTCCCTAGATGGCTGCCGAATCAGGACAAAAAACTCAGATGCCCTCTATGTATCAAAAATGACCTGGTTTTGCAAGAGGGGTTACATGAGTTTTTGGTCCTAGGCTTGGCGGCCATCTAGGGAAACCTACCAAACCTGCACATTTCTGAAAACTAAAGACCCGGGGGAGTCTAGGAAGGAATGGCTTGCGTGGATCCACTAACGTTTCTCTACCCAGAATCCCCTGCAAACCTCAAATTTTGATGGAAAAATCACTTTTTTTTCATGTTTCTGTGTGGATAAGTTCTGGAATCTATTTAGATCCACAAATTTCCTACCACCCAGCATTCCCCCAGATCTCCTGATGAAAATGGTACCTCACTCGAATGGACACAACTTTTGTACATGAGGCCCAAGGTTTTAAGCCAAAGCAAGGAATGCACTCAATTTACCATCGAAGGACTTTGTCATTTCAGCAAGTTTAATTGTTTTTAAACCAGCAAAGTAAAACGTGGGCCACTATGGTGATCAACAATGAGGCTATCAGTTTATAGATTTTTAAAATAGACTATTAAAACAATATCTCATCAATATTCTTTTCTGTTGACTGGCACATAGAAATTTAAATTTCATTAGCAATTTTTATTTACATCATACATAATTTATTTTCCCAAAAGTAGGGAACTAGGCAAGATACTTTTCTAGATTAGTCAAGAATAATACCTTTCCTTTGGAATACAAACCAAAATGACCCATCTAAAAGTGAATCTGAAGACATTCTAATAGCTGTTTCCACTTCTGCCTTTCAATCATGCATACTTAAAAGTAGCTCATTGACTTAAGGCCTCACTAGGGATTGGCAGATGGGGTACTTCATCAAAAACTTGACGATGGAGGATACACTTGATCTGCACTTGACTGACAGCCCATTGGATACTAAGGGGCCCATTAGGATGGCGGGCGGATTGCCCCCGCCAGGCTGGCGGTAGCCACCGCCGGCCTGGCAGGGGCAATCCGCCCGCCATCCTCTCCTAAATGCCCCCCCGCCATATTAGTATGGCGGGGGGACCGCGGCGGACGGAAAGACCATTAGACACCGTCAGCCATGTTGGTATGGGCCAAAAGAGATGCCTTTCCGTGGCGGCATCAGGCATGCGGTCTTCACTCTGGGGACCCCCTGCGGGCCCCCAGTGTGAAGGAGAGGTGGGGGGTGCACATGGGGGGTACTTGTCGTACCCCCATGCATTTGCATAAACAAAGCGGCAGGCACCGCGCGTTAATGCATTTTTAGCATTGTGGCACCGCCCGCCACAATGCTAAAAATGCAGGATGCGCCCGCCACTGTGGCGGGCACATCCTAATGCCCCCCCGGACCCCGGCCCCTAAGCCTTCAGTCTAAGTAGTGGCCAATGACAAAAATATTGAATCCAAAAATATAGTATTACTTGAATATTATGTCAAAATATTGTTGCTGCAAACATACAGAGAAACTTTTTATGTATATAATATAGCTTTTCAAAATATTATTGTATGTAGTCTTACTTACTTGAATATAGTTGTTTAAATACTGTTTTGCAATTAGTTTAATATATATAAGTAAAATGACATTGAGGCACAGCTGGGGCCAATTACAATTAGAATAAAGCACGGGGAGATGTAACCGCAATGATTTGGACTCATGTGATGCGGCCTCTGATGAGAAGCGACAAGGCTTCGAAACGCGTAAGGCCAAAGGACAACAACACAGGACTTGCAAGGTGCATGTTTCTTTAATAAAGGTTTTGAAAACCGACCTGCGAGTGGTGAGCGGCCTCAATTCCGAGTGAATAGTTTGAATATATAAGTAATTATATACATTTTAGGGTTCATATTATTTAGAAAATTGTATTGTTTTTAGTGAAGTTTGCATTTTTTAATGTGGTATTACATTTCTTTTTTAATTAATTAAGTGTTTGTGTTAATTAAATATTTAATTCGATTGGTGGTTGATTGCTATTTTAAATATTGTGATTTCTAATGTATTTTTTTGCATTGTTTAATTGCTAATTCATATTTAAGTAGTGGGTTGTTGGAGAACAGGGTGGGAAGTTATTGTTTTACACATTGGTTTTATGTCTAATAACTATGTAATTGCTAATTAATATGCACATTATATAACTGATTATTATTTTTATGTAAATCATTTGCTGTAACTTTGTAAAATGTATTGTATGTGTATTATCGATTGATCAGTAATTTATTGTTATAGTTTCATTTTATATATATTGTAATTATTGGGTGTTCTGTTTTATGTGGGAGGTAGGGGTGGCTGTATATTTATTTTAAATATAGTTATTTTGTTATTTGGTTAATATGTTTTTATTTTTATGATTTACATTTAGTGTAATTTATTTATTTTGATGTATTACATATTTTTATTTTTATTATGGTTACAAGTTGTTAGGAATTTTAATGGGTTTTAACAATTTAGAGTTGGAGTGGTATATGTAATACTTCCTATGTGCAACAGTTTTTTTTTTTAAGTACTCATACGCCAGTAAAGATATTTTCGGTATTGGTTATACAGAGAATCTTTATGGAAGCTCTTTTTGCAGACACCCAGTATAAGTCTCACGGTACCACCGTGTCAACAGTCAACTCAGTCTCCCATTTTACCAGACCCTTGGACTGATCTTAAGGTGGTTCATTCCGCAAAAAGGCATAATCATTGGACATGGTTGATTCATAGTCCATCGAGCCAATTAATACAGGGAGTCCAAAAATGCTTCCCTCTCTTCCATACCACTTTATCTAAAGTAAGAGTGTGCCTTATTGCCCTAACCCAGTCTAAATATGTTGGTGGATTAGTGCTCACCCAGAATTTACATATTTCCCTACGGGCTAGGATAGTTAAATAAAAAAATAACTTATTACTGTCTTGAGGAATTCCAAAAAAAACTTGTTGTGTACTAACCTGTATTTCATACCCTGAAAAGGGCTTTCATACCTTCTTGTACTTCAAACCAAAATTGTGTAAGTGCGGGACAGGTCATAAACATATGGAGGTCATCTGCTTTTTCCAAATAGCACTTTGGACAGCGAGGAGTAGGCCCCTTTGAACATTTGGCAATCCTAGCCGGGGACCAGTATACCCTATGGAGAGAAAACAAGTGATTCCGCTTTAAATTGGCAGGTGAGACCATAAGGTGTAATAAATCAAAAGATACTTGCCATAGGTTCTGCAAGTTGACATCCAAGACTTGGTCCCTCCATAGTTGTTCTGGAAGGCTGAACTCTCCATCTTCTCCCTCAAGTATTGTCCAATAAAGCACTGATGTTTTAAGCAATCTTGTTTTCTTCATTAAGAGTTCATCCAAAATAGATTTAGCACCTTTATCCTCTGTAACAGCCCGGTCCCAGCTTTTGATTTGTAAATACTTGAATTTAGATAATTTTTTATCCGTAAGAACAGAGATGTCTTCCCAACTCAAAAGATTCCCTTCAGGCAATAGCTGTTGCCTGGACCCTAATATTAAAAGCCAGAATAAGCTTATTTTATACTTTAGGGGGGACAGAAACAGACTTTAAGTTTCAAAACATGCTATCTGAGACTCAGGGAGGGTCCCATGCATTTATGTTTAAGTTTGGAGATATGCGTTTTTTCAAAAAGTGCGATTAAAGGTTCTTAGAGATATGGCATATGTGTGGGCCAGAGTAAGGAAGATGCTGAACATTCTATAATATGTGGCTACAGCGCCAATTTGGGACTCGCCTGGCTCTCCAGAATGGACCAAAGATCTATTATCTATAGCCCTGCAGAGCGCAAACATCAGATTAGGGGGGTTCCTATGTGCAACAATGTCTATGTTTTTTAAGGTTGGGGTAGGAATAGTATATGTTATTCTTCCACAATCCAACACTCTCCATACTGTTGTTTAGAATGGAGTGGGAATAGCACATTTAACCCCTCCACATCTAACACATTCCCTACTGTAAATTGGAGTGAACATAGTAAATCTAACCCGTCCACAGTCTAATATTATCCTTGATTTTGTTTACTGTGGAGTGGGAATGGTAAATCTAACCCCTCTAAAGTCCTACACTTTCCATATTTTTGTTTAGATTGGAGTGGGGATAGCAAATGTACCCCCCCACCCCCCAAAGTTCAACACATTTCCTACTGCTGCTTAGATTGGAGTATAATAAATTTAACTTCTCCAAAGTCCAACAAGTTTCCAACTTTGGCGTATGTTGGGGTGGAATTAGTCTATCTAATCTTTCCAAAATTCAAAACTTTCCCTACTACTGCTTAGTTTAGAGAGGGAGTAGCACATCTAAATCCTTCAAGACTAATACTTTCCCTACTAATGCTTCCTTTTGAGTGGGAATAATAAATCTAGCCTATCTATTGTACAACACTTTCCCTATTGTTGCTTAGATTGGAGTAAATATAGTAAATATAACACCTCCAAAGCCAAACATTTTCTTTGCTTGTGTTTACCTTGAAGTGAGAATAATAAATGTAGCACCTCTAAATCACAACAGTTCACTTAATTTTTCTTATTTTGGAGTTGGGACAGTAAATCTAAACCTCCAAAATCCAAACTTTCCCTGTTTTTACGTATGTTTCAGTGCAAATAGTAAGTGTAACCCCCTCCAAATTCCACCACTCATGATGTTGGTTAGAAAGGCTCTGAATCGCATTCGGGTCTCCCAAATTTGGTTCGGAACCCATCTTTCCGACTGATTCGGACAACTTTTCGACCAACCGATTACAATAGTCGAAAGCGCACAGACTTTCCAAGCTGGGTCTGACTCGGTTCTGAATGGCATTTGGAGGAACGGAGTAGAGCAGAACCAACTCGTACAGGTCTATGGCAAATTTCCAACCGAGCGATTAAGATGTCAGATTCAAGCAGCCTTTCCGAATCGGTTGTTCCGACACAGATCGGGTATCAGAATCTGACATTGGGGCCCGCAGCAAGCCCCGCTTAACCTGGAGCCTTTCAAATGGGGCCCATGGGGGTACCCAAGGGACCACCCTTTTCAACCGTGCACAGTGTGACAGTCACCAAGGGGTGTGAAGCCTACAAGTAATGTTTGTAATGACACAACATCCTTTCATGAAGTGCAAAACCTCTTTTCAGAAAATTCTTTCCACCTCATAAAAGGGGCTTTGCAACCCTGTTCAGATGTTCTAACATCAAAAAAGATGAATGTCTGACAAAATATCGACAGACAGAAAATCGACCTACAAAAATATCTACACAGAAATATCGAAGTCAAAAATATCTAAGTCCTATCTACATAAAGGTAAGTACAAAAATATCGATATTGTCAAAAATATTGATGTTAAAAATTCGCACATACATGCATCATTGTAAGAATTTGCGATTCCTAAATTGCGAAAAATAAGGAATCGCAATTTAGAAATCGCAAATTCCTATGCATCAAGAAAATGCAAAAATTTTTGCGATTTCTTATTTTTCTGTATTTGCGATTCCTTAATTGCGAATCGCAATTAAGGAATGGCATTACATTGATTCCTATGGGCCTAGAGGCCCATAGGAATCAATGGGATGGCATTCTCATTTTGCGAATTCGCAATTAAGGAATCGCAAAATGAGAATGCAATTTCAAGGGT
Source organism: Lissotriton helveticus (assembly GCF_964261635.1). Classification (NCBI taxonomy): domain Eukaryota; kingdom Metazoa; phylum Chordata; class Amphibia; order Caudata; family Salamandridae; genus Lissotriton; species Lissotriton helveticus. Next base: position 62,632,599 of record NC_136060.1, on the reverse strand, counting down.
GCAGGGGGGGGGGGGTCCAAAGGACCTCCCCCTGCACCCCTGAAATGTAACGTAAGTACATTTTACTCACACACATGTCCCAAGGGAATGCGCGTGTGTAAAATATAAGTTTCAAAAATGCACTTTTTGCGATTTCTTAAATGCCATCACAATTTGAAAAATCGCAAAAAATTGCGATTTCTTAAATGCGAAAAAATTGAAAAAAATGATGCATCCCAAAAAAGCTTTTTGCATTCGCAAACGGACGATTTTTGCGATTCGCACCGTTTGCGAATGCAAAACAGCTTGATGCATGTGGGCAATTGTTTTTTAAAATGTTTTAATAATAATGTTAAAATAAGTAAATAATACATATAATTAAAATAAATATAGATATAAATATGAAAACATATTTAAAAAATAATAACTAATACATATAGGGGCTGATTCCGATCTCGCTCGGATACCGGAAGAGGTAGAAGGCAATGACTGCAGATAATATTTAGCAAATGTATTGCCTGGTCTTCACCATTTATAATTCTCAGAGAAATTCTGAATTGACAAAGCCTACAGAATTTCCTCTTGCTGTCATCACATACAGAGACAAATGATTTTTAGAGTTTTTCACCACCGTCATATAGTGATGATCAGGAAAGCAGCAAGAGAGATCCCATCTTTATTGTTAAATGGTAACAAAATCTATATCTACGAGGACTTTTCTAAAGAAGCTGTATATGTAAATATGCAAATAATTCACTGAGTTTAGACTATAATTAAGAAGTTCTGGTTTTAAATATGATGTTGTTGACCCTTCTACTATGCCAATACGGAACGATGGTTTCTCCAAATCATTTCAACACAAGGAAGATCTTCATGCTTTCTTAGAACTACACTCTCTATTTTCCAAGGAAACTAATGAGCCTCATGCTTGATTTCTCTGCCATTAGTTTACCTCATAACTCGCTTTTCTTCTAATATTAGCTATGAGGGAGTTTTGTTTTGGCAGGTCAATCTTGCTTATGAGTGTGCGCATTTCAGCAGCATTATTTTTTTATATGTTGTCTTATTTTTGTGTGTCCTTGCCTTCCTTTTTATTCCTGTTTAATTCTGAAGCTACTTTTTATTCTTCTACACTTTCTTTTTCATGCTTTTTATTCTGAAATATGGCTAATATCAATAATATTAAAATTGTTTCTTTGAATGTTAAAGGTTTAAGACATCCCAATGCCGCCCAGCACCTAGAAACCTTAAGGGGTGATATATTTGTGCTTACCAAATGATAATTTTTATTGTTATTTTTATTTTTATTATCATTTTTATTATAATTATTATTATTATTATTATTATTATTATTATTATTATTATTATTATTATTATTATTATTATTATTATTATGTCTTTTGTAACTCAGCTACATTTAAGGCATATATTAGCGTGGGAGCCATTACTCTTATGGCACATAAAAACAAATCATTTAACTGTAAAATTAAAGATTTGAATGAGGAGATTACAAAATTTGAGAGAATCTTTATAACATCAAACAATCTGAAATATAAAATGCAATTGTAAAAAACTTTGTTATGAATTAAATTAAATATTAACCAAAAGAGCTGGCATACACATTTCTAGCAATAAAGCCAAATTCTGTTTTAGTGCTATTAGATCTGGTAGAATTTTAGTAACTATCTACATATTATAAAAGATAAAACTCAAAGCAATGCAATTCATTGTTGAATGGTAAGATTACATTATCCCATCAAAGATATAGATAATTTTTTGAAATATATTCAAGATTATAATATAAGCATCCCATTTCTTAATAAATCAAGATTGTAAGCTAAACTCAAATTTTGCAACCAGGTTTTCCTCTGTGTTTGCTTCCTTTAGAAATATTGATCGATCAATTGAAAATCAAATAGATATTCTGTAAACAATACTAGAGTGCTATTACATGCTATTGAAGAGGGACCGTCCTTGTTTTCACCATCTGGGATATTGGTATTAGTTGCTGAAAAAGCATTTGACAAAGATCATTGACAATGTGAGCACACTCGCTACTGAACTTGATGTACTTTAACACACTGTAGCAAAGTCAAAAATTACCTAAAAAAGCTTGCTAGAATTGAGGTTGGAGCTTCAATATATACACCACAGTCGGTCGTATATTAGGAGATCAACAGCCGATCTAAGGGACACTTTTTTCAATCAAATGTTCTATTTTCCTGGGGGCAAGTGGACGGAGCTCCAGGCCAACAATATTCTAAATACAGAGAATAATCTCCCCCAGACCAAACATCTCAGTCATCTCTGCCTTGATTTACTTTGGGAACTGGTCTGACATACATTAGACCTTGTCTTTTAATATCAAGCCATCACCTGTACCTATGTCATAAAAACATATGGGTGTTACCCTTGGGGTTAGCAAGAAGAGTTTAGAAAAATGCCTCTCTATCTCTCTACACTCTTCTTGCTGCCTATGAATCAGTTCAGTGGCAAAAAAAAACCTTTCTATATACCCATCCTTATCCAATAGGTTGTACAATTGCTCACTGTGCTCCCCAACCTTCTATGTTATTGCCAAAATGTACACAGTAAAGCCTCTTGAGAGGTATGATCCAGTATGTTCACATCTGGAGAGAACCTGGCCTAGGACTTTGTGCTGGATTGTTCCCATTGGAGGAGGACCAAGACAGATTTGCATAAGACCATCTCTGTCCAGAATAGCACATTAAGCAAAAAGCTGTGGTCTAGAGTGCGGTCCTGAGTGATCGCCAGTGGCTGAGGTAAATTAAAGCATTCCTTCTATCACATTATTTTGTTTTTGCAGTAGACACCCTTAATGCCACTGGTATGAGCTCTGAACTGCGATAGAACTCAAGCTATACATCACTAAGACTAACTAAGTAGGTTGGAATTGGTCTGGGTTGCTTGTATTACTACTTCGAGGGGAGCTGGCCTGGCAGTGTGAGCAGGACTATTCATATTGGAGCAAGACAAATATGTATTAGCATAAGCCAATCTTTTTTAGAATGTAACCATGGGTGATAATGATAGGTGTCTGATATTAATTTAAGCATTTCTTTCATCACCTTGCTTTTCTGTTGCAACTTTGCTGATGAACATTTAGGAATTATAAAAATCATAGGAGGGAAGGAGAGGCAACAGATATCCAGAACCCACTCAGCTTCCGGACCTATATCAAAAAATCAAAACGGAGTTGAACCATATGTTCTGGAGGGATTCCTTTAGAAAAATCTGTGGGAGCCCCAACAGTTATTTTTGGTCAGTGGTATATGCTTTTCCTCTGAAGTAATAGTAGCTGATACCATCATCATCAGGTCTTTTTCCTCCACTAGGAGATAATCTCTCTGATTGAAGAGATTATTTGGGATCCGCATCAGAACAGGGAATCTAAAATGACCACTTGTGGTGCACAGACAGAATATCAAGTGTTAAATATCGACAAACACAAATATCGAGTTGGAAATATTGTGATACAGGAATATTGACAGGAAGAATATCGACTTTAAGCTAAGAAATATAATTTCTTAAAATATCTAAGGTAGTAATATCGTTTGCAAAAGTATTGTTTAAAATATGAAATGTTTAAATTAGTGTAATGTATTTAAGTATGCATTTTGAAAGCATGTGATCTATTTTTTGTATAGGTATTGCTTTTGTTTTTGAATATATTTGATACATTTTTAGTGGTGATTAATTTTTTGTTAATTAAATGTAGTGTTTAGTTCTGTAACATGTTGTGGGCTTATAGGCGAATGGTATCAATTGTGGGAATTAATGTATTATTAATTAATTATGAATTGGTTGTTAATTATTATTAATTAATTGATAATTATGTTAATTTTATGATTTTTGCAGGAGCGGGTTGTGAGATTATAGGGGAATAGGGCGGGAAGTAATTTGATTTTAATACATTTAATTATAATTTGTATATATTAATATATATTTAATTTATAATTTATCAATCAATCAATCAATCACGGCATTTGTAGAGTGTGCTACTCACCCAGGAGGGTCTCAAGGCGCTGGGGGAGAGGGGTAAGCTACTGCTGGAACAGCCAGGTCTTGAGCTGCTTCCTGAAGGAGAGGTGGTCTTGGGTTCATCGAAGGTAGGTGGGGAGGGAGTTCCAAGTCTTGGCTGCCAGGTAGGAGAAGGATCTTCCTCCGGCGGTGGCTCTGCGGATGCGTGGTACGGTGGCGAGGGCGTGGCTGGTCGATCGTAGCTGGCGGGTGGGCGTGTAGAAGGTCATGCGGTCGTTGAGGTACTTGGGGCCCAGGTCGTGGAGAGCCTTGTGTGCGTGGGTGAGGAGTCTGAAAGTGATTCTCTTGCTGACGGGGAGCCAGTGCAGGTCTCTCAGGTGTCCGGTGATGTGGCTGTGTCGTGGGATGTCCAGGATGAGTCGTGTGGAGGCGTTCTGGATGCGTTGGAGTCTTTTCTGAAGTTTGTCTGTGGTTCCGGCGTAGAGGGTGTTCCCGTAGTCCAGTCGGCTGGTGACGAGTGCCTGGGTGACGGTCTTCCTGGTTTTGGTGGGGATCCATCTGAAGATCTTGCGGAGCATGCGCAGGGTGTAGAAGCATGAAGATGAGACGGCGTTGACTTGTCTGGTCATCGACAGGGAGGAGTCCAGGATGAAGCCCAGGTTACGTGCGTGGTCCGTAGGTTTGGGAGCGGTGCCTAGGGCCGGGGGCCACCAGGAGTCGTCGGAGGGTGATGATCCCAGAATGAGGACTTCCGTCTTGTCCGAGTTCAGTCTAAGGCGGCTGTTCCTCATCCAGTCGGCGACGTCTTTCATCCCTTCATGTAGGTTGGCTCTGGCGGTGGTGGGGTCGTTGGTGAGGGAGAGGATCAGCTGGGTGTCGTCGGCGTAGGAGATGATGTTGAGGTTGTGTTGGCGAGCGATGGTTGTGAGGGGGCTCATGTAGACGTTGAAGAGGGTTGGACTGAGTGAAGATCCTTGTGGTACGCCGCAGATGACTTCGGTGGCCTCGGATCTGAACGGAGGGAGGCGGACTCTCTGGGTTCTTCTGGCGAGCAACGAGATGATCCACTCCAGTGCTTTCTCTCGGATTCCGATGTTGCTGAGGCCCTTCACTAGGGTGCGGTGGCAGACATTGTCGAACGCTGCAGAGAGGTCCAGGAGTATGAGGGCCGCTGTTTCCCCGTTGTCGATCAGGGTTCTGATGTCGTCGGTGGCAGCGATGAGGGTGGTCTCGGTGCTGTGGTTAGCCCGAAACCCGGACTGCGAGGGGTCAAGGGATCCGTTCGTCTCGAGGAAGGCGGCAAGCTGTCTGTTGACGGTCTTCTCAATGACTTTGGCCGGAAAAGGAAGGAGCGAGATGAGGTAGGTGGGGTCCGCCGTTGGTTTCTTTAGGAGGGCGGTCAGCTCGGCGTGCTTCCAGCTCTTCGAGAAGGTGGCGGTGTGGAAGGAGGAGTTGATGATGTCTTGGAGACGGGGTGCGATGATGGCGTCGGCTTTGTTGAAGACGTGGTGAGGGCATGGGTCGGTTGGTGATCCGGAGTGGATGGAGTTCATTGTGTGGGTGGTGTCTTCGGTGCTGATCGGGGTCCAGTTGCAGAGGTGGTGGTGGCAGGCGCTGGTTCGGTGGTAGGGTGCGTGGTCTGTGCGTGGAAGCTGTTGTGTATGTCGGCGATCTTGCGGTGGAAGAACGAGGCGAGTGAGTTGCAGAGGTCTTGCGAGGGAGTGATGTTAGTTGTTTCCGGTGCTGGGGTTGGAGAACTCTTTGACGATGCTGAAGAGTTCTTTGCTGTGGTGGGCGTTATTGTCCAGTCGTTCTTTGAGTGCCGTCTTCTTGGTGGCGCGGATCAGTTTATGGTGTTTGCGGGTGGCGTGCTTGAGGGCAGTCCTGTTGTCTGTGGTCTGGTCGAGCCGCCAGGCTTTCTGGAGGGTGCGGCAGTTTTTCTTCGATTCCTTGAGTTCGTCGGTGAACCAGGGGGTTTTCTTGCTGCCGGGTCTGCTGGGACAGTTCTTTAGTGGTGCGAGGTCATCGGCGCAGGCGGTCACCCACTTGGTGAGGTTGCTGGCCGCTTCGTTGGGGTCCGTTGTGCTGGTGGGGGTGTTCTGGCTGAGGGAGGCTGTGAGCTGCTCGGCGGTGATCTTGCTCCGGCTTCGGTGGGGAACCTGTTGTGGGTGGTGGTGGGTCGTAGTTCTTCCGAAGCTGAAGTGGACGCAGCTGTGGTCGGTCCAGTGGAGTCCGGTGGCGTGGCTGAAGGAGATGTGCTTGCTGGAGGAGAAGATGGGATCAAGCGTGTGGCCGGCGTAGTGGGTGGGGGTGTTTTTCACCAGTTGCTTGAGTCCGAGGTTGGCGAGGTTGTCCAGCAGGGCGGTGGTGTTTCTGTCGTTGTTGTTCTCCAGGTGGAAGTTGAGGTCCCCTAGGAGGATGTAGTCGGTGGAGGGAAGGGCGTGTGGGCTGATGAAGTCCACGATGTCTTCGCTGAATTGTGTGCGTGGTCCCGGGGGTCTGTAGATGAGGGTGCCTCGGAGGGTGGTCTTGGGGTCAGTGTGTATCTGGAAGTGCAGGTGTTCGGCGGCGGTGAAGCTTTCGTCGGAGTTGGTCGAGATGCGGATGGTGTTCTTGTGTACGATGGTGATGCCTCCTCCCGTCTGGTTGATGCGATCCTTCCGGGTGATCTTGTATCCGTCCGGGATGGCTATGGCGATGTCGGGCGTTGAGGAGGCGTTCATCCAGGTTTCGGTGAGGAAGGCGACGTCCGGTGCAGTCGTGTCGAGCAGGTCCCAGAGTTCCACGGTGTGCCTGTGGACGGAGCGGGTGTTGAGCAGGATGCACTTCAGGTGGTTGCTGCTGGTGCTCGACTTGGCCGGGGTGGTGCAGGTCCGGGGGCAGGTGAATCGGCAGGCTTGGCAGGCGAAGGGTCCGTGGGTGCGTCTCGGGGTGGCTCGGTAGCAGGCCGGGTTCCGGCCAGCACTGAGTGCGTTGAGAGTGGCGGCGTCGTAGGTCTGTCGGGTAGTCTTGCCTCGGCGGTGGGGGCCAGTGGTTCTGGCGCTGGGCGCGGTCCAGGCGCGGACGGGCTTGCCTTTGGCGCGCCTTCAGTGCACAATCGGCGCTCCCGCTGCGCGTGACCGCTGCGCGTATGGATGGGCGTCATAAGAAGGAGCCGGGAGGGAGGAGCAGCCGGGTGGCGGGAGCGGGGCGGCGAATGGGCAGGGGGGGCGGGGCCACAGGGAGGCAGCGGCGGGAAAGGAGGGCAGGGGGCGGCTCAGCGGCGGCTGGGTCGCCCTGTGGAAGAAACGGGAAGGAAAAATGAAGGCAGCAATAAGGCAAGTCAGGTCACAGCAGAAGGAAAAGACGAGGGCAGCAGATAAGGCAAGTCAGGGCACAGCAGAAGGAAAAACGAAGGCAGTAAATAACGAGGCAGCAGAAGGAAAAACGAGGCAGCAGATAAGGCAGGTCAGGGCACAGCAGAAGGAAAAAACGAAGGCAGCAAATAACGAGGCAGCAGAAGGAAAAACGAAGGCAGCAGATAAGGCAAGTCAGGGCACAGCAGAAGGAAAAAACGAAAGCAGCAAATAACGAGGCAGCAGAAGGAAAAACGAAGGCAGCAGATAAGGCAAGTCAGGGCACAGCAGGCAACAAGGCGAGTGAGGCAGTAGCAGGGGTGTGTGGGGGCGACCTCGCCCTGTTACAGGCTCAGCGGTTAGTTGTTGGAATTAATGTATTAATAATTATTTATCAATTGTTTGTTAATTAATATTGATTAATTAACTATTTGTTAATTAATTTTTGTTAATTGTGTCATTTATGAGGAATGGGTGGTGGGGTTTATAGGGGAAAAGGGTGGGAAGTAATTTATTTAATATTAATAAATAGTTAATTTTTAAATAATGGTAATTAATTAATTAAAAAATGAATGCAGCAATTTGGTAAATTAATTTGGGATGTGAGTTGTGGGGTTTATAGTTGTACATGGTGGGACGTAAATTATGTTCAACTAATTATTAAATTGTTGTTAATTGATAATAATTTAATTATGTAAAATTAGTTATGGAAATTGTGTAATGATTTGTATGTGTGTGTTGTGGTATTTATTGGGGTAGATGGTGGAAAGCATTTTAGGTTTTATCTATGAATAATTTGTTGCTCATTATTATTAATATTTTGATTGATACATATTTATGGTAATTGTTTACTTTTATTTTGGGTCTGGATTTTGGTTTTATAGGAGTAATATTTGGTGAGTAAATTAATTTTTAACTGTTTTAATTTGTTTTGTAATTAATACTATCTGTTAATTTGATAATTAAATATGTTAATTATGGAGGTACACTTTTTTAGAAACTTACATGTGTGTTGTGAATTGTGTGGTGCTATAGGGTAGGAAATAAAAAAATATATTTTATATAACAATTAACGTTTTTGAATATAATTAATTTCTATTAAATATAGTTATTTGTATGAAATAATGTTTGTAGGTAATTTTTTAGATGTTTTAAACAATATAATATCCTATCTTTTGTAATTTTTTTATGGTTATATATTTTTTTGTTGTAACATTTTTTTGTATTGTAGTTGATATTTTGTTTGATTTCAATTTTGTATTCACTTCAGTGGGAATATTAATTTTTACCCATCTGCTATCCAACACTTTCCCTACTGTTGTACTCACTGGAGTGGGAATATTAAATTTGACCCCTCTGCTATCCAACACTTTCCCTACTGTTGCACTCACTGGAGTGGCAATAGTGATTTTTACCCCTTCGCTATCCAACACTTTCCCTTCAGTTGCACTCACTGGAGTGGGAATAGTAATTTTTACCCATCTTCTATCCAACATTTTCCCTACTGTTGCTTTCAGTGGAGTGGGAATAGTAAATTTTACCCCTCGCTATCCAACACTTTCCCTGTTGTTGCATTCATTGAATTGTGAATAGTAATATTTACCCCTCTGCTATCCAGCACTTTCTCTACTGTTGAACTTACTGGAGTGTGAATGGTACATTTTTCCCCTCCGCTATCCAACAGTTTCCCTAATATTGCATTCACGTGAGTGGGATTAGTATTTTTTACCTTTCCGCTATTCAACACTTTCCCTACTGTTGCACTCACTGGATTTGGAATTATAATTTTTCCCTCCGCTATCAAAAACTTTCCCTAATGTTTTAGTAATCGGGAAGGAAAGAATAGTAATTTGTACACCTATGCTATCCAACACTATCCCTACTGTTGCACTCACTGGAGTGGGAATAGTACATTTTTCCCCTCCTCTATCTAACATGTTCCCTACTGTTCCACTCACTGGAGTGAGAATAGTAATTTTTCCCCCGCTATCCAACACTTTCCCTGCTGTTGCACTCACTGGAGTGTGAATAGTAGGAGAAGGCTCTATGACAAGTTCTCTTTTTGCTAAGGATGAGTGGTTTCAAGAGGAAAGTATTAGCGCTAACCCAGGACGTAGTACTATGCTACGCTCGCGGAGCATGTGTGGTTTGCGCAAATACGCACTACGCGAATTGCACGTAGCACAGTGCAAAAACGTGTAGCGTAGCAGCCTTTTTTTGCTTGCTCGAGGTCCTCAACTTCAAGTTGGCCACCTCGAGCGAGCAAAAGCAACATCCTGGCAACACTTTTTCCCTGTTTGCGATCAGCAACATCAAGTTGCTGATCTCGAGCGTGGGAAATATACCTCCTGGCGAGATTCTCAACGCAGGAGGTCAGGTTTTTCATTGCGAGTGGTCGTGTATGCTCGCGACCGCTCGCAATGAGAAACTACCAGTCCGCGTTGAGAAAGCTGCCGCTTAGCGCTACTACGCAAACTACGCCCAGGGTTAATTGGTGCTTCTTGAGGCATTTGCACCACAAGATAGCTCAAGTTTTTGTGCAAGGTCCCTGAGAGTATTGAAGTGAAAGGCTTTGTGTGCCAGAACAGCAAACTTTTACTGAATTCTTACTTCGTAGGGCAACTATCAAAATGATTTCAGGACAGGGGATATGTGATCATTTGATTTGGTGCCTGTAACCAGTGTAGCCGCTGTGTTCAGTGATGCTCTTAGTGGAGCCAGGGTGTATTTGAGAAGGCCACAGTATGAACACAGGGGTTGGAGACAGCATTATGCAGGAGAGACTGGCCTTATTTAAGTGCAAGGAAAACTCCACCCACTACTCTAAATGCAGCCAAGGACGGGACAGGCACACCTGAAGCCCCCCAGTGGCTCTCTACAGTGAATGCACATCCCCAGCCCCTGTCACTCCAAAACAGGCAGTCAATCCACAAACAGGCAGATGCACACAGAATGGTTAAACACAAAAATGCCTACTTTCTAAAAGTGCCATTCTCAAAAACACAATTTTAAAAACATCTTTACTAAAAGATGCATTATTAAATTTTGAGTTCGGACAACCTATCCTTTATTTCTCCGTCTTGTCACAATGGTAAGTTACATGTGTAAGATGTTACAAAGTATCTTCCATTCTATCCTATAGAACAGAGAGCCTTTCAATAGTGAAAAACGAAATTGGCAGTATTTCACTATGAGGACATGTCACACACACCAGTGCATGTCCTGCCTTTTACATACAATGCATCCTGCCCACGGGGGTACCTTGGGGCTACCTTAGGGATGCCTTACATGTAACAAAAGAGAAGGTCAGGGCCTGGCAAATGGGTGCACTTTCTAGGTCGATATGTCAGCTTAAAACTGCGCACAGACACTGCAGTGGCAGGTCTGAGATACATTTTCAGGGTGACTGATGTGGGTGGCACAATCAGTGCTGCAGGTCCACAAGTATCATTTGATTTACAGGCCCTGACACACTCAGAGCACTTTACTAGGGGCTTACCAGTAAACCAAGTATGCCAATCAGGCAGAACCAATTGTAATAAAAATTTACATAGGGCAGACTTGCACTCTGACACTGATCAGCAGTGGTAAAAACCCAAAGCATCTAAGCCACCAAAAACAAAATCCAGCACAGCATCAAAAAATATAGGTTATGTTATGTTATGTTATGTTATGTTAATTGCTTTTATACCGCGCACAGCTGCCCCAGCAAAGGGTAGAAGTAGGTAGAAGCAAAAAGTCAGGGGAAGCCCAACTAATGATGCCAAGTCAAACAGGATCCGCTTTCGGGAGGAACATAGGGCCCTCTCTCCTGAGAGGTGGAGTAGGCGAGGAGGCAAGGCAAGGTACACCCTTCAAGGACCCACTGACCATGCAGCACAACAGATAGTAGATGAGATCCCTCGTTATCTTTTGTGTCTGCACTTTGATGTATTCAGTCAATTGTGTACCTGAAGCTGCTTATTATTCATTGTTGAATGACAGAAAGGAAGTTCAGGGGGGATAGTGACCTCTTGATGGAGTCTACTCTTCCTGGCTGTCATTACATTACATATATGCGTGTGCCACTTTTGTTTATAGTAACACCTGGCATTAAAATGTAAAGATATATATTTCTCAATCACTACATTAAAGATACTTTAATACACAGTATATCCGACAATATAGCTCTAGGCCTGGTGTCATTGCAATGTTGCTATTACTTCAATTGCTGCTTTTTAAACTCTGAATTACTAACAGGGTACTATGACTCTCATGTAGATTTTTTTACGCGTGTTGATTCACATCAAATCCTGAGGCGATTGATTGATTGAATGGCACCCAACCTGCAAGCTCCATATAGAAGATGGATTATGCTAATGAGGTTTTATAATTGATATTGCTGAACCCATATAAACCTCATCAGCACTACAGTGTCTTTTTTCTATGAAGTGGAATATGTAATTACACAGTGTTTAACTCAGATAGATTAATGACAGCCTATTTCTGGCCACTATCAGAGCATAGAAAGTGTTCAGTGTGCCCACTGGTTTGCAGACGATTTCAGCATTTTTTAAAATGACATACACTTCAAAAATATATTGTTTACGACTAAACAAGTTTTAGCATTTTCTACGCTTACCAACCATTAACTACTACTATTTCTTATATTTGTGAATTTAATTAACTTCATTTCATGAACTATCAATATCTTTTAAAACAGGAAATAAAATAAGACGGCAGAAAGTGACATTTTTAGCTACATTTCATCAGCAAAGTTTCAAAATAAAAGAAGTGTTAACATTTTCCCCTAAAAAACATGCAGAGTGAGAAAAAAATGATTGCAAGCGAGCGATGCGATAAAACTTGCAGAAAGTCTTTAAAATCTTGGTTTCCAGCTTCCCAACACCGGTACAACTTCCAGAGGCACCACAACTGGCCCAAGCACTCTAGAAAGGACAGAACTCTCTCAGCAGAGTTCAGGGAACATGGGGGTGAAGTCCTTTTGTTCCTGGGACTTCTTAACTGGGAGCCAGCTATTCTCAGGCCCTTGGAGATTCCTTCAAGCAAGGGGACACAGCACAAAGCAAAGTCCTTCCCCTATCCTTGGCAGCAAAGCAACAGCAGGTTAGTCCAGCAGAGCAACAGCAGGACAGTCTTCCTTCTTCAGTTTCAGCTTTCTCCTTGGCAGAGGTTCATCTTGATTTCAGGATGATCTAATTTTCTGTAGTCTGGGGTCCTATACTTATACCCCTAAAAGTCTGTATTCCCTTGGTGCAGGAGGGCTCTGAGCCCGGTCTGAACCAGTTCCGGGTGTTCCTTGAGCACTTTGTTTTTCTGGCCTCTCCTTTCCGTTCAGAGAGAGGGGCAGGGTTGTCAGCTGCCCAGCAGGAGGTGGAGCCAGCATTGTGTAAGGCAGGCACAGCCCTATTCAGGCCCAGGTGCTATCCCCACCCACCTCTCAAGATGCAGATGCAGTCATTCAGCCTAGGTCTGACTCAGCCAGCCTCCTGGGGGCTCCCCAGACCCTGTCACTCTCAAACCAGACAGTCAATTCACAAACAGGCCAAGGCACACAGGAAGGTCAGACAAGAGAACAGCAACTTTCTAAAAGTGTTGTTCTCAAACACAGGATTTAAAAACAACCTTTCCTAAAATATGTATTATTAAATTCTGAGTTCAGGGATACCAGACTTTCATGTTCCATCTTGCTCCTATGAGAAGATATGCTGGTAGCCACTGTAGCCAGCATTCCCCATGAAAGCCTATGGGGCAAGATAGCCTTACAATAGTGAAAAACGAAAATGGCTGTAATTCACTACCAGAGCATGTCACCTGCACTAGTACATGCTCTACCTTTCACATACACTGCACCCTGCCCAAGGGGGTACCTTGGGCCTTCCATAGGGTTGACCAATGTGCACAGAAAGGGAAGGGCTAGGCCTGGTCAGTGGGGATACTGGCCTGGAGGACATGACAGTTCACAGACTGCACACAGGCACTGTGGTGGTAGGCCTGAGACACCATTTTAGGGCTACTCATGTGGGTGGCACAATCAGTGCTACAAGCCCACTAGTACTGGGATCATCAAAGGCTTGGGTCTGATTCCTACCTGGCAGAAACCGGTCCCCGGAAGCTTGTTTCCTTCCCAGTGTAAGAATTGGCTTTTGTAGTCTGGTCTGCCCTGTTCCCATGATGCACTGGGCCAGGGACAGACTAATTTGCATACAGCCAGGTTCTGAAACTGGGATGGTGCAATGAGCTAAAAAACGGTGTTGGATCTAGCCCTGATCTCTTGACTGGGTGAGAGTACTCTGCTTAATTCAGAGACTCTGTCCATCACCACCCCTTTTTGTAAATTATTTTGTCCACCCTAAGCGTGGAAGGGTATACTCAGATGTGAGTCCCTTGCTCATTGCACCATCAGGATTCAAGCAAGCCGGGCCGAAGACGCCTGAAATGGCAGAAACCGGTCCCCGGAAGCTTGTTTCCTTCCCAGTGTAAGAATTGGCTTTTGTAGTCTGGTCTGCCCTGTTCCCATGATGCACTGGGCCAGGGACAGACTAATTTGCATACAGCCAGGTTCTGAAACTGGGATGGTGCAATGAGCTAAAAAACGGTGTTGGATCTAGCCCTGATCTCTTGACTGGGTGAGAGTACTCTGCTTAATTCAGAGACTCTGTCCATCACCACCCCTTTTTGTAAATTATTTTGTCCACCCTAAGCGTGGAAGGGTATACTCAGATGTGAGTCCCTTGCTCATTGCACCATCAGGATTCAAGCAAGCCGGGCCGAAGACGCCTGAAATGGCAGAAACCGGTCCCCGGAAGCTTGTTTCCTTCCCAGTGTAAGAATTGGCTTTTGTAGTCTGGTCTGCCCTGTTCCCATGATGCACTGGGCCAGGGACAGACTAATTTGCATACAGCCAGGTTCTGAAACTGGGATGGTGCAATGAGCTAAAAAACGGTGTTGGATCTAGCCCTGATCTCTTGACTGGGTGAGAGTACTCTGCTTAATTCAGAGACTCTGTCCATCACCACCCCTTTTTGTAAATTATTTTGTCCACCCTAAGCGTGGAAGGGTATACTCAGATGTGAGTCCCTTGCTCATTGCACCATCAGGATTCAAGCAAGCCGGGCCGAAGACGCCTGAAATGGCAGAAACCGGTCCCCGGAAGCTTGTTTCCTTCCCAGTGTAAGAATTGGCTTTTGTAGTCTGGTCTGCCCTGTTCCCATGATGCACTGGGCCAGGGACAGACTAATTTGCATACAGCCAGGTTCTGAAACTGGAATGGTGCAATGAGCTAAAAAACGGTGTTGGATCTAGCCCTGATCTCTTGACTGGGTGAGAGTACTCTGCTTAATTCAGAGACTCTGTCCATCACCACCCCTTTTTGTAAATTATTTTGTCCACCCTAAGCGTGGAAGGGTATACTCAGATGTGAGTCCCTTGCTCATTGCACCATCAGGATTCAAGCAAGCCGGGCCGAAGACGCCTGAAATGGCAGAAACCGGTCCCCGGAAGCTTGTTTCCTTCCCAGTGTAAGATTTGGCTTTTGTAGTCTGGTCTGCCCTGTTCCCATGATGCACTGGGCCAGGGACAGACTAATTTGCATACAGCCAGGTTCTGAAACTGGGATGGTGCAATGAGCTAAAAAACGGTGTTGGATCTAGCCCTGATCTCTTGACTGGGTGAGAGTACTCTGCTTAATTCAGAGACTCTGTCCATCACCACCCCTTTTTGTAAATTATTTTGTCCACCCTAAGCGTGGAAGGGTATACTCAGATGTGAGTCCCTTGCTCATTGCACCATCAGGATTCAAGCAAGCCGGGCCGAAGACGCCTGAAATGGCAGAAACCGGTCCCCGGAAGCTTGTTTCCTTCCCAGTGTAAGAATTGGCTTTTGTAGTCTGGTCTGCCCTGTTCCCATGATGCACTGGGCCAGGGACAGACTAATTTGCATACAGCCAGGTTCTGAAACTGGGATGGTGCAATGAGCTAAAAAACGGTGTTGGATCTAGCCCTGATCTCTTGACTGGGTGAGAGTACTCTGCTTAATTCAGAGACTCTGTCCATCACCACCCCTTTTTGTAAATTATTCTGATTCCTACCTGGCCTAGACCACTCTAACTGAATAAACAACTAAAATGGCCAGGTACATACATTTCATTATTAACGTTAGCGCCCCACCTAGCCAATAATTCTAAGCGAGGAACGTTTTCATTCTGATTGTTTTTTTACTTTGTTTTACATATTTTTCAATTCAAACAATGTGCCAAAAAAGAGACATCATCAGCACATATTATGTACAATGATCACATACAATTCAAATAGCAACTGATGAAAACATGAGAAAACATTTACAAAGACACCATATATATACACAAGAGGATAAATGCCACTAAATACTGCATCTGTGGGTCACAAGTCCTAATTTTATATGTACAAACAGGCAGCCAACTGGAAATTTTACATAGGCCTGCGTGTCAGCTACACCGGAACACAGTCTTTTTTCTGGGTTTGAATTGCAAAAAAGGAATCATTTAAACTTTATTTCTGCAACACCCATAAACATTCTTAGTCCAGTGTAGAGTCAAGGCGTTTCGAACCCTTACAACACTTGGGGTTCTCCTCAGGACAGGGACTGGAGATGGCCTATAACAATAAAACACGGTGTAAGTGGGGATTGTTCTATTAGCTCAAATACTCTCAGACTCCACCTTTACTTTAAAGTACCTGTGTGTCTTTTTTTCTTTACTTTCAATGTTGTACATTCTCATTCACAGAAGGGACAGAAAACCCTATAACTGAATGTAAAAATGAAAGCTAGTATCAGACTGTTAGTTGCTACACTCTGTTGTGTTATACCCATGCATAAATTGCTGTCAGGTATGTACCTTTATTCCTTCCTTGATAGCGGGGTCCCTTCTCTCATAGACTGATCGTATAAAGTTTGGCAGGTGGGAACGCTGCGCTGTAAATGACAATTACGGAATTATAAGAATGTGTTCACTGCTGTTGATGGCATGAGAATGCAGCACGGGCTACGAATTGTATCAGGTACCTTACAACTTATCGTGTCGTCCAATTCAAAAAGCGAAGTGTGGCATGATTTCGTCAATTTTTAATTTTTTTCTTTACAACAAATTTCTTCGATTTTTCTGAAAGTTGACCAGAAATAAAGGTAGATGTAACTCTCAGTTTGTCTTTGATAGCTCAGCCCACTACATGTCAAATCCATTCCACACGGCAACTTACTTGAGGGCAGCCGAACTAGCTCTAACTTCCGTGTTCGATTCCAACGGCAACGCGCATCACGTGAATATACGTGTGCGTGAAAGCCCGTATTTAGAGGAGCGATTGTTGTTTTTCCCATGAGGTGGTGCAAAGGATCTCGGTACTTGAAGTGTTGACATCTGCGTGTCACAGAGAAGAAGCCTGACGCTTATCAGTCATATACCTAATGCAATGGTATACTAATTCAATAATGGCAATTCAACCGCCAGCATGGTAAAACCGTGTAAACTAACATAAACTGTGTATCGTGCTCAGTCATAGAGGAATGGCAGGGAGACTTCAGAATATAAATGTGTTATTTGTAGACTGGTGAGTTCTTATAGTTCATTCAATCCAGTCATCGCTGTGTTGAATTTCATAATCAAAAACGCCTCTTTTTGGGCCAACAATACATCAGGGTCTCCCCCTCCACCAATAGAGACTTTGATCACCGCAAGGATAGTCCACGTGAACTCTTTTGGGCAATGGTGCATCTGAAGGAAATGAGGTACCAACGGGGCCGTTAGGACCTTGTTCTTAATTCTGGACCGGTGTTGGATGATGCGTTGGCGCACTTCCTGTGTAGTTTCGCCTATGTAAATTTTTTGGCATGGACAAAGAATGGCATAGATAGCGTATTTGGACTTACAATTGCTAAAATGGTCATGTCGCCAGAACTTTTTCCTGTCTGAGAAAAGGAAACCCTCAATTGTGACATTGCATACTGAGCAAGTTCCACACTTGTGATGCTCATTGACCGAACTCAAGCCAAACAGTGTGCTTTGGTTGTCTTTTTTTGGAGCTGGTCGTGTCGAAGTGATGAGTTGGCCAATGTTTCGATTTCTCTTTAGAGCGAAAAGTGGTTGTCCTATGCTCGGCAGAGCATCTTCCACCAGGTGCCAATGGTTCCGTATAATTTTTTGGACAGGATGTGTATGAGGTCCAAATGTTGAAACGCACACCATTCGTTCTGTTTGAGGTTTGTAATTCTTCTGTAAAAGATGTTCTCTTGGAGTCCAACGTGCTCTTTTTTTGGAATACTTGACCAGTTTGCGTGGGTATCCTCTGTCTTGTACTTTCTGTCCCAAGGCTTCACTGTATATGTCAAAGTCCTCCAACCTCTAACGTTAATAATTAAATGTATGTACCTGGCCATTTTTGTTGTTTATTCTGCAAGCCCACTAGTAGCATTCATCACACTCAGTGCACTTTACTAGGGACTTCTTGGTGACACAAATATGCCAATCATGGATAACCAATCACAATAACAATTGACACAGGGAGCACTTGCACTTTGACACTGAACAGCAGTGGCAAAGTGCCCAAAGCATCTAAACCAGCAAAAACGAAATCCAGCACAGCATCAAAAATACAGGGGGTAGAGGAAAAAAGACAGGGGAAACCATGCCAAAGATGCCAGGTCTAACACACTGTTTTTAAGTAGTGTGATAAATACCGTTTATTGATACTTTATGCACCGGTATTTAGCACATACACATTACATCAAAAATACTCCATTTTGTGTTACCTTAGAGGATTTCAAGACAAGAATGTCTTTAGTTCTCAAACTTTGTTTCACTTTAGGAACACCTTCGGAATTGAAGAATCACATGCATTTAATGTAAAAAGGCTTGATTCATCCAGTCTTTTACAAAGTAGATCAAAGTAGATCAAACGGTGTTAAGTAGCTATCATTGACCACAACAGGACTCAGGGAATATGAATTTACTGACCCAGATTTGGAATGAATGAATGAATGATATTAGTTTTATAAAGCGCGCACATACTTAAGGGTGCCTTAGCGCTAGAGGAAAAATGTGCATGTTAGCAGAGAAAGTCGTGAAGAGCTATGACCAACATGATAGGGCATTTAATGATAAAAATCGCCCCAAAGGCATGTATGCACAACTTTAAGGGCATTGCAGAAAATGTAAATGTTGTGTCAAATCCTTCATATGAATTTAAGGATGTATGGAAATGTTACAGCGACTTACAGTGACATGTACACAGTATGGTACACACAGCACTGTGGCTAAAAACTTGAACAAGAGCATGGCTAAGAGTGATAGAACACAACCAAAATTACAATTGAAGCCAAGAGAGGAAAAAGTCCTGAGCACCCTGGAGATTTCAACAATAGAGGTCATTTCTGTAGGACGTGAGGTTGGCAGTAGAGAACCAGAAAGAGGTATGCGTATTTACAATGTACTCAAAAACAGATTACTAAGTAACAATAACATAGCTTCTAACGCATCCTATGCCCGCTTGAAAAGTGGCATAGTGTGCACTGGGACAATCATAACACCATGGTAATGCAAAACCCACTGTGTTTATAAATAATTGTGCCTAATATGTGTTAAATGTTTCAATTTTAGGCCTCCAAATGTTGTATTAGAAGCACATTTTGAGGCTTCCATCACCCCGCAATCATGCCATATCTGTTCAGGTGTCCATTTTTCTGCTGTGAATGTGTGACCTGTGGGAATTGATGAGGGGTGTGAATTTATTTGCAGATGTTATTACAAACTTGAGCAGCATTGCAACACTACTTATTGCAAACACCACGCAAATACGTTTGCACAGGAATCAATATTTAGGGGCTGATTCCGATTCGGTAAAATCCCCTATGATTCGCCGTACGGAGTGTTTTTCCCATATGATTCGTACAGCTTCAACATCCTCATACGTACGATCAAGTACGATCCAAACCCAAAGCAGATCTACGTACGAATCGTATCAAACACCGTATGACCAAAAAATAAATACGATTTGTATCCGTATCACGCAGTACGCGACGTCCATATGTAAACAAGCAGCAGTTCCAGGCCCAGCAAGTACGATTCGTGTCGGCGACACTCCGTACAACCCTTTTTCTAAGGGAGCTGAAAACGTCCGTAAAAGCAGAGTCCGGCCCAGCCCTCATCCCTGGTACGCGACGTAACTGCCATGAACCCCATTGTCCGTGTCATCCCAGTCCTATACCCCTACGACCTGGTGCACAGAAACCGACGACGGCGCAGACGGTGAGTACAACGTACCGCAACAACGAGAGTGTACTTGTACGCTGCGTCTTACACGCTCGCCTATACCACCAGTGCAATAGTGAAACGAGCCGCACACACGTCAAGAATGTTGCGGTACGGTGCGTTTCACGTGCTCGCGTTGGGCACCATTGCAATAGTGATACGAGCCGCACACACGCCATTAATGTTGGGGTACGGTGCGTCACACGCTCGCGTATGGCACCAGTGCAATAGTGATACGAGCCGCACACATGCCATGAATGTTGGTGTACGGTGCGTGACATCTAAGGGGTGGGTGGATATGACTTCCAGCAGTGCCCAGACATATAAGGGGTGGGTGAATATGACTCCCAGCAGTGTCCAGACATATGAGGGGTGGGTGCAGAGGATTCCCAGCATAGGCCAACAGTATGGGGGTGGGTGGATATGACTCCCAGTAGTGTCCTGACATATGAGGGGTGGGTGCAGAGGAGTCCCAGCAGTGTCCAGACATATGAGGGGTGGGTGCAGAGGAGTCAAATCAGTGTCCAGACATATGAGGGGTGGGTGCAGAGGACTCCCAGCAGTGTCCAGACATATGAGGGATGGGTGCAGAGGAGCCACAGCAGTTTCCAGACATATGAGGGATGGGTGGATATGACTCCCAGCAGTGTCCGGACATATGAGGGGTGGGTGCAGAGGAGTCACAGCAGTGTTCAGACAGATGATGGGTGGGTGCAGAAGACTCCCAGCAGTGTCCAGACATATGTGGGGTGAGTGCAGAGGAGTCACAGCAGTGTCCAGACAGATGATGGGTGGGTGTAGAGGACTCCCAGCAGTGTCCAGACATATGAGGGGTGGGTGCAAAGGAGTCACAGCAGTGTCCAGACATATGAGGGGTGGGTGGATATGACTCCCAGCAGTGTCCAGACATATGAGGGGTGGGTGCAGAGGAGTCACAGCAGTGTCCAGACATATGAGGGGTCAGTGTATATGACTCCCAGCAGTGTCCAGACATATGAGGGGTGGGTGCAGAGGACTCCCAGCAGTGTCCAGACATATGAGGGGTGGGTGCAGAGGACTCCCAGCATAGGCGAACAATATGGGGGTGGGTAGATATGACTCCCAGTAGTGTCCGACATATGAGGGGTGGTTGGATAGGACTCCCAGCACTGTTCAGACATATGAGGGGTGGGTGGATATGATTCCCAGCACTGTTCAGACATATGAGGGGTGGGTGGATATGATTCCCAGCAGTGTCCAGACAGATGATGCGTGGGTGCAGAGGACTCCCAGCAGTGTCCAGACATATGAGGGGTGGGTGCAGAGGACTCCCAGCAGTGTCCAGACATATGAGGGGTGGGTGCAGAGGATTCCCAGCAGTGTCCAGGCATATGAGGGGTGGGTGGATATGACTCCCAGCAGTATCCAGACAGATGATAGGTGTGTGCAGATGACTCCCAGCATAGGCCTACAGTATGGGGGTGGGTGGATATGACTCCCAGCAGTGTCCAGACATATGAGGGGTGGGTGGATATGACTCCCAGCAGTGTCCAGACATATGATGGGTGGGTGCAGAGGACTCCCAGGAGTGTCCAGACATATGAGGGATGGGTGCCGAGGAATCCCAGCAGTGTCCAGACATATGAGGGGTGGGTGCAGAGGACTCCCAGCAGTGTCCAGACATATGAGGGGTGGGTGAATATGACTCCCAGCAGTGTCCATACAGATGATGGGTGGGTGCAGAGGACTCCCAGCATAGGCCAACAGTATTGAGGTGGGTGGATATGACTCCCAGCAGTGTCTTGACATATGAGGGGTGGGTGGATATGACTCCCAGCATATGCCAACTGTATGGGGGTGGGTGGATATGACTCCCAGCAGTGCCCAGACATATGATGGGTGGGTGGATATGACTCCCAGCAGTGTCCAGACATATGAGGGGTGGGTGGATATGACTCCCAGCAGTGTCCAGACAGATGATGGGTGGGTGCAGAGGACTCCCATCAGTGTCCAGACATATGAGGGGTGGGTGCAGACTCCCAGCAGTGTCCAGACATATGAGGGGTGGGTTGATATGACTCCCAGCAGTGTCCAGACATATGAGGGGTGGGTGGATATGACTCCCAGCAGTTTCCAGACAGATGATGGGTGGATGCAGAGGACTCCCAGCATAGGCCAACAGTATGGGGTGGGTGGATATGACTACCAGCAGTGTCCAGACATATGAGGGGTGGGTGCAGAGTACTCTCAGCATAGGCCAACAGTATGGGGGTGGGTGGATATGACTCCCAGCAGTGTCCAGGCATATGAGGGGTGGGTGCAGAGGACTCCCAGCATAGGCCAACAGTATGGGGGGGTGGTTATGACTCCCAGCAATGTCAAGACATATGAGGGGTGGGTGCAGACGACTACCAGCATAGGCCAACAGTATGGGGTGGGTGGATAGGACTCCCAGCAGTGTCCAGACATATGAGGGGTGGGTGCGGGGGACTCCCAGCAGTCTCCAGACATATGAAGGGTGGGTGCAGAGTACTCCCAGCAGTGTCCAGACATATGAGGGGTGGGTACAGAGGACTCCCAGCAGTGTCCAGATATATGAGGGCTGGGTAGATATGACTCCCAGCAGTGTCCAGACAGATGATTGGTGGGTGGATATGATGCCCAGCATAGGCCAACAGTATCGGGTGGGCGGATATGACTCCCAGGAGTGTCCAGACATATGAAGGGTGGGTGGACATGACTCCCAGCAGTGTCCAGACATATGAGGGCTGGGTGGATATGAGTCCCAGCAGTGTCCAGACAGATGATGGGTGGGTGCAGAGGACTCCCAGCAGTGTCCAGAAATATGAGGGGTGGGTGCAGAGGACTCCTAGCATTAGCCAACAGTATGGGGTGGGTGGATATAACTCCAGGCAGTGTCCAGACATATGAGGGGTGGGTGTAGATGACTCCCAGCAGTGTCCAGACATATGAGGGGTTGGTGCAGAGGACTCCCAGCAGTGTCCAGACATATGAGGGGTGGGTAGATATGACTCCCGGCAGTGTCCAGACATATGAGGGGTAGGTAGATATGACTCCCAGCAGTGTCCAGACATTTGAGGGGTGGGTGCAGAGGACTCCCAGCAGTCTCCAGACATATGAGGGGTGGGTGCAGAGGACTCCCAGCAGTGTCCAGACATATGAGGGGTGGGTGGATATGACTCTCAGCAGTGTCCAGACAGATGATTGGTGGGTGGATATGACACACAGCATAGGCCAACAGTATGGGGGTGGGTGGATATGACTCCCAGCAGTGTCCAGACATATGAGGGGTGGGTGGTCATGACTCCCAGCAGTGTCCAGACATAGGAGGGGTGGGTGGATATGACTCCCAGCAGTGTCCAGACAGATGATGGATGGGTGCAGAGGACTCCCAGCAGTGTCCAGACATATGAGGGGTGGGTGCAGAGGACTCCCAGCAGTATCCAGACATATGAGGGGTTGGTGCAGAGGACTCCCAGCAGTGTCCAGACATGTGTGGGGTGGGTGGATATGACTCCCAGCAGTGCCCAGACATATGAGGGGTGGGTGGATATGACTCCCAGCAGTGTCCAGACATATGAGGGGTGGGTGCAGAGGACTACCAGCAGTGTCCAGACATATGAGGGGTGGGTGGATATAACTCCCAGCAGTGTCCAGACATATGAGGGGTGGGTGTAGAGGACTCCCAGCAGTGTCCAGACAGATGATGGGTGGGTGCAGAGGACTCCCAGCATAGGCCAACAGTATGGGGGTGGGTGGATATGACTCACAGCAGTGCTCAGATATATGGTGGGTACATCATCATCAGCATACCACAACTACATGAGGGTATGTGCACATCCCTAACTTGTGAGTATAATGATAGTGCCAGAGCAACACAACACTAACCGCATTGTCCGACTCCCTGGAGGATGGATTACTGTCACACATTGCGTGACACACCACATGTGGGTGTGATGTCAAATTCCACATGCGTACCCACCCATGGAGTTTGCTGGCTAAATACACACCCGACCATCATGACACAATAGTGTATAGTGATGTAATAGCCCACCAAACAAAGCCAGTGAAAGGGAACACACACTGTCACGTACTTCCCTGGGTTGATATGAATTTCCAGGTGGTGGCCAGACCACCAAGATGTAGTCTATCATGGAAGGAATAGGGTTGAAAAGCCTTAGGTACAATGCTCAGAATATTGAGTCATGTGCCCAAATACCCTGCAGAACAATTTCCAACATAGGGGTAGGCTGTGATAACGCACTTGCATAGTGCCAAAAATGGTGAATGTGTCCATGAAGGCATTTGTACATTCTCAAAACACAAGTACAGTGAGTAGCATGGATGACACAGACAAATGAGCAGTAGATATCTGTGTGCAGGCTTGGCCCTTACTGAAGGGAACCGTCACCAAAACAGGAAATGTGCACACATGTCAGCACAACAATTGTGCAACTGTCTGCAGTGAACATCACAGGTGTCACAGAGGAAGGAACACTTTTTGGGACAATGTCTGTAGCCAAACTGAACATACACAACCAATGATTAATTGCAGAGACATTGTGAAGCCATATAGATACCATGGTCCACCCCATGACCATCATTAAAAAATATATTTCACAACACCAAAACATTACCATGACACCAACTCCAGGGCCCTCATCAACGACATCAAGTACCTGAAATGCAATAGTGTAGAATGCATAATAAAAGGCTTTATTCAGCTTGAAATTCAAAAAAGTAAAAAAATGAGTCCAAGCTCTAATAAGGCCAATTGGCAGTCCATAACAAAGTCCTTTGGGGGACGTTGGGGAGGTCGTCTACCCCAAACTTGCCTGCACAGGACTGGACTATTGGTCTGTTGACCCTTGGGGGGGCATCATCGGGTTCAGGACCAGGCACCAAAGGGACAGTAGTGGGAAGGGAAGGTGCGGTGGATGCAGGGTGGGACATATCGTCCTCAGTGGCTTGTGCAGCACCAAAGGTGGAAAGGTACTCAGCGCTGCACACTGCTGCCAGTTTCTCAAGACTACCCCCTGCACCCAGGGACACTGTGGGAGTGGAGGTTGAGGGCTATGCGGGTTGCGGACTGTGAGTTTAGCTGTGCGTCTGTGGTGTGACCCCAGTCCCTGTGGGTGCACCTGCCACCCTCTGAGATTGCGTGCCAGGAGGTGTGCGCTTTGACTTTCATTGGGGTGTGCTGCATGTGTCCGTTGGTGTGCGTGATCGTGCCTTTCTGCGTGTGCTTTGGACAGGTATGGGAAAGGGGAGTGTGGATGGATCCGAAGGAGGGGAGGATAGACCGCTGAAGGAGGGCAACTGCTGCCGTCAGTGAGGAGTCCATGGACGTGAGTATCTGACGATGGTCAGGCATCGTAACTGACATGCCCTCCATGAATGACAACAACTGGGTCAGTATTTAAGTCTGGCCATGGAGGACTGTCAGTATTGATGTCTGACCAACCTGAATCTGCCAGAGTAGGTCCATAGACTCCGCACTGAGTGCAGCAGGGGAGACAGGGGCAGGGGGTGCGGTGTCTGGGCCGAAGGAGACATGGGGGGCTGCACGGACAGAAGGGACCAGAGCAACTGGGAGGGTGGAGATGGTACTGAAGGAGGTGGGGACAGACACAGTGCTGCTGACGGGTGTTGCGGCGTATTCCCCCTCCTCCAGGGAGTCAGAGGCGGACCCATCAGCGTGGTAGGAAGTGTTGCCTTCCAAAAGTTCCGCAGGCCGACTCCCCTCACCCTCCGTGCCACTGGCTCCCTCTGACTCCACAGCGATGGTGGCACTATGGCTGGGTCCCTCCTCTTGGTCCGTGCATGTGTCTCCTACTGTCTCTGTTGATGATGCTGTGGGCAAGTAGAAGAAACAGAAAGGCATCCGTCACCTGTACACATCTGACACATGAGCACAAAAACAGTAGGTCACACTGCAAATCATGGCATGCATCATGAGGAACAGCCAGATAGCCCTGCACATATTTTAGACTTGTACTGCCCAGTTGGTATGGACACAATGCTACTTGGACACAAGGATCCCAAGAGCATACCAGGCCACAACTTGAATCAAAATTACACAGAGAAGATACTGTTTGTTTACAGGAGAGTTGATCAATACAATGAAGTGATGCCACCTCAAATACACAAAAAAATAACAGTAGTGGTGACCCTCAGGGAACAATGACCCACCTCACTCACCAATGTGATACAACACTCAGAGCCCTGTAAGTACATTGTATAAAAATTCAATTTAAAGAAATGTTAGCATCTTGGGACTCACCACACTTCACACAATCGACATGTATTGAATGTGGTAATTCACCATCGTGTGAAGGCAACACGTATGTGCCTGCATGACAGATGTCTCACAATGAAATGCACACAAAAAAGATGTACACATTCTTTGAACCAGCTTGCACCCTTTAAGATAAAACACTGTTAGAAACAAATGGCATTGCAGAGTTGCCACATACATGGTCCAACGGAGTTCTGAATGTCTTGACACTCATTACTTTGTACAATTTACAACAAAGGAGTTTCAAGACCTCAAGACCAGTGTGGGGACATGTATATGGAGACCATGGCACACCATTAATCACTAACACTGGACTCTTTGAAAAGCTGCCTGCTTCTTTGACGAAAGTGGAAATTTTGTTTTATGTGCATTACCTTGTGATACACTAATCATGCAGGCACATAAGTGTCATTTACACAATCCATCATATTAACACATTCAAAACATGAACAACTTTTAACAAGTCTTGTGAGTGCCAAGGTACAAACATTTATGTGACACTACTTAAAATACACATGGGCATCCATTTCCTGATGACACAGTTGCTTGCACATAAGACCTACTGGTTGTCATGTGAAGTGGCACACATGTCGCAACTCAGGACAATGCTTCAGCTAATGGGCCTGCAATTGTGATGAACAAAATCATTGCTGCATTGTGGACACACCGTTATCCCCAGGCAAAATGTCAACACAGGAGTGTGCACAGTAACACAATACACCATAGCATCTGAACAACATACATGTGGCAAAATTGTATGAGGCACAATCATGTCTGGAACCAAATGACATCGGCTGCCAAGCCCCAAATGAAACCACTGGCCAACATCACAGGGGCAGTGCATGGTGAAACACTGATCAGCCAATTCACACCCACAGGTCAGACCTGGCAAGGCTAAATCAGACAGGCCCTAGTAGACCTCTCCTGCACAACACCCCCATACCTCCGTCAATGTGACTGGTACAGCTCAAGAAGTGAGACCTCAGAATCAGGGTTACAAACACAGTGCAGCAACAATTCCAAAAGTAACAGCAGCTCACCTTGTGGGGCTGGCAATACATATTACTCACAAACAACAAGCAACAGATTGTTGTGAATAGGCACACAGGCACTGCCCAGTGTGAGTATGCACAAGCCAAATCTTGTATCCATGTCCAGTGGAGACATGTAGCAGACACATGAAAAAAAACTATGCCAGGGAGCAATACCACAGAGGTAGACCCATGCTGAACCCACATACAATGGGCACAGTGTTGGATGACACACATGATTAGGAGGCCAGGGTGTCTCAGGGGACTGTAGTGGGCACACTGATTCGTGGGTCTGGAATGAGCTGACTGTACCATGAGTAACCGTCATGGCACTATGCATATCTCACACTGATGTACATCATGTCTGAGAACACAACGTGTGTCATGCATGCTGCAAGGGTGTGCAGTAGAAACCTCACACTCCTATGTTGAGACTCATCATCAGTGCAAACAAATATGAAGCCAAAACACAGTGCACAGGTCATGGCACAGGCAAGGTCCCAACCCATGTCACAGACCACCCTCCCACATGATGCGGAAATCAACGCGCAGTCTTATTTCCTTGCACTCTAGATGAGCATGATGCAACTGTGATTACACACAGACCAGGGGACACATGTGAAGAAGGGGAAGGGATGAAAATGAGTACCAGGTGACTATGGTGAACGGAAAAGACACTGCACATATAACCTGTCTGACCAGACACAACAACTGTGGGAGTGTAGCCAGCCTTCAGAGCACTTCAAAAATCAGGTGACACACAACACAACAAACAGCCATGTACCTACCCCCTCCTTGCTGCTGTCTCTCCTGCAACTGCCTATTGAGGTCTGGAAAGATGACTGCCAGGACCCGGAGCATGTGGGGGGTGAGGTGACGGCTTCCACCATGCCACGTGTCGGCTCCAGGTCCAGCTGGACCCGGATGATATGCCGGGTCCAGCACCGGATGTCCTGCCACCGCTTCTGGATGTTCCGCAGCCGCGGCGATTGCCCCCACGAACCTGATGGCCCTGACAATCTCCAACCATATTTCCCCCTTCTCGTAGGCAGTTACCTGTCAGGAAGACAAAGTGAAATAACATCACTTCACCTGCTGGATGTCCCCGACACACATACTTGCACACCATTGGTAATGTGAACAGGGCATAGGATGGTGGCAGGACTTGCATCATTATCCATGTGAATTAGGCCTGTGTGCAAGCCACAATGCACTACATGGCATTGCAAGCCAACAAATTGTGTAACAGGTGCAATAGACTCACAGATCACGGCACACACTGGGCAACACATGCAACTGCAGGGTTAGTGACAGCACGTGACAAGCACTCACATATCCCACTCCACTTAGGAACCCTTAGCAGACCAGACAGACACACCCTGGCACAGATCACTCGCCTGTCACTGACAACAGCGGAAACAACCCTCACTTTGCACGTGTGCCAGTTGACAATGGGGTGTGTCACAGGTGTCCTGCTAGTTTTGCAAGTCAGGCACACAGCACTGCCTACATGTCATATCAGATGGCAGAGTAACTGAATACGCCATACAGCAGGGGTGCAAGACATCACATACACACTCACCCAGATGACAAGGAACATTCACACACTTCAATGTCCACGAGGTCTAACACATCATTTGGACAATCTCACCACAGGTCCCCTCAAGTCATAAACATCTGTGAGTACAGTTACCTGTAACTCCTGGGGGAACACTGTTCCACCTCAGGACTTTTGAGAATAAAGCAACCAAGGTCTGGCATGGCTGAAAGTATCATTCACTATGCAGTGAAGGTCACAGTAAGCACTATGCGAGTGAGGAGTGAACACACATGAACTACATCATGCTCTGCATGAGAGACACCACCATGTACATCCCCGGGACTCACTCACAACCACATTGCATGTCTGTCCCACCAATATACAATGCCTGTTTTGACACTCACACAACAGGTGCACACTCAAAGGTAGTGCAGTCAGCACTCACCTGTTCCTCTGGTCTCCCATACAGCTTGATGTACTGTGGTAGAAGGGCATCCAGCAGGGTCTGGTTTTCCTCCTCACTGAAGGCTGGGGCCCTATCCACAGTACGAGCCATCATAATATGTCATAGGATGCAGAGACAGCAGCAGTGTGGTCCACTCCAATGTAGTGCAGGCAAGTGCCTTCTCAGGGCTTCATGCAGCTTAAATCAGTGCTGCTGAGGGGCTTTCGGTTCGAGGAGTACAGTGTGATAGGTCAGATTAGTTTGCATCCTACGTTTCCTCCAATCCCTTTAAACATACGGCTCTGACACGCATTTGCATGGTTTAAAATTTGAGCTTCAGCTTCACAATCATTTTGCAACATTGTATATTTTTGACCAACTGACTTTTGCAAGGCACCTGTGGCACACACTCAAATCTCAGTATCCATGATAACCAGGATGCATTCAGGGCCTACTACTCGTCCCCTAGGTGTCCCCTAACTTTTTTTGACATACACACACGTGTACTGTGCGTTTCACGCGCTCGGGTATGGCACGATTACAATAGTGATACGATGTGCACAAACGCACGGAATGTAGGGGTACGATGCGCTTGCGTATAGCATGATTACAACAGTGATACGATGAGCACACACGCACAGAATACAGGGGTACGGTGTGCTCGCGTATGGCACGATTACAATAGCGATACGATGCGCGCACATGCACGGAATGCAGGGGTACTGTGCACTCACGTATGACACGATTACAATGTGATACAATGCGCACACACGCACGGAATGTAGGGGTACCGCTCGTGTATGGCACGATTACAATAGTGATACGATGTGCACACACGCATGGAATGCAGGGGTACGGTGAGTTTCAGATGGTACGTTGCACACGCTGTAGTGAATGCAGGGGTACGGTGCGTTTCAGACGGTACATTTCTCACGCTGATGCCAATGCAGGGGTACGCTGTGTTTCACACGGTAGGTTTCACACGCTCACGTATGCCACCATTACAATAGTGATACGAGGCGCACACTTAGCTCTAGCGCTCCACTTGCAGCAGCGCCTTCATTTGCAGCTCCTGTATTTTAAAATCCCGTTTTGTCTTTTCTGTTGTAATTTTGTTTGGGCACTTACCCCTGATTTTAATGCCGGCCACGCATACCTTCACTACTGCCATCTTACCTGCACCGTAATTTGGAAAATCACCGCATTTCGCGGGTCCTTGGCCACTGTCTCGTTGGCGGCCATATTGGGTGAGGGGCAGATATCGCGCGCTCTAGTCTGCTTTCTTTTCACGAGGCGAGTATAAAGGCAGGCAAATCGTGTAGCTCGCCCTACTTAGCTCTAGCGCTCCACTTGCAGCAGCGCCTTCATTTGCAGCTCCTGTATTTTAAATTCCCGTTTTGTCTTTTCTGTTGTAATTTTGTTTGGGCACTTACCCCTGATTTTAATGCCGGCCACGCATACCTTCACTACTGCCATCTTACCTGCACCGTAATTTGGAAAATCACCGCATTTCGCGGGTCCTTGGCCACTGTCTCGTTGGCGGCCATATTGGGTGAGGGGCAGATATCGCGCGCTCTAGTCTGCTTTCTTTTCACGAGGCGAGTATAAAGGCAGGCAAATCGTGTAGCTCGCCCTACTTAGCTCTAGCGCTCCACTTGCAGCAGCGCCTTCATTTGCAGCTCCTGTATTTTTAATTCCCGTTTTGTCTTTTCTGTTGTAATTTTGTTTGGGCACTTACCCCTGATTTTAATGCCGGCCACGCATACCTTCACTACTGCCATCTTACCTGCACCGTAATTTGGAAAATCACCGCATTTCGCGGGTCCTTGGCCACTGTCTCGTTGGCGGCCATATTGGGTGACGGGCAGATATCGCGCGCTCTAGTCTGCTTTCTTTTCACGAGGCGAACATAAAGTCAGCCATGCCTGCGCGCAGCGGTAACGCGCAGCTGGGACGCCAGACTGACGCCGGAGTTACGCCAGAGTTCAGCCCGTCTGCGCCCGGCCGCGCTGAGGACGGGCTGCAGGTCGGGCAGGACTCAGCTTATACTCCTTCCCCTCCTGATGAGATAACTAGGCTATATTCCAGGTCAGAAATCCTCGCATTAAGACCGTCATCCCAGCCTTGTCTTCACCGTTATTCTCCTGAAGGGATCTTGCATTCTTATAGCTGTTGGGCTTGTACGGCCTCCTTTGAATTCTCCTGTACTGGCTTTGTAAGATCACATCTTTCGCTTAAACAGCCTGATGCGTCCCGGAGATCTGGCTTCTTAATTAACGCTCGATCGCTTATTAGGCATAATGTCGCCTTCCACGATTTCGTGGATGACCGACAGCCGGATTGGGTGTTCATTACGGAGACCTGGGCCTCAGATACCTCAGGACACGATCTGATTATGGCCATTCCTAACGGCTACTCTCTTTATAGGCAGGATAGACCCTTGCGCAGAGGAGGAGGCATCGCCATTCTTCTTAAATCCTCCTTTCCCTGTTTGATTAAATCACTATCGATGCCTTCTGATCGCTTTGAATCGTTATACTTCTGTATTACTCTCTCTCCATCGGTCTCTTTTACTGGGATTTTGGTATATAGGCCCCCTGGTCCCAGAGCCAGTTTTTCATCAGAATTATTGACAATCCTGGAACCTTACTTCGGAAAAGCGGCCTTCACCATTTTGGGTGATTTTAATTTTCACTTGGATGAGGTCAATTCAAAGGATACAATATCACTGGTTGAGTCACTAGGAGCATGTGACTTCGCCCAGCTTGTGAATAGTTCCACCCACAAGGCTGGGCATATACTTGACGGGGTATTTTCTAATGACACCAGGCTTTCTACTGGCCCCCCGTTACCGTTGGTCTGGACAGATCACTGTGCCGTGCCATTGGAATTCTCCTTTCCTGTCTTAAGCTCTACTAATTTGGTAACCTTGCCATTCACCCTGAGGAGAAATTTTAGGAATATCTCGGATGAGGCTCTTGTCCCTCTTGTTTCCACCCCCGAATCTTTATCTTCAAAAGACGCAGCCGAAGCAGCTCAAGATCTGATGGACTCCATCTCTAATGCAGTGGAACAACTTGCCCCCTCATCTCTGCGCTATGTAGCTCGCCGAAAGCCTACGGCACCCTGGTTTTCTGATCAGCTGAGACTCCTGCATCAGGGATGTAGGAGCAGTGAGAGAAACTGGAGGAAATCTAGGGACTCTAATGATCGAGAGGCTCACAAGTTTGCACTGCGGGAATACAAACGGAGAGTGGTAACAGAGAAGCAGGAGTATTTCTCCAATCTCACCAGCTCTCTCTCCTCTTCTAGGGAGCTCTTTAAAATCGCTGACACCTTATGCTCCCTGCAACTCCCATACCCCGTAGTTAGTTCACAAGAACTTTGCAATAGTATTTCTGACTTCTTTCATAATAAAATTTTTGACATACATGTCTCTTTGGAAGCCCATTGCCATGCTTTGGATCAAAGTATCCCCCCTGTCATATCCAGTCTTGATTCTTTAGGTAAAGATCCTTCCCGCTTACTTATGGAATTTCCATCTTTATCCCTTGAAGGACTGAACCTGTTACTCGACAGGATCAAATCTGCTTCCCCCCTGGATCCTTTACCTCTGAAAAAACTGAAAGAATGTAGAAATAGCCTTCTTCCTCTTATGCTTGAGGCTATGAATAAGGCTATTACCCAGGGCTCTTTTCCGCCTGTATGGAAGAAGGCGATTGTGAAACCTCTTCTTAAGAAACCATCCCTCGATCCGGCCCTTTTGAAAAATTTTAGGCTGATCTCCCTTCTCCCCGCTCCCGCTAAGATGCTCGAGGCGCATCTGAATCTTCGTTTGTCCTCCTTTCTTGATTCATCTGAATACCTTGATAACACGCAACATGGTTTCAGAAAACACCACAGCACTGAGTCCGCTCTCACTTGTGTGGTCGATAACATCCGACGCAAAGTGGACTCTGGCCAAACTACGGTTCTGGTTCTGTTGGACCTCACGGCCGCGTTCGACACCCTGTCCCCCGCCATTCTTACATCTCGGCTCAGGGAAGCTGGTGTTATGGGGCCGGCCTTGAGTCTCCTCAATTCCTTTCTGTTGGAAAGGGAGCAGAGAGTGATGCTTTGGAACCACCTCTCCCCTGCTAAGTCATTGCAGTGTGGGGTTCCACAAGGTTCGGCCTTAAGTCCCACCCTGTTTAACATCTATGTGGCTCCCCTGGCAAGACTAGTTAGATCTCAGGGGATGGAGGTGGTGTCCTACGCAGATGACACTCAGATTATGGTGTCACTGGTTCACTCCTCTGTCAGGACATCTGCCGCCAGTTTCAGGGTATGCATGCAGTATGTGGCAGACTGGATGACTATAAATTCCCTCAAACTGAACGGCGAAAAGACGGAGGTGTTGATTTTTGGGAAAGACCAAGATGTTTGGTCGAGTGAGTGGTGGCCACCTTCTCTTGGCATCTGTCCCACTCCCTCCCAATCTGCCAGAAATCTTGGTGTAATAGTTGACACCGCGCTTTCTCTGTCCCTACAAGTCAACAGGACCGTGGCCACCTGCTGGGGTGTGATTAGGATACTGAACAGAATCCGCGGGTATCTTTCCCCCCAGGCGCGCAAACAGGTTGCAGTCGCCCTGGTGGGCTCGAGGTTAGACTATTGCAACTCTCTGTATATGGAAGCCAACAAGAGCCTTTTACACCGACTGCAGATTGTTCAGAATGCTGCAGCGCGCTTTGTTCTGGCTCTCCCGAAAACCTCTTCCGCCACTGCGGCTAGAAAAGACCTTCATTGGCTCCCTGTCCAGCACAGAATCTCTTTTAAAATTCTGTGTTTGGCCTACAGAGCACTGACAGAAGGTTCCTCGAGTGCTATTGGCTCTCTTCTCACGCGTTATGTCCCTACAAAAGGCCTTCGCTCTGCGGGACTCTGTCAACTTGTTGTGCCCCGTTTCAAACTCGCTAGATGGGGAGCCAAAGCTTTCTCCGTGGTTGCCCCTCAGCTTTGGAATTCTATCCCTATTGAAATAAAAACTCTTCCTTCATTAGAGTCATTTAAAAAGGCTCTTAAAACCTGCTTCTTTAAGAGGGCCTACCAATGAGAGAATGCTGCAGAGGGGGGGTCTTAGCTTCTATATTTGATTTAGGCGCCTTGACGCCCATTGGGCTAAGTTCGCGCAAGACAAGAACCGTTTCATTCATTCATTCACACATGGCAGGGATGTAGGGGCACGTTTCAAACAAGAATGTCTATCAAGTTCTTGTCATTGCATACTTACATGAGCAAGCCCTAGGTGTGGCAGGCAGTGATATAGCACAGGGCATCTGATCTTGTTGCACAATCGATGTGTGATGACCTGTTGACACATGTCATGTGTGATGGGGCACTATGTGGTACACATCACCTTAACACTTGTCCCATATGTATCATTATGCAGAAGTTGTCATGCACATCAACACCGGGATGGCACATTCATCACTACGGGCACCTGTCTCATGATGTCAGGGACCGGGGCACTTTGTCACTTGAGATTTCACGCTCAGCATGACCCTATAAGACTATGTCCGGTGTGTGTCATGTTAAAGATTGAGCTTGCTGTTTCTTTTCCGTAAACTGCATCTGCTGTTGGTGCATCTAACATGGGTCTGTGCTGAGATGGGAATTGTTTCACATGTACGCACACCATGCCACATGTGCATTCCCAGGACTTTTGGGTCTGATGGCATCAGACATCATTTTCCCCCAGGCATACATGTCTGCATCGTGACAATGGCTGTGTTGTTTTGTTGTCACATGCACACCTTAATCGCAATGTGTTTGATATGTACATTTGACATTCCATGTGACCTGTGCGTGTGCCTTGCAGTCAGCTGTCTGGATGGGATGACAACCTTCCACTGCAGGTATCGTGACGTGTGTCACTCCAGTGATATCTTGGGTTGTTCACTCAGACCAGCCCAGCAGCTCATTTGAGGGCATGTCATGTTTAGTTTTCAATCAACAGGTGTATCTGGGTGGTCGTAGGAGTGACAGCAAGCTGGCATATGTGTCCTGGATGTATTGCACACGCCAGACTGCATAGTGACCTGATGTGTACTAGCAGTTTTGCATGTGCTATGTACATTTATATCGATGTTGGCTGACAGTTATTCTCCATTCTTCCCAAATATGTCCTGCAGGGCACCCCCTCCACCAAGGCCATTTCCAGACTTGGCTACCATGAGGGAACGTGCCTGCATCCGACGTTACAGATTCACTCGACAGTTGATTCAGGACTTGACGAACAGGCTGGAACCACATCTCCAACCACGACACAGGTATCCTACTGCGCTGAGCCCCAAGCTAAAGGTGATGGCAGCCCTCCATTTTTGTGCAACAGGTATGTTTCAATTAACCATATGGGATATCGGGGGAATGTCCCAAACAATGTTCAGCCGTGTCCTGCGTGATGTTTTAGCAGCTATGTTGGAGCACATCAATGAATTCATCAGATTTCCAACTCCGGAAGAGTTGACAGATGTCAAGGGTGAATTCTATGCCCTGGGAGGGATGCCACATGTCATTGGGTCGATTGATGGCACACATGTGGCTTTGGTGCCACCACAGGGTCAGGAGCAGGCTTAACGCAACAGGAAACATTAACATTCAATAAATGCCCTGGTGGTGTGTCTTGCTAACATGCTGATTTCCCATGTTTGTGCACGTTTTCCAGGATCGTGCCATGATGCATTCATCATGAGGCGTAGCAGGGTGCTACGAATGATGCTGCAGCTGCGCAATGATCGGGTATGTCTTGTTGGTGGGTAAACTCTGTTTGTCCCCCGTGTCTCAGTATCTTTTGCTCTGAAGGCATCTCCTGAACCACTTATTTACATGATGTATATTTGTAGGTGACTCAGGATATCCCAACATGCCATGGCTAATGACACCTCTCCGCAACCCAAGAACGGCTGCAGATCAGTGGTACAATAATGCACACGGGCAGACCAGGCGAGTGATTGAGCAGACGTTTGGCCTCCTGAAGAGCCGATTCCGGTGCCTCGATAAGACCGGCCAAGGTCTGTAATATCTTCATCGTGTGCTGCATGCTGCACAACATGGCAGTTGAGAAGGCAGTGCCACTCATCCTGGATCTTGAGGAGCAGGAACATCCACCCGTTGAAGGCCTTGGTCACGATGCAAGTGATGAGGAGGAGGAGGATGATATCCGGAGTCAGCTCGTACGCAACTCCTTCTCATAATGGTGAGTCACTGGGAATGAGTGTGCTAGCTTGTAGTATTGTCTAGCTGACTGTATGCAATATAACTTTGATGTGTGTGTTCTGATGTGTCACGCAAGTGCTGATGTCATGCCACACTGAAATGCGCAATGACTGAGCTAGAATTTTACATGTGTACTACATTGTTCCAGTTTTTTACATGCCCATGTCTTTGGCAAAGAATTTTAACGGTGAGCCCTTGTTAATGTTAATGTTAAAATAATTGTATATAGCGCACGGCTACTCCGAGGAGTGTCCCGGCGCTTTGATAAAAACGAGAGGCAGGTATCGGGGGTAAGAAGGGACCAAGCAACCGACCTACTGGACGAAGAGCCAGGACTTTAGCTCCATCCTAAAACCCAATAGGCTTGCATTGAGTCTTATGGACACTGGCAGGGCGTTCCAAAGCTTGGGAGCCAGGTAGCGGAAAGAGCGTCCACCAATCCTGGCCCGTCTAATTGATGGAACTTGAGCCAGAGCCAAGGAAGCTGACCTTAGCGTCCTCATAGGCAAATAGAATGCCAAACGATTTCGTATGTATTGAGCTCCAGTGCCATGAAGCGCCTTGAAGGTCAGTGAGAGAGCCTTAAAAGTCACTCATTTTTTAATAGGGAGCCAGTGAAGACTTTTCAATAAAAAAGTCGCACTAGTTCTGCGATGAAGCCCATAAATAGCTCGAGCAGCAGCATTCTGCACGACCTGCAGGCGAGAAAGAAGAAACTCCGGCAGGCCCAAGAACATTGGAATAGTCCAAACGTGAACCAATGAGCGCCTGGACCGTCACCTTCCGATGGCAGAAAGCCAACAGAGGAAGACATTTTCTCAGCATCTTAATAATACCAAAGCATTTGCCAACAAGATCCAAGACCTGAGGCTTCAAGGTAAGACCATCGTCTATCCGAACCCCCACATTCTTGGCTCTGGAGGACACAGCTGCGGAGGGAAACATAGCCGGCGGCCACCAGGACTGCCATCTGGGGTCGGTGGGACAGCCAAAAAACAGCAGCTCCGACTTGTCGGAGTTGCATTTCAGGTTGTGCCGTTCGAACCATTCAAAAACGGCTCCCAAACAGCCTCTGATCTGCCCCCCATTGAAGTCTGACCCCTTCTGACTGGTAAAAAGCAGCTGGGTGTCATCAGCATAGGACACGATCTGGGCACCGAAGGACTCCGCTAGAGCTGCCAGGGGTGCCATATAGATGTTAAACAACGTAGGGCTCAAAACAGAGCCCTGCGGCACCCCTACCTTGAGAGGTGGCATCTCAGCAGAGAACGGAGGGGCCCAGACCGTTTGCCGGCGGACGCCTAGAAATGACTTAAGCCAATTAAACACCGCTCCCCGCAGCCCAATCTCCCTGAGTCTCAAAAGGAGACTGCCGTGGGGAACGGTGTCAAAAGCCGCCGACAAGTCCAATATAATCAGCATGGCCTTCCCTCCCGCATCCAACACCTCTCTGATGGCATCCGTCACCTCCAGTAGTGCCGTCTCCGTACTCATGTTGGCCCGAAAGCCCGACTGAGTCATTCCCAGGTTGCTGTGCCTGTTGTCTGTTCGTGTCATCTTCATCCTCCTGCTATTCTTCATGATGATTGCAATGTGGTCCGAATCAGCATTCCATGCACGGACATGTGGAAATGTCACTTCGGGTAAGAGATCCAAACAGGCTGTTTGGGGTTGGTATAGTTTGAGAATGTGTGGTAACTGTTTCTGTGCATGTTGTAGAACTATCCATACATGTCTCATCACCATGGATAACATTTCATGTTGCACCACTACCATGACAGGACAGTCACCCTTCTTGACAGTAATCTGTTGTGGAGGTTTTTACTCTGGTGAATGTATCAATGTGTGTAAACCTTGACACTGACACATTGCGGATGCCACCGGTAGACATTGTGTAGGACATCACAACCACAGGCTCTATGGGGAATTGCAGCATCTCTGTGTGCAGCAGGATGTGTTTGGCTCATCCACTTAATCGTGTGTGTCAGTACAGTTTGATTTCCAATCAAGCATGTTGTGAAGGTGTGGGCCAGCGTATGTCCCACATGTTCTGTCAAATGTCCGGTGAGTATGTTTGTATGGATGCATTGCCCCTTATGCCAGTATGTCATGTCATGTCACTGTCACGTCGCTTCCTCAGGGCCGGTGTAGAACACTGCTTTGCAAGCCTTCTCGGTAAGTTGATGTTAACTTTCTATTCCCATGATGGCAGGAATGTTGTACTGATGACGTCACAACGTTGTGCTGTAGCTAATGTAAATGCTTCCGTGGCACCAGTCGGGTGACGTGAATCCCAGGATTGTCTTGTGCCGTGCTGCATATCCTGGTCACGGTAGGGGTGGTTTTGTGCCATTGTTCCTCATTACTCTCTGTTGAGTTCTGGACCGGCAGCTTGTTATGTTAGGCATTTCAAAGCCCAGATGGACGAGCCAATGACTGGCTCTTGCGGGGCTTCCTTGTGTTTACCTAATTCACTCCCTCGTTGGATGAGGTTCTTAAGGTTCATGCGGGTGATGTGTCATTTCCCTTCTTGACCCACACTGATTCCCAGGGGTAACTAAGATTGTTGTCTTTCTGTGAGTAGCACTGCAGCGCATTAGAATTACTGTTTATTGGAGCCATATTCATACATTGTGATTTCTTGATATCCGCTTGGCACTAATTGCATTGAAGCAGCCTGCAGAGCGTTATCCTCCCTTCATTTAGCAGTCAAACTCTGCTACCTTTTATGTGTCTGTGATCAATCCGCAGATCTACTTTCATTGTTATTACTTTGATCCCAACTAGGATACAGTGGCTGTTGTTTTCCTTTACAGGTGTAACTGTTACAGTATAGGTCCTGAGGTATTCTTTGATTCAGTGACAAGAAGTGTTGAATCCTTATGCTTGTTTATCTTTGTTTCAGATCTCACTCCATGCTGATCCCTTCCTTTCCTTCCCTCGCCTGATCACCCTTTTGAGTTAGTCATTTATACTCAGACCAAGGGGCTATCGGGAGATAGACCACTTTGCACAGCGCACGTTTCTGAGGATTCAAGAATCCGACATTCCCAGGCAGTCGTGTGCAGATTGTTTCAGATTGTTTCACCAGCATTTCAGGTAACCTCTTTGGATGACTGTTATTTTCTTCAGAGCAATGCCACTGGCCATGGACATTGGCTATAGCAGCATGGCCTCAACACAAACTTGATCCATTGTGTAGTAAATGTGTTCCCCACAGTACAATGTGCCTCATTACTGTCACCGCAGATCACTTGCCAGTTTGAATGCATTATCTATGGCATACTTTACGATTATTGTACATATGGGAGTATGTGTACTGTGGCAACATGCATGCAGTTTATTATGTTTGTGTATGTATTTGTGCAGCTTGCAACCACAACGGGCAGGCATCACCTGCTGACGCTGTGTGTCTTGGGTACAGCTTAGCCTATTGGTGCCTGATCCTGTGACCGCCATATTTGGTGATTGATCATCCATTTTCTTTCAGTGACCCATAAGTAACCAGACACTCCTTCCTTTCCATACACCTGTTACATTGTGCCTTTCAAACCTCCTTGTCTTTGTGTGCTACTTTCTGCATGGTGTCCCACCCCTTCTGCCGTCATGTGTTCACTCATTCCTGCTGCTGCCTCCCCTGCGGCACCGCACCACTGAGTGCCCTGATTCTGCAACACACATGCCTCCGAGATGCTCCTCCCTCCCTCCACACATTCTTAATGCAGGCAGCAGCTTGTTAGTGCCACTGTTGCGCCACCTCTGTGCCAAAGGCAGGACCGTCAGCACCTGCAACGTGCACAGTGCAAGACCCTCTGGTCCTTCCATGACACAGGTAACACAACAGACTCATGCTCCAGCCGCCCTCCAAACAGTGAACACCAGACAATCATCCACCTGCTGTCAGGCAACCCCTAAGTGCACCCATGACAGCTTCGCAGGCTGTGTGTGCAACTCCTAATGCCAACACCGTGCTGCCACGCATGTCAAACCATGTCCGTACAACCAGGTAATTTGCCTACTACTGCACACCCGCTACATCCACGAGCACGCTGTTGGACTCTGTTACCTCCTCAACACAACAGCCTCTCACATCGCCTTCATAACAGTAACCAGGTTGAACGCATCCTCTGCACACTACTTCAACATTACCATCACAGCCGGATACTAGATCACCCGCAGGGACCGCAACAACAATCCAGGAGGATGATTTGCAAGTAAACCCTCAGAGTCACATATAACACCAAGGACACACTCAGCATTGTCAAACATCTGCACTTCAGGTTTCACACCAACCCCCTAACTCCCCTCAGTCTTACTTTCATCTACACATCTCCAGGACTACACCCACAATTTTGCTAAGCCATCTACAATTATATTAATAGTCATTTATTCAGCACAAATCTAACCCAGCGCTGTAGTGTGCAGAAAATGATGCAACATGAGGAGGAGCAACTAATCAAGCAGGCTAAATAGCCAGGTTTCCAGAGCTTTGCGAGACTCACAATTAGAAAGAATCATACGCAGTGGAAGAGGTGGCTTAGTCCAACATTGGGTGGTTCCTACCTGAAAGGTTTGACCTCCTGATCTAGGTTTTGCAAACCAAGGACCAATGAGCAAGTGGTTGTCATTGGAACATAGAGATTGTATTTGACAATAGGGACGGAGGCTCCTCCTAAGGTAGCCTGGACCACGGCCTTGTCCTGCCCTGAAGTGTCAGCGCATTGAAATCTATTCGTGTAGACATAGGCAGACAATGTAGTAGTATAAGATACGGGGAGATATGTTGTCAAAGTGAGACTCCACATAGCAGGCAGGCAGCAGCGTTTTGGACCGTCTGCAATATACGGAGCAAGCCTAATGTGAGACCCACATATGAGCCTTTTGCGTAATCTGAATGGGAGGTGATCAGTGCGTGAACCACCGTTTTCCGGGTTACATTGCGCAGAAAGTTAATAAATGTCTTGATGATTTTAATCTCGCCAAAACAAGTGGCACACGCCACACGCCTCTTGTACCTGTGTGGCAACTCCCAAATTCATGACCAAGTCCTTGTGTGCCGGAGCAATGGCCAGTTCCTTTGCCCACCACAGATTGGAAGAGAGGGGAGAGGGTTGGTTAAAAAACAGGACCTATGTGTTATCTGGATTAACTTTCCAGAAATTGTGGTCCATTCAGGCCACAAAAATATTGAGACAATTGTCAAGTGGGTCCAAATTTGCGGCACACAGGGCATTTTGAGTGAATAGAAGCTGAAGCTCATCAGCATATGATATAATTTTGAGTTCAGACACGGCAATCGATTCAGCCAGAGGGGTTAGGTAAATATAGAAAGTCAGAGGGCTCAGAGCACAGCCCTGCGGCACGCCCCACTTCAGTGGTTTGACTGGGTAGATGAATGGATGAGTCATGAGCTGCTGTGTGCGGTCAGATAGTAAGGACGATATCCAGTTCCGCACTGAGCCCCCCACGCATATGGTCTTAAGGTGGTTCAGAAGAATGGGATGGTCGACGGTGTCAAATGGTGTAGACAAGTCTAACTCCACCAACACCGCCTTGGAACCTCCGACGACCGCCCAGCGTATAGAGTCTGCCATTTCAATGAGGGCCAACTCCGTACTATAGCCGGGATGGAATCTGGATTGTGAGTCATGAAGTAGGCTATTATCTTCGACAAAGGCCATCAGTTGCTGCCAGTATACATTCACTGATATCTTGGCCGGAGCTGGTTAAAGAGAGTTAGTTCTATGATTGCAAGGAGATTCAGGATCTGCGCTGCCTTTCCTTAAGATGGAAAGGTGGAACGTGTGTTTCCACGCATCCGGATTAGAGCACAATCTGAGGGAAAGGTGCCAGATGGCGTTTAAATGGTGATTGTGAATCTTAGAAAGGATGTTGTATCGCTTGGCGGGCAAGGGGTCAGTAGGGGAACCGGATTTACACATCTGCAATTTGAGCAGAGAGGCTTCCTATGAAATTGTGGCAAAATCGGAGACCACAGAGCTGGAAAACGGGTTTACTGGTTTACCCTGCAACCGCACACACTGGATCAGCGACTGATCCAACACTCTTGCCACATTGGCGGACTTTCATGTGAAGCACAACAACAGTTAAGGCACCAGGAAGAAGGCAGACCTACTGGACTCATACTGGTCTAGCTGGACTCATGTGCACACCTTGTAAAACCAACAACCATCAGTTACCTTTCAGCCCTGAAATCCTACACACTCAGACATCACCATATCATCAGCACGGACAAGAGGACAACCTTCAGGTATGGCATAGGCACCAACACACACAACATGAATGACCTCATCGGCATTGTGAGTGAACTATCTAACCCCAACTCTCCATCCAAAATACAACCCACCCTTGCAAGGTGAAGGGGATCCCTTGCAACTATATACCTCTCCAAGCTCGAGGACGTACACGAAATCCTCGCCACACAGAGGCAGACAGCGCTATTTTCCACAGGAAATACCCCCTCAGGTCCTGGATCCCGTCAGCAGCAAAGACAACACCCGGCGCATGTACACCATCCACTCCAGCTCTCCATCAGGACCCTTCCCAGACAAAATCTCAATCACAGCATAGACCATCCTTGAAGCCCACATCCGGCACGTCATGAATGTCTCCTTTGAATATGCCACTTTCCATGGAAGCAGGAAGCATGCCGAAACCCAGACCCTTCTTTGACAATGGACGTCAGTACCGCAGGATGTCCTGGAACATCACCCGGCTTTCCTACCCGGCAAATGTCATCAATAAGACAGTCAAGGAGCAACTGACCATCTGCCTCCAAGCAAACAACCAACCTACCCCAGACCATCTACCACAGTAATCACCCCCTGCAACAGCCCTCATTGCCACCACCAACGACATCTTGGACCCTGCTCAACAATGGTGAGGCCACCATCCTCACCCCATCGACTGATCAACGGCATTCAACACCATGTGCTACCACACTGTCAGATCACTCATCTACAACACTGGGATCCACAGGAAGACCCAGGATGAAATTTCAAGTACCTCCCAGCAAGGCCCAGGGAGTCCGCATCCCCCCTTCATCGCGTAGTACACTGGGGTCATCTGTCCCGAGCCCCAGGCCACATCTCTCAGCGTGACAATCTACAATGTCTCCATGACCCCCCTCTCCAAAATCACATGCGCACACGACCTCATCATCATGTCCTATGCCATTAACATCCAGCTGCTCCTCACCCTCACCAAAGACCCAGCCACTCCCAGATCCAACATTCAAGAAGGCATGAGGTGCGTTGACAAATGGATGAACTTCAGCCACATGAGGCTGGACTTGGGCAAGACTGAGCTCATCATCTTAGGAATGTCCCCTTACGGTTGGGACAACTCCTTGTGTCACACCGGCCTGGGCAGCGCACAAGCACACAGTGGCCATGCACGCAAGCAGGTGCTCATCGTACACTCCTCGCTCACAATGACCATGCAAGTCAACACCATCACTAACTCATGCTGCATGTCCCTCCGCATGTTGCAAATGATCTTCAGATAGATCCAGTCCTAGTCAAGACAGACAGTCACCAAGGTCCACAACACCAGCCGGCTAAACTACGGCAACACCCTCTACGCAGGAACAAGAGCCAGACTCCAGGAGGACTTGTGCACATCCAGGGTGCATGCGCACATCTCATTCTCAACATCCCCTGCCACAGCCACATGACCGTCCACCTGAGATACCTACAATTGTCTCACTGTCAACTGCAGGATCACCTTCATACTTCTCAGCCACACTCAGTAGGCACTCCTCAACCCCAGCCCCAAAGACGAACATGCACGTCTCCCATCCAACACCCCGTTGCCCCAACTTCGTCCAGCCACCCGTGCCCTGGGCACCATTCATCACATCCACAGTATAACTGCATGCAGGAGATAGTTCTCCCACATCACCAAATAGACCTGGTGCTCCCTCCCTGGGCACCACCACATGACCCATGACCTCTACACCTTCATGAAACTCTTCCAAAACTGTCTGTCAGAGCAATAGGGCAAGCCCCCCCCACCCTCATCAGATTGAAACCATCACTGGTGACTATTGCGCTCCATGTATGTATTTGATGATACATTGTGACCTATGTGTGTCCTCAACCGGACTCAGATCCCAGTGTATTGATGGCTTGAGTGTGTTCCCACTCTGGCATACTTTGACATATCCCCACACTTATGATGTTGACTCATGTAAAAAGACTGCAACATCAAAATCTATTGTGTTTCTTTTGTTTATTTATCTATCTTGTGCAGGAAACGTGAATAAGTGCTAGGTGCTGTACAAAAAGGGGGGAATCCAAAGTTCTCAAAGGGAGATGTGATGCCTTGCAGTTTGAGTCAACAGAGTCCATACAACAGTGCTTTTCATCATTGGTCAGACGGCAACCAGCAAGTATATGTGGGTGAGTGGGACAGTCAATAAGGAGATGCTGTTGCACACAAAGGCAAGATGCCAGACCAGGTGACCTATGAGATACACATGGCCCACTGCCTCTCACTGTCTTTTGCGTGGACGACTCACCTTCCTTGGGGGACCCTCATATGCAGGCCTTGACGATGCATGGGACACTCTGTCGGACGATTCCTTCTCCTCCTCCCTCCCTGTGCCTGTTGGCGATCTTTGCCTCGATATTTCTTGTCTGGTGACACAGGGAGGGTGCTGCATGTTGTCATCGATCCGATGGAGTGAATGGCTTATGTCCCTCTGCACCGCCAAGAGCTCATCCAGACTTGCCTCCATCCGCCCATGGTGTT
The DNA here is from genome assembly GCF_964261635.1 of Lissotriton helveticus. NCBI lineage: Eukaryota > Metazoa > Chordata > Amphibia > Caudata > Salamandridae > Lissotriton > Lissotriton helveticus. The sequence goes on along the minus strand of NC_136060.1, from coordinate 62,587,657 downwards.
CTCATTGACTGGCGTGTTGCTCGGCCTGCAGGTTTTTTATTTCTGTGAGGGTCCCCACTACCTGGCTGAACTCCCTGGTGTCCCGCCCGGAGGCCTCCATGATGTGTCGTAGTTCAGACATACCGGGCCCGGCAGCTGGCTGGTCAGGTTCTCGCCTTCGCCTGGTGCCACTCCCACCACCCCTGCCCACACGAGCCTGGCCTGCGGTTGTGGACAGATCAGGTCGACGGGACCCCTGAGGGATGGCAGTGGTGGTGTTGTCTGCCACCTCCTGGGTGCCCGGCGAACCTTGTCCCTCATTGTCAGACTGGCTCAGTTGTGGAGTGTGGGCAGGGCTCCGAGCTGTCTGCTGGGATGTGACAGGAATGGGTGTGGTGGTTGGCACAGATGTCCATGATCCAGCTGCTGCACGGGTTTGGGCTCCAGAGGTGCCAGGTTGGTCGGGGTCATCCATGGAGTGGTGAGAGGCGTCGCTGTTGATGGGAGCAGGGTCCTGTGTAGCCTGGGACTGTGATTCATCTCCCCCCTCATTGGGGGTAGATTCAGCACGTTGCCCTGTGGGTGTGAGAGACAGACAATGTTAATGCCATTTAATGCAACATCCAATTTTCATATACATTGTCGTTGGCACTGTTCCACCTGGTAGTTGTCTATGCTTTGGATTGTTCTCAATGTTCACTTGTGGATGGGTATGTTGTGGGGTCTGATTGATCTGTGCTCCAGAGTCATTGACATGTGAGTGACTATTTACAATGACTGGCACAGCCATGCATGTCAGCAGTGATTTGCCAGTCATTGTGCACCACAGCTATGCCAGCATGTATGCAACACATTTACACTGCGTATCACCATTGTGGAAAAACGGCACAGCTGTGTCACGCATCTGTGCCATAGAAGTGGCAAATCCAGCAATGCTCTGTGTCGCCCTATCTGCACAATGCTGTGTCAATCCTAACGCCTGCTTCAAGCATGCACAGGGTTTTGAGCCAGCATGTGCATAAAAGTGACTGAGTGAAATCTTTAAGATTTCAATCAGCCACTTTTGGGAGGTGTTGCTGCGCCGTGACAGCCACCCATCGCCGACCCCATGCCCCGGACCAGTACTCATACTTCTGGCGCAGGGCTTTAGAATGTGGCACATCTCCCAGATGCATCACCTTGTAAATACCCAGCACCATGGCGCAACTTTTGTGCATCCGCTGCGTCACAAAGGTGAAGCAACGGCGTCATGTAAGAAGCGCAAGGGACTTGTGAATCAGCACTGTGCATTGTTTTTGCTTGGATGCTTCATCTGATCTGTATTTGTTTCGTTGTGTTACATGACGATTGTGACAGTGGAGCACTCCATTGCCTGTCCCAGGAGGCTATGTTTATGTAAGGGGTGTGTGTGACAGGCCGTGCTGGTAGTTGGAGCCTGGTTTGGAACTGGGCGTCCCTCGTGGTGTGGCTGTCCCCCCATGGAGCATGCTGCCATGACAGTGGTTGTGAGTTCCTCTCCAAGATATCTGACCTTGTTGTCCTGGTGTTAGAGTTTGCAATGGTCACAGGAGGGCCTTGTGCTGCCTACACCAGGGCCCAGTGTCAGATATCTTGTCAGTACTTTCCCACTCCCTGTGCATTGAGCATTGAGCATGGTGCATGGGAGTGTACCTGGGCCATATGGGATGAGTGCAATTGGCCATGGGTGTACACAGAAATGTTGATAGAGGTGGCCACATTTTTAGCTTCGTCACCATCCCCCTTGCACCCTCCTCCCCTCTGCCTTGCACCCTTCTGGCCATCCCACTTGCACCCTCCTCCCCTCTGCCTTGCACCCTTCAGGCACTCCCCCTTGCACCCTTCTCGCCTTCCCCCTTGCACCCTTCTCGCCCTCCCCCTTGCACCCTTTTCCCCTTCCACCTTGTACTCTGCTCCGCCTCCACCTTGTACCCTGCTCCACCTCCACCTTGCACCCTTCTCTACCTTGCACCCTTCTCCCCTCCGCCAAGCACCCTTCTCCTCTCCGCCTTGCACCCTTTTGGCCCTCCCCCTTGCACCCTTCTCACCCTCTGCCTTGCACCCTTCTGGCCCTCCCCATTGCACCCTACTCTCATCTGCCTTGCACAATTCTCAGCAACCCCCTTGCACCTTTCCCACCCAATTGAGGGTGCTGCCACCTGGGACAATGGCACCATTTCAAAAGCATAATGGAGTAGGGCAGGCCCTGACTGGGCCCACACCAGACACACTGGCGATCCAGGGTGGGCCAAGAGCCCCCCTCCCCCACCTGTGTACGCCCATGCAATTGGGTCTTATTTGGAGTCCCACAATGCATTTTGTGACAGCCACCCTCCCAGGACACCGGACGTCCATTCTTGGGTCTGTGCTTCCTGTAGCATGGGACATAGCATGGCCTTGGTTTGTCAATGGGGCATACACATGTTAGTAGCATTAGAGTTTTTTTGCCAGTAGTTATGGGCAGCGCGTGCTTGCCACTTGTTGCGGCATTTTTTGTACTTGAAGTGTGGATGCCATTACCCCCATGTTACTTGAGTTGCGGGAATTATTTCACTTACCAGAAAGGATGCTGCATTGGATGTGAACGCACCGAATCTCAGATAGACCCTCAATAAGGGGATGAATGGATAAAGTTTATAAAAAAGAGGGAAGTCTCCTCACACTTCCAATTTAGGGACGAGGAGTGATAGAAAGAAAAACTGAACAAATCCCTATTAGTACCACACAATGGATTATTATTTATATACCACCATAACTCAAGAAACCCCTGCAAAGGCAAACCACATTTTAAATTCAACATATGCAAATGAACAAAATGGTCTTATCAAATTTATACAATTTATTCCATACAGTACGGGATATAATTTGCAGATTAGAGTGCCACAATATGAAATTTAAAAAATGTGTCAATACACATCAATTACAATAAAATACAGTTTATACAGAGACAATAAAAAACAAGTTATCAAGAGACAATTAAAAGCAAGTTGTCGACGCAGTGTTTCGGTTTTTGTTATAACACCTTCATCAGGACAAGGTTCTATTCAGTAAAGAAAACATAAAATTAGATACAATAGTCACATAATTCTTTTTACATATTTATTTCCCTATCTACATTGCTTCAAAATTATCATGATATAATGATAAGAACATCTCTTAAACTAAACAGTGTCTGAGGGCACATTATTTCAGCGGTTTCCGGGTTTTTGAGTTATGTCAGGTCACAAACAATAGTTAAAAACTATATGAGCTAAGTTATAGAGCTACAGTGGCATATTCCTAGATGTATTTATTCATTGTACATACCTTATTGGTAAAAACTTTTCAGCCTTTCGGGTCTCAGGTTTGGATTAGGCCTAGTTGTTGTGGAGAAAGTGAATACCATGAATTTGGTTTTTTCTGCGTTTATATCCAGGCCATGCGCCCTGCAGAAATCCCCAAACCCATCCAGTATCCGTTGGATCCCCATCGGGGATTTGTAGAGCAGGATGGTATCATCGGCAAACATAATTGCCGGAACCCTCCTGCCTGCCAACCTAGGGGCATCGTTGTCCCTGACATTATCAAGGTGGGATATGACACCGTTAACAAAGAGACAAAACAGGGTCGGCGCAAGAACGCAACCCTGTCTTACCCCCTGAGAACTGGGAATCTAGAAGACAACGCTCCATCCCTCCCGCACCTAACCTGGGCACAATTACCGTTGTGGAGCCTAATTATTGCCTGTAGCAATTGTGGAGGAACACCTAGCTCCCTGAGAACCGCCCATAGTTTCTTACGGGGTACCAAATCAAATGCGGACCTCAGGTCCACAAACACCATGTACAGACTCCCACCCTCGATCCCCACTGTTTTCCAGTAGAGAAGGACGAGGCGGAAAATCTGGTCCATGGTGGACGTGTTTTTCCTGAAGCCCGCCTGGAGCGGACTGAGGATAGCATTGTCCTCCATCCAATCAAGGAGATGGTCCAGGAGAAGACGGGCAAAGAGTTTTTGGGGTACGTCTATAAGGCTGATCGGCCTGTAGTTGGCCGGGAGCAGAGGAGAGCCCTTTTTAAAGATCGGTACTATCTCTGCCCCCAGCCAAGTACAGGGGATCTCCATCCCTCCTAAAATAGAATTGAAAATGATTAGGAAGTAGGGACCCCAGATCTCAGGTTGGTGTCTAAACAAATCTCCAGGGAGTTTGTCGAGACCTGGAGCCTTCCCCAAAGCCAATCTCTCCATAGCATTTACTAACTCACCCAGTGTCAATTCTAATTTTTCTTCGGGCTCAGAGGTGGTGTCGAGAGCTGCTTCTGTGGGAATTACAGGAGTATCTTGATACAATTTACTAAAATGGGATTCCCATACTGAGGCAGCGATATTTGGCTCCACAGCTGATTTCGACTCGGCTGTACCTGTATGGACTAGAGACCAGAATTTTCTTGAATCCCTGGTTTCCAGTGCCAAAGATAGGTCATGCCTTCTATCCCAATCCCATTCTGACTTTGTCTGGGCGATGGCTTCCCTGTATTTCCGTCTCAACTCAGATACCTTGTTCTTATTGGTGCCAGACTTTGTCATAGTCCGAAAACAATGTTTGCATATGTTAACTAAAGATATGTGCGGTAAATGAGTTATCGCTAAACGTCAGAAGGCACAGGACTGCTAAAATAATGTATTTATTGTAACAAAGTCAAGAATATGCAAGTGAAATATAAGAAGATTAAGGTCTCCAAAGTGGCTGCCTAAACGGAATAATACTCTCTTTTTCCTCTGCACAGAAATACTTATAAGGAAAGTTAAATTCTGATCATGTGACCACTGCGCCGGCAAGGGTTAGCAGTAGAGACTGACATCCAGAGATCAGTGGACTCTGTAGCAGGTCAGCAGTCTTGTTGTTACACTGTCGGGGTGCCCCGGATGTATTTATTGCAGGGTATATTTTATGCATAGGCTTAATATCGCTGTTCAATTGTTTTCACATGCGATTTATAACACATGTAGTATATTAACTTGTGATACTCCAAATGTATTTTTTGCTTATGGTCAACAACAATATGTGGGGTAAATGAGTTACCGCTGAACATATGACAGCACAGGACTGCCAAAATGATATAACTATTGTAAAAAGTTAAGAATATGCAAGTGAAATAGAAGATGATTAAGGTCTCCAAAGTCGCTGCCTAAACTGAATAATACTCAGTTAAATTCTGAGCAAGAGACCACTGTGCTGGCAAGGGCCAGAGAATAGTGGACTCTGTAGCAGGTCAGCAGTCTTGTCATTGCACTGTTGGGGCGCCCAGCATGTATTCCAACCTCACCTTCTGGCCAGGCGTGGCCTGAGGTTATACATTAATGGGAGGAGACCGCGCGGGGTCTTTCCACCAAACAAAGTATCATGTGTGGGTGTGAGTGTTTTGCCAGCACTAGGGACCAGTATGCTTTCAGCACGAGGCGGCCTACCTCAGAAAAGGCAAGGCGCAACACTGGTGACGATGGCGGGACAGTCCCACTCATTCCACTGCATTTGCCAAAGAGCATCCATTAAGGAGTGGTCTCACGACCCTGGGAGCTCTGCCGCCCGGTGAACCAGCGTGCCAGCAGCTGGGGGATGACCACACCTTCATGTGTACTGGTTCAGCAATACACGTGGCCTACTGCCCCCAGAGGAGACAGGAGCACCATGGAAGGCAGCCGAGCAGCAGGCTTGTGGTGACACCTTTAATTCTCCACACGGAAAAGAGCAAACCAGATAAAAGGTACAGGGCTACACACAGAATAGACATCACACGTCCCTCTCCATAAAGGCAACCCAACAAGCAGTGGCTAATACAACCTGCATAGCACAACATGAAAAAAAGGAAACCAATCATTAAAGAAGAGGAGGAAAGAGCCCTTACATTTAAGGTGGCAAGAATCAGCACTAAATACACCTACAGAAGTACACAATGGCTACGTGAAGTCACACCCCAGGCAGTAAGGAAACAGAAAGAAAAATACACAACCCTCAATATGGCAGATGAACCAAATGTAGCTCAACTACCAAGCCAAACCATCACACAGCACACACTCACAGGAGTGTAGCCCTCATTCAGTGAACTGGCCGATGTCATTACTGCCTCCCCCAGATGAAAAACATTGATAGGGCATTTGACTAATTGCTTCATGGCCACGCGAGAGAGTGATAGTGCCGTAAAAAGCTCCTTACTCCTACATTACACGGCAAAGAAATGTACCTACCAAATACAGGCCTACCTGCCGACTACAATGCCTCAGTGAGAACACTCAATGCTCATTTTGAACCACAGTTAAACTTGGACTTTGAGAGGTTTAAACTGCACCCGCCCGCCAGCGAGAATGCGATTCAATTGACTCATAATACGAAAGGCTATGTGAGTTAGCAAGCACCTTCACAGCTGACGACCTGCTCAAGGAGATTCACGCTTAATTGATTCAGGGATGTTGCAACAAGAAACTGCATGGCTTAATCCTGAGATAGCCAAACATAAGCATAGATGGCATCCTTAGCCGACAAAAATGTGACCATCAAGACTGAACAAGCAGATTCTGTGAGGATGAAAGAAAAAAGGAATGCCCCCAGAGTATGCCCGTTCCATCCCCAAAGTATCAAGTGCAGCTACTGCGGGTGAAAAGAAAAGAACATCCAGACAGTGCATATCATGCACAAGGCCCAACATGCTCTTACTGAAGAATTCCCAATCACTTTGCCTCAGTCTGCTGAAAGAAAAACCAGAGCAAGGACCCTGGAGGTGACAAGCTCCTGAGAAAAGCAGTATGCCAACTCTGAATTACATTCCTCATAGCATTCATGAGCGTGCTGAAGTGGTGCCAAAGGCCACAACATACATTCATGGTCCGCATCGCAAGGTTCAAAGTAAAGGGTGTCATAGACACGGGGGCCTCCGTAAATGTTATGGAAGTACAACAATACAACTATCTCTGACCAAAGCCACAACCGGTCCTGTCCAATATCAAGATATTTGCATATGGGAGTCAATCACCTCTACCTTTACATGGGTGAATGACAGTGTCCGTCCAGTCGGAGGGTCACCAGATCACGACAACGATCCATGTTATCGATCAAGAAGCAGATATGCTGATCAGCAGCCACTCCGTGGAGGACCTAGCGCTATTATCCTTCGTGAAAAGCTTAAGGTCAAACCAGGCTGATGACCTACTGGATCAATTCCCAAACCTCATCAAAAAGTTAGCTGCCTCAACGTCCCTCTGGTGAAGCTGCACATCGACTTGACTGAAGCGCCAACAACACTCCGGTATCAATGTGTCCCGTTCCACCTTCAACCGCGGGTTGAGCATGTACTGCAAATACTAGAAGAACAACGAGTAATAGAAAAGGTATCTGGAAGAACTCCCAGGTTGTCCAATGATAATTGCTAAGAAGCCAAAACAGCCAGGGAAAATACAGCCATGCATTGACATGCGTTTCCAGAACTGAGCCATCAGGAAAGAGTGCCACATGACCCCAACCATGCACCAGATTGTGGCAGACATCAACGGCTCCCAGTGGTTCTCAGGTTGACTTAAATGACCGGCATCACCAACTGGTCTTGGCAGAAGACAGTAGATACATAACCCTCTTCAGCACAATCCTTGGACTGCGCCGCTATCGGCGCCTCAACTTTGGCATTTCTTCAGTGGCTGAGGTATTTCAAAATGCCACACATGAGACTTTATCAGGATTACCTGGTGTCCTAAATGTTAGTGATGACATTCTTATCCATTCCGCCACAGTTGCCGAGCAATACAAACACCTTCAAGCCACTTTGAAGGGCCTCCAAGACCATGGCATCACGTTGCATTGAATTGAATGGGTACATATTCAAAACAAAATAGAAAACAAGGTAACCCCTGTAAATTCCAGGTGATCAAATAGGCACCACCACCGACTTCCATGTCCGAGGTATGAAGTTTCTTTGGAATAGGCATGTATTGTGGCCGATTCATCCAGGACTTAGCCACCATTGCAGAACCATTTGTGAGACGCGCACTCACTAACGAGTGCGCACTTCACCGAAGACGTTCCGGAGTTCAGATCCATTTTCAATTGCTCCTTAGACATTCCTGAAGAGAAAGTGGAAATATTTCTGTGAGAGTTCAAGAACGTTGTATGACAAGTTAGTGAGTAAGTAAACTTACCTGACATTATAGACAATATTGAATGTACTCAGTCGATGTATTTTCTTTAACTTAGAACAAGAAACGATAAAAATCGTGTTAAGAAAGGTCTTAAGGGAAAATAACACATTGAGTAAGGAATACTAGGAAGACTTTTGAATTAAGAAGGAACATTAGTGAAAAACATAAGATATTCAAGGATTGACAGAATAGATAACAAGCAACTGCATAAAGAAAGGTTAGTAGAGGAACACAAGGAAATTGATAATATAAAAATTAGACAATAAACTGAGAGGCCTAGGTTAATGAATGTTACGTAATTATAGGTTAAAAGCAGTGAGAAAAATAAACAACCTCAAGCTACAAGGTTGCAGATAAATACTAGAGGAGAGGCTAGTTCGAAAGTCGAAGGGGTAGGTAATTAGTAGAGTTAGAGTAAGTTATAGATGAGGAATAGAGATAGAGGAAACACATGAAGAATTCAAAAAGTAGTTTGATATTGATGTCTAAATATACACAGATACACAGTGTTATTCTGGACAATGAACAGTATCTTTAGCATTTTACTGAAACACATTTACTATTTTGGAATGGGTAAGGAGAATAGACATATTCTAAATTTTTTAGTAGTGAATTTTACATATAACAGCCTGAGTCTTTTCCTATAGTCATAAGGAGTGACTGGTTTCAAAATTTAAGAAAAGCTAAGAACAGGATATCCTTATAAGTAATTATAACTTTGCAAAGGACTAAAACTCTACTAATGAAATGTTATTAGATAATAGTATTTATATAGTATTTTTTGTAGGCCAAAATAGGTGAAAACTGTGGGATAAAATTGACTGTTAATATTTTCATACAACGAGCAAGAACATAGAGGAAAAATTATGGAAATGAACAGCCACATACTGAGGAGGTTTTGGATATTACCTTGAGTATAATTGAAGAACTAATCATATCTGTCACAGGCAATGAGAGTGAAGAAGGGGAAATTAGTGCTGCAGACATGAAGTGTGATTTTGAAGACAAAAGTTTTGAAGGAGATTTTCTGGAAGTATTAAATTATGTTGAAATTTTAGAACAAATTAATTCAGGAACTGCTAGGAAATTGATCTGAATGACATCCGATGAACTTGTATTGGAATGTCTGTTAAATTATGAGATGTTACAAGAATAAATGTATTGTTTAAAAATAATAAAGGTTTGAGCACTATCTACTAATGTATTTATTGTACTAAAAGTGAAGCAGTTATAAATTCAGTTATATATTCTTTAAATTTATGTATTGATTTAAAATATACAAAGTGGGTCTGAGGGTATGGATTGCTTAAAATCCGTATGGAGTATACATGCAGTCTTTTATGCACCTGCAAACTTGTGTTTTATGCCTTCAATTCCCCAGTCTGTATCCTTAGACTTCCTCCAAACACTCTTACACTGCTGTTTTAATATTGTAGTGAGCCAGTTAGCAGTATGTTCTTTTCCATTGTACCGTGGTAAAACTGAAGCTGTAATAAATTTAGTGAGGAACTTTCCTTGCAGAACTGTAATCATCCACTCACTACCTAAGTACTCATGCATTAAAATAAACCTTAGGGCAAAGACTGCTTCAAACCCTTATAGACGATGTATGCAGTCTTCTATGTACTTGCAAATTTGTCTTTTAGACGTTAAATTTACCAGTTTGTATCGTTACACTTCCACCAAACACTCTGTCACTGTTGTTTTAGTTTTGTAGCGACTCATTCATTGGTATGTAGTAATCGATTCACTACATTAAAACACTAATGGGCACATATACAAAAACTGGTATTTCCCCAGGAATATGTCAGTTATTGTGCTCCGTGACACCACCACCATGTATGTGCCGTATTTACAATGTGGTGTACCATGGGACAAAAATGGCACATATATGTGATGTATCTGTGCTGTAAAGGTGGTGCTTTGTTTGAGTTATGTTGCAAGTGCAACGTATCTCCAGCAATGGTCTGGGGGCCCTATGCTCAGACTGCTGTGCCAATCCTTACACCTGCTTCAAGGTAGTGCAGGGTTTTGACACAGCATGAGCCCAAAAGTGACAAAGTGAAATCTTGTACATTTCAGTCAGCCACTTTTAGGAGGTATTCCTGCGCCGAAACGCCCCCCTCCCCTTCCATGTAGGAATGTCTCCTGGTACAGGGATTTACAATGTGACGTACCTCCCAGATACGTCACATTCTAAATACCACATACCATGGCGCATCTTTTGCACCACTGCTTCATCAGAAAAGTGATGCAACGGCGGTGTAAAAGAGGCACAAGGGTGTTGTAAATCTGCCTCTAACAAACACTTACAAATTCACCGAGGCAGTTTCATTAGCAGTGCATTCTTTTTGAATTTACTTTTGTTATTATTTTACATTAAAAATATGAAATGTAACTTTAAAAATAAAATAAATATAAGTATTTATAATACAATTGTAGGAAATTACTATAAAGGGAAAGAAATATAATAATTAGTATATTTTAAAATTATCATTTACAAAACCTTAGACCATGTCATGAGTGATGTAATATGTGACGTTATCAGCAGTGCATTGCGGGCGCGCAAGTTATAGTTAGCTGAACTAACTATAACGGAGGAATTTCAATAGTTTTGTATGAGAGAAATGTCCAGCTAACTGTAATATGGGTGAAACCTATGTTTTTTTCAGTGAATTTCTAAGGTTTTTTAAATGCTAATTCCTCACTATAACATGGCTGAAACCTATGTTTTTTTCTGTGAATATATATATATATATACATACATACATACACATATGCGTTTGTGTGCTTATTTAAGTAGGCATTTATATATAGTATTGAATATTAATATAACCTATTTTATGTATATTACATTAAAATTATGCATTAACATATTTAACATTGACTACTTTAAACTTTATTTGAATTAAAAAGTCAATATTTTGTCTATTTGTGGGTAATATTGTCAACAATAGTTTTTCGGATATTTTTGACACAATAATTTTGTCAATGATATTTTGTGTCAGTGATCTAGCCCCACTTTTGTAGCACTCGTCCAACACATGTTTCAAAGGTTAAGTGTTTGGCCATGTTGTTTGATGAAAATCTTTCCAATACAGAATTTTTCATATATGCAATGTACTCTCCACTTTACCTCTTGACCCAAAAAAAAGCCAATGTTTTTGCTTCAATTATTATTATTATTTTATTGATGTGTAAAGTGCTAGATTGTAACATAACACCAATTTGTGCTAAATCTTTCAGAGTCAAATAGGTTTCTCGTACTGGGTCAATGGAAATCCAAAGTTTGTATTTTTTTTTCTGTACATATAGTGCCAGTTTCTCTGCAGAAGGTCATCTTTGGGAACCTGTGTTCTAAATGAAGGGAGATGAAGCACCCGAGGCACTTAGCAGTTAGGAAAGACCTGCTTGAAGAGGCTTATAGTGAAATGTATTTTGATAACATCAAGTTTTGTCGGTTTCTTGAGGCTTAGTACGTTCCATAAATGTGCACCTAGTGATCTGATTATTTATCTTCTATGAGATTTAATGGTAAACAACTGTGTGTTATGTACTTGATCTCATGGTTGAGGAGGTTGAAAATGTGTTTATTAGATATTTTGAACTTATTCCTTCTCATGCTTTAATGCATTAAATATTGTGCAGAGTAGTTTGAATTTGGTTTTCAGAAGAAAATTAAGATGTTTTTTGACCACTTCTCATAACACAAGGTCGATGTTGACTCAGATCCTGGGTTTTCACACTGATTGATTTGAAGATGGATATTTTACTTAGCGACTCAAAATATAGCCTGATGATCACAATTGTCTCTTTTTGTTCCTATCAGATAGAAGTAGCATACTTTATTGGATTGTAAAAGTGATTCAGGCTAGTTGTATTTGCATTTTGGTTTGAGGAATTCCTATATTGCCCGAGCTAACTGTTAATAGAAGTTATGATTCAAGGATTTCTCTGTGAAGCACAGGATCTAATATGAGCTTGAAATATGCAGGTTCATAGACAGATTTTCTAGAAACCTAGAAATTGGTGTTATTGGTTGGAGGGTCACTAAATTTATCTATGCCTAACCCTCTGGTAGCTTGGCACAAAGCAGTGAGACTTGAGTTAGTGGCAATGTGTAAAGTATATATGAAGCAAATAAACAGTAATAAATTGGACTCATAACACAAGAAAAATCCTAAAATATCATTGAAAAATAGGGTACATTTTTTTAAATAAAATGGTGCCAGAATTACAAATATCTGATTAGTAGAACCAGTGATATTTAAGTTTAGAGGTTTTAGTAAAAAGCTTTCACAAGAGGTCACTAAACTGACTGTTTGGAGTCACTCCGGTTTACTTGGGATGAAAGTAAGCAGATCCAGTATTCCTCCTCAGACAGATATTCAGTCCCCCAGGCAGCCGGGCAGTCCTTCTGTAACTCCCACAGGTCCAGGGGTGTTCTAAAGAGTGGCTATGTATGTCCAGTCATATATCTAGTTCTAATCTTTGTATTGGGGGATTCCCTGTCCTACCCCCAGGTTCTGGAAAGTTCTTTCCCTTCCTGTGTTAAGGCTATAAACTATCTGGGGTGGCAAAAGACATGGCACTCCTGGTGTCACATTTGTTTGTGTGTGCAGGAAGCAAAGCCCTTTGAAATAAGTGAGGCTGGGAACAGCCTTTCCCAGTCATCATTCAACATTCCAGTATGGCCCATCCTGTCCACGCCTAAGTCCCCTTTTTGTTTCTGTCTTGAAGCAATACACAAACCCAAATAGCAGAACCATTCGCAGTCATGTGACCCAGGCCAATGACAGAAGGCACACATGGTAAGGATAAGAAAAAAACAACTTTCTAAAAGTGGAATTTTTAGAATTGGGACTTAAAATCCAACCTTCGCATTAAAGAGGATTTTAAATTACACTTCATTTGAGTGTAAACAGCATATCTACCTGTTCTGAATCCAAAGTTTTCATTTATTAAATGTAATAAGGCAACCCAGTGTCAGTCAATGGGAGAGACAGGCCTTACAACAGTGAACAATAACTTTAGTTTCTTTTTTTACTGTCAGGACAAGGAAAACAGAAATGTGTATGTCTTACTTCTAAATATATTGCACCATGCCCCATGAGTCTTTTGGTCCTACCTTAGGGGTGACTTATACCTACAAAATAATAAAGGTTATGCCTGGCAAACATTTATTTTTGCCAGGTTGAAATTACATTTTTAAACTTCACTGCAGGCTAAAGGGCAAGACCTGAGATATGTTTTCAAAAGCTACTTTAGTACTTTAGTGTGTGGCCCTGTCATATGGCTGATAGGGTCATTGTCATCATCGCTAAATTAGCATGAGCTCTGCAGCCATGATGCCGCTTTTGCGCATGTTATTACATAACTTTATTTTGCAAGACTCTGTTTATGCTTTTCACATGAGAACTGCCTGCTTTGTGCATTCTCTGTCTGTTCCTGGAGTTGAGTCTGAACACGGTGAGCAAGGTCGATAAACAATGCCCCTTGTTATTCTGTTCTGGTCAGTCCATAGCACCTAGACAAAACATGCTAACACAGCTGCGGCTACTGAAGACTCGTGCATTAATATTATGCGAAGGCATGTTTGGTTAACACACACTTGGAGAGGGACCTTTCC